>NW_027556098.1:73062938-74262938 GCF_003287225.1 Phascolarctos cinereus
TTAAACAGTGATATAAAGGAAGTTCACATTCTTTATATGAGCCTGCCTCCTGTTCTTTGCATCTTAAAATATTTGTGTCTGTGGATGAATATCCATTTCACAACAAAACAAGAAAAGAAAATAAGTACTTCAGAATTACAAACAAAAGTATCATGAAGGAGAAGCAGTAAAGGATATTACCAAAGAAATGTTAGCATGAAAAAGAAGATGGCCTTGTCCTGTGACATAAGCAAAGTATGTCTCTTGAAAAGTTCGGCAGTGTATTAACTCTGAAGGTTCACATGCTTCCCTGTAAGTGTCTAAATTTCAATTTTCCTCCAAAAGCTTTCAACAGTTGTACCTGATAAGAACCCTGAAACTACAACTTTAATTAAGAATATCCTCACTAACTAGACCAGGGATGGGGAATCTGAGGCCTCAAGGCCATGTGTGTCGCTCTAGGTCCTCAGGTGCAACCTTTTGACTGAATCCAAACTTCACAAAACAAATTCCCCTAATAAAAAGATTTATTCTGTGAAACTTGGACTCAGTCAAAAGGCCACATCCAAGGACCTAGAAGGTCACATGTGGCTTTATTCCTCACCCCTGAACTAGAGTATGTGATAAATCTTTTTTAAAAAATAATATAAATTACTAATTGGGAATAAGATAGGACTTTTGAAAGTCAAATCAATAAGTATATTTATAAAGTACCTCTTATGCTATTGCTTTGCCATAGTACGTGCTATACACTGTCATGTCCTATGAACCAATTCAGTGCTTAATATTTTTTTCTATTGTTTTATTACAGACTTCTTTTCAATTGAGTTAGATAAGAAATCAATCAACAAGCATTTATTAAACATCTATTGTACAATAGGCATTTTTCTAGGCATGAAGATACAAGATAAAAGTGAAATAATTTCTGCCCTCAAGGAACTTACATTGTATTAGAGGAGAAGATGAATCAATAAAGTATGAACAAAGTGAATGAATACAAGATAATGTTAATGGGGAGCCACTTACTACAAGCTGGTATGGGGCAGGGAAGGTCTCATATGGCAACATATTCTAGAGTTGAGTTTTAAAGGAAGTTGGGGATTTTAAGAACAAAGGGTGAAGATGGGATGCAATCCATGCAATGTGGGAGAATCTATAAGATAATTCAAAAGATCAGTAACCACTGTTATTACTAGACACATCTCTTTCTAAAAGGTCTGTTAATAAGCAGGAGAGATACCAACAAGTGAATCATTGAAAAAGATTGTATGGAAAATCTCCCTCTGCACACCTACCCTATTCTTTGAATCCATCCATTATTATTGAATTATGAATTAAAAATGCAAGTAGGATCTATGTTTTCATTTTTATTTATTCATATCCTGTATTTGCTCCCATAATTTTCCTCATTCTCTTGATACCTTCATTTAAAATGAGGCAAGGTAGTTTGGGGGTAAGTGAGTAAATTTGTAAAGATATTGGTTTGGGTTTAGTTGTCATGACAAAATCATAGATCTAGAGGTGGAAGACTTCTCAGAGGTCATTTAGTTCAACTGTGTCATATTACAAGGGAGGAAACTGAAGTTCTTGGAACAGTGAAAAAACATTCACTAATCTTTGAAATTGTCTCCTATTTCCTCAGTAGCTAGATGGCTCAGTGGATAGAGTATTAGGCCTGGAGTCAGGAATATTCATCTTCATGAGTTCAAATCTGGATGCAGACACTACCTGTGTGACCCTGATTAATTCCCATTTGCCTCAGTTTATTTATCCGTAAAATGAGCTAGAGAAGAGAATGGCAAACTACTCCAGTATCTCTGCCAAGAAAACCCTAAATGAGGTCATAAAGAGTCAGACATGGCTGAAAAGACTCAACAACAGCTCATTTCCTAACATTCATTTTTTGTTTGTTTTGATTTCCAAATTCTTTCCCTCCTTCTGGCCCCTCCCACACCCATTAAGAAGACAAGCATTATATATGAGGATTCATGAAAAATATAGTTCCATTTTTGTTGTGTTTATTAGTTTTACATTCATTTAAAAATTTTAAGTTGTCTCCTATTTCCTGGAGAACAGTGATTCACCCAAAAGTATTTGAAAAAATAGTGACAAAATCTATTTTTAGCAATATAAAATTTTGAGTGTGAAAGACGAGAGACAGAGAGACAGAGAGAGATACAGAGAGACAGAGTGACAGAGACAGAGACAAAGACAGAAAGAGAGAGAGATAGTATGGTAGAGGAGGGTTAGTTAACGTTGTATATAGAGCATCACCACAACTCCTCTATTTGTATTGAATATCAAACATTGGTTATATATTCTCTTCCCTATTCTAATGAGTTCCCCTTTCCTGAAATATTTTAAAAATAAGCATTGTACTTCAATTTTTCTTTCTAATCCTTAGGGGGGTTTGGAAAAATAAAATAGTAAAGAAAAAAATTAAATCAAACTCAGAAAGTTCCATTATTAAAATGATTTTGTTATGAATTGTAACCCCATCTACAAATGTCAGTGTTAATTGGCTCAATTAACAATAAAAATCATAGAATTTGACAAATGATCAGCATTCCTGCTTTTATTATACTTTTTATAATTGGCCACCTTCAGCATATTTTGCTGCTATGTAGAATTTATCTCACAGAATGCAGTATTGCAAACAAGGTAAGCTGCCTAATTTAGCGTTAAAAGGATTTGCTTGAACCCTTTTCCCCTGGTGTCAGTACTCAACATTGGAGATATGTGCTTTGTAGACAACGGAAAGTCAATAGGCAGAGAAGCTGAGGAAAAGGCATAGCAATTTTATACCTGCTACACTAGAAATGTGAAAAAGCCAAGCAACAGCTTTGACAACCAACGTTTTAAAATAACACAAATCATTTTGCCAGTATGAAGTGGGGCTCTAGTAGGGCTGCCGTGATTAAGTTTAAGTAGTGCTAGCATTGTTACTTGCACAATCGAAATCAAAGGTCAGGTAGAAACTAAGATACTAGATTACTTAGCTTTTATCCAATCACCCATCTAGAAGCATCAATAAAATTAAATGGTCTTTGCTCTTAAAAAAAAAAAAGTACCCGTCTACTTGATGTTGTCTATAGGCAGTGACAGGTGTCTGTCTACCCAACAAAAGATTCCCCTTCTTGGCATCTCTACTGGTCTCTTTTAATTGAGAATGAAATATATGACCAGAGTTGGTATGTAGGAAATGGGTCACAGTAATCAAAAAGGAAATAAATGTAGAAAAATATAGCTCCATTATGAATTAATCTGTCTAGTATATGAATAATATAACAAAGATACAATTAGGGTTTACTGAGTAAACAATTCCATCTTAGGACAAAGAGTCAAATGGTTCTAGTAATTAGAATTTGCCAAAAAGCTTATGAATTGTAGAACAACCTAACCTAGTTTATCTGTTAATTTTTGGTGTGGTAAAAATTTAATACTAATTGCTATTCATTGGAGAAGTTAGGTGGAACAGTGGATAGAGCTCTGGGCCTGGAGGCAGACTCATCTTGTATTCAAATATGGTCTCAGATATTTACTAGCTTTGTGACTCTGGGTAAGTCATTTAATCCTGTTTGCTTCAGTTTCCTCATCTGTAAAATGAGCTGGAGAAGGAAATGGCAAACCACTCTAGTATCTTTGCCAAGAAAATACCAAATTCGGTAGATATGTGGTGCAGTGGATTGAGCGTCAGCCTAGAGTCAGGAGAACCTGAGTTCAAATCTGGCCTCAGACACTCGACACTTAATATCTATGTGACCCTGGGCAAGTCACTTAACCTCAATTGCCTCACCAAAAAATAATATGTATACCAAATGGAATCACAAAGAGTTAGACAATACTGATCAACAAAAATAAGAAAGTGAAGTAAGTAATACAGAGTATAGTCTGTTTTACAACCTGGTATATCACTTATTTTGCTAGTTACAATTATTTACAAAATTAAATACATACAATATGGATATGTCTATACATATTCATGTGCATGTGTGTGTATGTGTGTGTGAAAGATGTAGAGAGATGGACAGAGACAGAAATAGACACAGAGAGAGCCAGAGAGACAGAGACAGAGACAGAGACAGAGAGACAGAGAGAGATCCTAAACAGACTGAAGTCAAACATGAATCTTTACCTTTGAGATCTTTGGCAAGCTGCTTAAACTCTCTGGGCTTGAAGATTTGGTGTCATTTTGCTTTTAGTTCAAAACTGTGATTTAATCAATGGAGGACCCTGTCAGCATGGAAGCTCCCTATACTGATACATACAGTACAACTCAACTATATACTCTTAGAGAATTTCTTAGACATACTGATAAGTTAAGTGACTTGCTCAACATCACAAAATTAGTAGGTATAAAAGCATGGGTTGAATCAGATCTTCAGGATTGCAGGATTGGTCTCTATTCACTCTTCTATGTTTTGTTTATGTATAAAATGTGGCAGAGGTTGAGATACATGACCTCCAAGGTACATTCATCTCAATCATTCTATGACTTCTGTTCTCATCACAAAATATTAGATTTCTGGAAAATTCCCCACGCCTCAGATTAGTACTCTGGTACCTTTTCAAATGACCTTAGAGTTTCTATAATAATTCAACATTGTTAAAGAATGTTGATTCCTTTTTCTGGTCATTGATATAATAATTAAGCATTGGCCCCAGTACCAATCATTGGGCATCTCATAAATAACATTATTCCATGCTGAGAAATGGCCTTATTCCTCCCATATCTTGACAAGTTTTTAATCAGGACTGCACCATGCAGGGCCAGAAATAATAATTTGATTTACACGCAGCCCATAAGTGACATTAGATAACAAATAGTTCTCAGTAGGAGGGAAGTATGTTAGTCCTTTCAGCAGCTAATATCAGCACTTGTCACACAAAAAAAGCTGCCCTTTGTGGGAAAAAAAAATCTCTTTCTTTCTCTTTCTTTTTCTATACAAAAATGCAGATACCAGTAAATTACTACCCCCTACCTTGTTATCTGAAAAGAAAAGGAAGTCATTGAGATAGATTATGATTATCTTCATGATAGGCATATAACTACAATCACCCCAAATTTTTTCATGACTATATAGGGCATTCTGATTACTTTCAAATGCCATATACTCAACAGTTGCTAAACAAATGTTCATTAATGATGATGACAGTAGAGTGATGGAAAACACACACACACACACACACACACACACACACTAAAATGAATAAGAATAGCTCCCTTGAGAATTTCCTGCCAGAGTGATTGATTGATAATTCTGAAATTATGCTGTGTGATATTGTTCAGTGATTAAGATACCTTTCATAATTTCCATTATTATATTTACCAAGGGGAGGGAGGAAGCTCAAGCTGTTTAGACAGATCAGCTCAATTTCTTTTTACACAGCTAATATTTCACATTATTTCATTTCACACATATTATACAGCTAATAAATTCCCCTATTTTTGAGAGTATATGTGGTTATAAGGAAAGGGTAATGCATCATGAACAAAGAATTGTGTGAATGAAATGCATGACAAAAAAAAAAGTAAAGCTAGGTAGGTCATATGGCAGGTAAGGATAACTGAGGGGTAGCCTGCTTGCTCCATTGGCATCTAGGAGATGACAAAAAAAATAGGGAGAAGCTCTGTACATACTGGTTGAAACCTCTGAGAGGGCACGGATTCAATTTGCAAAAGAATAGGCAAGTGTGGATAGGTTGCTTTTCTTCATTGTTGTATGGAGTGGCCACACTGAAGAGATAACATAACCACTGGAATACTGGAGTGAGAGGAAATGGATGAATGGTATGTGGGAGGCTTAAATTCCAGGAACCCATTTAAGACTTTTTAAAGGACCACCTACTTATCCAGGCAACGTAGCCAGAAATGCCCTGTGCTCTTAGGGCCTGCATTAGGGGATCTTCAAGCCCTTTAGGAATTGGTTTAATAGAAACTGTACCTATGTTAGCAATCACTGACAATAGCAAGACTCTCTTTTTTGTAAATTGTAAAGCACTGCTTTTGATGTTGACCATCCAGGCAGAGATCACTAATTACATTGCCTATGGAAGGTTCTTCCCCAGAAACAAGTAGACAGTGGCACTGGCTGGTTAATGTTATAAAATAAACAATCTTCAGCTTAATAGGTTAAACCTATTGTATTATTTTTCCATTACTTAAAGTGTTTAGAATGTCCCACAAGAAATTTTATTTTCTTGAGCAGGAATCTCGCAGAAAAACCTGGAAAGACTTACATGAGCTAATGCAAAGTGAAATGTACTGTGTACAAAATAACAGCAATATTTTAAGATGATGATCTATGAATGACTTAGCGATTCTCAGCAATACAATGATCCAAGAGAGCTCTGAAGAACTTATGATGAAAAATGCTATCCATCCCCACAGAAAGAACTGATGGTGTCTGAATACAAACTGAAGCATACTTAAATTTTTTTTTCCCTTATTTTTCCTGAGTTTTTTTTTTGGGGAGTACATGTTTTCTTTCACAATGTGACTATTATGGAAATGTTTTGCATGACTACACATCTATAACCTAAATCAAATTGCTTGCCTTCTCATTGTGGGGGGAGAAAATTGGGAACTCAAAAGTTTTAAAAACAAATGTAAAAACTGTTTTTACATGTAACTGGGGAAAAATAAAATATTAAAGAAAAAAAAGAAAAAAAGAAAGAAATTTGCTATAAAACTTCCAGTTTCCTGCTATATGGTTTTGTTTGTGCAAAACCTTTTTAATTTCATGTAATTAAAATGTTTTCATACTTACCTAATTTACTTACGATATCACCCTTTATGTATAACTCAAGCATTCTTTTTACCTTCATTTTGTTATACAGTGTGAAATGCTTTTCTATGCCTAGTTTTTGCCAAACTGCTCTGTAGTTTTGCCAAGAATTTTTGTCAAATTTTGAGTTCCTGTCCCCAAAGTTTGGATCTTTGAGTTTATTGATCCTTAGATTCCTTTAAAAAATATCTTTTGTTTTTATTTAAAATTATTGTAAATTCCTACTTACTTACTCAGCTATATTTTATCCTCAATCATCCTGGACTAATCATAAAAACAAACAAACAAACAAACTGAATTTTGACCTTGCCTCTAATGTTTAATTGTTAAATATCTTTGAGCAAGTCATGTAACTTCCCTGAGCTTGCTTTTTTCATTTGTTAAAAAAAAAATAGGAATAATAATACTTATTCTGCCTATCTCTTAGGCTTATTATAATTTCACATCGTATAAGAAGATAGGGTAACTAGGACCTCTAAAAATATGAGATAATGTTTCTTTGTCTTCTAGAAAATACCTTAATTTTGTAGAGGAAAAATGATTGTGTTCACAAATAAACCAAGTGATAAAGCACTGGTAAGATTTTTTTTTTAAATTTGCTCATACTGATGTTAGCAAAATATTCCATCTCTCAGAAATACACAACCACATTTTAAAAATGAAAATTAGGCATAACTTTGTTTCTTCCCAGGATCTATTAGAATGACTCCTTTGAAATGCTGTAATTTTATTTAATCTCTTCATATAAAGTTTTTTCAGAATCCTATAGGTTATATATTATCTACCTATTCATAAAGCTTTTCTACAAAGGTTACATTAATGTGCACCGGATATGGAATCAATGACTTGGGGTCAGACATTGCCTATGATACTTAGTATGCAAGTGACAGGAAAGTCACTATATTTTCTCAGGTACTCTGTTTCCTTACCTGTAAAATGAGGGGTTTGGACTAGGTGACCTTGAAAGTCTCTTCCCTCTCTTATCCTATAATTCTCTATATTAAAGGAAGCACATTATTCTTTCTATCTATCTATCTGCCTGTCTATCTATCTATCTATCTATCTATCATCTATCTATCTATCTATCTATCTATCTATCATCTATCTATTCATATACATATATCCCTATTACATTTTTGAGATATACTATATTAAAAATATATTTGTAAAACATTAAAAGTTATATTAAACATTAAGGTTTAAATAAAACATTTTTCAGTTAAAAAATTATAGGAGAAGGTGGAATGTGGAAAAGGTGTAGAATCTGGAATGAGTGGACCAACATTTGAATCCCAGTTTTGCCACTTTCAATCTGGTAATTGACTATAAGTTACTAACCTCTCTCAGTCTTACTTTCCTCATGTGTAAAATGAGATAATTCAATAACTGCTAGAGTCTCTTCCAATTCTAACTCTAGGATATCATGATCTTAAAACTAATCCAACCTGGTTCTAATGCAATGAATTGAGACCTCTCCCATTGTACTGTGAGCTCCTGGAGATCAAAAGATGTTTTATAGGTGCCTTTTTTGGTGTCTCTAGTGCTTAGCCCAGTGCCTGACAACAGTAGGTACTTAAAAATACTAGTTGATTGACTTCTACAAATAATTCAAGCATTATATAGGAAATTGCCTCAGTTTCACAACTTACCATATTTCATAATATGGTGATAATTGAAATGAAAACTTATTGACAAAGCTTCTAATTTGGACTGGATAGCTGGTGAAATATTCAGTGTAAGATTATGACATTCCTTCAGTCCTTTAAATACTTGACTACAAATGCAGAATACTAAGCCAAGCATTGCAGGAGGTTCAAAGAAGAGAATATGGTTCCTACCCATAAGACAGTCAGGACATTATTGAAACTGAGTAAATACTCCAGAAGATGTGTATAGTATTATAAGGAGAAGCAGTAACATTATTCACATCAGAAAACTGTATGACAGTTCAATACTGATTGTGTTTTCAAAATCTTTAAAAATTATACCAAGAATACATAATAATAATGGAAAAGAATGGGGGAGGTGCAAAGACAATGATTATCAGTCATTAGCAATCATGCTTTGGTTTGTTAAATTGTAAAATATGGCATTAAAATATTCATGAAATCTTTCAAGATTGGGAAGAAATAAGCTTTGCAGTACTGAAGTTTGAAGTGACCTAATTTCCTTTGTGTGGTTTCATAGTTTGCCAGTAAAATCAAATGTGGAGGATGCCTGTTTATGACAAGATAATTAGACATGTTTACTCTTTGAATGTCTTCTAAATCACACAAAGTAGCTTGCAAATTAATTATAACTAATTGCAAAATCCATTTCCACTAAAAAAAAAGAGCATGTTTCCAACCCTTGTTTTTAAATTTATACATGGAAAAAATTCCTTAAGGGGTGATTAAGGAACTATTTAGTAATCTGAAAGGGTTTCTTCATCAGCCTTCCAGTTATTTCAGAGTCCTAAAAGACAACATTGAACACCTGGGAACAGAAGGCATAACATAAATCTGTTTGTGAGGCATTTGAATTGAAATGAAGTCATTTCGGAGAGACTTTATTGTTACTTTATGGAATCTTTCTAATGAGTTGACAAACTGTAACATTAAGATAACATAATAAATTTCTATATGTTCAACAAGTACAAAAAAATTCAATGTGCCTTATTCATGCCTTCATTGACAATCTATTAAAGTAGTATGACATTAAATTGCATTGTCAGAATTTGAACTGTAATGTTAATTAGTAGAAAGTATTAGTGTTGAGATAAAACTCTGCATTTAAATTGATTTATAATACTCTAACCATGAAAAAAAATAGTACAAACCAGAGAGGTGTCAATCACCTTTATAGATGAATATATTAATGTGCAATGAACAGGATACTGATTTTCACGACTCCAAGTTGCCCCTGAATTTTTATCCTGTTTGCCTTACCTTAATGACTTTTGCCTTACCAACCTAAAAGTACTTTGTAAAATACAAAATACTGAAAAATCTGATGCATATTATTACCCAAGACTTATGGAGATATCCTAAGAAAATGGAAAATACACAGATACACATGCAGAAGCACAAACACATGTATACATCCACATCCACATATATTTATACATACATATATATTTATATACATACACATATATACATACATCTATGTGTGTATGTATATATGTGCATGTATGTATATATTCATTAGACACACAGGAGAATGGAAACACAATATGTAAATATAATACTACCCTTTTCCCTTAACACTATAGGGAAGAAGGTAGTACAATATTAACCATGAAGCTTCCATGCTTCTATGTATCTATGATCTCATAAGGGTATTTCCCTCACTGGCACAGATCACAACTAATTTATATCTCCTCTCTTGTAGGATTCCAGTCCATGTGTTTCCATTAATATTCTAAGAAATCCCCCCTCTAGTTCTTTCACTATTTTATGAATACAATTTTAGCAATCATGCTGTCAACTTGTTATATTTCCTCCATATATAAATAATACTACTTCTTGTTTGGTCACACGTGTCCTTAATTACTCCTTCTTAGGTATCCATAAGCTATATTTTGTAATGTGCAGTTTTCATCCTACATTAACCAAGAGGCATTTCTTTGCTGTTTGAGTCACCAATGAGCTTTATTTGTGTTTGTTTATTTATTTATCAATTTATTTATTCTGAGATCATGGTGCATTATGATTCATAGCACATAGCTGCACCAAAAGCATTATTGTTGTTAAAATAATAGACTTTTAAGGTAACGAACAACTTGGGATCATGGAAACTACTGAATAATTTCTGAAAAAAATGATTAAATAATCTCTTCATCCTTTTCAATTCTCTACATTCCAGAGAAGATTCAAATTTGTGATATGTAGATTAAATCCAAAGCTAATTTATATATTCATTGAAATATTATATTGCCCTTGGATAGTAATTGCATCCCTCTTCTAGTTAGCAAGAAAATTCATCAAGCACATGTGACTTAGAAATTAAATGGTAGAAATTAGGAATTTGGTAGGCTGAAAGTATCAACAATTTTGTGAAAAGGTTACATACACACACATATATGAGTGTATGTGCATATATAAATTATATGTATATTTATAAATACATCTATCTTATATTCCACTATCCCTAATCAGAGTTAATTATTGTCTCCTTCGTTCATTGATTCAAGTTCCACCATCTCTCAAACCTCACAGCATATGATTACCTTTTTTTTTTGTCTTTTTGTTTTAGGCAACTGAGATTAAGTAATTTGCCCAGGGTCACACAGCTAGTAAATCTCAAGTGTCAAAGGCCAAATTTGAACTCAGGTCCTCCTGACTACTGGGCCGGCACTCTATCCACTGCACCACCTAGCTGCCCTATATGATTAACTCTGTCTGGGACCATTGGAGAGAATCTAGTGGGCCACTTAGGGTTTGAAAAGACAAGTGAATTATTTTAGCATATACTTTAATTATGAAGTTCAAACGATGTTTCTTTCTCTCTCTTTTCCTCTCTTTCCCTCCCATTCTCTCTCTCTCTAATTATATATACACATATATGTACATATATATGTATACATGTAGCTCTCTAATATGTATGTATATATGTGTATTGTGTGTATATATTTTTGTGTGTGTGTTTGTTTACTTCACCTAATATATCTCTCTTGAATGGAACGTCACTGTTGTCCTTCTGCCAGGCTTTAGGTAAAATACTTAACCTTTTTAAATCTCAATTATGTCTTCTGTAAAATTGGAACGATAAGAACTACTTTGCCCCACTCCCAATTTATTTTGCATTTACTTTGCACATAGTTTACACACACACACACACACACCACACACACACACACACACACACACACACTCACCCTTTAACCAGTAGAATGAATTTAAGATCCTAGAGGACAAGGACTGTTTCATTTTTGTCTTAATATTCTCAGAACCTCTTTTAGTGATTGTATGTAGTGGGTGCTTAAAAGAAGTTTATTAAAGTTTAGTCACACACAAAAAAAGAGAAAATTTGCCTTTTCATTTCTATTCAGAAATGGAGGATCATGGTGTAGAATCTTGCATATAATGTCATGCTTAGTTAATGTGTTGATTATCTTTGCTAAACTCTTCCCCCTTTTCCCTTCTGATGTAATTTTTGTTTTTACAGGAGATTGGAGGGGAGGGTGTATTCAGAAATGAATGAGACCAAAAATTAAAGAAAGAATCAAATTTAAAATTACTTATTGAAATGAATTGCTTAAGTTACAAGATTATTCTGAAGATGAAATGAAATAATGAATGTGAAAATATTTTCTAAATCAGAATGTGCTAAATAATAATAATAGCTAAGTTCCACAATTGCATGGGCGACATCCAAATGAATGTAAGCAACAACCTATCCACAAAGAGTTGCTAAACAGATGGCTGATTCATAGCAAAATGGAGGTAATTGGGATAGTGATTCAGGATCAGGTTATTGCCAGCAAAAATTTTAAAAAGGCTATCCATAAAGACACCAAACCTATTGAACAATGCAGATCACCCAAACAAATACCAGAAACTATACAGCACATCCTTGCAGTTTAGTACCTACCAACTACCTAGCAAGGTACAACCTGATTAGTCGAATTGTACAAAAGAAGCTTAGTATTTTTCATAAAGTAACAGAACATCCCTCACACTATAAATGTGAACATTAAAATGCCCTTAAAACTTTTTGTCTTAAAAAAATCAAAGAATAATAGAACTAGAGCATCATATCAGATGAAATTATTACTCATAATCACCTAGATCCTGCCTTCATCCATAAATAACTTAAGAAATGTGCTTTCAGTGAACATGGTCATCAAATACTTGTAAACTCCAAACTACAAGACATGAAAGGCTTCCAAAATATAAAGACCTAGAAGAATATATAAAAAACATATAGGTTAGGATGAACACTTTTCATCTCTACTACCCAGTCTGCTACTAGAGTTGACCCAAAGATATTTTCATTGCTCATATAGAAGATGAGCTTGCATCCTGATACTTTTACAGAGTTATGAAAAGCAAGTATGTTATCCCCTTATGCAATAGTCCATAGAACAGTAAATATAAAGAATATTAACAGGATACCATGACAATAAATTATTTCAGAATTATTTCTATTTGGAGTCTTTCTAAAAATCATAGCTGGCATCTAGATAATACTTAAAAGATTTATAAAGTTCTTAATATACATTATATCATTTGCTTCTCACTGCAATACTGAAATAATACTAGTATTATTCAGATTTTGTAGATGGAGAGAGCTCTGAGACAATAATTGGCTTGCTCTTGTCTATACTATTAGTAAGGGTGTGAGTAGGGAGTCAATCCCTCATCTGTTTTGAATCTACACATACCATTCTTCCTAAACCTTAAATAAATTGAAAGTAATATTATTTTATACTTCATGCAGTTTTACTCAAAAGCTATGTATTATTCTACTTCAGGAGCATTGTTTCAATTTTGAAAGTTTGAGAAAATTGAGTCATTTTTAATCATCTTAGGAAGAAAACAGATCATTGGGAATGTGCTGAGGCAAAGCAGCCTGTATACTTAACATTATAAATTAAAATTACTCATATGATTAAGCTTTGCTGACTTAGAGATAATCTTCATGGCTTAAATCAATCTGCCTAACAGGATCTTAGTGAAATAAATAGCTTGACATGTAATTAAATGTATTTTTTTTCTAGCCCCAGATTTCAAGATATTTTCAAAGTGATTGTTGCCAGGAAACAACCAAGATGAAGAACAAAATTTTATAGTCAACACAAAGAAGATAAAAGAAGTAGGAATTCAGGAAATCCAAATATGTCAGGTGTCATCATATTCTTAAAGTGATTCAAAATTTAAAAATTATCTGTAAGAAATAGCAGATCCTGGAGATAAAATGTTGGGAATTGACTCAAATCCTTGTCCGGGCAAAGATGGTGCTTTGGAATCCATTCTATCTTGACCTTCATGGAACTGTTCATCCCTGGAACTGGCCTCCATTAAAATGTTTTCAGGTTAGAGCAATTATTGTAGAACCCAAATGAAAACCCCCCCCAATATTTTTCATTTTAAAAATTACAAGCACTTTTAACGATGCTCAGGATTCTTCAAGCTAAAATGTAAAGTTTTCTAACTAAAGAAAATTTAAGTTCTGATTCAGCTTGTTGTAAACAACCTCAATTGTGGGGGGAAATCAGTGATCCTGAATTTATTAAAGAATTAAGGCAATGATGAATCTGTATGGATAGATAAATGAAACCGTGTTTCTTATTCATTAGTTTTCCATAATAAGAGAAGCTCAGATACATATTTCATAGTCAGAACATAAATATTGTTTTCCTACCCTTCAAAACACTATTTGTAAATACTATACTCATAGGCAAAGAGATGCAATGGAGGATGGATGTAATCTGGTTTTCAAAATACAGGGAGTCCCAAAAGTCAGCACAGTTTTAAACTATTAAAACTAATAACATCCAAGCAATCTATACAATTTACAAAATAGAAAGACTGAGGTATTAAATTATTAATATTGTTTTCCATGGTCATTAAAAGGTACCTACCTTGTCACTCCTCCACTTAAAAATCCCCAGTGACTGTTTTTCTTTTTTCTTTTTTTTTTAAATAAATTCCTTTTCTACAGCTGAAGATCCTCCTCAGATTGGTACCACTATGCTTATCCCAGCCTTGTCTCCTATTCTGCCTACCTACTCTATGGTCTATATAAATGAGACTACTTTCAATAACCTGAGTTTTTTTTTTAATTCTGAACACCTTTAAGTCACCCATTACTTACCACCCCCACCATATATTCCTATCTCCCTCCACTTCCCCACCCACACACACACACGCAAACTTCCACCCAAAGTCCACTCACTCCATCCTTTCTGCTCTCTGGAATGCCTACTCCATAGGCCAAAACAAACAAATAAACAAAAATAAAAACCTTCCTTTTATCATAAAACTTTTTTCTCTCCCATTCCTTCCATCTTCTAGCAGCTCTTGCTGAAGCCAAGATTCCCAAATGGCATAGCCTTCCTGCCCATTCTTTCCATTCGTGTCTTCATCTTCATTCATTAAATGAAGCTTTACTGTAAAATAGGAGACAAAGTTCTTAGCTAAGACTGTAGGCATAGGGGGAACCAGGGAAGGTTCAATTAAGCAGGGATAAAAACGGTGTAGAAGAGCCATTGTGGAGCACTCAGCTCATTGGTCAAGGAAGACGAATACTCCTGGCTCTCCAATGGCATTTCCAGTATCTCCTCCTACATCCATCCCTCAGTAACCTTTCTACTTTTGTGGTTCATGCTATTCCTCTCTACTACCCAATCAAAATCCTGTTAGCTATTACTTATAGACCTCCAAGTCATTTCCTATTCTTCCTCAATGAGTTTGGTACATAGCTTACAATTCTCTGCTCTTATATTATATTTTGATGCTCCCTCGAGCACCCTAACACTTCAGTGTCTCAAATTGCTCAGTTCCCATGACCAACATCTCCACCATACCTCAGATGCCCACAAAACAGTTCGTAACCTTGATCTTGTCATCACCCACAAATAAAGTGTTTAAGAAACGTCCATGTTTAAGAATTCCAAAATCCTCCATTTCTCTGCCTTCCCTTGCCAAACTCTGCTCTTCATGGCATTCACACCATGACATTCAATCCCTCAAATTGTCACTTCTCTCTCAGGCCATTTTGCCTACACTCGCTATTCTCTTCTCTTTTCCCCAGTTTGACATCCTTGTGAACCATTTCAACTTCACACTGGCCTCTTTTGAGTCCCTAGGCAAACTTAACATATCACCAGTTGTGCCCTGCCAACCCTCAGTTTTGACTTACTCCCACTCTTTGCTCCTACACATGTGCAGCTGAATGAAGGTGGAAAAATCTGACAACTGTTCTGAATACACCCACAATTTAGGTTGCACTACCCAAGTTGGGCCCTCCCTGCTGCCAGGCAATTCTATTATACTTTTCTTATCAACTCACTATCCCTTGCTCTTCTACACCCTTTTTATCCCTGATAAATTGAACCTCCCCTGGTTTCATCTATGCCCACAGTCTCAGCTAAGAACTTTGTCTCCTATTTTACAGTAAAAAATGAGGCCATTCTCTATGAACTCCCTATTCTCCTCTCTTGCTCATCTCCTGTCACTTACATACTTTCTATTGACTGACCAACTGACAAAATTTATTCCTTATTTTCCCATATCTGTGCTCATGCAATTCTTTACATTTAGAGTGCCTTCTCTCACTCTTTGCCTGTTCAAATTCTACTTACCTACCTGATTTTACCTGCACATAGCACTCTGTTCTCTGTCTTTCAGATACACTTCAATATTATTATGAGTTGTAGGCATCTGTGCTTATATGTTACACCTTCTACTATACTGTTAGCTTCTTTAGGGCAGGAACTGTTTCTTATCTAAACTTTTTTCTCCCCTATTATACTCTATTTGCTCCAAACATTTAACAATTTTTGAATGAATATTAAATTTTCCTACCCAATGCCAGCATTCTTGCATTTATAATATGGTACTTATAGCAATTTATTATGGTGGTTTGGAGAATAAAGGATTTCATCCCAGAATGAATGGATTTGAATTAAATAGAACGCATTAATTATAAGAACCAATTTTTAAGCTTGACTCCTACATAACAGTATTGATTAAAAATCCCTTAAATGTTCAATTTATCAATAAATGTAATTTCTATTTTTCAGTATCAGAAAGAAATGTAGGTTGATCTCATGTATTAATTTGATGAACTGTTTAAAACATGATGTGAGAATACTTAAACTTCACTTAAACATATGACATTAAATTAAATTCAACAAGCTTAATGCATTATACTACCTACATATTAGGGGCTCAAATAGTGATAGAACTCAAATAGTGATAGAATAGTGATAGAACCAGTTTTCAAGGAACCTATCACCTAGAGAGAATAGGAAGAAGACATGTCTATGACATGGTCTCATGTATCTAGAATTTGGGTCTATTGACTTGTCTCTAGAAATTTTTTTATTTTTTCTTTGTGGAAACCAAGGATTTAGAACTTGACAACAATATCTTTGAGGAATACTTCTTCATTTCTCCCCAAATGCAGAATAGGCAGTAGAGGGCATTATCTCCCAAACCAAATCTTTTCCCAAGTTCACAAGTCCAGGCCCAACTGGACCTACAAACCATTAGTTCCACACTAGCTACACTATCACTTTTATTCTACTACAAAACAATATTTATCCATGTTCTATTATGTGACCTTACCCAGTTCTCTTTTTCCCTTAGTTATATTTTATTTCCTGAAAAAAAAAAACACGCTCCTCACTCTATCATAAAACTTCCAGCAACTATATCTTACTTTTATCATTTTTCAGTCATGTCTAACTCTTCATGGCCTAATTTGGAGTTTTCTTGGCAAAAATATTGGAGTGGTTTACAGTTTCCTTCTCTAGCTCATTTTACAGATGAGGAACTGAGGCAAACAGGGCTGTGACTTCTCCAGGATCACACAGCTAGAAAGTATCTCAGGCCCCACCAAACTCGGGTCTTCCTGACTCCAGGCCTGACACTCTATCCCTTGCAACCTAGCTGCCTTCTCTGTAAAACATTCCTTATCATCAGTATGATGCTCTTTAACTACCATTGGTATTTGAGTAGCCTTGTCATTCTCAGTACTTGGCACAGTGTTCCCAGTGCTTAGCACAATATTTGCCACATAGTAGGCACTTCATTTTAGTTGACTAACAAATGCTAGTTGTGTAAATCCCCAAACACCTCTGGGTAGAGACTTGTCCCTGTTGCTTTTCATGTATCCATCTGCATGCCTTTCACTCTATACAACCTTACATAGGCTTCCAGCACAAAAATAAATGTAATATAACAATGAGCATAATAGAGACTAAGGAAAGATCTGATAGAAGTCCTTTGAAAAATCTGAAGGAGAGACCACTTTAAGCTTGGGAGTGGGGAGAGAGAATTCTTCATAAAGGAGATGGCACCAAAATGAGACATCAAAGTATTAGAGAGACTTCAATTAGTAATGGTGGATTAAGGCCTAATTATGGAACATGAAGGAGGAGGAAGACTTTAAGGATTTGAGGGAATTCCCTTACAGACATAGGCATGGTACTGCCAAAAGCATGGATTCAGAAATGGCTGTATAAGAAGTATGTGTGTCTATTGATTAGAGAAATGCAAATTGAAAACAACTCTGAGGTACCACCTCACATCTATCAATTGGCTAATATGGCTGAAAAGGAAAATGACAAATGTTGGAGAAGATGTGGGAAAACTGGAACAGCAATGCATTGTTGGCAGAGTTGTGAACTGATCCAATCATTCTGGAGAGCAATTTGGAACTATGCCCACAGTGCTATAAAGCTGTGCATATTGACCCAGAGATACCATTACTATGTCTATATCTCAAAGAGATCATAAAAAAGGGAAAAGGACTCACATATACAAAATATTATAGTCGCTTTTTTTGTGGTAGCAAAGAATTGGAAGTTGAGGGGATGCCCATCAATTGGGGAATCATTGTGTGGTATATGAATGTAAAGGAATACTTTTGTGCTATAAAAAATGATGAGCAGGAAGATATCAGAAAAACCTGGAAAGACTTACATAAACTGATGCTGAGTGAAATGAGCAGAATCAGAAGAGTAATAGCAACATTGTGAAATGATCAATTGTGATAGACTTACTTCTTCTCAGCAATACAATAATCCAAGACAATTCCAAAAGACTCATGATAGAAAATGCTACACACATCCAGAGCAAGAACTATGGAATCTGAATGCAGATCAAAGCACATTATTTTTACTTTTTTTTCTTTCTCATGGTTTTTCTCTTTTGTTCTGATTCTACTTTCATGACATGACTAATGTGGAAACATGATTAATATAATTGTACATGCATTACCTATATCAAATTCTTTGCCATTGGGGGGAGGGGAGAAAGGGAGAAAAATTTGGAACTCAAAATCTTATAAAAGTGAATGTTGAAAACTATCTTTGTATGTAATGGGAAAAAATACTATTAAATGGGAAAAAAAGAAGTGTGTGTGAGTGTATGTGTGTATGTGGGTTTCCTTGTGTTTTGGGTTAAATTAAATTGCATTTAATTTGGGTAGATGATAGAATATATAAAAAGGAATGTATATATGAGAAAAGGCTGGAAAGGTAGGTGGGGATTCACTTTATAGAGGACACTAAATGGCAGGAATAGGATTGTATACTTTGATTGGTACATGTTATTATGAATGACAGATCATAGTGTTACATTAAAAGTCTCTCTACAATCTGGCACCTAACTATTTTTCCAATTTTATTTCCTATCATTCCGTTTTATACAACATATGTTGCAGCCAAACTGAACTGACTCCTGTCTCCAAACCTTTATGTTTCATTGTCCCCCGTTCCTAAAATGCATTCCCTCTTTATCTCTACCTCTTACAATCGTTATCCTTCTAGCCTAATCTCAGGATCCCATTCCACTGTGAAGTTTCTCTGTTCCTCCTACCCACAAATATTAGTGTTCTCTTCCATATCAAGTTATGTTCTTATCCATAATTTGAAGGCAGAGGTTTTCTCATTTTTGCCTTTGCATCCCCAGTTCCTGGAACAGTCCCTTGTTCAATGCATTTAGGTTGTCTTATGCTCTTGTATCTTCTTCCCTCTAGACGCTTTCTTCTCTGTACTTCTCTATTTCTTTCTCCCTTTTGTTCTGATTCTTCTTTCATAACATGACTAATGTGGAAATATGATTAATACAATTGTGCATGTATAACCTATATCAGATTACAGTTAACAGTAACATCCCTCAGACTATGTGAAGTGTTAAAACTTCCAGGTTGTATTTGATTCTCCCTCTTTGTTAGCTGGAAGAAATCTTAAGAGTCACCTAGTCCAACTCCTTCAATCTACAGATGAAACAAACAAGACAAACACAAGTTTAGTAGCTTGTCCAAAGTCACAAAGCTGGAAATTGGAACTTGCATTTGACCCCTGGTCTTCCAGCATCACATCTGGTCCTCTTTTCACCAAGCCATGCTATCCTTTGCAGTAAATAATTATTGCAGTGTAACTATATGAAACTATTTGTTCAATTATTTTGACAGTCGATGTCCAGGGCTCCATACTTTTTCCCCTGGCTTCTCTTAGGTATAGCATATTTCCCTCCTCACCTCTGTCCCCTGGCCTCCTTCATGACTAAACTCAAATCCCCACTCCTGTAGGAGGCCTTGTTGTAAACGTCCTCCTCAGCCCTCTAGTACCTTCCCTTGTTTTCATATTATCACCCCCATTAGACTATTGGTTCTTGCAGGTCAGAGACTGTGTTTTTGCCTTTGCCTTTTATTGTGTCCCCAGCACTTGGCACAGTGCCTGGCACAGAGGAAGCACTTAAATTCAGAGTGCCTCATTAACTGACATGCAGAGAGGCCTAGATCATCCTTGTTTTTGTATTTTGCTCCGGAAGATGTTCCCAAGGCACAGATGACAAAAATCATCAGTTCCAGGAAGAAATTTTTCATTGGCAGCTTATTTAACCTCCATATCACTTAAACCAGCATTGCACATGGTCAGGTATGGAATATCATACATAATGTTTAAAGAAGATGATGGATATACGAAATACAGACTTTTTATTTTTAGCACATAACCAATCTCTCTCCAAATGCTTTGTGGGTCCATTATCAGTCCCCTAGTCAACATCATTATACAGCTCTGCAAAACCGTCAGTGTGTTTTTTAAGTTAGAAGAACATGACATATGATTTTATGCAGAAAGATAGAGTTTTTTTAACTTAAAAACTATGGAGGACAAAAAATCAAAGAACAACCAAGTTGACAGCAGGGTGACAGAGGTTTTGATTCCAGTTTAAGGATTAAATATACTATTTTTCAAATTTCAGGCAAAGTCTTTAACTAAAAAGTGTGCTTATCTATCAAGTCAATATATTAGGTTCATTTATGAATATTAATTGTTCAAAATAACATAAAAAAGGAATATAAGAAAGAGTGTTGCCCTGGTATAATCTTTTTTTTTAAAGATATGCCAACTGAAAACGTGACATAAGCAAACAAAATCACACGAACATGTAACCAGATAGAAAAATGTATTTTTATAACATGTAAAATAGTTCCCATATAACATCTCTGTGGCTAAGCACAATATATCTCATTAACACTACCCCTCTCAATAGTGTAGAAGCCCTTGAGGAATTGGACATCCTAATCATCACTAGCAACAACAAATATTTACAAAATAACTTGCAGCAAACATTATTGTAGATAGTGGAAATAGAAAGTAGATGCCCAAGAAGCCCAAAGGCTTGGAGCCCACATAATTGGAGAAAACATGTGCACAAACATACTTAAAATCTTTAAATATGTGTAATTCTGTGAAAGGGTGCTAGGTGGTGCAGCGGATGGAGTGCCTGGGCCTGAAGTCAGGAAGACTTCTTGAGTTCATGAGGCCTCAGACACTTATTAGCTATGTGACCCTGGGCACACCACTTAACTATGTTTGCCTCAGTTTACTCATCTGTAAAATGAGCCAGAGAAAGAAATGACAAAACACTCCAGTATCTTTGCCAAGAAAACCCCAAATGGGGACATGAAGAGCCAGATACAATTGAAATGACTGAACAACAACAAATTTGTGAGTGGTAATATGCCTTGTATCTATACAGAGAGTAAACTTTCTAAGGCAGCTAGAAGATGCAGTGAATAGTGCTGGACCTGGAGTCAGGAAGACCTGAATTCAAATCTGGCCTCAGATCCTTATTTTCTGAGATAGCCTTTTGTTTATCCCAGCTTTCTCATATGTAAAATGAAGATAATAACAGCACATATTCAAAGGGTTGTTATAAGGATACAATGAGATACTTGAAAATCCCTTTGCAAACCTTAAAGTTCAATATAAATGTTAAGTATTGTTATTATTCCTTATCATCCCTTATGTGAATATTTAGAGATTAAAAAAAAAAGGGAATAATTGTTAAACAATGTGTTAAGTGGCTATTCAGTAACTTTCTTAGTAGGGAAAACTGATTGCCAGAAAGAAGTGCTATGGTGGGGGAAGGGAGAAGGGAAGCTTTTAATTGAAGGAAATGAGAAAAACGACTTAAAAGGGATGCAGTTAAATCGAATCACTAGGAGTTTCTCCAATTTTTTTTTATGCAGAATTTAAACATGTTATCAGCTACAGATCAAAACAAAAGAGATAGAATCCATTACCAATATTTTGTACTGCAATTCATTTATTTTTCTCAGTTAAATCCTATTTAATGTCTTATCATGAAATGGAAGTGACCCTGCTTTTTCAAAGGCAGTGCCAGCATTGAAAAAGCCCCAACAGCCCCAAGCAAGCTAGAAGGTTTGCAGTACCAACTCAACAATGGAATAATATTTCTGTCTTCTGAAAAGCAACCTAGCCCAGTACTGAGTACACTGACAAAGAGATGGTCAAAGGATGTTATTTGGTGACTACAAGACTTGTGACCTATATTCATAGAGATAATGTTCACTCCGAAAGAAGTATTGGACAGAAAGAAGAACATGCAAATTCTTTGTCAACCATATAATTCAAAAGTCTGTGATTTTTAGCTTTGTTGCTCTATACAAATCCGTCACCACATAGTACATTTATTAAAAAAAAAAACCCACATAGATCTTATTCTAATACTTATTGAAGCCAAACTTATGACTTTAGCCTTATATTTCTTACCTTGTAGATAGAAATGATTCATTAGTTTTTGTAAAGGGCAGAATGGGGAAGGGAGAATCAATTTCTCTTCCTTTCCCCAAGAAAAGGAGCTGGAAAAGTTAGAGTAAGGTCAGAAATACTTGTATCCCTTATATAACAGGGAAACGATTCTAAGGATCAAATGGAAGGACATAAACTATTAATCAGTGAGGTTTTTAAGGAAACAAACTAAACCAGTGGGAAAAAAATTAAATATCTTGAAATACAAATATCACCCTATGCTATATTAAAAGAAATAATCATTTGGATAATCACCAGATCTCCATGTTTCATTATAGTAAAAGTTATGATATTCTCACAACTCATCAAATAGCTAGCTTTTACAGAGTGTGATCATTGGTAGCTAAAAGTCTGTAGTCCTAGGTCCAATCTCATATATATTAAAGTGATATAAATTACATGAATATTAATCAGCAAGTATTTATTAAGCATCTAGTTTGCAATAAGTACTGTGGTAGGTGATGGGGGCGGGGCCCAAGCCAAGATCTTCACCCTTTGCCCCAAAGGGAATCTGACTCACAGGCCCCAGACCCTCATCTCCCTTGAAAGCCCTAGCTTACCTTTAGATCTTATTCAGATGCACCTTCGACCCTTGCCCTGAATAGAATCTGGCTCCTGTTTGTCTACAGGACCCAGAAAACCCTTAAACCTTCAAATTTCCTAATTGACTCCCCTCACCTCCCTTTGAAAGCCTTAGGCTTCCTTTTGTCTATAGGCCCCAGAAAGGCCTTCCTTATAGACTTCCTGTATTTCCTTTTGAAAGTCCTAGCCCCACTTTGATTTTGTGCAGATGCCTTTCAAACTTCTGCCTTCCTGTTCCCTCCATTATCTATTCCCATTGTCTATTCAATCTCTCTGACCTCCCCAATTAGAATTCTTACCTAGACCCTTTTCCCAACCCCCTTCTCTGGCCACCCAAAGTTACTTTAGTATTTAAGATCCACCTTGGCCCTCATTCAGATGCTGAGAATCTCATGCTCAAAAGGCTGAGAACTTCTCATGCCCACTCGTCTTTACAGGTGTCACCTGGTCAATGTGATTTATCACTAATAAACTTTTTCTCTGGCTGAAGAAGATTTGAGTTGAATTCATTCAGCAAGGCCCGGTACCATGATCTTGGGGTCCCAGCACCCCAAAACCCCTCGACCTCTTCAGTAGGCTCTGGACAAAAATTGTGAAACAGTCCCTGTTTTCAAAGAGAGTACTCTATTGGAAAAAATGACATGTCTATACATATTTATTAAATATTTAATAAATACAATATAATTTAAAGATCATTTAGGGAGAGAAGACACTAGCACTTAGGAGGATCAAGAAAAAATTATTTTTTCTTTTAGGCAGTTGGGGTTAAGTGACTTGGCCAGGGTCACACAGCTAGTAAGTATCAAATATCTGATCTGAGGCCAAATTTGAACTCAGTTCCTCCTGACTCCAAGGCTGGTGCTGTATCCACTGCACTACCTAGCTGCTCCACCTTTCATTTTTTTTTTTTATCATCAAAGAATTCTTTCAGAAGTTTCTTGAGATGAGACAATGGAAATGAAGGATTCTATGAAGAGATGGTGAAGCAAGAGTGAATTCTAAACCTGGGAAAATGTGGAAATGTAAAGAAAAGAGAAGTTTGGCTAGGGCTAAACCATAGAAGACAAGATAGAGAGTAATATATAATATCATACATGCTATATACATACATATGTATATCTTATAGCTTAATATATAAAAATAACTTCAGCATAGTAAAAATAATTCAATATACATTTTTAAATTTAAAAATGTGATTTTTATATATTTTTATATTGAAGTAATGATTTTGGGATCCCAGAGTCACTTCATGTTCATGAGACATATCAGAAACATTTATTAACTTTAAAGCTGTACATTTCTTAAGCAGCATCTTCCTGTCCATTAAAAAACATTAATCTTTTTGTCATGGCAGAGAATTAGAAATCAAAGGAATGTCTATCAATTGGGGAATGGCTAAACAAATGATGGCATATTATTGTTGAGGAGGGTGGGGCCCAAGCCAAGATTCCCTTTGCCCCAAAGGGAATCTGACTCACAGGCCCCAGACCCTCATCTCCCTTGAAAGCCCTAGCTTACCTTTAGATCTTATTCAGATGCACCTTCAACCCTTGCCCTGAATAGAATCTGGCTCCTGTTTGTCTACAGGACCCAGAAAACCCTTAAACCTTCAAATTTCCTAATTGACTCCCCTCATCTCCCTTTGAAAGCTCCCTTTTGTCTATAGGATCCAGAAATGCCTTCCTTTATGTCCTTTTGAAAGTCCTAGCCCCACCTTGGTTTTGTGCAGATGCCTTTCAAACTTCTGCCTCTCCATTATCTATTCCCATTGTCTATTCAATCTCTCTGACCTCCCCAATTAGAACTGTTACCTAGACCCTTTTCCCAACCCCCTTCTCTGGCCACCCAAAGTACTTTAGTATTTAAGATCCACCTTGGCCCTCATTCAGATGCTGAGAATCTCATGCTCAAAAGGCTGAGAACCTCTCATGCCCGCTGGTCTTTACGGGCGTCACCCAGCTGAGAATCTCTCGGGCCCCAAAGGCTGAGCCTTTCTCATGCCTGCCTGTCCTTATGGGCGTCACCTGGCCTCTGTGATTTATCACTAATAAACTTTTTCTCTGGTTGAAGATTTGAGTTGAATTCATTCAGCAGGCTCGGTACCACGATCTTGGGGTCCCAGCACCCCAAAACCCCTAGACTTCTTCACTACGAGGCTACATGGATGCTACATAAATAAAAACATCCCATACAATAGTTTCATTAATTCACTGGCCCTTCCTCCCTACTGAAACTGTCCTCTCCCAAATCTTTTTTTAGTCTTTTTAAACAGTCATCACCTTCTATTGTATATCATCTATTCATTCAGCTGAAAAGAATTTATTGATTATATCCTAAGTGTCTGGCATGGTACCAATTATTTAGATTAAAGATAGATGGATTAAAACAATTAGTTAACAATGCAAGATAGTAAATAGTGAGGCAAGGAGACTGGATATTTCAGACTCTAAAAGTTTTTCAGAAAACAGGACTAGAAAGCTTAAAGTCATTTAGAGTAGTCAGAAAAGTCTTGATGAAAGAGGTGTGATTTGAGTTTTATGAGATGACTACAGTTTGGGTGGGAAAAGAAAGGGAAGGACATTTGAGATGAAGGGAACAAAAAAAGATTCAAGGCAGGTAGAGAGGAATAAGCACAGATACTATTTGTGCTATAACAAGGATGTATGTTTACTGGAATATGTTACTATCCAGTATGAACACTTTCTTCTGTTCAAGAAGATCTACTTCCTGTTACCAGGATTTATGCTGAAGAGAACTGTAGGGAATAAGGTTGACTAGGTAGAATGTGGGTATGTCCTATAGATACTGCTTTACTTTTATTTAATAGATTACACAGATTTCTGGGTTAGGAGTCAGAAAGATCTTCATTCAAACATACTAGTTATATGCACCAGGGAAAAGTCACTTATTTTCTCTCAGCCTTAGTTTTCTGATCCATAAAATGGGGATAATAATAGCTGTGGCACTTTACTTGGTAGTTCAGAGGATCAAATGAAATAATTTAGTGTTTTGCAAGTCTTTTTTTTTTAAAGGCAATTGGGGTTAAATGACTTGGCCAGAGTCACACAGCTAGTAAGTGTTATGTGTCTGAGGCTGGATTTGAACTCAGATCTTCCTGACTCCAGGGCTGGTGCTCTATCCACTGCACCACCTAGCTGCCCCAAGAATTCCAGTCTGTCTTTTTTTGGGGGGGGCTGGGGGGAGGCAATTGGGGTTAAGTGACTTGCCCAGAGTCACACAGCTAGTATGTGTTATGGTGTTTGTGTCTGAGGCCAAATTTGAAATCAGGTGCTCCTGACTCTAGGGCCTGTGCTCTATCTACTGTGCCACCTAACTGTCCCTTATTTTGCAAATCTTAAAGTACTTTGTAAATGTCAGCGATTGTTATTAGCATTTCTTCTACCTACTAATTAATGATCTCCCCTGCCCATATAGCACAGTAAATATCCTAGAAAGTACTGGGTTTGGAGAAAGAAACTCTTTTAAATCTCATCTTTATATATGTATTGCCTGTATAACTTTGAGCAAGACTCTTTATTTCCATGGGCATCAGTTTTATAACATGTAAAATTAGTGGACAGCTAAGCTTTAAAGTCCCTTTAAGCTCTACTTCTGATCCGGTATGTGTCTTGTTATTCATGAGTTTATGATGCATATCTATGGATAGTATATAATAAAATTTCTCACCACAGTTTGAGGGGCAATTTTAATCCCTGTTTATTTTATTTCTCTAATACTGTTTCTGTTTAAGCATAGCTTTGTCTGGAAAGGTTGTTGAGTCCTTCTTTCTTGAGTTTAAAAATAATTATATTTTAGGTCCTTCATTTCCATTTAGTTTCTTCCTCCTCCCTCAGACTGACGTTGATTTAATCTCTAAGAAAATGGTAATCCACGGATAGGAAAATGAAGCATACAAAATCAACAACTTATTAAAGTAGAATGATGTTGTAACTTCTAGTAATATTTGGACTTTGTCACTATTATTTTATAGTATTTGAAACAAAGTCAAAGTGGTATTATGAAATGTGACTAATCTGATTGGAATGAAAAAAATCACTTAGTAAAACTTCTAAAACTCCAAAAATGGGCTCTAATTTCACAACGAACTATATAGTTTTCCTTCAATTGTGGCATAAAAGTATTTTATGTTATATTATTGATTAAAGGCAATGTATAGTAATATCTGATTTCCCCCTCCACTTTTATAGGGATATTCCTGGCTTACCTAAGTCATCATCCATATTTAAAATTCTGCTGGGGTAGGGAGTGATATACTCAAAGTACAATGAATTTTCACTCCTACTTCTAGGACTGTGCTGTTTATATATATATATATGTGTGTGTGTGTGTGTGTGTGTGTGTGCGCATATGTATGTATGTATGTATGTATGTATGTATGTATGTATCTATATCTATCTTTATATTTATCAGGAGTTTATCAGGTTTTAATAATATAAAGAAAACTATTGCTTAAAAAAGCATAGCCCCTATAGGTATAATTGCTTTCCCCCCCTATTTTAGTGATATCTCATCTTATTTTATGGAGACATGTTTAATTGTTAATATGTTCTGATCTTCATTAAATAAAGCAGTTTTATGTTGCTTGTTAAAAAAAATGATGAAAGCATGGCTATAGCTAGTCAAACACATCTTCTGAAAGTCTAAGCTCTAACTCATATGTATGTATGAATACACGTATATATTTATGTGTAGTATATGTATATATGCACATATGTGTATACATTGATATACATATTATACATGTATGTATGTTTGTATGTATGTATTCCTATATATGCCTTGAAGCCTAAACTTTCAACTTTCAAAAACAGTATGAAAACTTCTCAGATATCTAGTGTTTGTTTTTTTTTCAGTAGTTTACTAGACACAAAGTAAACTATGGCTGGTTTCTGAATCCCATTTCAAAATATTTCCTGAGTATATTTCATGCTATTTTTGTGTATGTTTTCTATAGATCATTACTAAATAATGGTATTACATACAATGGTTAATGTTCTATAAATCAAAATGGTGAAAAAATTACAGTTTTTGAATATATTGTTTTTCATATAGTTCACTGTCAAGCAGTAATTAAACTATTCAAGAGGGTTTTTTTTTTAAACCAACATGCTAATGGAATTTAATTCTATACTGGCCCAATTTTATCTACTAAACCGAGTATTATAAGGGGGAGGAATGAAAATGCTATGGAAATTGGGAATTTTTTCTTATAATTCTTTGTCAAGACAATAGTACCTCACTTATTTTCCATCATAAATACCATTAAATTGGAGAAAGTTATTTAAAATAGTTCACACAGACCTTTCTTCCCTAATCTTCTAAGTCTGCGAAATAAGTAAATAATTTAGAGAAGAGCAAATATTCACTTTAAAATTTGAGACATTTCCAATGAACAATTACATCACCTTCAAATCTGCTTTCTATGATAATCAGAACAGTCCTTAAAATTCTATGGCTGCAGCTATTCTGTCCTGTGTCTGTACCATTTAAGGGAGATTTGAAAAGTTTAAAACAGCAATTTTGGTGTTGAGTAAAGATAGGTGTAGAGCAAGGTATAAAACAAACAAACAAACAAATACTTCAGGTGTAAAAAAGGGCCATTGTTAATTGGGGATCCAATCTCTGACTATGAGAACATTTTCTATCTCCATAATTTTGAGTGAAGGATTTCAGTAATCTATTCACTCTATTTCCTTATTCTTAGTTCCCACATTCTCTCTTGGAAAACATTCATAATCACCACATTCTCTTCATTTCAGGGGTAGTTGAAACTAAGGACATAAGTAAAGGTCTAGGACTTTGTGACTTCAAAATTGCTACTTGGTGGTAAAGTTCTACTCTTCTCTAAAATAAGCCATATTTACCTTCTTTGAAATATTATAATTACTCCCCAGTGTTGAATACTGAGCCCTGATAATTGAGGCCCTGTACTCATCTCCAAGATTGTCTCAGCCTTGTTTCTTAGTTTATCTAGGTCAAAGCACCCTGGCCTGTTGCTAGATAATATACAAGTCTAATGAAACTTAAGCCCATGAAGAACAGGCCTGATGATCAGGAAAAAAACAAACAAACAAAAACTGGAACTAAGAGATCTTCAAAACATTTAAATTATTTTTCACCTCTGAGATTTTAATGCTTTTCCATTTCTGAGAGGCAAAAATATTTCTAAATGAATTCCATTCTCTCCTTCCTCCTTTTCATCTCTGTTGTTTCTCATCTCTTTATTTCTATAATTCTCTCACTCTAGGAAGAGTGAAATTACAGGTCGATGAGTGAATAGGCAGGTCAACTAGTTTTGGTGTACAAGAAAAAAGAAAAACATTGCTCTGCATGACCTCCAATGCCCTCAACAGTTGCCAAGACCCTTGTTTCCATATCTTAAGCCATAAAAGATCCAATAAAGAGAAGGCTGGTTGGTGATGTGAATTATAAAGATATGGCAAATGGTATTTTCCCTCTCAATGTTCCTATATATTTATAAGGACCAGCCTTTTTTTTTTTAAATCTTCTATGGGTAAATGACTGAGTTAAATAACCTATTTAGAGCCACCAGAGCTATTCAAAATTAGAATTAGAACTACAATCTCAATTTCTTAATTGTTTATAAAGAGAACTTTCCACCAATATACTCTGAATATACTCTGTCACCTTGGCAAAGCAGATTGGGAAAATGCATCCTCTGTGTCTGCAGCCACAGCTCCCTTGCCAGCCATCTGCTCTCTCAGATGTTTGACTTAGGATGTGTATGAGGGAGAGAAGAAAAAGAAATGGGAGATGTGTAGATATTGTATATATGTGAGGTGTATGTGCAAAATCAGAGACAGAGAGAAATTGAGAGGGGGAGGGAGGGGAAGGAAAGCAGGAGGGGAGAGAGAGAGAGAGAGAGAGAGAGAGAGAGAGAGAGAGAGAGAGAGAGAGAGAGAGAGAGAGAGAGAGAGAGAGAGTCAGAAAGGTGAGCTTCCTATATAATTACAGGTTCATTAGGTATTTTTACTCAAGAGAAGGCATTTCATCTCTTAATGAATACCGTGTCATACCTGTGCAGGCACAGATTCCTGGTAACCAGGAATAAGACTTGCAAGATCATCAAATGAATGTGTTAAGGGACCATGTCATAGTTAATTCGCTTTAGCTAAATCCTCCTTGTGCTAATTTACCCAAAGGGCTTCCCTCCTCCCAGCTTCTGCATTTAAATGAAACGCAGTGGGAAGAAGCTTACTCTTCCATATCCCTTATAATTATGAACATTTGAAGCATCTGGCTCTGTCTATTTCATATATAGAATATGTTGAAGGTAACATTTTCCTCTGATGAAGTTAGAATAGGATGGCTGTTAGGGAGGAGGGAGAAGAGAGGACTTCTAAAAAAGCTTCCCCCCCACCTCTTTCTTTCTTATTTTTATTTTGGATGCCATCAGAGATAAATCCTTAAATACTCCCCCCTTTTTTCAGTAAGAAAGAACAAAACCATACAAAACCCCATGATTAATAGATATTTTCTTTTGTTTGAAAGTAACCAGATCTCACACGGCTAAATTATAGCATAGTTAGTGACAACACTCATTTAATTCTGAATAACACAACCTTGCAAACTATTATGAACCCCAAGCAGGAGAGAATGCCGATATTGTCAAAGATTGTGTAGCACCTTGGGAAGATATCAAAAGTGTTCGTTGCAATGAAGGTGTCATTTCAGTTTAACCTCAAAATTTCTAACTGCCTGTACATTCAATGGGTTTCCATATACCCCCTTCTCAGTGTAGCTTTTTCCCCCCTCACTGAATTAAGCAAAAAAAAAAATCCGTGAAGCCCTTTCATATATTCTTAGTTCTAGATATAAAATCCTACAATATATTTGCTGAATTTCTTGAAGTTAGGGAACAATATCTTCTTTTGTCCTTGGCAAAACACCACATCCATCTATGTTCAGTGCTCCACAAATGTAATAAATAATTATGCAAGGAAAAAGAAAGGAGAAAGTGTTGTTATAGCATGGGGTCCACTTTTCAAAGCTGGGACTACATTGAAAGTTTCCTTTTGACTTCACAGGAATTGTACATCTAACATGATCATTTGAACACCAATCCTTATTTCAAGTTCATAGGATCATGAGATTTTAAGTTAGAAAAGATTTTAGAAAATAGCAACTTGGAGCTAGAGGAACCTTAGATGTCTAGTTTAATCCTCTTATTTTATAGATGAGGAAAATAAGGACCAGATAGGTTAAGCAACTTGTTCAAGGTCACACCAAGTGATGTCTCCAAAATGAAATTTAAATTCTAGTTTCTTGACTACAGGTGCCTGTTTTTTTTTTCCTACTGTAACATGGTGGCTCTCCACAATACTCATTAATCCATTGGCATATCATATTTTTCTTCCATATCACATCATTCACTTAAATTGATTTGCCTGAAAGACCTAATTTATCTTTAAAATGACAACATTTTTCTCCATCTTCATTGGTGGGTTGTTGACCATGGAATGTAGTAATCAAGACAGTGAAAATTAGAAACTAATACACACACAGACACACACACACACACACACACACACACAGAAACACACACACACACACACACACATGCATACACACACAGTCAGCTTTAGGAACATTTTGTTTCAAAGTAAATTTTGCTTTTTTAGTTAAAATTGATTTTTGATTAAAAGTAAAGTAAGAGTTGATTTTTGGGGCAAACTCTGAAATCTTTTGTGGTTTCCTCTAGCTATCATTCTGTGATCTTGACAACTTTTTGCTTTTTATCTTGAACAAGTTTCTTAATTTTAGTTTCTTTATCTATAAAATATGTTTGATAATACTATGACTATCTATCTCAGAAGATCTCAATGTGAGGGAAGTGTTTTATAAACCTCAATATGGTATTTAAATGTGAAATATTATTACGCTTCTCCAAAATCTTAGCCTTAATTCATTTGCTGCCTTTTCATCAATAAGATTACATTATTTAAAGAATGGTTTTCAGAGAAAGATCAAATTGTTTACATATATGATCTTGATAATTCTAAGGGTATGAAAAATAGATTTTAAATATTTTATGAATTTTTGTGCATCCTTTGAGGTGTGAGAGAAGACATTAATAATGTACCACTTTTCTTTAAAAGATACCAATGGGTTATGTATTATTTTCACTTTAATGGTAGAAAAACTCAAATGAGAGGGGTTTAAGTGACTTGCTACCATGCAGTGCTTCGTTATGAAAATGAAAGTTTTCTCTAAAAATATAGAGAGCAGGTGTTCCTTTAAACTGATTTTTAGGGGAAATACTTTACAAGTGAATTTTCCCTGTTAAATAGATTGTATGAGTTTATATCTAGAACTACGACTATTCAGGGTCATCAAGACCAATATAGATGAGAAAAAATGAGAGGTTACATGACCAGGATATCATAAGAGTGCTGATAAGCTTCTGAGATGGCATGATTTTGAAGGCACTGAAAATACATCAAATAAGTTCTGTTATCCAGTGAACTTCAGTTAAAAAAAAAACAATTCCACATATTTCATGTAGAAATGTCATTTCTGTCTAAGGACCCATAACAAAAGATTTTTTCTTGTCCATGAGAAAATATCTATTAGAACTACTGTTCAAGAACTTCCAAATGTCTTTCTATTTCTTCTTACTATAAATCAAAACTCCCTAGTCTGGCATTCATTGACCTTCTCCAACATACTCATCCCTTTTTACCTTCTCTCACAGTTCTCCAAACTTATTACTTACCATTTTTAGGGACAGGCCCCTTAAAATCTGTGACTTCATTGATAGAGAGAAATCTCTCTGCCAGTGTTGACAAACACAGTTGCCTGCAGGCATTAAGAAGCAGATCTTGAAGTCAGGTCTTCAAGACCTCAAAGCTTGCTCTATATCTGATGCCTCTCCTCATTATAGGTTTTTTTTTTAATTCCAGATAAGACAAGTGTAGTTGGGTGGCTCAGTGGATCGAGTAAAGAGCCTGGAGCCAGGAAGACTCATCTTCCTGAGTTCAAATTTGTCCTCAGATGCTTACTAGCTGTGTGACCCTGGCCACTTAACCCTGTTTGCCTCAGTTTATCATCTGTAAAATGACCTGGAAAAGGAAATGGAAAACTATTCCACTATCTTTACCAGGAAAACCCCAAATGGGGTCATGAAGAGTCAGACCCAACTGAAAAATGACTGAACTGATACTCAAAAATCTTGATATTGTCCCTCCCCTCTGCCTCCTCACCCTTTGGGATATTCTCCCCATCTAAAATGCACTACCCTTTCCTTTCAATTCATTTTGAAAGCTTCTTTCAAGACCCAGCTCAAAAAGTACCTGGATTAGCAGTTTTTAGAGCTGAAAATAACTTTCCTTTAGCATAACAATTCTTAATTTACAGATCAGCTGCTAAATAGTTCCATTAACAACATGCTGAACCTAGAGTCAGGAAAACTCAAGTTTAAATTAAGTCTTAAATAGTTACTAGGTGTATAACCTTGGGCAATTCATTTAACCTATCTGAGTCAGGCTCCTCATCTGTAAAATGAGGATAATAGTAGCACATTCCTTCTAGGGCTGCTAAAAAGATGAAAGAGATGACAGTTGTAAAGTGCTTTGTAAACCTTAAAGTGCTATATAAATTCTAGCTATCAACGTCATCGTCATCATGATTATTAAAGAAACTGAGGGCCCACAGAAACTGAGATTATAAACTATTTCTCTACTAAAGACACATGATAGCACAGTTTTGGTATCTGAGGCATTGGATTTTATGGATTGTAAAATAAATCTCCTCATTTGAAAGAAGCAGTTTAAGGTTAGGGTTTTAGAATTCCAAGCAGAGTGTTATGATACTCAATATTTACTTTATCTCAGGGATATCCTCCAACTGTCAGGAAAAGTGGATCACACACACAAAAAGATTATAACATAGAATTGTAAGTAAAGATTGCAATAGAAGAAAAAAGATAAATTTATTTTCAATAGAAGTTTCCCTTAAATACTAGGGAATAAAATTGTAAGGAAACAACTACAAGAATGAAGTAGTATCTACTGAAAATGAGCTTGTATTTTAATGGAGAGAAGCTAGTATGCGTATAAATCTATACAATAGAAATATAAAATTAATAAATGCAAATAGCCAACAAACACTCATAAAGCACCTACTATGTGTAAGACACTATGCTAAACACTAGGGTTATAAAGAAAGCCAAAAGATAGTCACTGCTCTCAAGAGACTCATAGTCTGGTAGGGGAAATAACACCTATAGAACAATGTCCAAACAATGTATATACTGCATGAATTGAGAATGACTAAAAGAAAGAGGCACTAGCATTAAGTGGAGCTGAGAAAGTCTTCTTGCAGAAAATGGGATTTTAGCCAGGACTTGAAGGAAGTTGGGGAGGCCAGAAGGCAGAGATAAGGAGGTGAAGCAAGCATTCCCTGCATAAGGGATAGTCAGTGAATATTCCTAGAGTTGGAAATGGAATAAGCCTTATGTGAGGAAAAGCAATTAGACAAGCTTGACTAATTGAATGATTGTGTAGGGAGTGGGAAGTGGGGGGAGTGGAGATGAGGAATAAAATATAAAGAGATTGAAAAAAGGGGTTCAATTTTATGAATGGCATTAAATGCCAAACCAAGGATTCTGGAAGTGATAGAGAACCACTCGTCTTTATTCAATGGAGGGAGAGGAACACGGTCAGACTTCTGCTTTAGGAGTATTATTCTGACAACTGAGTAGAGGATGGACTAGCATGAGGGAGACTTGTGCTTGGGAGACCATCCAGCAGAGTACTATAGTTCAGGTATGAGGACACAAGAGCTTATATCGGCACTTCACATCTGGCATATAGTACGCATTTAATAAATGTTTATTGATTGATTGTACTAGACTAGTGGCAGTGTTAGAGGACAGAAAGGGATGTATGGAAGAGATATTACAAAGAAAAAAAATCAACAGGACCTTCATTGGGAACAAACTGTTTGTTGGTAGGGAGGGGCTGTAAGAGAGAATGAAGAATTCAGGATGACATATAGGTCTGGAACCTGGTTAACTAGAAGGATGGTGGCATGTTTGATAGTCATAGGGGAGTGAAGAAGAGAGGAAGGTTTTGGAGAAAAGTTAATGAATTTAGTTTTGGATGTAAATTTAAGAAGTCTATGAAACATCTAGCCTGAGATGTTTAAATGGCAATCGGAGATACGACATTGGAAATCAAGAAAGAGGTTAGGACTGAAATAGCAGATTTGAGAATCATCAACATAGAGTAGATTACTGAATCCTTGGGAGCTGACAATGTCATCAAGCAAGAGAATATACATAGAGAATAGTGGAGACTCAGACCTGGTGGACACCCACTATCAGTGGCCATGACTTTGATGAAGATCCAGCAAAGGAGAATGAGGAGAGGTGTAGTGATAGTAGGAGAACCAGGATAGAATAACGTCACAGAAACTGGAGAAAAGGCCATTAGATTTGGCAATTAAGAGGACATTGGTAACTTTGTAGAGAGGAGCTTTGGTTCAAAGATAATATCTGAAGCCAGACAGTAGAGAGCGAAGGTGTGAGAGGAGAGGAAATAGAGACAGCCATTGGAGAGAGCCTTCTTAAGTAGTTTTTTAAAAATTCAGGATGTCCCAAAATTCCTTAGTGCAGATTTCAGCTAGCAAAGTTTAAAACCGCATCACAACTTTTGGGACATCCAACATATGTAAAAATAATTAAATACATGTTAGTTTGGGAGGGAGAGAGCTAGTGGATGCAAGGCCACTTAAATGTGACTATATGTAAGTTTTTTTTGTTTGCATATGTGTTATGTTATTTTTGTGCCAAGGGGAGCACAGTATTTCACTTTGGTACAGACCTTGGTGGTAGCAAGGACTAATCATTTTGTACATCTTGGTGGAAAATGAGCAAAATCCTACCTGTTCAACAGTTGAGCAAAGACCTCTCACTAAACCCATACATGTGACTGGACTAGGCTGGTTTTGCATTATACCTGTTAGTGAGATTTGCAAATTATTCATTTAAAAGCAAGGCCATTCATATCGAAGTCAGAGAAACATTTAAAAATGTTTTCATCACATGTTAATTTTAAAATTTTATTCTCTTATCTAATATATAACTATATGCTTCAAACTCTCTATACAATGACAGGCTGATCACCAACTAAACTTCACTTTGCAACGGGACATGATATTCAGCTTTTGTTGTACAAATTCATAAGACATGCATTAACAGAAACTTCTTGTACATTTCAATTTTTAAAGCATCCCAAGAGAAGAAAACGTATTCTTGGTACTCAAAATTTTTGCTTTGATTACTGTCTCTTATGAACTTGGAACTAGTTGCTACATCATATCAGAATAAAAACAGAGATAAATTACCTGAAGTTAGAAAAAAAAACACTTGGAAGCAGAAGTTTAATTCAATTTAGCAACTTTAGCATGACATCCTTCAAAGCAATTAAAAAAAAAGGCAATTGTTGCTATTCAGCTCACCATCCTTTTAATTCATTCTGAATGGGGAATGTAACTGAATGTCGGATTTACTGAGTGTGTACTAAAAGGGTTTCATAACGTGAGTAGGCTAAGAAAGGTAATCAACACAAATTTAAATAAATGATGAGCCTGATTTTCATCATCATTATCATCAACAAGCATTTATCTACTGCCCACAGGGTGCAGTGCACTATACTTGATGTCTCAAATTTACTGTGTTTTGATTAATGAAATCCCTGTCCTTAAGCAGCTTATAATCAAGTGGGTCTACATTTAGTTAGCTATTTGCCCTCCCTGGGGATGTAGAGGTTGTCAGGCAGAGTCCTGCACCCCTGGCAATCTTCTTTTTCCATACGTGTCTGACTGAAGGGAGAAATACTGCTTAAAAGAAATCAGAAGTCGAGTTTCTTGTATTGGAGATGAGAGGGGGATGCAGGATTTGGTGCCAGGATCTCCTAGCTATGAAAAAGAGTGCAGCTTATATGGGAACCTCTAGGCATGGTGAGTTGACTTTCTAGAACAGTTTTTAATAATAATAATAATGATAATAATAATAATAATTAGCTAACATGTATATAGTTCTTAAGGCAGCTAGGTGGCACAGTGGATAAAGTGTTGGACCTGGAGTCAGGAAGACTACTCTTCCTGAGTTCAAATCTAGCCTCAGATACTTACTAGCTGTGTGACCAAATTATTTAACCCTGTTTGTCTCAGTTTTTTCTTCTGTAAATTGAGCTGGAGAAGGGCAAAAGCACTCCAGTATCTTTTCCAAGAAAACCCCGAATGGGGTCATGAAGAGTTGGAGCACAACTGAACAATTGCTGTTATATATATATATATATATATATATATATATATATATTATAATTTAATCTGATCTTCATAACAATCCTTGGAAGTAGGTACTATTATTATCCCCATTTGACAGGTGAGAAAACTGAGAAAAAAAGAGATTAAATTACTCGCCCAGGGTCACATAGCTAGTATGAAGAGTCTGAGGGTAGATTTGAATACAGGTCTTCCTGACTCCAGGCTCTCTCTCCACTGTGCCATCTAGCTGGCCCATGTGGTAAAACATTGCATGACAACAGACTGATGCTCCCAGCCTTGGCTGAGTCTCCTTTGGGATGTCAGTCATTAAATTTTACTGCAGCTAGAAGTATCAGTGTAATTGAATCAGAAAGCATTAATCAAATTCTTTAATAAAGTATCATGATAGGTGATGGGAAGCAAAAGGACTTGGGGTAGCTAGGTGGTGCAGTGGATAGAGCACCGACCCTGAAGTCAGGAGGATCTGAGTTCAAATGTGGCCCTAGCCCAAACACTTAACACTTACTAGCTGTGTGACCCTGGGCAAGTTACTTAACTCCAATTGCCGCCCCCCCCTAAAAAAAAAAAGGAAGAAAAAGGACTCATGGCTTGAGTCATCTTCCCTCATTTTTAAGTGTGGTATACTGATTTTGCTTTTCCAATTGTTAACTTAGATATTCCAATCTTTTTTGCTTTGAACTCCAACTACTGCATACTCCCCTGCTTCTGATTCCTTGCTAAGGGTTTGGTTCCTTTTTAACTCCTGGCTTGGATATACTTCTTGGACCTTGAATATCTTCTCAGGCTTTTCTGCCTTCTGCTTCTAGCCTCTTCCATGATTTACTCAGTCCTGATCAATTCACTGATACCTGTGGCCTGGCCTGATGACTTGTAAGAGCTCCCTTACCTCTCCTCTTCCCTCTGCCAATGTAGGACTTCATCTCACAACTGTTGCCTTTAGAGGGGGCACATCAGTTCTTTTTTTTTTTTTTATTCCTATCCATGTCCACTCTTTATGGCTAGCATTCCACTACTATGGATTCACAGAAATATTGGGGAAGGGGGAGAAACTTTCCTCCTTTTTTTTTTTTGAAATTAAGACTGTTCATATAATATTTCTACTCTAACCCTCTACTACTCCACTAAATGACACTTTGCAAATATAGTGAAGTCATATTGGATTAAATGTATCCACATCCAAAGGTATGTCATATCATCCTGACAAAGGCAGTAATTTCATGCACAGCATTTACCAAATACTACTCTGTAGGTGGTGAAAGCCTAATACCATGCAAAGGAGTAAAATTAAAAAAAAAATAGGTTGGTCCTATATAACTCACTTTTTATCTGGAATTTTTCATTTACATGCTAGATAGTGGGGAAGATACAAAAGTAAAGGTGCAGTTCTTGCCCACAAAGAATTATAATCTACTAGGGGGAAAATATATGTATATAAATAAATGGAATCCAAAGTAATGGGTCTCAGGAGCTACACGGAGATTCCATTTAATTCTTTCTAGGCCTCAGGCTCCCCAGTGATGGGGGCAGGGCCCAAGCCAAGATCTTCACCCTTTGCCCCAAAGGGAATCTGACTCACAGGCCCCAGACCCTCATCTCCCTTGAAAGCCCTAGCTTACCTTTAGATCTTATTCAGATGCACCTTCGACCCTTGCCCTGAATAGAATCTGGCTCCTGTTTGTCTAGAGGACCCAGAAAACCCTTAAACCTTCAAATTTCCTAATTGACTCCCCTCATATCCCTTTGAAAGCCTTAGGCTCCCTTTTGTCTATAGGCCCCAGAAAGGCCTTCCTTATAGACTTCCTGTATCTCCTTTTGAAAGTCCTAGCCCCAATTTGATTTTGTGCAGATGCCTTTCAAACTTCTGCCTTTCTGTTCCCTCCATTATCTATTCCCATTGTCTATTCAATCTCTCTGACCTCCCCAATTAGAACCGTTACCTAGACCCTTTTCCCAACCCCCTTCTCTGGCCACCCAAAGTACTTTAGTATTTAAGATCCACCTTGGCCCTCATTCAGATGCTGAGAATCTCATGCTCAAAAGGCTGAGAACCTCTCATGCCCACTCGTCTTTACAGGCGTCACCTGGTCAATGTGATTTATCACTAATAAACTTTTCCTCTGGCTGAAGAAGATTTGAGTTGAATTCATTCAGCAAGGCCCGGTACCACAATCTTGGGGCCCCAGCATCCCAAAACCCCTAGACCTCTTCACCCAGCATTGTTCACTAAGAAAGAAAGCAACTTAATCTAATTCCAGAAGAGCTCCATCCTATCATCCCTATCCCCAAAATAGTTTTGATCCTTCCCTTAATAATAACTCTGCCCCCAATCTAATACCCAACTGACTTGAGGACTTACTGGTTAAGCTTCTGTAGCAAATAAAAAGAAACCTAAGTTTCTTTCCAGGGGCTATATTAAGATTAGCTTATTGTTCCTGGCAAACAGGTATATGAAGTTACACCCAGATTTTTTTTTAAGCAGGAACTAAAACTAAAAGTCAAGGTACTAAGACAGACCCCCACATAAATTTTAATTGTGTCCCTTCCTTTCTTTCACCCCAAACTTCATACCCTTATAACATACCTTATCACCTATATTGGGTTTGGATTTCTACTTCTTATGTTGGCATCATCAGTTTTTCCCTCTTCATTCACAATCTCCTTTCCCTCTCCCTAGAACTACTCTGCTTTATCCTATCTCTCCTCCCATTAACTCTCCAAAAAAGCTAACAACTTTACTCAATCCTGGTACGTCCTCAAATTTTTTTTTCCTTCTCTCTCCTTCCATTCACCATCAAAGTTCTAGATATGGTGGCTTACACACCAAGTCCCCACTTCCTTAACACCATTAACCCCTCATTCTTTATAGCATTACTCTATTGAAATGCTTATTTTTAAGATGACCAATTACCTAACTTTTAAATCCTACAGCCTTCTCTCAATGATGATCTTCTTTTTATCCCTTTGATGAGGGCGGGGCCCAAGCCAAGATCTTCACCCTTTGCCTCAAAGGGAATCTGACTCACAGGCCCCAGACCCTCATCTCCCTTTGAAAGCCTTAGCTTTACCTTTTAATCTTTATTCAGATGAGCCCTAAAAGCCTTAGGCTCCCTCTTGTCTATAGGCCCCAGAAAGGCCTTCCTTTATCTCCTTTTGAAAGTCCTAGCCCCACCTTGATTTTGTGCAGATGCCTTTCAAACTTCTGCCTTCAGGTTCCTCCATTATCTATTCCCATTGTCTATTCAATCCCTCTGACCTCCCCAATTAGAATTGTTACCTGCACCCTTTACCCAACCCCCTTCTCTGGCCACCCAAAGTTACTTTAGTATTTAAGATCCACCTTGGCCCTCATTCAGAGGCTGAGAATCTCATGCTCAAAAGGCTGAGAACCTCTCATGCCCGCTCGTCCTTACGGGTGTCACCCGGCCTATATGTTTTATCACTAATAAAACTTTTCCTCTGGCTGAAGAAGATTTGAGTTGAATTCTTTCAGACAGGGCTCGGTACCGTGATCTTGGGGTCCCAGCACCCCAAAAACCCCTAGACCTCTTCAACTTTACAGCATTTGCTAGGGTTGTCCATCTTTCTTTCCCCTCCTTGATTTCTGTGATGATATGTTCACTTCATTCTCCTTTTATCTGTAATTAGTCCATCATTAGATGGTCTTCCCTGTTCTACAAGTAAGATCTTCTAAGGTTCCCTCTCCAGCCCTCTTTTCTCAATCTATACCAGGGGAGGGGAACCTGAGGCCTGGAGACCTTCTAGGGCCTCGAGTGTAGCCTTTTGACTGAGTCCAAGTTTTACAGAACCTCCTTTTATTAAGGGGATTTGTTTTGTGAAGTTTGGATGTAGCCTTGGGGCCACAGGTTCTTCACCCTTGGTCCAGTATTGAAAGTATTGAAAGAAGGGGATGATTGAATCTATAAGCATTTGCAAATATGTGACTGGAGCTTAGGAGAAAGGATGGGACTGGTATATATTTAGGGAACTATATGCACAGATGTGTAGTAGAAACCAGAAAGTTAGATAGGATTGTGAAGTGAGACTAGAAGGGTGGGGAACCTGCATCCTCGAGGCCACATGTGGCCCTCTAGGTCCTTAAGTGTGGCCCTTTGAATGAATTCAAACTTCATAGAACAAATCCCCTTGATTAAAAGGATTTGTTCTGTAAAACTTGGACTCAGTCAAAAGGCTGTACCCAAGGATCTAGAAGGTCACAAGTGGCTTCAAGGTCACAGGTTCCCCACCCCTGGTCTGGACTACCACAAAAGGCTTTTAACTCTTGCTTCCATTTCTTACCTCTCCCATCCATTTTACATAGAACTATTAGGTTACACTTTCTAAAGCCAGACTTCAATGATTTCATTTGGGGTTTTTCAGAATGAGCCTTGGAATAGTAATCAAAAAAACAAAAACAAACAAACCAAAAAAAAAAAACCTGTTTCAAGCTCTGCTGCACAGAAGCTAGGCGACTGTGAGAAGGTTAATGTCTCTAAGTGCAATTTTCCATACCTGTAGAAAATAATAATACTTGAACAATCTCACATATCTCACAGGACTGTTGCTAGAAAAGTACTTTTAAAACCATAAATCATTCTGTAATTGTAAGTTATGATTGCTAGTAATAGTGAGCAACAACAACAACAAAAATCCTACATTTCTCCATTCACTATTGAATAAAGTCCAACCATCTCAGTCTGGAATTAAAATCCTTCCACAATATGGTCATAATCTACTTTTCCAGTCCCATTTCTCCTCATTACTCTATTTTGTTGCTGTTGTTTTATCAGTTAGTTATATCTAACTCTTCATGACCCAATTTGGGGTTTTCTTGGTGAAGATACCACAGTCATTTACCATTTCTTTCTCCAGTTCATTTTACAGATAAGAAAACTGAGGCAAATAGGGGTAAGTGATTTGTCCAGGGTCACACAGCTAGTAAGCATCTGAGACCAGATTTGAACTCAGGTCCTCCTAACCCCAGGGTTAGCATTCTACCCACTGTACCACATTGCTACCCATTATTACCCTATACATAACCTATACATAACCCTATACATAACTCCCTTTTTTTTACAAACATGCTTTATACCTTTCTGACACTGTTCTTTTCAGTTGAATGTCCTACTTTTCTGCCCCATCTCTGCCTGCCATATTTTAAGGGTCATTTCAAGTTCCACAGTTTCCATGATCTTCTCTGCATGATGTCATCTCTCCCTTCTCTCCAACCCTAAAGCACTTTACACCTTTTCCCTGGCAAATAATTATGTTCTTCTTTTGTGTTTATCTGTTTCTCTAGTTGTCTCATCACAGGTTCTCTGAAGCAGGACTTACTCATCATTGTATCTTCTCCAGTGCTAAACAGCACCTTTGACACAACAGACAAAACATATAATTGAAGGACAAACAACAATAATTAATACAGTAGCACAATGCATACTGCTGAAACTTATACTTAGTGATAGCTGTAAAAGGAAGAGTTTAAGAAGAACTTTGAAAGAGTACAGAGAGATGTTATATAGAAGATATGAAATAAGATGGGAGAAGCCTATATCTGAAAATGGAATGAATAAACAATAAGTACAGGAAAGTGCTATTTTATTTCTTAAGTGGCCACTTGTCTTCTTAGCATCTTTTGTTTCTATTCCTTCAGTAAAGTATTTATATGAAGTAGCTCAATAAAAACAAACAGAAACACAAAATTAAAAAAAAAAACTTTACCCTATGAGGACAGACATTTCCATTCCAGGCCCAAAGTGTTTTTGTCTATGGGGGAGAGGGACATGGAGGGAAAATCTGCCAATCTTTCATGCTTAGGAAACATTTCCTGAGTCCATTCCATCACATCCAGTTTCAACTGCACTGAGGACATTCAGATATATGAGGACCTTTTCTTGTTCTGATTGGTTCTTTAATGTTATGATGAAAGTAAAACCTGGAGTTATTATCATATTCTAAAACCTAGTAAAGTTTGTATTGCTTGGATATGTGGTTACTTGAGTTAATGCTGTCTTAACAGTGTGTAATTAACTTTTTGAAGGCTTATCAATGCCCTGTACTTTACTAATTAACTTTCCTATGCTTCACAAACCATAGGAGGTTATTTTCTAAATGGTAAATTTCCATGTTTGATATGGATGTGCTACAAAACAAACAACTGTGCATTCAGAGCAGTTATCTTTAATTAAGCTCTTTAGCTTTTACTGGCTATGCAGAAGAACTTACAGCATTCAACAAATGCTGGAAAGAATTCTGTTCAATAACATTTAATCACATTCATTTTTACACAAATACTGCTAACAAAAACAAAACAAAACAAAACAAAAAACAAAAATAAATCCTTAACTCGATGCTCAGCTGTGTGACTTTGTCTTCTTGAAATATGCAGAAAGAAGGGGGGCCATAGTGATAGCATTTTCAATAAACAATCTTGAGTTTTGGGCCTAAGATATCTATGTAACTAGGCACATTTTGAATACCTTTCCTACTCTTTGAAGATTGTTTGCTGCTCCTTACTGTCTCAGGATCACTTGAAAAATATATTCAGAAATATTTTCGGTTCTCCCTTAATAAACATATACTTCCTGACCCACCTAATCACATTTTAGGGGCTTACTCAGCTTGGGAATCTGGCTAGCCTTTAGGGCAAACTCCAACTTCTTGTGTTTGTGGAAGAATGAGTGTCTGATGATACCTAGGTGTTAGGTGAATGGTTTTATGGAGTCAGATGGGTTGCCAGAGTTTATGATCAACCAATGACCAGAAGGCCAAAGTATGCCTTAACTGTTAGAAGTTGAAATTAATTAGATCATCAGGCCACAGAAACAAAAGACTTAAGATTCAAAATGATAAATCATCAAGCAGTAGCTGTGTACAGTATCTAAGGCCAGGATTATTGAATTTTGTAATCACAGACAATTTATGTTATTCAGGTTTATTGCATGTGTTCTTTTTATTATCGTTTTTAAATGGAAATTGGTGGCACTAGCCATACTTTACCAGTAAGCAAGCTGTGATACCATAGGTAATAGTGAATAGTTTCTAGAATTGGAAAGAATAGTTGGATATTTGTGGGTATTACCAAATCATCAAGAATTACATTTACATTTTTGTTACAGAAGGGGAGATAATTAGATCATTATCCTCTTCCTTAAGACATCTCCCTAAATAGAACCATTTCATTTCTTTTATTCAAAATCCATCAATTGTTTTAATAAAGGAACTTACTATTCTGGTTATGTGAAAAGGAAGTAGAGCTGAGTTTTCTTTCTAAGGCCTCAGACCCTTCATAATCTCTAGTGGCTCAGTCATGGGCAGAAAGAATGGTCTCTATGGGTAAGCAGCCCTTTATGACATTCCTTCAAACCGTAAATAAAACTCAGAGAAATATACATAGAACATACAAATATAGTGAGGAAAAACTGAGATGAAAGCAGTGAGGGCAGATTGCTTAATCTCTAGGATACAGATTCTGTCTCTAATGGAGTCCCTATCCAATATTGTAAGCAATTGGTCTGTGCCTTAGCTGATTAATCAGCAGTGGCAAACATACATCTGTTCCTATCTGGCACACTGAAGTCGCCGTATATATTTACTAACTAGCCTGTAATTACTTTTTTGGAACATTACCCAATAATGTTTCACAGCAAAAAAAAAAAATCCATTCCTTATGAAAAATTTCATGGGTTTCATTTCTGGCAGACAATCATATTCATATATAATTTAAAAGGTTAGACATATCACTTGGAAAAAGTATCCATATAAAAGCTTTTTAAATGTGAGAGTCTTATTACTCATTTAAGAAAAGATCTTTATTTTAGCCAGTGGGTCACATTATCTCTAGGAGCAATGAATTTACTGCAATCTAAATCACCATAGGTCTAGAGCAGCTCTGTTTTTTGCCTTCTTATCATATCTAAATTCAGCCACCCAGCATTCTAGGCCTTTTACCATCTGCTCCTCACCAACCTCAGTTCCCATTACTCCTCTGCATGGACCCTCGGCTTCAGATGTGCCAATCTATTTGCTGTCCACTGCACACAATCTGCTCATTCCCTTCTCTATGCGTGGCATTTTCTCAGCGCATTTCTACCCCACTTCATTCAAAAGCTCATCTCCTCCTGCAGATCACGGATGATTTAACTCCACCTTGGCCATCCCTCCACAGCTCCTTCACTGTTTCAATAGTCAATTTCCATTGTATTAATTTATACCTGGCGGCTCAAGAGATGTTTTCTTCAGATATTTAGTGCTGTTTTTCTGCAAAGATATAAACCCTTTCTATCCTCACAGACTATTATAATTAGCTCTGCAGTATCCACATTCTTCATATTTATTCTTCTTATTTGAAACTACTAGATCATTTATACTAACATTATAGTTAAAAAGTACTATTTATTCCCTAGTTTGACTGTTAACTCTTTTCAACTTGATAGTAGATCAAAGTAGTGTCAAAAGCTAAAAGTATGATGTGCCATAGAAGTATTAGTGTAAACACTGAGCTAGAGTTATAAAGATATAATTATGTTTATTTATGAATAGCAATAAACTTTGTACTTGTCTATGTCAAGATAAATGAAGACAGAGACATGGTTTTACCATTGTAGATTTACTTCTATAAATGTGCGTGCATATATCTCAGTCAGAGATTACTTTCGATCACACAACTTTTGTCTGAAAAGCATATAGCCAAATGACCAAAGAATAGATATCCTTCTGGGAAAAACAAACAAACAAACAATGAAATGAAGAATGTGACCTTATGAGTTAAACAATTTCATGAGATTAAATTTGTGAATGTTCAATAATGTTGGTACAACAACTTAAATTGCATTGCCATAATATTGCCAAAGGGCCTTCAGCAAATCCCTTGGAAGTAAATTACCAAGATCATACATTCTTCATTGCAGGCAAGAGTTCTTGACCTTATTTTTGTGTCATGGCCCACTTTGGCAGTCTTTTGAAGCCTAAGGGCCACTTCCCAGAATAATGATTTTCTGCCGATATTCATCATTGCAAGAAATGTTAAATTTCAGTTAGAGGTTAGTAAAAATAAAGATGCAGGGTATTTTTTTCCCTAGATAAGTTCACAAATATCTTAAAATCTAGCCACAGGCTCACTAATGGAGCCCACGTTCAGAACCTGGGATTTAACTTATTCCTGAATATAATGTTCTTCTAAGAAATTCTGGCACAATTTTATTTAATAAGAAATATACAATATTATAATATTGCAAATTTTGAGCGGATAGGACTCAACTAATATCTGAAAAGGAATTTCATCCACAAGACCCCCAAGTGATTATCCAGCCTTATCTTGAACTCTTCTAGTGAAGGGTACCCCACTGAGGTAGCCCATTACACTTTGGGATACTTTTAATTGTTAGAAAACTTTCCCCGAAATAACTCTAAATGTGATTCTTTATAAAGTCTACCAATTGCTCCTAATTCTCTCTGCCCTCTGGCACCAAGCAGAACTGTGTCTTTATCACAAAATGCCCTTCAAATACTTGGAGATTACTATTATGTCTCCACAAATTGTTTTCTGTAAAAATGTTGCATTTCTACCACATCAAGGACAAGTTAAAAGAAAGATCTATCAGGCAGATCAAATGAGAATATTTTACAAATTCCTAAAAGAAGCAACTGCATTGCCTCATTATGATAAACCCAAAGTAATTAGTCTGTTTAACACACTTACATATGCATTATTCTTTCAATAGAAGGACATGAGCAAAATATAGCAACTTCCATATGCCACTTATCACATTCTACTCTGTTGTATTAAACTTGTATTTTCTGTCTTCTCTCCCTATTGGTCGATAAACCAGCAAAAGAGACAGATGGCATCATATTCAGAATTGTATTTTTCACATTACCATGCTGAGAGCCTTGCCCATAATAAGTCAGTATTTAATAAATACTGTTTTAATGAGAGTATTTAATAATATTCATAATATATTAAGAGGATCCATTGAACAGTGGGATACAATATTAATAATACAAACAGAGCACTTCAGTTCAGCTCCTGGTTCAGATGTTTATTAGCTGCGTGACCTTGGATAAGTCTTTTTCTTTTTTTCTTTTTTAAAATTAATTTACTTTGATTTATCAGCAATCAGTTCCATGTGCTTTTAGTTTAAAATTTTTCTCCCCCTTCCTCCCCATCACCCTCCCCAAGACAGCACACAATCTGATATAGGCTATATATACACATCTCTATTAAACATATTTTCACATTGGTGATTTTGTAAGTAAGAATTAGAACCAATAGAAGGAACCACCAGAAAGAGGAAACAAAACTCAACAGAAGAAAAAAATAGCAAATACTATGCTTCGATCTGCATTCAAACTCCATAGTTCTTTCTTTGAATGTGGATAGCATTTTCCGTCACGAGGCCTTTGGAGATATCTTAGATCCTTGTATTGCTGGGAAGGTTAAGTTTATCAGTATTAGTCATCGCACAACATGCTGTTATTGTGTGCAACGTTCTCTTGATTCTGCTCATTTCACTCAGCATCAGATTATCTTTCCAGATTTTTCTGAAGTGGCCTGTTCATCATTTCTTATAGCACAATAGTGTTCCATTACATTCATATGCTACAACTTGTTCAGCCCCCAATTCATGGGCATCCTCTCAATTTCCAATTCTTTGCTACCACAAAAAGAGCTGCTATAAATATTTTTGTACATATGGGTCCTTTTCCCATTTGTATGATCTCTTTGGGATATAGTCCTAGAAGTGCTGGGTCAAAGGTTGTGCACATTTTTATAGCCCTTTGGGTATAGTTCCAAATTGCTCTCCAAAACGGCTGGATCATTTCACAATTCCACCAACAATGCATTAGTGTTGCAATTTTCCTGTGTCTTCTCCAACATTTATCATTTTCTTGTTTTGTCATCTTGGCCAGTCTCATAGGTGTGATATGGTGCTTCAGAGTTGTTTTGATTTGCATTTCTCTAATCAATAGTGATTTAGAGCATTTTTTCATATGACTATAGATGGCTTTAATTTCTTCATCTGAGAACTGCCTGTTCATATCCTTTCACCATTTATCAATTGGGGAATGACTTGCATTCTTATAAATTTGACTGAATTCTCTATATATTTTAGAAATGAGGCCCTTATCAGAGAGGGATAAGTCTATTTCTCAGAAACTAAATTTCCTTGTGTATAAAAGGTGGGAAATAATGCTTTAACTAATGGAGTTGTGAAGAAAAATCTTTTGTAAACCTTAAATTTCTATATAAATGATTATTAAAATACTTTGAATGTAAATAGATGTGGAAAACCCACAACTATCTCTACAGGTATGGGTTAAAATGAGGGGCAGCTTGGTGTAACAGATGCAGAGCTGGCCTTAAAGTTAAAAAAACAAAGGTTCAACACCCACTTCTGACACATTCAAAATATGTGACCCTGGGCAAGCCAATTAACCTTCCTAGGCCCTTGGCAACTCCAGAAGACATTATTTTTTGCCCCGTTGTAGATCTGCACTGGTTGATGAAATTTCCTTCCCAGGAATTTTCCTGTACCTCATACATCCTAGATCTGAACACTAAAAACATCAAAAAATAATATAGCATGATGATGTCAGCATATACCTAATCTCAACTCCACTCTCTGTTATGACCTTCTATGGTACTTCAAAGCATAGTATTTTAAAATACACATCTATTTGAAGAAGTAACATTCATTATTTCACATTCCTCTCTCTATCCCAAATGGTATTTAAAAGCACTTTCGTAATGTCCCACTTTGTTATTTACACTTATTATATAGTAATAAATATGTATCAAATTAGTCTGTGCCCCTGATTTTGAGCAAAAGGTCTCTTCAACCTAGAGTTTGAGTGCAGATCTTATTTGCCTTTCAACTTTGACAAAGCCATAATTATTCCTTATTATCCCCCTTTTCCTTCCTCCCTTCTCTGATTTTCCTGGATGATCATTTATCATCATTTATATCTTTTACATTTTTTTTACACCCTTCATATCTACCCAGAAAAAACAGAGGTACAGGAAGAACAGTCCTTCATGTCCTCAAACCTAAACCCAATTTATTTATTTATTGGGAGGCAAACAGGGTTAAGTGACTAGCTCAGAGTCACACAGCTAACAAGAGTCTGAGGACAGATTGAACTCAGGTCCTCCTGACTCTAGCCCCAGTGCTCTATCCACTGTACCACCTAGCTGCATCCTACCCCAAAACAAATTTACAATTAGGCCATGATCATTACAGATCATACACAGTTTAATCCCTTTCCTACCATAACAAATATGGTCTTAAGTTTAGAAAGGACTTCAGCTATTACTCTACATCACATACAATTTCTCTGTACAGCGTGTTGTATAGATGATCTTTGAGAAATATTTGAACACCCCCAGGAACTAAAAAATTTGCCTAGTATGTTTTTTTTAATCCTTCTAAATGTTAAAGAACTCTTTATCATGTCTCCTTTTAACTTCTGTACCTTAATTCTCTTCTCCAGTACTACACAGATTGTCTTATCCATTTTCTAGTACAAAAACTTGAAGAAAACTATTATAATATTCTTTTATTTTTGCTCCATTGATCCAGTTGAAATACAAAGTTCTTCAAACTCATCAAACCATGATATGGTTTCCAGATCATTCATTTTTCTGGCTTACCTCCTTTCGACTTTAATTTGAGTTTAACAACTCAGATGTGGTATAATCACCATAGAAGACAACGGTACCATCAATTCTCTTAGGCTCTGAAGTCTAAAAGGACTTTTAAAAAGCACTTAGGGGCAGCTAGGTGGTGCAGTGGATAGAGCCCTGGCCCTGGAGTCAGAAGGACCTGAGTTCAAATCTGGCCTTAGACACTTAACACTTACTTAACTGTGTGACCCTTGGCAAGTCACTTAACCCCATTGCCTACCACCACCCCAACAAACAAACAAAAAGCACCTAGGCCTACCCTCATATTTTATAGATGAGAAAACTGAGATATAAGTTGGGATAAACTGCCCACGTTCACATGGGAAGTAGGTTAGTAGCAAGTCCTCTGACTCTAAATTCAGTTCATTTTCTACAATACCATATTGCTTTCATGTGAAAAATTATTGATTAATTAATGCAGCTTAATATATTGCATTACCTTTTTTTCATTAATATATCTGTGGCTTATGTTGAAATTTTAGTTGACAGATACCTGTAGATCTTTAACATTAAACTAATCTAATCCTAAATCAAATATTCCTCATCCTATACTTTTGAGGTAGATCATATCATTATTAAATTCAGTATATTAGTTTTGGGGTTTGGGAGAGAGTAGCAGAGACAAGTGGGAGGAAATCTGGACCTATGATTTCATCAGTGTGAGGCAATGATATCAAACACAAATTGAAGTGGATCACTGCTGGTCTCATATTGACTTAGAAAAAAACAAATTAACATTATCTAGGTTGTTAGTATTTTTTATTTATTTTGTTAAACACTTCACAATTACATTTTCAGCTGTTTTAGGCTATACTTGGGAAGTATTGACATTGGGGGTGGAGGGACATGGGCTGGGATACAGCTGTCTTGAATTTGATAACTGTTTGAAGGAACTCAGTTTGGAATCTTTGTCCATTGGTTTTTTGGTAGCTGGTTTAACTCCTTTGTAATTTATAGTCTTAGAGAGTTCCCTAGGGGCACTTAGACATTGAGTGACTTGCCCATGTTTATACATCTGGTATATGTCAGAGCTAATACCTGAACCCTAATATTGCCAACTAAAAGACCTCCCCACCCTTACCCTGTAGCTTTTATTCATTTGATCACTGTCATTTCTACGTCTTAATCTTTTTTTTTTTAGGCAATGGGGTTAAGTGACTTGCCCAGGGTCACACTGCTAGTAAATGTTATATGTCTGAGGTCTAATTTGAACTCAGGTCCTCCTGAATCCAGGGCCGGTGCTCTATCCACTGTGCCACCTAGCTGTCCCTCTATGTCTTAACCCAAGTCATTTGGGGCAATTTTGAAAGGCACAGAGATCAACAGCTTACTTTAGACCTCTTTTAATGTTGATATCTATTAATCGAGACTTTGAGTATAGTTATTCAAACAGTTATGAATTTACCTTGGCTTTTCAATCATTCATATTTATCTATCTTGTTATAAGGTTAATATAGTTTATATTACTATATTGTAAAATGTATGAAGGCAGAGAAAATGTCCAATCTAACCTTCATGTTCTACCTAGTGGCTAAATACAGTGTTCTACACATAGTATTTACTTAATAAATATTAAATTCTGTTTATTATTGTGAAGGATATAACTAGATAATTTGTCAAATGCTTTGCTTAAATGTAAATTCACCATAGCTATGGAATTCATGTGATCTCTCAGCCTACTAAATTCATAGAACAAAGTCAATCTAGCTATTAGTGCAGTATTTATTCTTAGTGATGCTGTATTTTAATGCTCATCTATTTTGTTCTAAGTCCTCACCAGCCATCTGTTAAAACAAACAAACAAACAATGTTCTACAGATATGCCAGGAATTGACATCAAGTTTACCAAACTGCAGTTTCTAATCCCAATCATTTTCCCTTGTTGAAATTTATGTCAATTTTGCCTGTCTTTAGTCATAGAATCATAGGATATGAGATTTTTGGATGGGATATAGGCAGCCATCTTCTTCCACTTTCTTCTACAGGAGGTGTTGATTTTTTGTAACCCAGCACCAGACTCTACATTTATCCCTATTGAATTTTACCTTATAGGATTCAGCTCTATGCTCAAGCTTGTCAAGATTCTTTTGGATGCTGACCCTGTCATCTACAGAATTACCTATCCCTCCCGGTGCTGTGTCATCTGAAAATTTTATAAGAATGACATCTATAATTTTATCCAAGGCAAATGAAAATGTTAAATATTATAGGACCATGCACATATCCCTGCAGTATCTCCTGCCATCCTGACCTTGCATCATTAACAAGTACTCTTTCAGTTTGGCCATGCAAATAGTCTAGAATTCATTTGATGGTACTGTTATCTAATCCAGATCTCTTCATCTACTCCACAATAATCATATGAGATATTTTATCAAGTTTTCCTATGACCTATGTAAAGAGTATCTCTAAAATTCCCTTCATCTACTAGGTTAGTAATCTTGTTAAAAAAGGGAAATGAGATTAGTCTGTCATGAACTATTTTTAATTTTAATTTTTTATTTAACTATTTTTAATTTTACTTTTTAATAATACAGAGCATGCTAGCTCTTTATAGTCACTCTGACTTCCTGCACCTTTCTTATATTCCATAATTTCTTCCTTTAAAAAAAGCTGTTTGTGCTTTTCTAAACTCACTACTCTTCTTCTGCTAGCAGTGGTCTAGCAGTTATTATCCTGTTGCTAATAAATTTGAACTTTCTAGCCTGGGGCCCCATGATTTACTAGTACAAGTTAGCTTCTTCCTCATTCGAATCTTGCCTTTGTATCCAAGGTTTCCATTTTTAATATTTTCTAAACCTTGTTTAATTGATGTATCCCTGTCAGTATCATTCTCTTAATTTACCTCAATTCCTGCACCTGCTAGGGTCCCTGCTTCCAGGAACTCATGAAATATGATTCCTTATTCTATTTTTCCATTCTTCTGCCCTTACCACCATCATTATTTCTCCATGGTAATTTTTCAAGAGTCACTGAGCATCACCCGTTAATTCATACTGTACTCTTGATTTGTCATTGAACATCAGAAATGGGAACATTTGGGACATTTAGTTCCACTTGTAAACCTCAGATAGGCAGGTTTTTAATGCCTTACCAGAATAGGACTGTTTAGAAATAATCACTTGATTTTTATACATTTTATTTGAAATGATAAGCAGAACTTTATAATAAGGGTTTTTTTTTGCTTTCAATAATGAAATGTCAAGTCCGAATAAAAAATTTCATTTACAAAATCTCTATCCATTCTATCACACTGTTATTTTGAAGGTATCTTAAACCTTGCATGGTTTGAGAAGTATTCATTGAGCATGAACAGAATTGATATTTCAAGATACAATTAATTTGAAGTATTCCATTTAAAGATGCAATAAAATATTATTTTACTTAAAATTTATGTTTATCAAAAATACCATTAATCTAATTTAATCATGAAGTTAAAATGAACATATGGTCATATCTCACATAAAGTTCAAAACTTAAATTTGCTATATTGCAATAATTTGAAAATGAATTTTAAATAAACCCCACTCTAAGAGTACCTTACCTTCAACTCCATCAACACTTCCCCCACCCTCAATATCTTTCAGTCAATCTAGAGACACAGAGGCATAGGCCTCTGTTCAATCCTGGTGCCCAGTTTAACTCTTTATTCTTTACTTAGATCATTAGGTATCACTAAGGGATGTCTTGCATGAATCTTTTCTTTAAAAGGACCTTGCCTTGTGAGTAGTAGCTTCATTCACAAAGTGACATCAAGTCAACACTTCTTTGTTACATAGTTATTTCTATTACACAGAGGAAGAGAGAAAAGGAAAAAAAAAAGATTTCGAGCAATTATTCCAACTTCTACAAGTCTGCAGTCCCTACACTACTGGCTATTTTTTTTCTTAATTAATCAATAAACAAACATTAAGGGCCTACTATGTTCCAGGCATTTTGCTAGCTACTGGTATTACAAAAATGAAAATGGAAAAATCCTTTTTTTCAGAAAACTTACATTCTATCACAGGAAACAACGTTAATATGTGAATGTGCACAGAATGAAAACAAAATAAATACAAGCCCACTTAAAGAGGAAGAACATTAACTGTTTGTCTGGAGTGCCAGAAAAAGATTTTTATGGAAGGTAGAATGTTTGAGTCACGTCTTGGAAAAAAGTGATTCTATGAGGCAAATGTGAGTAAAGAACATATTCCCAGCATGGTGGACATCCAATAAAAAGAGACGGAAAATATAGACTAAATGGTATGTGTGAGTAACAGAAAAATCAGTTTCACTACATTGTATAATGGAGGAAGGGGGTTAATGTATAATGAAGCAGAAAAGTTATGTGGGAATAAAATTGTGAAGGGCTTTAAAAATCAAAGGAGAAGCTTCTATTTGAGCCTAGAGTCAATAGGGAGCCAGAGTTTAGTAAGTAGGCTAGTAACATGATCAGACCTGTGTTTGAGGATAATTGCTTTATCATTGCTGCCTGGTGGAGAATATATTGGGGCAACTAGAGACTTGAGGAATGGTGAATAATTAGGAAGAGCAATCATAGCCCAGGCAAGAGGTGAATGAGGACCTGAACTAAGCTGATGGCCTATGAAAGTTAAAGAAGGTTAGTGCAGGAAGAAGGTATAGATTAGATACCTGAATTCTCAAGTTTCAGATCTAATAAACTACCCTCCACAATTCACAAATAGCAGTAAAACTTAACACTTTCCTGGTACTCTGTTTTTCTGGGCATATGGACTGTAGCTTTTCTTGTGATGGAAATTTCATTCTGTTTTTTTAAAAGGAACACTGTCTAAGCATCTAAGATTTTTCAGCCCTACCTAGATCTTAGACTAGGAGTTGAAGTACTGCAAGCAAGGAGGGATTCTGTTTCTTTATCCTTCCAAGATGTTGCTGGTTTCTGTGTTCTTTGCCCTTTAGCCCAGAATCCTTTTCTTCCCCACGATTCTATCATCTGCCACATTTGAACATTAGATTCCAAGGGTTTGGTGAATAAAATCTCTCTTCTCAAAAAAGCCTAACACAGACCTGTCATGGTCACAGGATTCTGAAAGAACCATTTTAAGCTTTCGTGGTCCCAATTTTGGCTGCCCAAAAACATATCTTTCATTTATAATGTTGTTGCCATGGAGCTAACTACCTTCTGCAATGCTGTTTTACTTAAACCCATTCTTTCTCAGAACCAGAGAGAAATATTATGTAGCCATATGTTTGGGAATAGAAGGTATCTTTATGAAGAGAAAGAATATTCCACAGCTAGTATACTGGATCATACCTATCCATATTAGTAACATTTGTGACCCTATAGCAATAATTTTGCACTTCAATATGTACTATCCTTTCACACTTAATCTTGAATTACTCCAACTCCAGCCACCTAAACATACTGTATGGGACATACACATAATCGATCTTAATTATTCTTGTATTGATAATTCTTTTTTGTTTGTTTGTTTTTGGTTAGGCAATGGGATTAAGTGACTTGCCCAGGGTCACACAGCTAGTAAGTGTCAAAGGCTAGATTTGAACTCAGGTCCTCCTGACTCCAAGGTCAGAGCTCTATCACCTGCACCACCTAGCTGTTCCTGTATTGATAATTCTTTAATAGTAGCATGATGTTTCTTGAGTTTACAAGGTAGAGAAGGGGCAGACCCTTAAAAAAATCGGGAAGTTGCTAGTTGAGTGTGGCTCCTTTAATTCTACTTCTTTTTCTACTTACTCTTAATTATATGGCCTTGTTTGGCACAGATCCTGTATTCAGAAATCAACGCATCGGGGCAATCAGCAGCATACCACAAAGATAATTTTTTGTGTGTGTGTTCCAGTTGTCCTGTTACCATCAGAGGCACTATTAGTATACTGTTTTCATCTTATATACATAGTAGTCTCATCTTAACTCAAGAGAGGTTAAGTATTGACTACCGTGTGTTAGACCCCAGACATACAAAGAAAGTATAAATAACATACAATTGTATTGGATCTAGTTGGCAAAATTGTGTAACTTTATCCAGTGGTATTTAGCAGCCTGGCAATAGAAACAGAGGAGATAGATGGTAGGGATAAACCTAGATTGATGTGCCAATAGGATAAAAGGACATGAGGTTTATGAATTTAGGAAAATGTGCAGTTGAATGTGTTGTCTACACAGGGGAGGGTGTGAGACCAGTTAAGGCATGATGGAAGAAGACTGAGATAGAAATCAGAGTAAGGGATAAGATGAGAATTAAGAATAAGGAGGAGTGAAGCAGAGTGAAAGAGAGGAGATTATGAGAGAAGTCACTTAATGTCTGTTTACTCTGTTTCCTCATCTGTAAAATCAGGATAATAACAGTACTGCCTCTCAGCTTTTGTGTTAGGATTAAATGAGATAATATGTGAAAAAGAACTTATCACAATGCCTAGCATGTAATAGGTTCTATATGCAATGATTATTCCCTCCCCCACCCCTTTTTCCTCTTATGGTAAGGGAATTTCAGAGTTCAAGTGCAGAGAGGAAGTACATTTATGAGTAATGGTGAGATAATTCCTACGTTATCTGAGTTCAGATGAATCTATAGGTCAAGGAGCTGAGGTTGAAGAACTGGAGGCCATAGTGTTAAGGAACATCTGTATTTTTATTTAAGTCCTTGAGTGTGAAAATAGTTATTGTAATGATAAAGAAAATTGAGAAATGAGACTTTCTGGATGCTGACTGCAATAAAGATTTGGGCAGGGATAGATGGATCATAGGGATAGAGTTTAAAGGGACCTCTGAGTCCATCCTTCCAAACTCCATCATGTTACACACGTGGAAACTGAAACCTGAGGAGGTTAAATAAATTGTCCAAGGTGGCACAGTTCGCAAACACTGAGGCATCTCTTGAATCCAGAACCTTTGATTCTACTATATCACACTGTCTCCTTATGTGAGCAGAATGGAGATAACTTCCAAAAAAGAAGTTGGTAAGGGATGGAGGTAGAGCTAGAGTCTGGAAAGCGGTGATGAGAAGAAAGGAGTGTTAACACTCTGTTAAGTGTGTTCAAGAATATAAAAGTAGAAACACCTAATACTGGAGAGGAAAGATAAGGATGCAGTATTATGGAGGAAGCCACATTTCTGGGAGAACAAGAAGATGGAAAATAAGAGAAAGAGGTCTATGATTAAGGGGAGTTTGTTATCAATAGAATAGAGTTTCAGAAGGTACAATGGAAGAAGAGTGGAGACAAGGATAAGGACTATGGAGGAGAAGGGCAGAACTGGATGGGAATGAAAGAATGGAGAGTAGAAGCAAGGAAAGATATTGTTTTGAATAGTAGGAATTTTATCACATTTAATTTGAGCTCTCCATTAAAACCCTATTATAATGCCTTGTCATGTCAAGGGACTACTAGGACATTTTCAAAGGCTATGTCAAAGCATTGGCTTTGGCAGGTTTTATCAAGCTAGAAAGGCCTGAGTAAAGTCTGGGAAACTGGCCATAAGTCTGGTATATAAGGAATGACTTGTCTGAATAAATTTAGAGAGATTCATAAGAAGCCCAGGAACCCATTAATTAATTTATTTTCCCCATAATACCACAAGAAACTATCTCCTGACATGATTGGTATTGATATAGGGAACAGCCATAATGATGTGATATGTTGGTTTTTTGAAGTAAGATATATTCAACCTTATTCTCCCCTTAATGAACAGATAATTTATTGTAAGATTTCCAAATGAGTGCTGCACTTTCTATCGTTCAGTTTAGTTTATCATTTAGTTTATTATTTAGTTTATCTTATTCCTTTTAACTATTTCCTATATATAAGTCCTATTTTTTCCCCAAATCACTTTAGATACATTGGGTGTAAGAGCTATGTCATACAGTTTTTATATAATCTTCAGTGGTCAGGAAAGGTCTAGTACATAGTAGGAGCTTAATCAATAGTTTTTTTTTAAATTGACTCTATCTTCCAGTGATTTTTCCTTCAAGCTAGATTTGTAAAGGAGAAACTAATATTCCCTACTGAGCATGGAGAGGAAAGAAAAGGTGAGAGTAGTTGCATAATTTTCTATTTCTAATGAGGTATGTGAGAAGAGCATTGCCCTGGAAGTTAGGAGACCTGAGTCCAATTTCTTATTTTGCCTCACTGTACAAACTGAACTTATTGTTAACCTTGGAGAAATTATTATCTGTAAAATAAGGGGGGGTGAGCTAAATGATGGCTAAGGTTCCTTTCTTTCCTAGCATTCTCTGAATATCTTAATGGCAAGGGGAGCTAATAATATTAGTAAAAATCTAGGTTAGAATTCAAATTTGCAAGTACTGTGGTCTTTGAAAAGCATGTGAACAGTAGGTTTATACCGTAAGTAAGCAAATACGGAGGAGAATGCTTCCTGAGAAAATCATTAGAATATTGCAATAGCTCACAAATTGGTCTCTCTGCTTTAAGATTTAAAAAAAATATCACAGAAAATGGAATGTGGGTGTGCTATTGATTTACCTATGCCTATAGAATCAATCATTTTTGTTGACTGTCATTGATTTTAAAAAGAATCCAAGAAAAATACATATAAAAATTTACTTTTCACTGAAAAACTTGCATGCATATTGAACCCTAGTTTGTGTAAGAAAATAGTAAGAATAAATAAGTAATTGACTATATGTGGAAAAAAACAGATTAATTTTTCCAATTCACTAAAAAACTAGTTGTTTCAAAATAGCTCTGGACATAAAGGTAGTTAGATAATTGGAGTTATTTTCTGCTGTCTGCTTCTGATATTGATTTACTACATCATACACATCATAATGAGCCATTGCTCTAATATTTGAGAGACTGAGTGCTTCAGTCATTGCACTACATTTATGATTAAATGTGGAAAAAATCTATCATTCCATAATTGTAGTTCTAAGGAAGGTTGGAACATAACAGCATTTTGCAAAGGTGAAAATATCTTGTTCTTTGATAGTTAAAATCTCAATGAAAGAGAATTCAGGACTTATTTCTGATATATATATATATATATATATATATATATATATATATATAATCCTTAGCACAGTTTAATAATGAGAAATTATTTCAGAACTTAGTGAAGTCTTTATTGATATTAAAAGGATGAGACTCAAGCAAAAATTTTCAGGACATTTTAATTTGAATCCTTTCACTCAGACAATTCATGATATGATACATGATACATGATATTTTATAAATAATTTTCCCTTTTAATTCTTGTAAATATTGAGACAGCTGCACATTTTCCCCCTAAAGGTTACCTACAAAGCACTATTGAAAATTAAATTATTCTTTTAAAATGAAATTTATAAAATATGAATGAGATCAGTTAGTGCTGTATATGCTTCCACTAATATCCTTGCACAAGTAAATTTTACAATATAGAAAAATTGACAAATTAGTGTCCAATATTTAGTTTCTAAGTAAGACTTTCTCTTCTATTGTTATTAAGAAAAAAATAACCATTTAAGCCAATTAAATTTGTAGGATAAAATGGTTGTTTATTACCTAGGTGGTGCAATGGATAGTGAGGAGCTTCAAGTCAGGAAGACCTGAGTTTACATCTGGCCTCAAACAATTACTAGCTATGTTACCCTGGGCAGCTCACTAAACCCCTATTTACCTGTCCGTAAAATGAAGATAAATACAATGCACCTACTTCACAGAGTTGTGAAGATCAAATGAATTAATATTTGTAAAGCACTTTGCACAACCTAATACATAGTAGGTACTATATAAGTGCATTATTATTGCATGCCATATATATTCATATATATATATATGTTTACATATATACATATATGCATACCTGTTGCTTGCTTACTATTATAGCCTACTTTGTTGTTATAAGATTAACAGAGTGCCCAAACCTCCCAAGATTGTTAGCATCTTTTTCCTATAAATGGTCATTTTGGGTTCCTGAGTGGACTCTCAGACCACTAGTTATTAGAGCTGCTGTTCAAATATTAAATGAAGTGCACAGTCGAGTAGAAGCACAGACACAAATGAACATGTAGTTTGAGAATGCATAACAGCAGGTTTTGTGGTCAAAGGATGAAAACACAGGGTGAGGGATTTTCTGTTTTAAATAATGTTTTTTCTTACTTCTCAGGGAAAGTCATTTACTCATTTTACCCCACTACTATTTGGAGCTAATTATTCTGAACTCTGTTTATTGCTTAGAAATGAGGTTAAGATGTGACCAGCATCACTAAAAGGGATAATACAAATAACTGAATCTATTCCTTCCCTTCCCACCTCCCCACACATGCCCTGGCTTGAACATGTCAAAGTCACACCAATATTTTGGTTTATAAGACAACTAAGTAGCATTAAAAATGAAGGTATTTATTAGACCAGTACTTCAAATAGATCTGTGATCTAATCAATAAGGTATTCCTTATAATAAGAGAGATTACATCCTAATCTGTGTGACTTGTTCACGTTCTCATAATATGTTTGGCCCAGAAGTCACTTGCTGAAGTTTTCTTGAGACCATGAGAATACCAAAAAATCATGCATCACTCTTTCCATGTTTCTAAATCACCTCTCTCTCTCTCTCTCTCTCTCTCTCTCTCTCTCTCTCTTCTCTCTCTCTCTCTCGGTAAAGCAATTGAGGCTAAGTGACTTGCCTAGGGTCACATAGGTTGCAAGTGTCAAGTGTCTAAGGATGGATTTGAACTCGGGTTCTCCTGATTCCAGGGTCGGTACTCTGTCCACTGCACCACCTAGCTGCCCCATCTGTCTCCTTTCTCATCACAGATTTCTTTGATGACATCCTGTAAAGTTTCTTCTAAATAATTTCTTGTTTGCATTATAGTTGCCCTCAGTGAACCTCCCCATCACCTTCTGCAAGTACCCTAATTTCAAGGTTTCAGAGACTGCACTGACACAATATGCTCAGTCATGTAGCAGTGCTAAAAGAATATCAGTATTAATGGGGGGAAAATTATCTTTTAGGAGAAATTTGTGGTCATTATTAGAATTGAAATTTCCAAAAGCCTCTCTTTTCTCGTATTCATCATTTCTAGACCTAAGTAATGGAACATATGTAGCATATGAATATTTATGTTTGTAGGAATGTATGTATCTTTGACATATAATGTAATGGGACTATGGATTAATCACAGAACTAAATAGGAGGAGAGTAGGCTAAATTCTTTCAAGGGACTCCCTCCCTCAACTCATTTCTCTTTCTGTGTGTATGTGTGTGTGTGTGTGTGTGTATGTCTATTTCTGTGTCTCTCTTTAACACATACACACATATTAAAGCTTGGTCTTCTAGGTATTCTTCATCTATTTGACTTTTTCCTATGTGGATAATTGGAGGCAGCTGGGTGGTAAAATGGATAGAGTGCCAGGCCTGCAGTCAAAAAGACTCTTTATCATGAGTTCAAATATGGCCTCAAACACTTATTAGTTGTGTGACCCTGGGCAAGTTGTTTAACCCTGTTTGGCTCAGTTTTCTCATCTGTGAAATGAGCTGGAGAAGGAAATGTCAAATCACTCCAGTATCTCTGTAGTGCAAACCCAACATGGGGAAACAAAGAGTTGGACAGAACTGAACAATAAAAACAACAATGTGGAAAATTAAGCCAAATTTTTTGGAGTTGTTACAGATCTCATTTAGGAGCATCTCCATTATTCTATGGCTTGATAAAACTCAAACAATACCCAATACAAACAGGAGCCTTTAGATGACACTGCCATTTTTAAGGAATTCTTCTTTGGCTTGTGTTCTAAGCTGCCTTCTGTATGACAATGGTGAATACTTTTGGTGAGCAGATGACTCCTTGTTTTATGCCTTAAATGAGTTCAGTGGTCAAAGGAAGCATCATCAACCACTTGTGACAGCTAGTGGATATTATACTAGGACTGTAGTTAGGAAGACTCGAATTCATATCTGACCTCAGATATTACTAGCTGTGTGACCCTTGCCGAGTCACTTAACTCCTGTTACATGTTTCTTCATCTGTAAAAAGAGGATAAAAATAGCACCTGCCTTTAAGGGTTGTTGTGAGGATCAAATCAGATATTTATAAGTACTTGGAGCATAGCAGACACTATATAAATGCTTCTTCCCTTCCCCTTCTTTCACCAAAGAGTCATTGGACATGTTTATATTTTAAAAAATTCTTTAGATCTAGGATATTTTTAATAACATGAAAGAATGTCTATTTCTCTTGAGTATAAGAAACAAAAATCATTATCTTATAAAAGTTGGCCTGCTCAAATATGGGTAAATTTTGGTGGAATAATTTGAAATCCAAAGTACCTCAACCTTGGCTTTGCAAATTTTCTTATAAGCAAGAGGTCTTAAGAATTACGTGTTTTGGGGAAGCTAGGTGGTACAGTGGGTAGAGTACTGGCCCTGGATTCAGGAGGACCTGAGTTCAAATCCAGCCTCAGTCACATAACGCTTACTAGCTGTGTGACCCTGGGCAAGTCACTTAACCCCATTGCCTAGCAAAAACAAACAAAAATGGAGTATGTGTTTTGTCTAAGCTGTAGACAATAAGGGACTGAGTAGTCTGCATAGAATTAATGATTTAGAGTGCATACATAACTCTTAATTTTATGGAGTCTGAATGGAGATAGGCTAAATGCCTTTTGGGGGAATTTTCTACAATTTGGCATCTTGAAGAGAGAGTAGTTCTTTGGATTTGTTTGCCTCTTTACTGCCATATGGGCTGTGTCTGTTGTTGATTTGACACATCCCCCATGTTATAACCCAACCATTGGGATGGGGTGAGGGTAGAGAGCTGTGCCGGTATATTTTTGCCACTTCTCAGTTTATATATGTTTTCTGAGTGATTGTATTTAGTAAGAGGGTTTTTGTGTTCATTACTGTTGTTGCTGTTATCCTATTGATTGCCTTGTTCTTTCCAAATTGTGAATTTGCATTTAAAGGTAGCATTTTTCTGGCCTACAATTTTCTTAGTTCAGCAAAGTTCATAAAGCACCTCAGATTCTACTTGTTCAGTATAAGGTATTCTGTCATGGTACTTTCAAAATAAAGCCAATATTAATTGAAAAAAAGGTAAGTTTTTCCTCTTGCTAAACATCATGTGACTTTTGAGTCACATTTAATATTGAAACACTTCAATATTAAACTGAAAACTAATTTTCTTTTTGTTCACAACTTTGCTATATTTTAATGAAAATATCTATAAAGCCATTATTATGGAAGCCAACACACAGTCACCCATAACTTTACCCCCTTCACTGCCAGAGGTGTCAGAAAAAGAAAAAAGTACAATGTATTGATTTACAAATAGGCAGTTCAGTTAGAATTGATCAGTTTTCTCTTTCAGATCCCTTGGAGCTCTATTTTTGTGACTTTACTGAGAAAGGAAACAAATACTGATTCAAAAGACAATGTCTGTAGAAGGCACCAGAGGAAGAATCTTTCCTTTCTTGTGAATCTTGGCAAGTTAGAGAATTTATTCAGACCTTAATGTTCCACGCTGTCATTAGTCTCACTCCTCATATAGTTCAGTAATTATATAAGCAGGGAGAGGAGAAAATAAAAGATTAAGGATAACTAGATATGTCATTAGTCATTTGGCATCTTCAGGAAGAAATAAAGTAAGCATGCCTTTTAAGCCAGTAAATCTTTGATAAAAAAATAAAGTATAATTATATTTCCATTTGTATTCCATCGTGTTTTTAACTAAAATATAGATCTTCTAACCCCAAACATTCTATGTACCATAACAAAACAAAATCTTCTATAATAATTTAATTCATATGGAGCCAAGCCTTTTATATGTTTGGCAGGTTGTATACTATGGTACTTAATATGCTTTAGTAATAGTAATATCAATAAGCACTGAACATTTGATTTGGATGTTGGTGACAGATGACAAAAGAACAAAGTCAGATTTTTTACACACACACACACACACACACACACACACACACCACACACACATGCTCATACACATATAAGTAAATGCAAGTTGACCTGATATGATTTACATGCCATTTGAAAAAAATGTTTTCAAGTTGATTTCCTGACTAATTGAAGAGAATTTTAGAGCTATAAAAATCTTTAGAAAACATCTGATCCTCATTTCTCATTTTCTGGAAGAGGCAATTGAAGCACAGAATACTTAAGAGATTTACCCAAGGCAGCAAAGAGAGTTAGCAGCAAAGCTGGAACTAGAATACAGGTGTATTGGCTGCAAGATAAGTCTACTATAGTCTTCCAATCTCAATCAGTCAACAAACATTTATTAAGTGTTTTCTGTGTGTGAAGTAATGAGGATACAAAGACAAAAGTCAAAATGTCATTAAACTCGGAGGTTGAATTCTGCAAGGGGAATTAATTATCGAAAGTAACATTGTATTCATATTTTGTCGCACCATCTCTCCTAATACCCAAACTCTTTAAAGAAGAGAAGGAAGTATATGTCTCATTCAGTCAAACAGTAAACCAGGACCTCAGTGGGCCTGATGCCCTGATGCTGACTCCTTTTTCCCCATGTGGAACAACCAGGCACTTTACCATACCTCCAAAAACCATGTATTTCCTTCAGAAAGTTAACTCACTCAGCTTTGGAATTCTGCTCTGGGCCTGAGCTTTCTGAATGGGTGAATAAGTGAGAATAAAGTCACCTCACATATTGCCTATAGTGAAATTGAGACCATATTTCACATCATATTAGGGCCACCACTATGAACCTAAGACCTACTAGAGTACTTTTCATCTCTCCTGAAGTTTGATGTATGACATCTTCCCTTCTCCCCCATACACATACACACATACACACACGCACACACATGTACACACATAATATCAATTTTATCCTCTAATTATAGGAAGACTGATCAGATCAATAATATTATTACTAGTAAAAAAGGCATGACAAACAACATGCCTATAACTCTATTTGTAATTCTTGTGATTGAACAGATTCTTTTTTCTTGGCCGCTACTTTTATATACATATGTGTGTATGTGTGTATACACACACATATATGTATATACATATATACATGCATACATACATGTATTTTTAAATGCAGGTGTGCATATGTTTCTCTCTCCATTAGAATATAATCTACTTGAGGGCAGAGACTATCTCATTTTCATATTTGTTTCTTGAACATATGACACATTCATAAATACTTTTTCATTTACTCTTTATTTCATAATACCTTATTTCTCTCAAAAGTTTACTACTTCTGCAGAGAAAAAAAATTTCTTGTTCTTACCATTTTCATTAAGTCCTTTTATCTTTTTTCTTTTTTTCAGTTTTTTCCAATTATGAGAAAATGGTACAATATTATTTTAAAATCAATAGTATTCAGTAAGTTTAGAAAGGTCAGGCCAATTCAAATATAAGAATAAGCCTTGATTAGAAACAGGTATCTACCTTTTCAAGACAAAAAGTTAATATCTCAGAAAGATATGACTCAATATGACTTAATTATGCTATGACAAATCCCATAGTTTCCATATAGGGTTTCTAAAAGGAAAGTGTTTTGTTGGAAGAGCTTTTCACAAACCTTTTAACAATGGTACAGTCATTTTTGGAGAAAATAGATAACTGTCTCCCAGACAAGCAATTAAAACAAGGTTATGTAAGTGATTGCTTTATTTCAAAATGATACAATTTAAGATGCAATTAGCTATGTGGGAAAATCTAGTATGCTGTAAGATACATGGTTCTTGAATCCATGAAAGCCATTACTTGTACTAATAAGAGAGGCATAGCTACCATATTCAAGTAATCATTGCAAATCTCAAAGACTTAATATCTGAAAAGACCTCAAACACCAAACCAGAAATCAAGTAATACAAAAATAATCAGAACAAAAATATTTTTAGCAATGCCTCTGTCTACCTATTCACAGCATGCACTAAGTGAATGAAAGAGAAATTATCAGAAGATCTGTTGTTCATGGAAAAACTATGAAAAGTCAAAGGAGAACAAGGCAATGCCAGTGAAAGAGAGAGAACAGCTGCTCTCTGGCTCTTTTTTTTTCCAGTTTACTGTCCAACTGGCAAATGAACAGTGTGGAGAATGAGAATTTTTGAAATGAATAAAAGGCAAAGAGGGTCTTCCTAATTTTTCTTTCCTTTGAGGTCCCCACATTCTCAGCTATGCTCTGAATACTCTGTGCAGTATTTATTTCAGATATCTCAAATATACTACCTTTGTCCAGCTAGATCAGTTCAAGGTTTGGTAAAAATCAGTCTCTCAGATTTTGTACATAGTGTGCTCTGACAAGCAAAAGTCCTTTTTAAAGAGGATACGTGTTGGTCCAGTGACTGTAAAAGACAAAAATAAAATTTCCAGAGCAAAAAAAAAAGAAATGATTTGATCTTTTAATCTTTCTTTTAACTTCTTTTTACAGTCCATCAGGATTGAAGATAGAAGACCTAGTTTTAAATCTAATCTGCCATCTCCTAGTTGTATGATCTTGGGGGCTGTCAGTTAACCTCTTTGATCCTAAGCTTACTTATCAATAATATTGTACCCTCCCTTTCTCACAGAATTATTGTAAAGACTAAATGAGAAAATTATATGGAATGCTTTATAAACTCTAAAGCATTGGAAACGTATTAGCTATTACTATTATTAAGGAAATATGAAAACAAGGAAAATATTTACTGAATTGAAATGTTCTCATATAATTTTAAGACACAACATTGATGCGACTTTCTTAGTCCTACTGCTTGGAGGCCAGTTCTGCAATATGAGACCTCATATGTCTCAGTACCTGGAACTATTTGAGAGTTTCCTCTTATGACCACCAATATCGTTCTCTCACCTGAATTATCTATCTCTGTAAAGACCTCCTTTCTGGTAACAATAATAACGAATAAAAATTAGGCAGTTACAACTATGATAGAAACTTGTATCAAACACAAGTTATGGAGAATGTATAAAATGATGCCTTTCTAACTGTCCTTCAGGGGAAAAAAAAATCTCTCAGAAGACAAGTAAAGGCTTATAATCTCTTTAGATGTTATGGATGCCTCATCATAGAGACCATGATACTGAGTATTTTCTATTATACAAGCCAAAATAACTCAGTGTTACAAGCTATGAAGTCTTGTTCTCACAATAATATATACTTTCTTATCTTCAAATTTCAAACAGATGTAATAAAATTTTATATAGGCATAAATATGTTAGCAAATAGCAAACCTCTGATAGTTTCTAAAACTCCTTTTTTTCAATTACAAAAACAAAAAAGGCTACTGTTGCTCCAATTCCTATGAAAGATACAGGATTAGAGTTAAAGTGGGCCCTAATAATAGAGCGTAAATAAACTTTAAGAAGTTTTCTGGCATACTATCACTTCACATTCAATTAATACCCAGGTTAAGGTTGATGAACTGGTATAGGCAGTGCAGTTGAAGGGACACTGAACTGAGAGTTAAATTAGAGTAAGCAAATCTGGATTTTAGTTCTGGCTCTAATTCTAACTAATTATGTGTGATCTTGGTCACTCTGGAATTCAGAACTGGAAAACTAAATCAGAGTACTAGATCAGATCTAAGATCCTGCCAACTTGAAAATATTTTGATTCTTTTGCTTTCTAGAGTGGAAAAAAAAATCCATAATCAGCTTGATCATTGAAGAGGTGATTCAAGTTACTGATAGAATAATATTCTTTGATGAACTATCATTCCCTGAATGTCAGTCATTCTTGTTCTAGACAATGACACCACCATACCTATGCCCGTGGAATTTCAAGAAGGCTCCTGTAGGGGCAATGGGAATATCAACTTTGGGCCTATTCTTTTACATTCCTACTATTAATTACATGGCAAAAATCTATATACACACTTTCTTTCATGGTTATGTTGCATTCTAATAAGTTAGACTTTAATTCAAGATATTTTTTATTTCATCTAGGTCAATGAACCTTTGTCTCTCCACTGCACAGTGCCTAACACATAGAGAGTACTTAATAAATGCCTGTAGACTGACATCACATTCACATATTGCAGGTTTTTTTTCAATTATTCTCCAGTTGATGAGTATCTAATTTTTTTTTATCCCCCTAGTTCTTTGCTACTACAGTAGCATTGCTGTGAATATTTTGGTGTATGCTTGAACCTTGACTGCCTTGGGAGTTTCTGTTACTGCCATTCATATTATTAAAAAAAAATTTTTTTTGAACGGTAATTCTCATTTATGTAGCACTTTGTGGTTTGCAAAGTGCTTTACTCACAGAGACCCTGTGGCCTAGATATTAATTCCATTTTGCAAATGAAGAGACTACATCTCAGAGAGGTTAAATGACTTGCCCAGAGCTATAAAGCTATGAAGTATTGGTGCTAAGAACCAAATCCAGGCCCTCTGCCTCTAAACTAGTATGTCTAGATTATAAATCCCAGAATATACTATCTTGTGACATTGCATTTACCTAAAGCAAGTCATAGATGCATATACTGAACTAATTGAAACTAAAAATGAGGTTTCATCGTGATATTTGTACCAATTTGTAGAGTCATATCTCTGGTATGTAATCAACAAAGCTCTTGCTCTGGCATTAACAGCTGAAGCTTGTGTTTACAAGGTGGTATTAGAACAGGTGCATTATTTGGAAATGGTATGAAAACACTGAGAGAAAAAAAATCATTTTTTAGCCATGTAAAAGCATATAAATAAGTATAAAATCCAATCCCAGAATGAGGCAGCCAAAGTCCAGCCTAGCTGAGCCCATTTGTTTCAGCCATGAAGAAGCTGCATCTGCCACTAAGAAACAACAGGATCATTTTGGATTTCACTTCCTTCATTGTTCCTAAGCATACAAAGGTTAAGGAAGAGAAGAGATACTTGCCAGTGATTTCATAGTCCTCCCTGAAACAAGGATCCATCATTCCACGTGGTGGAGTTTAATATGAAAAGTAATACTTAGCAAATCTTTCATGACTTTAATAAACTTAAATCTGACAATGACTAGTTAAACTGAAAGTATAAGGAAATGCTAAGCTCCCCAGGCCAAACAAAATGAACTACCACTAACCCACAGATACAAAACACTTGTTGAACTTTTTTTTTTATCATGCCCCCGCCCCCACCCCCCTCCCCTCTTTTTTTATGGAGTATTTTCAGCACTTCTGTGGTTGCAAGTTTTCCCTAATAGGTTTTAGGTGCATGACTGCAAATACACACTGACTAATTAAAAATGACTGCTGCTCTGTGTTATCATTTAACTCATCCACAACAGCAAACATGAATAACATTTACTTCCACCTCCACTTGGCTCACTTTAATTCTGGATTAGTGTCAATATGCTAAAGAAAAGAAGTAAGAACAAAAACCAGCATTAGTTAATAGAAAGTACTAAAGGCATCCACACAAACTGATAAATCCTCTTGACTCAGTGACAGCTTATGTTTTATAGGCTATATCTTGTAACATGTCAAAGATTCCATCTCTAAAGTCACAATTAATTATTTCCTTACCTGGCATAAAACACAAACATATACACCTGAATTATGGAGAAATGTAACTGGATGTATGAACTAGCTTTTATAATAGTGGCAAAAGATTGTAGATTAATTTATCAGTTGTGCAGAATATAGAAGTGACATAAAAAGCTGAAGGGAGCAATCACTACAGGTAGAATAGGCAAAATAATGAATTAGTTTCTTTCTCCCCTAGTTCTCTGGTTATCATCTTTCCATTCTTTCTATTGCTATCATCTACCTCTCCCAGGCAATTAATCCTGTGGCTCATTTGAACAGTTTTGCCCCTAGTCAATTTATCCCTTATCTACTGTTAACTGACAACATTTTTAGGTGCTGACCCTTTCAAAGGTAGCTGCATTTGAATAAAGCACTCCCATAGATTAAAAGCCTTCAAGTCTCTATGGAAAGTGTCTCTAATGGTGAAATTCAGACAAAGACTTGTAGGAAAGACCTTTAATTTAGATCCCTTAGGTGGCCATCTTTGCAAAAGTCCCTGAAAATTACATATGTCATGAAAAGTAAAGGCAGCAAGGGGCCAGGCCAGTATCTTCAATCTGACCAAAGCAATTTCCCTTTTTTCTGCTGACCCCGGGGTGCCCCTTGAGGAAGGTGGCAAGGAACCAGACTGGGTGCTTTCCATCTGGCTCAAAACAACTGACTCTCATTTTTGCCCTCTCGAGTAAATTCCAACTCCTGTTGCCTGTGAGATAACCCAACAAGGACATGGAAAACTTTGAGAACAAAGAGAAGCGACCCTCTCTTTAACATTCTACTCTGTCTGTCCCAAGGGAGAAGAGGAAGAGGAAAGTAGTTAGGGAACAGGGCTTCTTTCTCCTGTAATGCAGGCTCTCCTACTATGCCATTTCTTGCCTAATATCTGCCCTTCTAAGGGAAGTAGCACGTTGAATCAAGAATTCATCTGACTATGTGCTTATCAATATACTTACCTCCAGCCTGATCTCAAGCCTCCTTTAGAAAGAGGAGGAAGCACCCTGCCCTCAATGATGAACATTCTCACACCTCTCCATCCAAATCACTTCCCAGTGATTCTGAAGCCCTGTAGCTGACATCATCCAAACCCCATTCCCTTTCCTTACTTTCTGATTCCTTTTCCCCATCTCCCTCGAAACTTCTACTCTAAAATTTCAACCAGATTCTATCTAGCCCTTCTACTGTACACTCTGGAATACCTGTTCCATATGCAACAACCTTCTTTTATTCTAAATCTTTTTTCTCTCCTACTCCTTTCATCTACTAGCTATTACTGAAATATGCTTCCCCTCTGATGACAAAGCCTCCATGGCAACCATTTCCTGTACTAGCTACATGTTAACTCATTCCCCTCAGCTCACTGGTTGAAGCCACTTCTAGGTTATTTCTACCTTCATCACTAAGTAACATTTCCTCCTCTGAAGTTCATGTTATTGATACCTATCTCCTAGTCAAAATCCTGTTGGCTTTCATCTATAGACCTCCAGATCACTCCCCTTCATTCATCAATGAGTTTGGCACATGGTTCAAAATTTTTCTTTCTTTACAACTCATGCCCTCATACTAGGGGACTTCAACATACCTAATGAGCCTCCACCAAACATCCTAAACATCCTAATGTCCTCAACTGACTCAATTCCAATAACCTTTTAGAGTGATGCTTTATTATGAATAGAAATGACACTGGGTTTAAAAAAGACAATGCCATTGGCATCTAAACTGGTACAGTTGACCACCATCTAGAAAGGTTCCAAGTGTGGGAAGTGATAGACTATATATATGATATCCCAGGGCCAGTCTTGATAAATTCAAAGAGTTTCACCAGAGATTGGGTTGGACACATAAACTCTCAAAGACCATTTACTAACTCCTAGAGGTCTTGTGATCTGCATTGGTGGAGGGAATGCCACACCAATAAAATCACAGACCAACAAAATGTTGAAGTATATATGTATATGTGTATGTGTGTATATATATATATATATATAAAATGTTTTGATGAGTGTGTTTAAAGGTTTGTGAAGCTCCTCTTTCAGTCTGTATTCATATGGAAAATCAATATCATCAGTATTTTGCCTCTTTTTGTATTCCCAGCATTTAGCAAAGTACCTATGTAGTGTTTGCACCTATGTATGTTTCAGCTATATACACAAACATTACCTTGTCTGCGTTCTTACCCTTCTCTTTTTCTTTTCTGATTAGTCTTTGTTGACAGTTCTCCCCAGAAGACAAGTATGCTGATCTGATAAATTTGTAATGTGTTCTAAGTGAATCATTAGGAAGACATTACTGAATAAAAGTGAGACAAGAGAATTGGCTATCAAGAAAAATGGTGAAATATCCTATACATATATTTGGAGAAAAAAGAAAAAGATTTGCTTTCCTCACATAGCCTTCTCTAGAAGCAGGGACATGACATAGATGACTCTTGGGGAGGGGGTACTTTTTCTTTCATGCAAAATAAGACCTGACATTCCTTTACTTTACACCTACATTCACCATCCCAGGACAAAAATTCTAGGTACTCAGAGATGTGTAATCTTCTACATTTCAAATCAGATTGCATTATGTGGCTATTTGAATAAGATTTTAGTGACTCCTTGATGACCAGCCCAGAAGGATGAAATGCACTTAAATGAACCGGAAAATGGAACCAGCTCAAACATTAAGAAACCAATATAGCATGGAAAGAAAGTAGAAAACACTGTGAAATCTAAAAATTGTAAGTAAGCAACATGAATTTACAACTAAATGAGCTTTGTTCCACATAAATATAAATGGAATGTCTGGCTGTGTCTATATGATGCCAAATCAAATGGCTGAAAAATGAACAAATGACTCAATTAAGTAGGATGATGTTGTTTGTTTGCCTTCATGATGCTAATACCAATTTGGTTTCCTTATTCCTATCACAATATTTACCAAATTGACCAAGTTTTTCTTTTTTTTCTTCCTTTTTTTTTTGGTGGGGGGAGGTATCATGTATATGTTACCTTTGTGTTTTCTTCTAAGAAGGAAATAGGAAAAAAGTTATATTAATGGAAAAATAGTACTACAACTAGATAATTTGCACATATTTACCTAACATGTTAGGGATGTTACAGAGTTCTCAGTGAACTTAATTATTCATGGATTTATAAGTCATATAACTTGATCTCTTTTTCAAATAAGTTAAATATACTCTCAATTTAATTTTTTGGAAACTTAAAGAATTGTTCTTCGGTGTAATGAAATTATTGCCAAACATCCTGGAGAATGAAGTCAAATGGGCCTTAGGAAACATTAATAACAATAAGATTAATGGAGGTGATGAAATTCTAGCTGAGTTATTTCAACTCCTAAAAGATGATGCATTTAAAATGCTATGTTCAATATGCCATCAAATTTGGAAAACTCAACAGTGGCCACTGAATTGGAAAAGATCAGCTTATGTCTCAGTCCTCAGGTAATGCCAAGGAATGTTCAAATTACCAAATAATTGTGTTGATTTCACATGCAAGCAAGGTTATACCTAAGACTTTGTAAACTAGGCTTCAATAATTTGTGAGCCAAGAATTACCAGAAGGGCAGGCTGGTTTTTCAAAGAGACAAAGGAACTAGAGACCAAATTGCCAACATTCATTGGATCATGAAGCATGCAAGAGAGTTCCAGAAAAAAAAAATTACTTCTGTTTCATTGACTATAGGAAAGCTCTTAACTGTGTGGATTGAAACAAAATGTAGCAAGTTCTCAAAGTGATTCAAGTCCCAGATTATCTACTTGTCTTCTGAGAAATCTGTATGAGGGCCAAGAAGCTATAGTTAGAATCAAACAGGGAACAATGGATTGGTTTAAGATTGAAAAGGACAAGGCTGTATATTGTCATTTTATTTATTTAATTTATATGCAGAGTACATCATGCAAAATGCCAGGCTGGTTTCCAGAATTAAGATTGCTGGAAGAAATATCAACAATCTCACATATACAGAAAATGCCACTCTGATGCCAGAAAGGGAAAAAGAATTAAGAAGCCTTTGAAGAGGGTTGAAGAGAAGAGTGTAAAAGCTGACTTGAAGCCTACCATAAAAAAACAGATCAAAACAGAAAAACCCAAGATCCTGGTCCCGTCACTTCCTGGCAAATAGAGGCAGAAGAAATGTAAAGTGTCATATTTTATATTTTTTGCATTCAAAGATCAATGTAGATGGCAATTGCAGCCATGAAATTAAAAGGTGCTTCCTCTTTCAAAGGAAAGCTATATCAAATCTGGGACAGTACACCAAAATTCAGAAACATCACTTTGCCTACAAAGGTTCTTATATTCTAACCAGGTCTTTTCCCACTTGTACTCCTTCAGCTGGACTCTAAGCTATGGTTTTTCCAGTAGCAACATGTAGCTGTGAGAGTTGGACTATATGGAAAGCTGAGCACTACAGAACGAATACTTTTAAATTGTGCTGCTGGAGAGGACTTTTGAAGGTCTCTTAGACAGCAAGGAGATCAAATCAGTCAATACTTAAAGAAAATAATTCAGTCTATTTACTGGAAGGTAAAATATTGAAACTGAAGCTTAAATATTTTGTCCACATAATGAAAAGATTAGACTTATTGGAAAAGACCCTTATGCTGGGAAAGATTTAAGGTAAAAGGAGAAAAGGCAGAGGATGAAATGAATAGACAGTGTCATGGAAACAACAAACATGAAGTTGGACAGACTTTGAGAGATAGTAGAGGATGAAAGGGCCTGGAGTATTGTGGTCTATGGGGTCACAAAGAGTCAGACATGACTGAACAATTAAACGACAAGAAAAAATCACATGAGACCACCAAGTAGCCAAAAAAAAATCTTAGAAAGGCTACACGCAAATGTCCATATGCATTATTTATACAACTGAAAACTCAATCCAAAGCTCATAAACTATTCTAATTTTGTATAAAGTAGCTTAGTTGCCTGGCTTCTAAGTTAATAAGAATGGTTTCTTTTTTCTTTTCTTTTCTTTTCTTTTTTTGGAGGGGGGGATTTGTTAATACCTAATATAGTGCTTGACATGTAGCATGTGTTAAAATGTTTGTTGATTTTCAAAGCAAATTAGAAACATAAGAAAAAGGATGTGACTGATTCAAACCAGGTACACCATCAGCATCAAGAACCAGCAAATGATATCTCACCTTGTAGGGAGAAGACCAGCAAGGAGAACATAGCAACCAGACACAAGAACTTAAAAAGCATAATATTCTACGGATATTAGGTCTAGGAACAGGTTCAGCATAAGTTAATTGTATAATGTGGCAACCAAAAAAATGTAACACAGTGTTAAACTTCATTACTATAACTAGTGTCTGGAACAATCCTAGAGTTTTTCCTCTCTTTTACTTGACACATTTTTCAGCTATCAAATACTGTAGATCATTACCATAGCCTCTTTCATCCCATGGTCAGAACCTGAGTACAAATTTTCATTACCACCCACTTGGATCTTGAGACTCCAAGTAGAATCACAGAAGCTCAGGATTGGAAAGAAGCTCAGAGACCATTAAATGACAACTCATATCTGAGGAACATTCCCTCAATAACATCTGCAGTAAGTAATTAAGTGGTTTCTGGTATAAGACCTCCAGACAGAGTCTACCCTGAGACAGCCTAGTCTACTTTGGAATAACTAATTTTTAAGAAGATTTTCCTTACATGTAATTTAAGTCAACCTCTCCATTTTCCACTCCTTGCTCCTTCTACGGACTAGTAAAAAAAAAATAAGTCTAATCCCTCTTCAACATAACAACCCTTCAAATACTTAGAGATTTTCTCTGTCTCTGATCCATTGTATCCACAGTGAATTTTCCCTAGGTTTAAATCTGTCCATTTCACTTTTTACATTGCTTCAATGGATTTTTACTGTGTATTAAGTAAAATTCAAGTTCCTTTTAACATTAATTTTCTTCATTATTTTGTGTGGGAATTGAGTGAACCACACTGAGACCATCTTGCAACTCAATTCTGAATTTATCTCAGTTCTCATTCTATTCAATTATGGGTCTAGTCCAATTTCTATCTTGAGAGAAAACCTTATTGAATTGTTTGAACCTAGCCCTGCATAGCTGGGAAGTTAGAACACCTCTACCTGCTGCTAAGAGGCCCTTAACTTAGGACCTATGTTATGTTGACCAGACACCCTGTCAGATCCAAAGATTGATGCAGGAGTTTTCTTACAATTATATACCAACTATAAACGATATAGGAAGTAAGATGCTATTTGCATCCAGAGAAAGAACTGATAAATAGAACTATGCATAGAAAAATTTCCCATAAATGCATACTTATTTGTGTCTAATTGTACTATATCTAGGGTGAGGTAAGGGGAAGGTAAAAGAAAAAAGAAAAAAGAAATTTACATGATAATTTTGTTGCATATTTGAAAGGAATAGCAAGTTCTTCATTGTAGATTTGCAGTTCCAAGCACAGTGATCTTTTTTCATTGTACTATGTTATGGAAATACTTGTTTTATTCCACAAATATGTATTGATGTAATAAAAAATAGAAGGGAAAAATTATACATCTTAAGGAACCCATATGTCATCTTCAAACTGGCTTCTCATTTCTGGTCAATCAGTTATTGTTTCCAGGTTTCTTTGATCGAATACAGATACTTGGGAGGAGTAGGACACCTCTCTTCTGATTTCAGGGAATTGCGCCTGTTTATTCTCCCTCTCCCAACTTGAAAAGTCCCTAGTCTCTCCTCCAATTAGAAATCAGATCACTAATTTTGTATCTTAGTTAATGATTTTTAAATTACTTTTCTTATTTAATTAACTGTTTTTAATGCATAATCATTTGCCTCATCCTCTATTGGGGTCTAGTGACAAAGCTGAGGATGCCTGGTCCCAATTTGAGATGCAATTGGCATTCATTGCTTAAAAAAATCAACATGCTCAGAAGCTCAAAACTTTGTTTTTTTCATCTTTGGTTATTTCATCTTTACCCAACACACTAGTGATACTCCACCTTTATTAGCTTATCTATATTCTCTATGCTTCTGCTAAACAGGCCTTTGTAAAGAGTAGTCTTTAATACTTTTTTTTGTTTTAATACTTTTTTTCTTACATTGATTTTAAGAAAGGGATATGATGGTTCTATTGTATACCGCAGTGATCTGAGGATACATGGTGCATTTTTTTCAATTCTGTGTATAACATTTTAGGGGGACAATACATATACAAAACAGAGTATATACAGAGGAGCTCTGTGACAATGATCGGGGAACTCCAAACTAAAATTTAATTGAAAGGGCTGGGGATTTTTAGCTTCTAGGGGGAAAAAGCCAATGCTAATATAATTATATTCCTCAAATAACTAAAAGGCAGAAATATACGTTTGTTAATACCTCTATCTTAATGTGACATTTAAAACCAAGGTTAAGGCCCAAAATATGAACTAATTAGAGCAATCTAAGGATAGGTTAGTTTTTATAGCACTTCTACATACCATTCCCATCCCATATTCGCCTTGAAATAAACTAATGCTATTTCCTCATAAATACTACCATAAACAGCAAACTCTTTTTACAAGAAACTGCCATTCTAGCTACCTATTTCTTATATTGCATTTGTGGAATTTTTTTAAAATTCACAATTTTTGTATTTATTAAACTTTATTTCACCAGATCTGACTTAGTTTTCCAGACTACAGAGATCTTTTCCAATCCTGATTTTTATATAATGCTGTTAATGTCTCCTAGCTTCAAGTCATTTACATATTTTGTAATATCATAACCTAAGCCATTGATTTAGGAAAAAAATGGTCAGAATAGGATCTGGAACAGAGCCCTGGGATATGTCCCAAATGAATATTCACTTTGAGTTGATGGGGAAAGGGTCTAGACATGTAATTCCATCAGCACAGGGAATTCTTGGTTTAGGAAATTCCATCAATGCAGCTCTGCACCTTCTCTAAAATTTGTAATCTTAAAAAGTTGCTTAGAACATTGAAAAGTTAAGTGACTTGTTTAAGGTCACAGTATGTGTTAGAGGTGACCATAACTCAGGTCTACCTGACTCTGAAACTAGCTCATTAGCCAATAACATACAGCCTCTCTACCAGGCTGCTATAGGTTTGTACATGTTGGCTTCAACAAAATGGTTTTAAATAAATTGTCAATCCCTTATAATTAGAATAGGACTCACCAAGCTGCAGAATAGAATGTAATTGCCGTGACATTGTGATAATGAATCCTTTTTTGTCTTATGTGGATTCTCCCCTATATCGCTAACTTATGGAAACTGACAAAAAACCTGAGAAGCCAAGAATGTATTGACCTCCTTCACTTAGTTTAGTGGTGTGCTGAAATCTGATCATCTTTAGGAGTTGTTAGTATATTAAAAGAGTAATAAAGGGCATTTGATGTTTATGCCCTTTGAAGTTGATTAGTCATACTTTTGATATACAAGGAACCTTTAATGTAGCCTAACACTCCTTGGGGTCCATTTGCTCAATAATCAAACAAACAGATTGTCAAAGAGCAAGAAAGCTACCAAAGAAAAGAAAAGAAAAGAAAAGAAAAGAAAAGAAAAGAAAAGAAAAAGGAAGGAAGGAAGGAAGGAAGAAAGAAAGAAAGAAAGAAAAAGAAAGAAAGAAAGAAAGAAAGAAAGAAAGAAAAAAGAAACTTTGCTTCTCCTGTGACATATGTGAAGAAGCAGAAATATTAGTATACAACACTATTCTAAAATAAATAATGGCTGAGAATGTCAAAAGCAGTGATGGAGAATTTCAAAGAGAAAGCTATAAATAAACCAAAAGCATTATTTCAGTATCTTCATATTGGCTGTGATGCTTAAGTGCCTTTTTTAATCCAAGAGACAATCAGCACGTTCTCTTATTGACTGCCTGATTCTAAGACACTGATATGTAAAAGACACGTTTTAGCATTGTGGCCCAAGAGACTGCATTTTTAGACAACAATAACCAGAGCTTCCATAGGGTAAACATCTCTCCTCTTTGATATTTAAACAACAACTGCTAAAAATCTGAAAATGAATTACAGGTACCAGAGAGCCATTTGGCTAAGCCAATACATATTAGAGAACTCACTCCCCATTACCAGGAGTATGGACTAAGACATTCCTTTCTACTTGTTATTCGAGTCAGGTCTGCTAATATCTCACCTGAGCAAACAAAAAAAAATGTACCTTCCTCTGGCTAACACCTCAGCTTGTCCAGATCAACAGAACATAAAATATATGACACCAAAGTAACAACAAGAAACTACTTAAGGTTGCTACCTGTTGGCTGTTCTCCAATGAGTGGATGGAAAAACGAAGTCTTTAGTCGTATATATTTTATTTATTACATTTTTTTAAACATTTTTTTCTTTTTTAGGCAATTGGGGTTAAGGGACTTGCCCAGGGCACAGGTAGCAAGTGTCAAGTGTTTGGTCTAAGGTTAGATTTGAACTCAGGTCCTCCTGACTTCAAGGCCGGTGCTGTATCCACTGTGCCACCTAGCTGCCTCCGTTATATATATTTTTAAGGCATAGAAAAAAAAAGTATATGTAGGCGAGCATGATGAAGGAATAGATAGCATTCAAAGATTCTTTCCTGACTCTTTTGGTTATGCCTTATAAGGATTTCTTGCAGTCACATAGCAGTGTAGTCTTTAGAGTGAGAAGTAGGTGAAATATTCTTCTCAAGGAGATTAAGAAACTTTTTAAACAGGAATATTGCACTGTATCTCCTGTATCCCCATAGCACCTAACAAACTGCTAGCTTCATAATGTTCATAACATACTAATTAAATGAAAATACAGAAGTAAAACCAATTTACTGATGACCTATTAAATCGAGGCCTTTTAACCTCTGTGTCTGGTTGTGATTGTGTTTGTGATTGTGTGGTGTGCATGTGTGCATGTGCATGTGTGTGAAAGAGACAGAGACAGAGAGACAGAGAGACCCTTTTGGCACACTGGGGAAATTTATGGACTTCTTCTCAAAGTAATAAATTAAATGAAAATAAAATGTATATGATTATAAAGGAAATCATTACATTGAAATAGAGTGAAGAGAGACAGTGTTATTCGATTGTTGTTCTTTTTAGCCTTAAATTCATTATCATCTCTCCTAAATAGATATATCTCCCATATTGAAGGTGTCACACTAAAACATCTTATTGGTCTCTGGATGTGGATGACATCTGCTTCTGCGGATCCACTGCAAAACAAAGGAAGTAGCTCCTACATCTTGTGCAATCTTCCTCCATTGACATCACAATATTATTTGTGCCTTGGTAAGTATAAAATTATTGATATATACTAAGGCCACGTAGTGACTGAAGGTTTCAGACTTTGAATCTATAGGTCACATTGATCTAATGGATAGAGGGGAATATCTAAAAAAAATACATGGTCCTCTTTTAGGCAGTACGTATTGAGCACAGAGACATCACAGAGAAGGTTGTGATTGAATATGCGATGAGATTTACTGATATCCTGAAATGAAAGGTGAATGGTAAGAACATCTTTAAAATAACACCTATACAATATTAGACTTAATACACAGTTGAGAATTATGAAATAGACTTATGGATTTGGAAAGTATCCAACAAAAATCTAGACACTGTTAACTATGTATGGGGGCCATCACCTTAAGGCAATTGCAGGAATATTAAGGTTTCCACATCAAAAAGGAAAAAAAAAAGATTGATTGATGTTGTTATACTTTATATATAGGTAATAAACCTAAGGTAATATTTTTGGGATTAAATATATATATCACTTCAATAAGGACAGTAAAACCTGACAATTGGTTGCTACCACTGTATTTTTCAAATATACATAAAAGTGGCTTCCTTTCATGGGGAGCTTATGAAACTATTTGGATCCAAGAGTAGAATCAAGAAGCCTTAAACAGGCAACATTTCTATGAACCCAGTTAACAATATATTAGGAGATGTGTTACACCAATAGCTGAATCATGTGGTTTTGTTTGTGAAGATCGAAGGGTTTATGATGGCCATTCAGGGTTAGATTATTGCCACTACTAATTATGGAAAAGTTATCTTTAAAAAGCCAGCCTTAATGATCAATATAGAACATGCATGGATGGTGTGAAAGCTGTGGCAACACATCACTCTAGGCTACAAAAGGTTAGCACCTATCAAATGTTTATCAACATATGACCTTCTGTCTAGAATTATACATGAGAAGCTTGCTGTCTCTGAAGGAACAACAGACAACAAATCTTCATTATCAAAATGGACATCAAAATATCATAGAGAACTCAACCAGTAAAATGTACTGGAATATGAACATTATTACAATCTGAACTCTTGCCCACAATGACCCAGACATACTACTAATTCATAAAAACTTAAGAGCAATATTTTAAAATAAATGTTACAATCCCAAACCTAATATTTAAGCTACACAGAATGGAAAGCTTTCAAAATAAGCAGACTTGGCTGAAAAGATAAAAGTTATTGGAAAATGAGATATGATAGAAATCATTCTAGTTGTTCTGTCTACTTCTGAATTCACAAGGATACTTTCACTGAGCCCATAGAAGACTGACTTACATATTGACAACTTAAATCTTATTTTTATTATAAAGCAGCTATTTTATCCACTTGTGAAATAATGCAGAGAATACCAAATATTACTGAATAATAAGAGGATAGTAACTTCTCCTAGCATCATTTCTATTTGAACCTCATTGGAAAACATAAGAAGAGATAAGTATTATTATAAAAATGTTAAGTACAGGAAAATAATAATGAGATTGAGGAGGAGGATGGAAGATGATGATAAAGTAAGAAAAAACATGATGATGATATAAATGACAGTTATATGGTGATTTATGAGGCATTGCGAAATACATCTGACACATACAGGTTTGAGAATCCTTGACAAGCTACTGAACTTATCAGTGCCCTTAGCAATTCTTTAAGAATATGAGAAACAAGGGCAGCTAGGTGGCACAGTGGATAGAGCACCGACCCTGAAATCAGGAGGAACTAAGTTCAAGTCTGGCCTCAGACCAAACACTTGACACTTACTAGCTGTGTGACCATGGGCAAGTCACTTAACCCCAGTTGCCTAACCAAGAAAAAAAAAAGAATATAAGAAACAGATCAGCTTCTGGTGTGTATTGGAAAAGAGAGTTTCCTCATAATCACTCTACACTGCATTCTTTCAATGGATTTCAGCAAGTGTTCTGTACCTTCTGATCTTAGGGTTGCCTGAAGCAGTAAGAGGTTAAATAACTTGCACAAATCATACAACCAATGTGCAGCAGAGGAGGGATTTCATGTCAGATCTTCTTGACTCTGAGGTTACCTCCCTAGCCATGTAGTGCTGTCTCACAAAATACTACATAATGGTCATTTATATCTTCAGCAGAAGCATCAATCAACATCATTATTTTAATTCTCTTCATCATCTTTATCATTCTCTTCCTCATGTTATTATCCTTGTTTATTTATTTTTTCATATTTCCTCAAGTATGTATTTATGTGAACACAAGCATTCTATATGTATCTAGCATGTTAAGTTATTGCAGAATGATTTATTTTGATTTTCATGTTTGAGTAACCTTGATTTTCAGTCAATAAACATTAGTAAGAAGCTGCTATGTACCAGGCATTCTGCTAAGGCCTGAGAATACAAAGGGAGGGGAAAAAAATAAAACATTATGAGGTAAGTACTACAGGTATTATCATCCCCATTTTGTAAAAAGAGGCAACAGTTTGCAAATTTCCTATGGGCATACAACTAGGAAGGTACAGAATTCCAGCCTTGGTTTCTTCGGACTTCAAGTTCAAATTTCTTTTGACTGTCCCCATCAAAATCAAAGGTTATTCTACATTCTTGAGAAAAAGCTAGTACATAATAATTTTGTTGCATTTTATTTTGTTTTTGTTTGAATCAAAAATGATGAAAAGAAGATACATTTTCTTAGTCTAGTACAGAATTAGTCAAATTACATTACTTTTATCAAGATGATTCCATGGGCTTCGCAAATGAAATAGTGAAATGATTCTTATATCTCTAAAGCTTCAGAATGTAGTGCTGAGATTGAAAATATTCTGATTTTTACTAAAATTTCTAACAATAAGCTAGACCTATATTTTTAAATAAAGAAAATTTATGGAATGTAATAAAGACTTCTAATATCAATAATGCATTATATGAATTTCATGAACTCAGAAATGTATAACTCAAACTCCAAAAAGAAATTACTAGTTACATTGTTAAATCCATTTCTCACACATCTATGTAATAAAATGACTTGTATTTTAATATAAATGTGTCCAAGTAGAAAATTTAAACTGACTGTAAGTGATGGATAAAATTTGCTGGAAATATGATTTAAAAACTCATAAGCCCAATTTAATTTCTGGATTATCATTAACTTTTATCCTATTGTTCAAGTTTTATATTCATTAAATGAACAATATCTACATAGTTTTTAATTTTAAATGATCAGTCATTAACTGATTTAACATAACACAACACACTAACATAACTATATGTAGTTAAGAAAAAAAAACATCAATCCTAATGATATAGAGAAAAATCAAAGAGAGTAAAGGGAGAATGCCACACAAAATTGACAAGCTAGTTATCAGTTCATCGAGTCTATTTTAGGAAACAGAATGAGACCATTACTTCTGTGTTTGCAATCTAAGCAAAAACTTTTTAAAAAATTTTAGTAATCTGGTGAATTGGCCTACTTTCCTATCTACTTTATTCACATTAAATTTAATGGCATTTAGAACATTCTGTTCATGAACATTCTAAGCACTTCCATTTCCTTAAGTGTCATAAAAAGAAATTTCATCTTGAAGATCAATGGAAGAAATGTACTTGAGAGGGAAAAAGTGTAAAAGAAAATGGAAACAAGGAAATAGAAGGTTAAATATGGATAAAGGTGGGGCAAGAGTGAAGAAAATGATCAGGAAGAGAGAATCTGCCTAAATTTCTGAGAAAAATTCATATATAACACTATTGCATATTTTGTCTGATCCAACACTGAGATCTCCTGTCGGGGGAGTAAAGATGAAATAATAAGAGGTAGGAGATAAGAATATTATACTAAAAAATAGGAGGAACTAAGAGGAGAATAATTTGAGGAAGTGTTGCTAATATGTTATCAGGAAAAAATGACCAGAATAATCAGAAAGTTTGAAAACAAACCATGTGCAACACAGGACGTTTTTCAACTTGGCATGGCAGCTCTCTTTTGACGAATATCTTACTAGGAAGAATAGGGGACAAACAGCCTCTGCCTTAGGATCTGAAGTTAAGATTTTAAGCTTCTTGAAGGTAGAGGATAGAGTTTTTACATACATCACAGGAACCTTATGACTATGTTTGTTATGATTCATTTCTGTTACTCTTAATGCATGAATAAGGATATGTTAAAATTTTTAACTACAAGTTCCATTTTTTACTTGTGGATATTCCTAGCTAGAAAAAAAGATAAGTACATGTATATACACTGTGTATATATTTATTATATTATAATGTATCATGTTATATTGTTATATTATGTTATGTTATATTGTATTATATTGTACATAATGTGAATATATCACTTGTATAATGGCAAAAGGCATACTACATAGTAGGCATATAATGCTTTTCTGCCCTTGTTAATATATTTTTAAATTAGAAGTTTCTGCTTCCTCCCCCAGTGAATCTGAAATAGCTTTCCTTTATAAAATCTGGAAGGAAAAAGTCACAATCATCTCCATAATACTTCAATTAACAGAATGACCAAAAACCATTTTTCTTGGTAGATAATCTAAGAGGCAGAACTTCCTGGGAAGGCCTCTGACTATATTAATTGGCTATCATTCTGTGTACCTATGAAATTTTAAGTATTTATTGCTTTCTTTTTTTTAATTCCTGAAACCAATTGAATAGATATCCCCTCCTTGTATTCACAAGTATAACTTTATAGATTAGTGGCCATCTAGGCCTTGAATAGCCTCACAGCATCTGGTATCATTGAAAAAAAATCTTCTAAATTCTCCTCCTTAAATAAACTTGAATAAACTGGTTAACATTTCTGTCCCATATTCTTAACATTCTTTAACTAATTTCTGTGCCCAGAAATATTTATGGAATGAATGAATGAATGAATCAATCAATCAACTAAACATTTCCTTTCAAGAAGTGATAATATTTTTACTTACTGACATCTTAGATTCTGAACTATTTTTATCTAGGCTTTGGAAACTTAACAAATAAATTTCTATTGTTTTAGTTGACTCATTACCCTTGATTTGTGATAATCATATGATTTTCCCAATGATTCTCTGGCTTTAAATTTTATCTATGACCTATATGACCATCAATGTCCAACAAATCCTAGTGACTCTATCTAACGTACTGTGACTTCATCCATCTATCTGAAAAGAGATTGTCTCTCATGCCTACTCAGTCTCCTGAGGCAGCTGGGTGGTACAGTGGATAAGAATGCTGAACTTGAATAAAACTTCAGTTCTAATCTCACACCAGGTACTTATTTGTCACATGATATTAGGCAAGTGACTTGACTAATTTCTCACAACCTCAGTTTCCTCATCTATAAAGCAGGGATAATAATGGCATTTACCTAACTGGGTCATTCTCAGGATCAAGTGAGATAATCTACATACAAAACTTTATAAACCTTAGAACACTATATAGATGCTAGCTCCTACTGTACCTGCTCCTTTACCACCTATTTAATGGAATCACAAGCTATGCTCGTACAGGGCAATGAAATCATAACCAAAATTTTCCTTCAGATGGACTCAGCTATTTCTCTGTGCACAAGAGCTGAAAAGGAAAAAAAACAAAACAAAATAAAACAGTACTTTTGTGATGATAGGTACATCAAATCTACTTCTTCAGATCAATACTTAGCAAATGTTGTTATCCTTAACAATGAACACCCTTGCAGAAAGCAGTGTCTAGCAAGATCAAGCTAAGGCTTTTTTTCCCCCCTCTGATTCTATTTTGTTCCTCTGGGTAGGCAGAATCCTAGAATAGGGGATAGTAACTGAATGCCACAATAATTATTTCTTCCTGAAGTGCTGCTTTAACTTCCAAATTTCAACAAGGCAAGTTCTCATCTGCACACTGCAGAGGATGAAAGATGAATAGCTGGGGAAACAAAAGTTTGACCTTCTTAGCGTATCGGTTTATTAAGTAAAGATACCAATTGCCTAACAAATCATGACTAGACTCCTCCCTCAGGTTAGGGCTGGACTCCAAATAGAGGGGGAGACAGACTTCTATACTTAAAAACAATTAATTAAATAAGGCTGATTAAGTAAAATGAAGTACTACAATATTAGATAGTCTGATTTCTAATTGGATAAAGGACTTTCCAAGTTGGGAGGAGGAGAGTGAACAGATGCAATTCCCTAAAATCAGAAAAGGAGGTGTCACACCTCGGAGAGTGTCTGTAAACAATCAAAGGAATATAGAAACAATAACTGCTTGATCAGTATGGAGCCAGTTTTCAAATAAGAATATGGGTTGCTTAAGATATACAATTGTGAGAAAACTTGAATCAATCTTTGGATCTGACTGAATTTCTGGTCATCATAACCTAAGTCCTTTGTTAAGGATCTCTAAGCAGCAGGTAAGGGTGGTCCAGTTTCTCAGTCATGTAGAGATGGGTTCAAACAATGTAATACGGTTTTCCCTCAATTCCCACAAATGAGTAAAGTTTTCTCACAGGGCAGAAATTAGACTAGACCCATAATCGAATAGAAAGTGAATTAAGCTAGCTCCAGAATTGAGTCATAAAATGGACTCAGTGTGGTTTATTCAATTCACACAATTATCCACTTACGGCCCTAATCCTCTCAAATCCCTCATCATGAAAACAATTTCTTTTAAAGTCAACATTGGTACGTTAACAGAATTTAAAGCAAAAACAAAATTATATTAATTTTTCATCGTAAACAACTTTCCAGAGTAGTATAGTTTTTTTCAAAGTGAGGTCCAAATGGTCCCCAGCTGGCCTGAACTTACCCCAAGGGATTTGTCATCAGCCAATATGAAAGCGGAAAGAAAAATTTCACACCACCCCTGCTGTGACATCCAACTGTAAAGCACAGGCTCAAAAGCCAATATTACCCAACCTTATCTTCCAACATTTTAGTACATTGCTCCCTCATTCTGCTGTGGCAACTCCCCACTTCTTAGGTATCTGATTCACAGGGCCTAAACTAATGCACTGCTGCGTCTCCTTGGACCATCACCCCTCCAGTGGTAACCTGGATTTCATGCTCCATGCCTCGGATAGGGGAGGTCAGTTTTTGCCTTATTTTGTCTGAGCCAAGGTCTCTAAGACACTTCCCATAGCACTCCATACCATCTCACTGTGGAAATCCTTTACCTTCCTTTTCAATTCTCCTTTATGTGTTGTCTTCCCCAATTAGAAAGTAAGCTTCTTGAGATCAAGGACTGCCTTGTTTGCTTCCATTTGCAGCCCAGGGGCTGAACATATTGCTTGACACTTACTAGGTGCTTAAAAATGCTCACTTTCAGGGGCAGGTAGGTAGTACAGCAGATAGAAGAGGACCTCATTTCAAATCCGTCCTTTAACAATTACTAGTTGTGTGACCCTGGGCAAGTCACTTAACCCAAACTGCCTAAAAAAGTGTTCTGCCTTTCTCTATCTAACTATCTGCATAGAAAAGATATACCTGCCACTGCTGTATCACCTCTTACTGTCCCAAAATCATCTTAGGGCTGTAGCAGGTGCCCCTTGAAGGCTTAGGGTCAGTGACCATCCCGCATTTTTTCATTCTGAGTACTATAGAGTAATACAATAGAGTGAGTTCCTCATTGTGATTATTGTGTTGTCTTTTCCCCTAAAACTAATCCATCTTCCAAATCTTCTTAATATTATTCCTATTACCATTATCCTTCCAGTCACTCAGATTTTCACAATCTCAGTGTCAGCTTCAACTCCTCACTCTTTTCCAACTCCTAAATAAAATAATTTGCCTAATCTTGTTGGTACCATTCATTCTTCTCTGTCCTCTTCTCTATTCTTACATGGCTGCCACCCTAGCTTAGACACTTAACAACTTTTTCCTGGACTAATGTAAAAGCCTTCTCATTGGTTCCTAAATTTAAAGTCTAAGTTCTGATCAGGTCACCATCCCAAACCCCTCAATAAACTCAATTTCCAATTCTTTGCCACCACAAAAAGAGCTACTATAAACATTTCTGTACATACAGATCCTCTTCCCTTTTCTTTCAAATCTTTGGGATACAGACATAGTACTGTTGTTGCTGGGTCAAAAGGTATGCACAGTTTTTGTAGTTCTTTGTGAAAAGTTCCACATTGTTCTCCAGAATGGTTGGACTAGTTCACAACTTTACCAGTGGTGTATTAGTGTACCAATTTTTCCATATCCCCTCCAGCATTTGTCATTTTCATTTGCTGTCATGTTAGCCAATCTGACAGGTATGAGTTGATATCCTGGAGTTGTTTTAATTTGTATTTCTTTGTCAGTAGTAATTCAGAGCATTTTTTTCATGTGACTATTGATAGCTTTTTTTTCTTCTTCTGAAAACTGCCTTTTCATGTCCTTTAACCACTTACTAATTGTGGAATGACTTTTTTTTATAAATTTGGCTCAGTTTCCTTTATATTTGATAAATTAGGCCTTTATTGGAGAAACTTGCCATACCTTTTCCTTAGTTTCCTTTATTCTTTCCTATTTTGGCTACATTAGATTTGTCTGCACAAAAAGCTTTTTAATTTCATGCAATCATAATTATCTATTTTGCTTCTCCAAACCTTCTCTCTCTTATTTGGTCATAAATTCTTCCCTTATCCATAGATATGATAGATACATTTTTCCATGCTCCACTAATTTACTTATGATATCACCCTCCATGTCTAAATCATTTATTCATTTCAACCTTTTCTTGGTATATGGAGTGAGATATGGCTCTATGATTAGTTTCTGTCAACTGTTTTCCAGTTTTCCAAGCAATTTTATCAAATGTTGATTTCTTACCCCAAAAACTGAATCTTAGATTTATCAAATTCTAGATGGTTATTTACTTCTGTGCCCTGTTTATTAAATCTCTTCCAGTGATCCACCACTCTATTTCTTAGCCAGTACCAGAATATCTTGATAATTACTTCTTTGCAATATAGATTGAAATTTGGAATTACTATGCCACCTTCTTTAACATTTTTTAAAAAATTGATTCCCTTGAATTTCTGGATTTTTTGTTTTTCCAGATGAATTTTGTTACCATTTTTTCTATCTCTATAAAATAATTCTCTCTCTTTCTTTTTATCCTGTCCCTCCTCTCTTTCTTCCTTAATTTCTTTCTTCCTCTTTTTTTTGATTAGATTATTTTTCCCATTCTTCTTGTCTCTTAACCCTTATCCCAGGTCATCTTCTTTCTCACCTATTCTTTTTTTTTTTTAACATCATCCTGACATGATCAATCCACTCCTGCGCTCTCTATGTAGAATCCTTCTAACTGCCCTAATAATAATAAAGTTCTTAGAAGATACATGTATCATCTTCCCAATGATGAGATTTCTAAAGGCATGATGGAAAAGTCACAGAAGGCTAAAAGGAGTGAAGCCCAGTGGTAAAGGAAAACTGTCTGGAGAATTTAATGGTTTACAAACTCAATATGATTCAACTGTTTACTTTGGAACCCAAGAAATCTAAAGTGAGATTCCATTGGGAAGCATGTATTTTTGTGGATAACAATGTGATATTATTGTTATCAGCTATCTAGCCTATGCTTAGCTCTCAGCAACATATTCAGGAAAGAGATGGATAAGCTGCTCATTATGTAGAGTGGGGAAAACCAGTACAGAGATGGCTCTCAAGTTCATGTCATTTAGCTTAGGGTTCTTTAGCCTGGAGAATAGAAAATCTAGGGTGAGGAGTATGATAGCTTTCTTCAAGTTCTGAACGGCTGTTACTTAGAGAGAAGGGTTAGACTAATTCCATTTAGTCCTACAGGGAAGAATTGGAAAGTAATTTGTGGAAGGAATAATTTAAATTTAGGCTTTATGCAACATAAATCTTCTTAACAACAACAACAACAACAAAACTTAACCCAAAGTGTAATGGTAACAGGCTATTTTTGTGATACTGGGTTTCCCTGCTTAATGAAAATCTTTAAGGAAAGGCTATGCTGACTAATGGTCAGGTTTGTAATGCATTCCTTTTTTCAGGAATGCATCGGATTGGTGACCTCTGAGCTCCCTTTTAAAGCTGAATTCTTTTAATGTTTTTATTCTGTGAATATATCCATAGTGACATCAAATAAACCAGGTGGTTGCAATTTTTATGGTGTGAGATATCAATGGTAAGGATTCATTTAAAGTTTGGATTCATTAAAATGTGGAGTATGTGATAACAGCCCTGTTGAGACATATTAAGTCACTCTTTACTTTTATTAACAAGACATAGAGAGGCAGTGTAGCAAAGTGGATGCAAAGCTTCTGTCTCTGATCTCAACTGGCTGACCCTGGACAAATCACTTTATGTCTCAGTGCTCTAAACTACTCTCTTAGACTAATTTGCAAAGAAAGTTCCATAATTAGAACAGGAATTAGTTCCTCCATTAGTAGAGGGAGTTTTCTCATCTGGGATTGCCTTATATCACTAATTCCTGGTGTAGTCCTTGTCCATATTCTATCCAAAGCATAGTTTTGGTTACCAGATAGGACTATTTAGCATAGAATGGATAGATTATTAATGCTAGCTTGCCCATTTGTTTCAATTTAAATGAATTATGCATTATTATCACCCAGTGAGAGTAATGCAACTTTGAAATATCTATTTCCTCAGTCTTTTTGCTGAAATTGCTAACCTGAACACTTAATGAAACTGTTTGGGCCAAGGAACTGCCATTCTTAAATGTGAGTACAATAATTCATGGATTTTGCTACCTGATACCACTCCCGATTTGAACAACCCAACAATCAAGTAATATTTATTTCAACAAAATGCCACTATAGTTCTTAGCTATTGTCCTACTATGGTGCTTCATGATCACTTAGGGGTAACTAAATTTTGGAAGAAAAATCTATGCAATAGAGTTTAAGCATTATTAGATTTTTACCAAGTTGTTGTTGCCCCAGCTTTATAAATTCCCTCTTTTCTCAAGATGCCACTCAGGTACCAACTTCTGCATAAAGCTTTTTCCAATCCTCTCAGCTGTTCATTCCTTCCCTTCCTTGCTACCCTGTATATATTTATATTTATTAACTTTACATTTCTTATATAAATTCGTTAATTTGCTATGCAATTTTTTTCTCATCTTTCCCTTGAGGGCATATCCTCTTTGAGAGGAGGGATTTTCCCGTTCTTTGCACTTGTAACCGCAGTGCCTAACACAGTGACTGGCACATACAAGGTAATAATAATAACTAGCATTTATATAAAGCTTTAAAGTTTGCAAAGCACTTTATAAGTAATCTTATTTTAAACTCATAACAATGTTGGAAGGCATGTACTATTGTCATCCTAAATTTCTAGATGAGAAAACTGAGGCAGACAGAATATAAGTGACTTGCTCAGGGATATATAGCTGGTAAGAGAGTCAGCAATTAAGGATTCCTAATTCCAAGGCTTTACCCTCTGTGCCATCAGGCTACTTGTACCGTACTTACTCAGTACACATTGAATGAGTGAGTGATGCAGTAAAGGTTTCTGTGTTCTGAATCTGACAATGGAGTATATGTTTGCAGCACGTCGATCAACCTTGATAAATTCAGAGAGGCCAAAACTAAATTATGGACATCATATACTAAGGCATAGAGAGGTTAGAATTTATATCTGTGGAGGGAGTATCTCCACTAATGATTTCACAGATCTCTCAAGTACTAAAGTAAGACTCAAAGTAAAATTTCTTCATTTCTATGGGAACTAGATTGTCCAGTCTCTCAGCCACTCTGGAGCACTGTTCATTAGTTTCTCCAATAGCCTGGCAGATAGGATTTCATTCAAGCAAGGGAGGTAATAGGTATATTAGGAAGAAGGGTATCAGGAAATGGAAAGTGGGATGTTCTGCAGAAGAGGCACTATGCATTGAATGACCTCCAGTTGGTGGGGTTAAGGATAGAGTACTTGCCCTCATCAGGGCAACAGCCCAGTCAGCCTTTTCCTAGTTGTACCACTAAGGAGAATTAATAGAGGTCTATGAAACATATTAACAGTAAGTCCAGGACAATAGTTGCTGGAGTAAACTATTTCCTTCATTCTTTCCTATGTGAAATTAACCAGAAATTATGAAGTAAGTTTTGTCTTTGGAAAAATGAAAATTTGAATGATGCCGTTAATTCTAGTGTTAACCCTTTCCTCCCAATTCTTCTTTGACACTAAACCATATAATTTAGGCAAAAGTACATGCACTTTTCAGCCCAAATTACTTGCCTAATCACCTTACTTCATTACACTGTGTATGTAAATAGCTTTAGTCAAGAAAAAACAAGCCTATGCAATAATCTGATTACAGTTAGGTTTTCCTCCTTAATTTAAATTTAATTTGCATATGAGAGCTACTTACTTCACTCCTGAGATAAAAGTTCATTTATTCCAGTGATACAAGATACTCATGAGGTCTCTATACCACTTTATATTATGATGACACACCTACACTCTTGATTATAGCAGCATATCCTAAAGGGAAAGGATGAAAACTTGCCATTGATTGAAAATAAAAATGACAATTTAAAAAATATAACTTTAATGAATTACATTTTTATTACCTAAATACAGTATTTTTAATATTAGTTCCTTTAGGATTATTTTACTGTGATAAAGAGTTCTGATGCATTTCCTCACACCACTGGTACAATATTTTAATGAGCTTAACAGGCTTAGTGGAGAAATTGAGAATAATACATATATTATTCATAAAACGGAGTTGTTTTTATTCCCCAAATCAACTTAACAGCATTGGAAGAGTTAGGTCATTTACACTGCCATCTAAGAACTTATACCTTCAGCTAAAACCCTCACTTGTTTTTTTCTTTTATGGAAAAGAAAATGAAATTCCATCTTTTCACTGAAAGTTTCTGTGTTAATATTACATAATCATTTGAAGAAAACTCAATAAATGAAAAACTAATTTTAGACATCAACTAAAAAATAAGACATTTGCCCAGTTTACAAAATGATTTCCTGAAGGATTCAGTCAGCTTAGCCCAAAGACATTAATAATATCTCAAAATTCTCTAGTTCACTATGGCTTACATAGTGCATAGATACACACACACACACACACACACACACACACACACACACATTATTATTTGAAATTCAGAATATCACTATGGTCACATAGTCAGTGGGGTGGGGGAGAAAGACACTTTCTCATAGACATTCTTTTCTCTCAAGAGTGATTCCTTTTCAAGAGCTTGGCTCAGGGGTGGGGAACCTGTGACCCACAGGCCACACGTGACCTTCTACGTTCTCTAGAACCTAGAACAAATCCTTTTATTAAGGTGATTTGTTCAGTGAAGTTTGGATTCAGTCAAAAGGCTGTACTTGAGGACCTAGAGGACCACTTGAGGCCTCAAGTCTGCAGGTTCTTCATCCCTGGTTGGCTCAACTCTTGAACTAGAATCCTCAGAGTACTTAGAACTCTTCCACTAGTATGCTATTGCAACACTTGAATAGCTGACTCCAAACTGGTTTGCTTCTTCCATACATAACCCAAGAGAGTTTTCTAGGCTCCCTCCATAAATATTCCAGTTTCCCATCATAGAGGCAAATCAAAACAAAAGATTACACATTTGACCAAAGTTTTACAATTTGAACTTTGAATTCCTTTAGAACTTTTATACTGATGCCACTGAGTCTGGTTGGGTCAACTATACAATTTTTTTTTCAGCGAGAGCTAAACTGCCAGCATTAACTATTTAGTTTAATGTATATATCATATATAAATTCTATATCTTAATATAGCTCTTTTGATCTTGAAGTGAATATAACTAATTGTAGCTTTGTGCCCAAATAAATATGTATAGATGCAAACTTATCCAAGTACTCCCTCCAAAATCTTGTGTAAATATATATTATCAAAGGCCTAAGAACTATTATATTGACAGTATAGTGAGACCAGTGATGAAGAGGGGAAATGAAATAATATTTTTGCCATGAACAATATTGCGTGTTATTCTGTCTTTTCATCATAGCAAAATAGGGTAAGTCCCTCTGCAAATAATAAGCAATGACTTTTTATCCTCAATCAATTTCCCTTCCCTGACATTGGCAGGACACTTATTCTGTTGCCTTCTCGCCTTGCTCCTCTGGATTGGGTTAGAATATTCCAAATTTAATCTCAAATGATAAGTAAAGGAGCACAGTGATATACAAATCTAATAATCTAGAGAGCTCTGAGACCTCATGTTTCAGAAATTACAGCCCTACAGAAAGATGGGAGAACTATATTGTAGCATACTTATTTTTATATAAATAATACAATCAATTCCCATTGTCAACACATAAATTAAAAAAGAAAAATATGGAGAGTGGAGAGAGAAGACTATTCAAGCAGCAATTTAATGAATTGAAGATGCCCAAGGCTTGCCAAGCAGCCCTGTAACTGTAGGGATGCCATCAGCTGTGATGATTAGAGGAACTAGGTGAAAGCCCAATGTGAGTAATTTTTCTGCCATCAAGAACATGAAGAGACAGGTGGCAAAGTAAAAAGTGCATTGGACCTAGAGTCAGGAGACCCGAGTCCAAATCCTGCCTCACACACTATGTGACCCTAGACAAGTCACTTAACATCTGCCTTCCTCACTTTCCTTATCTGTAAAATAGCAATAATAATAGCACCTACCTGTTAGCATTGTTACCAGGATAAATTGAGATGATATTTATTAAACTCTTAAAGTATTGTGTAAGTGCCACCTAATGCTATTATTTAGCTAGGACATTTATTTTGACTGGTTGTTGTTTTGCTGAGAAAGGAATAGAGGTAATCCTATGGTAAGAAGGGAAGGGCAAAGCTACAGCAATATGGATGACACTGTTCTTTCCCTTGTGGTTATAATGTGGGATCCACCAGTGATAGGGAGGCCAAAGGGTGGGTTACATGGTTGGTAGTAGTATAATTATAGTAGATGTAAGTCTTCTACCTTCCTCTCTATATTTAGTGATCTTTAGTGGCATATTTTACAAAGATAGAACTCCAGGGGACCTAGAACCTCAGTGGATAGAGAGCTGGGCCTGGAGTCAGGAAGACCTGAGCTCAAGTCCATCCTTGGACATTTACTGCCTGTGTCAGCTTGTGGCAAGTCACTTAACATCTGATTTCCTAGGAGACAGCTATGGGGCTCAGTGAAAGAATGCTGTGCCCTCAGTCAAGAAGACTAAGTTCAAATCCACCCTCAGACATTTGCTAGCTGTGAAATCTTGGGCAAATCACTTAATCTCTGTTTGTCTTGATCCACTGGAGAAGGAAATGGCAGTATCTTTGCCAAAAGAAACCCATAGACAGTACGATCCACAGGGTCACAAAGAGTTGGACACAACTGAATGACTGGACAACAATGAACAGTAACAAGATAGAATTCCACTTTAACTCTCAAGCATGCCTGAGGGAGTTTCAAAGAAATCTCCAGCTTCTTTCCCATATATACACATCACTACTGCCATGGCTATAAAATTTTTATTGTTGTTCATTCTTTTCAGTCATATCTGACTCTTTCAATTTGGGGATTTCTTGGCAAAAAATACTGGAGTGGTTTGTCATTTCCTTCTTCAGCTCATTTTAGAGATGAGGAAACTGAGGCAAACAGGATTAAATGACTTGCCCAGTCACATTTTTTTTTGACATGCAAAAAACTAATTTAAAAGGAGTCATTTGACTTCTTGTACTTTTTTAATGTACTTTTTTTCAACTACTATGGGATTTACTTTAAGTGTGTATATATTCAAAGACATCAAAATGTGGAAACTCATTGTTTTTAAGAACTATCTATATCTAGCATATTATTGAGTATTTATGCCATTTTCACTATAATCTAAAGTTTGTATCTTCTTAAAAATAGAAGTAATGTCATTCTAGCTGGAAAAATCTATATTAAAGCTGTGATCTTATTGTTTCATATACACATATTGACAAAAATGAAATAGAATACTCAATTTAAGTTGCAGTGTTATTATTTAAAATATTCCTATTCTTGTACATGTGCTGTATTGATGTTTTTTTTTTATCAAAGACTAAAGTGGAAAGAAAAATAAACACTACAGATATGCTATTTCAGATTTGTGAAAAAAAGACTTTATGTTTAGAACTCAATAATATTTGAAGTATTAAAAAGATATAAGATGATTTCAATTTATTTTCTTACATTCATAGAATCTTCAGGTAGGAAAGAATCTCGGAGTTCATCTTGCTCACTCTCCTTCCAAAACAAGAATCCATTGTACAACATTTCTAATAAATGACTGAGTTTGGATTGAGTACTTCAAGTGAGAGGAAGCTCATTATGTCAGAAGTCATGTACTCAATTATTGGGCAGCACTCATTTTGTCTCCTTTACGCTGAGGCTTTAGTATTAAAATTATAGATGTAATGCTCATTAGATGAGATTGATATTTGTGTGTGTGTGTGAGTGTGTATTTGTGTGTGTGCAAAAGTCTCCAGTGTATCTCAGTCAAAAAATAACTCAATTTTTAAACAAAGATACATTGGACTTATAGAAGGATAATTTAGTACTTTCAAATTTTACTTTTTTGGCCAACCTGAGAACACTGTTTAATATTGTCCAATGCTTTTACAGAAGTCCATCTTTGCTTCACTAGTATGATGCTTTAATTGACCCTGTGATCCCTCTCTTGGGATACAAGTTCTAGCAGGACATACAAAGTTAGAAACACCTCATATACGGATTATGCACTGAACTGTATGCACACTTGTTATCTGAGAATCAGCCTAGCTAAATTTGGAAAGCCTCATTGCCAAATTGCTTGCTATAATCTCATACTGTTTTTTAATGCCACTGCAATTCACAGAAGACCAATTATTATTGCTTGGAAGAGTTAAGATGTACCATCATGAAATCATATATCCTTGAATTGGCTTAAGTATTATTTAAGCAATCAATCAACAGGCATGTATCATTTGCCAGGCACTGTAAGAAACCAGTGGATGTGGACAAAAGTAAAACTATTCCTGTCCTTGAATAATTTATCTTCTTTTGAGGTGGAAAGTCCACACAGAAGTATACAAATATAAGGCTATTGAAAACATATACATATTTCTAATACATAAGAGCAAATATTTTTCTATTTTCCTTTTTTTAAAGCAAGGTATAAATTTTTATGGAAGAGTATACAAGTGCTAAATGCACTGTGTAAAGTCTTATATAACAATAAGTATACCACAAGAAGTATGGTTTCTAAACATATGAAAATACATGTTCTACATAGAGCAAAAACTCAATTAACAAAAAAGATACCATAAAATGGTTTTTAGAAAGAAAATTCATTGACAAAAATAGAAATAACATAAAAATTATATGAACCCTAATTAAATCAGAAAAGATATGTATTATGTAAATGTCACAAAATAATAACAAAAATAGCATCAAATAAACCAGAAGTCATGAAATATACATTTTGGATTCTTATGCAAAGTTTTTTGAAATAATAAACAGTGTGAGAATTCTTTAAAGGAGGAAGGAAAAGGGGAGTGAGCCCTTACAGAAGACTATTTGTTTTATACTGTGTCTTATCAGAATGACTAACTGAGGTTCCTTCAAGCTCAACCATTCTATGATTGAAGAAACTGCACACAGTGTCATAGATACAGAAATAAATCTCTAGACAACACAGTAAGGCAAGTCCTTACTTGTCCTGACCTGGGGATTTGAAAGCTGTTTCAGAGGCAGACACCAAAAAGGCTGGAAATCATCAAATTCATTTGCTTTTTTTCAGTCTTCTTCTTTGGCAGCTTTCTAGCAGTTGGAACTTTGCTCAGGGTTCTCTTTTTGCTCTCAGGGATGTTTCAGTTATATGGGTAGGCAGAGGGAGACAAATATCATGGCATAACAGGGAACTGGCCAGTGATTCCAGTACTTTTGAGCATGTGCAGAATATAACTGATACAACTCCTTAAATGTAAGAGCATAGGCACCTGGCTTCTGGGAGACACATGGTCAACGTGCCTTTGAGAAATATTGAATCATGAAATGACATTCTATAAACTTTCTAATGTGCTAAATGCTTGGCTCATTCCCCGTTATTCATGCCATCAAAACCTTCAGCTTGGCACACTACAATACCCTACTAATTAGTCTCTCTACCTGAAGTCTGTCCCTCCTCTAATCCATTTTATATACTGGTTGCCAGATAGATTAATCTGAAATATTCATAATTCATAACTATGATCATGTAACTATAATGGCTTAAAAATTGCCACTGGCTATGGGAAATATTCCAAATTTACAAAACCTCTGGCTTCAGCCTATCTTGTAAGCCTTTTCTCTTACACTGACCTTGGCTTGCTCTGCAACACAGTTAAACTGGAGCACTTTCAATTTTCTATGCTTTTCCACCTCAATACTTTGCTAACTGTTCTTAGCAACTGCCCTCCTCACCTTTCCTGCTCTTTGACAGTCTATTTTATCCTTCAAACTTCAGCTCAAATGTTACTACTTCCATGGTTTTTTTTTTCCTTTCAGGGAGAAGAAGGGGAGAAGATCTTTCCATTTTCTAAACAAAAATGTACATATTTTATGTGGTATTACTGGGGGTTGGTCAGAGTGGATGCCAGCCATTGATGCCATCCATTTTTGTACTTTCTGCTACTAAATCCAGTTTCTTGAGTTAAAAGATGGTGTTTTATTTATCTGTTTAGGCTCCTCAGTCCTTAGCATATTTTACTTTCACATAGTAGATGTTCAAAAAAAGGCTGTTGAATTGATGATTGAGAAAAAGGGGACAAAATCCAAGGTTTAAAGGTACAACCTAGACAAAAGTATTTATTTTTTTATTTTTTGCTTTTAGGCAATTGGGGTTAAGTGACTTGCCCAGGGTGACACAGCTAGTAAGTGTCAAGTGTTTGGTCTGGGGCTGGATTTGAACTCAGGTCCTCCTAACTTCAGGGCTGGTTCTCTATCCACTGCGCCACCTAGCTGCCCCTGAACCTAGACAAAAGTAAGTGATAATTTTTGGCTGCTTTTCTCTTTAGATAGAAATGCAAAATTTGGAGGACAAGAGGGCATGAAGTCTAAAAAGGAAAGGAAGTATCTCCAATGAGAGAAGACAGAGAATAAGAAAGAGTAGGTAACAACGCAGAAAAACTTTGATGCCTCCAAATTTTCCCTAGCATCAGTTCTATATGGTATAGTTCTCCATTGAAGAATTTGTCTTTCACAACAGCATACCTGCAGTTTAGATGAGAACGTGACATTGAGCTCTATAATGTAGTAGACCAATTACTTATTATTCATAAAATTCTCTTAAATGATGGACAGTTATAAAAGAGATTGATTTACATAGCTATATTGGGTTGTATACAGAATTATCCTCTACCCCAATGCCTAAATGCACTTTGAATTTAGAGAATGAACTCAGAGATAAAACTATGAATCTACAGGATAACAGACTCAATAGAAGTGTAAGAGCAAGTATTACCTCTGACCCACACTTTAACTAACTTCAATACTAGCCCAAAATTAAATTGATTTTTTTTGTGTAGTTGAATGTTTAATACAATACAATCCAAAAGTAGGTTCTGAATGACCTATTCGCATATGATTGGAACATATATAAATGCACATAGCTAAACTTACTTTTAGGCTTCACTCTGTTGCTAAATATTTAGTGAATTACTCCCATCCTTTCCCATTCAATTCCCTTGGATCTCCTGGAAGTTTTTCAATCTCTGAAGGCATGTCAATTTTCTTTGCAAAGCCAGCTATTCTATATTGGCTAAATACAATAATAATAATAAACTAACTAGCATTTACATAGTACTTACAATACACCAGGCACTGTGCTAAACACTTTTCAAATACTATCTCAATCCTTACAACAAAAAAACACTGAAAGGTAGGTACTATTATTTCTCCAATTTAAAATTATGATAACTTAGAGAAACCTAAGTGAAGTGACTTGCTGAAAGTCATACAGCTGGTAGATTTTGAATTTTTGACTTCAACCCCTGTTCTCTAGCCACTGTGCCACCTCGATGTCTTTTAAAAACTAAAATAATTTAATTTAATAGTTTAAAACTAAATAATTCAATCATTTAACAATATTAATTTTATTCTCATTTCCCTCCATTCCCTTCTTTATATTGTACTAGAAGAGGCAACATGGAATAATAAATAGAAAGTTTGGATTAAAGGCAGGTGCTACAAATGCTACAAATGTTATGCATGTTGCTACAAATCCCAACTCTGATAGCTGTTAGCTGTATGACCCTGAGCAAGTCACTGAACCTACTGATGATTTAGGCAACTCTGAAAGACTACCAATCACAGGGAAGGTAATGACTTGAATTGGTAGAAGGACTTTTGTTACCAGGATTGCTGTAACAACGAAATGTCAGGTCTAGTTGCTGTCTCATATTTTATTAGTCATTTCCTAATCAACATCTATGTTTAACTAATCTGAGAATCTCAATAACTTATAAAAAAAATTATCAAATCAAGTTTGGTTGAATAGGTTTCTAACAAGACACACACTGAATTTGCTAAATATTTTTGTTCTTTTTCAAAGACCAGTAATTATCTTATATAAACTTAGAAAGGAAATTAGAAAGGGCTATGTTTTAAAATAGTTTAATCTAGTCTGAATCAATCTAGTTAATCAAAGTTTATCTAGTATTCACATTCTTTTTGCTAGAGGTAATAGTTAATATACATATTTCCTATAGCATTTTGTTAACAGATGGTTCTGTAATTCTTGTCACATTTTCAAATTTGCATATGAAATTGTCACATTTCTGACTTGTTTTTCTTACTCATCAACAACTAGTTTTGAAAAATAAAATTTCTAATCCTAAGAAAGTATTTGACAAATTATTCATCTCACTTTATGAATGCACCTCCCTTGTATTAGGAAGTAAAGTGCAATATGACATTTTATACTGAGAAACAAAAACAATTGATGGGTTGATAAATCATAAGATTCTTTTTATTATAATATAAAATTATTAAAAATGGATTTCATTTTTTTACCAAGACATTATAGATAACAAAATAAAGGAACACCACTTAGGACATTGCTAATTTTGCACAATTAATCCATAGGTGACTTTCCCAAGTACCAACTCAACTCTGTTTGCACATGGCCATTTCTACAAATTCATACACGTATTTTTTTTTAAAAGAAAATAGCCATTAAGCAATTGCTCCAATGCAACAACAGCAGCAGTAGCAACAACAAAAACAATAAAAATCCATTAAAATAAATCTTGCACTACTTGATTTGAACACCTAAATCTTTGGGTAGATCAAATTAATTTCCCATGTAACTTTTCATAAGCATTACACATAAACTTCCAGCTAGCTCTAGTAATGACGATATCTTGTATTTATGTGAAACACTTCAAAAATGAAATGACAATCTTGTTTCATACTAATGTGTTTCAGCATGACCTTAAATACATTTTACAAAATGTTACTACCTTAAAGTTAATGTCATTATTTTGGTAATGCATAGCTTTTGTATTCTAATTCCATCCAATGCAAATATTGTATTTATCTTAAGACCATCATAATGATCTTTATGATTATGTCATACTGGATCAGAATGGGGAGAACCATTACACTCACTTGTAAACCAGAATAATAAATTCTCAAGTGTGATTACAGTTTCAAATTCTATGACACTTATATAAGTAATATATGAGGGCAAAGTTATTGAATTTCATATCTCTAGAAATAGAACAAATTTTCCAAATGCATCAGTATCTATCTATCTATCTATCTATCTATCTATCTATCTATCTATCTATCTATCTATCTGTTTTAACTTATAAATCCAACCATAATTCCAAATGGTTTTCTGTTAAGCATACTACAAAGTTTATATACACCCAACAACCTTCAAAATAAAAATCAAAGCTAAGGGAATATTATTCATTTATTAATTTACAAAATGATGAACAAATTATCTGCATAGTGTAGCTCTATATGAATGTAGCAACGGCAGACTAGGATCAGAATAGTTGGATGATCCAATATCTTTTACTTGCCTATGAGTCCATGTCAAATAGCAGAGAGTTAGAAAACTTATCATTTGATCAGATAAGAAATTAAACCAAAATTTTCCAGCAATTTGGTCTTGGTCTGTTTCACCCCTTTACTATAGTAACAGGTTGAAGGGTTATTTAAAAGACTTATCAAAATATTTCCAATTATAATTCAATTGATTTTGAACAATTTTGTCAAGATTTTTTTTTATGTTTTTAGAAAGAAGGCCTATTATAACTAATTAGGGCAGGAAGTGAACAATTACTAAATTATGATGGACTTGTAAAGAAGGTATACACCTCATCACCTTTTCTACAATATATAATTTTGTTTTAAAATGTTACTATAATACACTAGTACCTATATTGGATCAATTAATATTCAATTGAAAATGGGTAGATATTTGTGTGTTTCAATAAATTTAAGTTATGTGAGAACAGGCATATAGCAGAACCTAAATAAAATAGTTAATATGAAGTACATGAGACAAGGACGTTATTTCTACACCTTCATATCATGGCTAGTCTTGTCAGTGAGCTCTGTTGGGTGTAATGGGTCACATTTTATGGTCTATGTTGTCTTTTTCCATTAGATATATGAAACCTTAACTCCATACTTATAAATGGAACCAAAACAGTTTTGTATACAAGACTAACTAGAGTGCAAACAGAAAAAATATATATGTACTTAATAAAACAAAACTTACTCACCTAACTGGGTCTCCTGAATTGTCAGTTTGCTTTCCAAAGGGTACAAAAGTTTTGGTGGTTTATCTGTCAGTGGAGCTAAAACAAAAAGAAACAAACAGATATCAGTGGTTTATATATAGCACATAATGCAATTGATCTCATCAAGTTTATCCCAAAGTATTGTATCAAAGCACTTTAATTAAAAATAGGTTTCTTATTATAGTAAAAAATCCAGTTAGATAAAGGAAAAGGTGGTTATATTAAACACAACAATTAAAATATCACACTTCTAAGCTGACAGCTAAATAACACTGAATTTTTTAAAGACTGAATAAGCCTTAAAAATATTTTAAAATGACTAAAAAAAGAGGTATTTAACAAATACCCTTCTGTTTCTTCATGGGAGTCCTCATTGTTTCTATTTATAGCTATAGCATAATAAATATAATGACCATAACAAATACTAATGTGATATGAAACCAAATATAGTATAAATATGATATATGACACAATAAAAATAATATATATAATATAACATAGTAACTTATAATGAAATAATAAAACTAAGTATAACATAATATAATATTTAAAAAATAATACAAACCTGCCATATAACTAATATGAATTCAGTGAATGCTTGTTTATGATGGTATCCGAGTCCTCTGATTCTTCAGCACAGATCTCTTTATACTAGACTCTACTGTTTCATAATTATGCCACTCAATCCTCTTATTATATACTTCCTAAAACTTCCTTTTATGAACTAAATAGCAGAATTACATTGTTGTGAGCATACTCAGTCACAAATCCCAGTAAAGCTCTTCTAAAGTGATTTTTATTCAAAGTAAATATTTTAATATTGTTTTGCATCACAAGTGTTATTTATTTATTTATTGTTGTTTTGCTTGATAGGTTCTCACTGAGTACAATCTTGAGAGGTCTTTGCTCTTAGATTCATTCAGTTTACCTAGACATTAGGTCGAAAAATGGATAAAGTATCTAGGTCATTAAGCAAATCTTGCATTTGCTTGAGTAACTAGACTGTAGACAAATAGCCAATTCTCTTTCATTAAGCTTTGTTTTTCTGAGCTGATTTAATTATGTAGGTCCCCTGGAACGTGCCATAAAAATTTCCACTCCTTATCAAGTATGGAGATGATCAATTATGGGTGGCTGAACTAAATGTTTCTACATTGATGACTTTTTTTTTTCTTTGCCAACGTGGCATACCAGCTCAATTGAGGTCTGGAATGCTGATCTAGACAGTAGTACCAGGGTTTGTCCAGAATTCCTCACTTGCAGAAGAATCAAGAGTTAAAGCTGATCCATCAAATATCTTCCATCAGTTTAACAAGAGCATAGCTTGGACAAAACGATAAATCATCATAATTCACTTGAAAATATGAACCCATTTCAAACTGGTTTAGGTCAACATTGTAGGAATAACCTTTAAAACTGAATGGAATCAAATATTTACCCTTCTTTGAAATTTATTCTGAATGTGCTTTCATTTCTATTTTGTAATGATTAAGATAGGGAGACAAAGAGAAACCTGGTGGAGTTGGTGAACCACAATATTTATTAATGGAATTGGGGCAGCTTATACCCACAGACACATCCCACTGTTTCCTTACAGATTCCAACTGACCGCTTTTATCCTCTCTACTAAATGTCATTTTGCTGAATCACTGAACATTAGCAGAGTAGGTCTCTCATTCTCTGAAAATTATACTATTATAGGATGGAGCTAGAAGAGACTTTCTTTGTAAGTGGATTGTCAAGTTCAACCACCTCATTTTTCAGATGAAAGAGGCAATTCTCTGAGAGCTGAGTAGCATGGTAATGCTTCTGAGATCCTAGACTCTCAATTTATGCTAATGGATTTCAAAGTGGACTAAGGTTATATTTACCAGGATTAAAAAGAGCTGGTTAATTTAATCAATTAAATTTGCAAAATAATTTAATGATATAAAATTAATAAGTTAAATGGATTGAATAGTATTAAGTAGAACTTCCACAAAGCTATATATTTTTTTTATTGCACAGATACACTAAAGAAAAAATTACTGGCCAGCAATTATAAGTTAAGTAAAATCTATTAAGAACATATATTTATTATCATTCATTCATTCATTCATTCATTTATTTATTTATATAAACACAAATATATGTATACATACATGTATATATGTACATATACATATATAAACATAATGTAATAAACATATACGTAACTATTAATATTTAATGCATAAATATCACACAATATAACTATATTAAATACATAAATGCATGTATTATATATTTCCATATCTATATGTAAACATTGGACAAAGTGTGTTGTATATCTATTGAGATCTGTACCTATCTGTCTATCAATCAATCTATCTATCTATCTATCTATCTATCTATCTATCTATCTATCTATCTACCTATATCTGCAACTCAGTTATAAAATATTCCAAGAAAGTCAATAGTCAACAAATATTTACTAAGTGCATACTTTTCTTATTTGTATCCCCAGGATATTAGTAAGCTCAGGTATCCCAGGTATTATGCTGGGGATACAAATAAGAAAAAGACTAGATAATCTCTGACCTCAAGAGAAGTATACAATCTAATAGGAGAGGGCAATAACAAAAAGAAAACTGAAATGGAAATAATGCTACAGGGGTATGAGCTTAATGAGTTAAAAACAAGCAAAGCAACTGTTGGGAAATAAAGTTAACTGGAAAATTCTGAGCCACCTATAAAGGGGAAGTTTAATAATCATTTCTGGGATGAAATAATATCTATTCCTGAGATGTCATATATAACAATTGTGGACAGAACTGTGATAGCCAAGTCGGAGGACCTGGTTTCAAATCCCAGCTTTTCTAACTGCTACCTTATAATTTTGGGCAAATTCGATCCCTTTATGTGCTTCAGTTGCCTCAATTAAAAAAAAAGATTTGGCTAATGATAATGGTTTAAGAACCATTTCATTCACGTAATGCTGCTGACACATTCAATCTCATAATTTACAGTTTAAGACAGTCTAAATCCTAAGAACCTCATTATCTAAGCATTTTTAAATAGAAGAGTTACTATGACCTTAACCACTAAAATGATTTTCTTTTCTAGATTATTTATCACCTTGAATATACATATGAATGGAAACTTCCAGAGAAGCAGTAGCTTAACAATTGGATTAGACAAAGCAGTAACTCATGAAGCTAAGATTCGAGTGCACACCTACTCTAGGGTGACAATTTTGCTATCTCAGTTGATGAACACGTATCAAGGTATTAACAAATTCAATTCTTGATGCAGAAAACCAAATTGAATTTTAAAAAAATTAAGCAACAGGAAAGACACAAACCCTGTCTTTAACTCATTTCTTCAAGGTTCAACATATAATTGAAAGAAATTTCAAGAAAATCACTTCCAAATAAACAAAAATGAAATTATTTGCATCAGACTATGACCAGACCAATGAACATTAATATAGATATATATAAAAACCAGTAGGCCTTTGGGGATATTTCATGTATGTTTGAAGATCCTATGAACCTATCCATTTATATATTATACACATATATGATTTTATATGTATTATTTAATAACTTACTAGAATTCACTATGAATATATAAGTACATATTATATGTGGGTAGAGGTAGATATATACATACATACACACATATATTTATACACATATACATATATGTCCATGTATAGCCACACAATCTCTATTTTCCTCTATATATGTATATGTACATATTCATGCATGCATACATACATACATGTATCATTTTATCTATCCATCTGTTTCCACATACACATAACCACATAACTAGATAGACAATTCTTGCTTTCAAAAACAATTTAAATTAATTAGGGGGAGACCATGGGCACAAGAAAGTTCAGCTACAGGGCAGATGGAAAAAACCAAAATTCCCCAGGACACAGCAGAGTCAGCAGGAAACGTGTAGAGGTCCTTTGGTTATATCATGTAGGTCAGATGAGGGGTATGATTGTGGCAGTAGACTACAGGGGAGGAGAAGCAGGGCAGATGCTAAGATCCTTCATCTCACCAGAAATAATAGAGAATGCTTCCCATTTCATCCAAGGTATGCAAGTCATGGAGCCTTTATGGCTTCTGGGCAGCTCCAATTCAAAGAAGGGGATAAAGGGGAATGGAAAGAGGAAGACATCCCAGAGATGGTGATTCTTCCCATAGTCTAGTCATTTTGGATGGATTCTCTGACTCCCCAGAGCCAGGGGAAGAATATATTCTTTGATGAATTAGGGCCAGAAGAAGGGGTAAGAGAGTAAGTACTATTAATATGAAACTCCTCCTAGCCACAACTAAATCTACCAATTAAAACTGATTCCCAAACAGGTTTTAGATGCTTATACAATTGACAAAAGAAGTGGTTTAAGAACCATTTCATTCGTGTAATGCTGTTGACATATTCAATCTCATAATTTACATTTTAAGATAGCCTAAAAGTAGATGTCTTATAGGAATCTGGATAACTCAGGCTCAAATGAATTCAGAATTGTCTTCCATTTATGCTTTTTGCCATGTTGTATATTAATATTAGTTTCCACTAATGTTGTCTAGACTTTGTGACATCTATAACAATCAGAAGCAAATTTATGCTGTAAAGGAATGTAGAAAAACTCACCAAAGGATACATGTACACACACACACACAAATACATATTTACATTTGTCATCTACACCCCCAAAATATCAAGAGTTTCCTCTTTTGTAGTATGTGAATTTCACAACTCGAGGATGTTGATGCTTTATACACCATTTTCAAGGGGGGAGGGCCATGAATGCAAATGAATGTGTCCTTAAAGTTACAAATTATGCCCAAACTTCTAGAGTATAATAAAATATACCATTAGATGCAGAATTGTACCATAGCACAGAAGTAATGTTTCCCTTAATTGGGATAATGTATTAAACATATTCAAAGCAAACTAGTTTAAGCAATTATCTTTATAGTTGGCATAACTGTTTTTGTTGCAGCCTGTTCCCTCATTCCTATTAACATAGTTAGACAATGTAGATAAGAACAATAAAACTTAAAATCATTCTTGTAAACCACTTTATACATATATCATGATCATTTTTGTGCACTAGTTCATTAACTCCATAGAGCTCATACTAATTAAGTCTTTATCAATAACACATTTTACTAATGACATTTTGAAAAACTGAGTTGGAGTGATATTTTGCTGTTGTTCTCCCCATTAATGATGTGAAAAAGTCTCACAAATCAGGGAAGATCAGTGTGCTACTTAATCAGTGGATTACTTACTGTCATTTTCCTATGCCATTCAAGATGACAGCTTGGAACAGGCTTGTAGATAATATACTGGAAAGAAAGATAAATTTGGATTCACAGAACCAGACTGGTTTTGAAACTTGACTTGGCTACTTCATAAGGGGTTTCATGGGCAAGATATTTAACCTACTAGACTTCAGTTGACTCCTCTAAAAATAAGTGTTGGATTAGATGATATTTCAATCTTTAAAAGCTGAAAATCAGTGAACCTATAATCCTATTATCCTAACATGGAACCCTACATAGGACCAGGTGATTTCAGACAGTGTAATCTGATAAACAATTATTAACTGAACATGACATAGGAGATCATTGTAGATCATTTTTTTTTTTAGGAAGTAGCCATGCCTAGTTACAGACATTGAAACAACATGTGTACAGACTGACAAGACTCCTAGAGGAGAAAGCCCAGATATCACCTGCTACCCTGATTTTAGGTCCCAGATAACAAAGTATTCAATAGAGTCCATCCCAGAACCTCCACCATTCCTCTGCTGCTTAGCGACACCAAAAATCCCTCCTGGCTGTAAGTCTTTTTCTCCCTTTGCCCTCCTTTGTCTACAATGAAGAACATCACCTGGTATTTCAAAATGAAGAAGTAATTAATAAAATAAAATAAAATAAAATAATGAGGCAAAGTGACTAGTGCTTATGAAGACCTAGGTTCAAGTACTAAGTAATAGGAGGTTACACTTCTGTAGATGTAAGACATTCCCACCTACAATTCTCTATACTCATTAAATCTGAGATATTTTGTGTATCTCAAAATAAAGTACCATTGTTCTCATCACTTATTTTAAATAGACTGGTTAATACAACTCTAGGAAGAAATGCTGGTCCAAAGCCCTGAGCCCTCTTGCTAACTGTTCTCATAGATGTTATTCCATTATATTTCCTTCTCCATTTTGTTTACATATATTACATTTTTGTATTAGATTCTCTTTTTTACATTATCTTATTTAACACAGATAAAGGGAAACCAATTCAATGTGTCACTTTAACTAAGTTATCATTAAAGATAAGTTATGTATCATTAATTATATTAAATATATCATTAAGTTAATAAGAAATTTATTTTTCCACTCCTGTTCTTTAGACATTTATATTTGTGCCACAAAGATGTAATATATTAAGAAGAGCTTTCTTTAACTCAGATGCTTCAGTTCAACTAAATATTTCTCAGTACCTACTATATCAGAGTAGGAAGAGTTAAATTGAAACTCGAGCTTTAATTTAGCTTCTTATTTAAATTTTGGCTTACTTGTTCTTGCTTGAATGTTATGGGGTTACATGGTAACCTCATGCATACTTTGATGAATCTCTCCAACAACATGAAGAAAGGAAAGGTTCAACATGCATTCAGAAGATGTCCCTGATCCAGAATCAGCCATAAGTACATATGAATACATAAACAAATTAGGTTGGAACATCGAGTTTCTGTCAATATATTTTCCTAATATTAGAGTCAGTTTTAACTACCTAATTTAAGGGACCTGTGAAGGGCTACAGAAAAAAAATATGGAAAGGTATGGAAAATACAGTATAGAGTTGCATATTAAAGGAAAAAATGGATTTAAAATCAGTGAGCAAGGATTTCACAGGACTTGAAGAGGTTGTGACTTACATTATCAAAGACAGTAGCTACATCAAGTTAATTATAGATCCATTGAATCCATGGTTGGATGGAATTTAAAAATACAAAGAAATATTATTTCAAACAATTTGCATAACATTATTAATTTGTTGCTTGACAGAATTAAATAATTTTACATATATAGACCAAGAAGGAAAAGTGTGCTAAAATAGAAATACTATATGAGCAAGAGGGAAAAATTATCTACATTTTCTCACAGAATTTCTGATTATTGATTTAATAAGTATAATTAAATAAGCAACCATGCCAACCACTGTTTTGATCTCTGCTGTTATGAAAAAAATGCCACCAATAAGTTTCTAGGAATGATACTCCATTTCAGGAAAAGTTCCCAGGGTAGAAAGTATCTACTTTTTCCTATCTGCAATAGGAAATTATACACTAAATTAACCACCCTATTATCCTCCTCCCCTTTCTAAAATAAAACCTCATTGAAATAAGAAATCCTACAGCTCTAGAGCTGCAAGGGACTATAAAGTGATATATGTATACAAGTATGCATACATATGTGTGTATGCATGCGTATATATGTATGCACACATATATGTACATATGTATGTGTATATGTGTATACACACACACACACACACACACACACACACACATGAAGTGATATAATCCAGTCTGTACTTGAATCATGAATCTTAATGTAATATCCTAACAAGTATGAATCTAGCCTATACTTGACCACCTCAAGCCTTCCAAATAAGGAGGATCAGCACTCCAGTCAAAAAAAAATACATCCTTTACATTGATAAGAAATACTAAGGTATTACAAAAATAAGGAAAGTATGATGACATGCAAAATCTCCTCTGGGCTTACTGTTATTAAGGAAAATGTCTGTGTGTGACATGATCACAAAGTAAGGGTTTTGGTGTCCAGATATTCATATGCGTTACTTATGGAAATTAGTTTCATAGCTTTTTAGTCACACTTTATATTTAACAGAAATTCATTTTTCCTGGGTTTCTTTTCAGGCACGAAGGTGGTTTGATTATGTGTACTATGCTGTTTTCAGAAAGAAAATAGTAATGAAGAAGAAATTTATTGGAAAGGGGGAAAATAAGACATCTATTGAAGTAAGAAACAAAGGAGGACGGGGAAAAAACAGCGTGTCACCTGGAAATCTTCCCTTAAAGACATCCTAGAAGTTACTATATGGTGTGCTAAGAGTTTACAAACCACTATCATGGTAGACTGAAGGACCATTATAAAGATGAGCTATAATGCAGTTTCAAGAAAATTTTCTAACTACTGATTGTTGGGAAGATGTAGCAGCAGCAGCAGACAGTCCCACTTGACATGTTTGGGAATGAGAACAAGACCTTTTTAGCATAAGTGTCGGGCAGCAAAACAGCAAAGGAGTAATCTGGGAGATCTGAAAAGTGTATCCACAGGCACTAAGTTGAGCATTGACTCTATGTTTGGTTAGCGGGGAAAGCCTGGACAAGCCTTGGCCTATGCCACTTTTCGATATCAAAGTAGTGGTACTATGCAAAGATGAATGATAGCATGTATGGAACAGGTGATGATATCTTTTTTGCAGTGAATATTGTCACGTGGAGCCTCAATATTTAGAATCATGAAACTCTTTTCCTTAATTCAGCGAGAGTTCACAGTTTTGCCTATCTGGGAACACTGAGAGATGAAATCTCAGTGATATAGCATGAACCAATAGAGTGCTAGATTCAAAATCAGAGATTCAAATCTCAGCTCTGTCACTTACCAGTATGACACTGGGCAAGTCACTGACACTTTCTAGGGCTCATTTTCCTTATCTTTACAATGAGGGGGTTGGAATAGGTGCCATTGAAGCTCCTCTGGGTAGACTTTCACCAAATTCCCTACCAAATCCCACTAAGCTGTGATTGTAGTATTTAGACCAAGAATAAGGACCCAAAAGGCAGTGAATAGAGTAAGAATTTAACTAAATGGAAGCAAGAAAAAAAATGCTGAAATAGGGAAAATTTCTTAAAATGAAGTTTTAAAATAGAGGCAGAGGTATAGTTCATATAGAATTCATTTTTAGTTCGTATATAGTTCAAATAGTTCATTTGGGACCCAAGTCACAGATGGGGTCTGTTTTTACCATTTGCCTGGTATGTATGATGAGGCATCCACATTTTTGGGATAAAAACATGAGAGAGGCTGAGGGTCAGGACTTCTCTGACCTAATGATACCTTCACATGCTGCTATTAACAGGAACTGGGATGAGCCTTACTGTGGGAGACAGAGAAAGGTAAGGGCTGCAACTGTTAGTGGGCCCAATTTTATACCATATATTCTTGATTCCTGTATCCTTTGATAGTTCTCAGTAAAGATAAGATTAGCACTTTTGTTTCTAAAAATGGTCATTCTGTCACATGCAGGCCTTGAAGGCCTTTAAGGCTAATTCAGATCAATGATTCTGTTTCCAAACATGTCCTGCAAACTGGTTCTATATATATATTTTTTTAAATACCACCATCACATATGTAACTTTCCATGCTCCTGATGAGCCATAGGAGACATTTTAATAGTGAGCCAAACTAGTGAAAAGATTTTCTAGGAAGATGGGAGTAAATACGTAATTTATATATGAGACTATGTTCTTATATTATTTTACGTTAGAGTACATGATTTCAACACTGCTCTCTACTGAATTCCACAAGTTCAAAAAATATTTATTTAAGGCTTACTAAGTGCATTGACCTTTACTATGAGTCTTTGTAGATTATGCCTATATTTTTGACTTCACCCCTAATGCCCAATCCCACATTTGTATAACACCAAGGTTGCAAGTCTGGGTAAAAAGGATAGTGATGCTCTTGACAGTAATAGTAAACGTGAAAAGAGGGGAAGATAATAACATCACAGTCTGGGACATCTACAAGCCATTTTAACTCTCTGGTCTTTATTGTACTTATTTGTAAAGTAAGGTGGAGGGAGTATGAACTTGGTCAATTCTAAGGTCCCTTCCAGCTATTAAAACTATGATCTTATGTCAAAATATAAACTTATGATCATGCCTTCCTCTCAGAAGTAGCTAAATATTTTAACTTCCTTATTACTATTTATAGGACCACCATTCTCAAGGTAGCTCAGGTCCAATATTTATTTTAATGCTTTATTCAACTTTATATTACCTAATGTCATACTTCTATGTCCAATCAGTTGTGATGCTCTCTAGGCCAGGGGTGGAGGAACCTGAGGCCTCAAGGCCACATGTGGCCCTCTAGGTCCTCAAATGCAGCCCTTTGAGTGAATCCAAACTTCACATTTGTTCTATGAAGATTTGTTCTGTGAAGTTTCGATTCAGTCAAAGGACTGTATTTGAGGATCTAGAGGGCCACATGTGGCCTCAAGGCCCCAGGTTGGCACTCTCCCCCCACCCCCACTCTAGGTTCTATATCCATAATGTCTCATGCATCTTTCCACTCCATTAATACATTTTATTTATGTGTTTTACTTTTATTTCAAATTAATTTCTGAAATATCTCTCTTTCCTAACCAGAGATCCATCACTTGTTATAATGTTTTTAAAGAATAAAAAATAATTATTTAGCAAAATAGACAGACATTTATCATGTCTTACAGAATGAGCAATATTTCATATCTACAATCCCCCAACTCTGCAGTGAAAGGAGGAAGAAGAAATTCATCTCTTGGGCCATTTGGATATTAGAATTGCAGAGTTCAGATTAATTTTACTGCCCTTCTAGTTGATGTTGTTGCTGTTGTTACTGAGTTGTTTCAGTCACGTCAACTCTCTGTGACTCCATTTGGGGTTTTCTTGGCAGAAATATTGCAGCGCTTTGCCGTTCCTTTCTCCAGATCATTTTACAGATGAGGAAACCGAGGCAAGAGAAGTTAAGTGACTTGCTGATGGTCACATGGCTAGTAAGCATCTGAGGCCACATTTGAACTCAGGTCCTTCTAACTCCAGGCCTTGGTGCTCTATCTGCTGTGCATGTTCTATCTAACTGCTCATGACATTGCTGTACTTAATTGATTATATATTTTTTTTACTGGTTCTACTTACTTCACTCTGCATTGGTTCTTATAAGTTTTCACCTATTTCTCAAAATATTTTATATTTGTTCTTTCTTAAAGCACAATTATGTATCATTGGGTAAACATATCTGATTCTCCAATCAATGAACATGTGCTTTGTTTCCATTTCCTTTCTAAAATAAAATCAATTGCTATGATTATTTTGACATATATGGGGTCTTTATATCTTTAACCTCCTTGGTTTAGATGCTTAGAAGTGGGATATCTGGGTAAAAACAATAGATATTTTAGTCATTTCTAGCAAAATATCAAATTTCTTAACAGAATGGTTAGAACAATTCATAGCTACATTAAAAAGTACTCTAGTATTGGCTATTTCATCTCTTTTGTTTGTGTTGTCATTGTGTTGCCATTTTACAGAGTATAAGGTGTATTCTCAGAGTCATAATGACACACTTCTCTTGTGATTATTTTGGAGTAGCCTTTGACATAATTGTTTGTTATAGGTCTTTTTAAAATAACCATCCTTCATCTCTATTAGTCAACTATTCATTTGGTACCTGTCCTTGGTTTTTATTGTTGTCAGTTACAGAGACACACACACATACATGTGTGTGTGTGCATTTGTGTGTATTTAATATTGGATATTTATCATATATATTTATTGCAAGATTTTTCCTAGTCAACAATTTACTTTCTTTTATAAGATTTAATGATTTTATTCATGCAGAAGTTTTTTCATATCTTTAATTAAAATTTCCTTTATCTTTTGGGATCTCCTCTAACTCTTATTTGATGATGAATTAACTTCTTCCATAGGAGTAAAGTCAGCATGTCTTATTATTTTATATATTCTCTACAACACCTAGCAGAACCACTCATACATTGTAAAAGATTGATAAATATTTGTGGAATAAAATTATGAATGCATGAATTAATATAGTCTTTAATTAATTTAGGATTGACTCATGAAATATCTATGGGGAAGGAAAGAAGAGCCATCCTAAATATGAACATAGTGTTTTTCTTTCACATCATCGATAATCAGTATCATACCACCAACATTATATAAAAAGGATTGCTTTAAGGAAAAATAAATCATTGATTTTCACACAACATTATAAATCAAATCTTTATTTTCATGAGAATTTTCTGTTGTGTGTATAAAATGTAAAAACATTTAAAACTAGTTCGATTGACTTTCTACTTATGCATTAAAATAAATATTGATTAATTTTTCAGGCTTTCTATCCAGCTTAGCATAATAAATTTGGGTAATATTCATTTTTCTTCTACTTTCCAGGGTATGCTCTCATTCATATTGCTGTGGGGGAAGCTTCGTCTCATCCTGGTGTATGATGAAATTGTTCAACATTATGCAGAAATAAGACAATTTGTAGACTCTGAGAATTCATGGAATGTTTTTTTTTTCCTTTAGTTTGGGCTTGATGAAATTTATATTGGCTTAGTTTGGAGTATGTTGGTGCATTCCTCAAAGTTTTTCTTTTCTTCCTTCCCAATGGATGCCAATGAATAAACTCTGATTCATGATATCATGTTTGATTGTATTCAACATGAGTAATGTCAAGCAACATGGGAGGAATTAGTGAATTTTTGTTGTTGTTGCCTTTGTGTGTCTGATCAAAGTATCTACTCCATCTCCTTTATTTGTCACTCCAAGGAGAATTTTCCAGCTATCCCCCTATTTTGATTCATCTTATACATAGATTATAGTATCATTTATGGTGAGAAGTTCAAAGTGGATATGATTTCATACTAGTAGTAGTGAGTCTGTTTATCAGCTGTTGGACAAGCACTTTCTTCCCCTTTCTCTATCCTTTTGACACCAAGAGCATGAGAGTAGAATGATGTGACATAGACCTTTAATATTAGTTGTGATGAAAAATAATTAGAAAGTTGTAAATCCTTTCAAAAATATTTTTTCAAAGGCAAATTAATCAAGAGGAAGAATAGAATTTTGAAGAAATGGAAACTTTCAAAAATCATTTTTCATGTGTATTTTGAAACCATATACTTATTTTTCAATAAACTTAACATCCTAATTATTTGGGACACTGTTTAATATTAAAATAATTTAATCTCTTTGAATGCATAATGAATGGATAGCAGGGGAGACAAATTGGTGTTCTGGTTGGTAGTTATAGAACAGTGAAGTAATGTTTCCAGAGATAAGCAATTAAATAAACAAATAAACACACACACATACACATATGTAAACAAGTAACTTCTGCCATAGGTAACTCTCAGTTGTAACTGACTTTAATTTTACAATAGCATAGCCATTCACTATTAATTTTATAATGACACTTGATTTTTTCATAAAGAACTGACTCAAACAATTAATAAAATGAAATAAAATTATTTATCCCAAGACAAATGATCACATAGTTGGCACAGTCTGTCTTCCTATCACCTCAATTACGTAGCATTCCAGGAGACACAAAAAATTACCAATGGAAATGCAGGAAGTTAGTCTTCATTCAGCTATAAATGGGTGTGCCTTTTGCTCACACTCACTCAGTACACATGATGTCTGTCACAATCGTAACACTTATACTACATTCATGGCAAGCCAGAACAGAGCACCTCAGATAGATCACCAGTAGAGATTTGTAGGGCAGTGAAGCAGCACAGTGGATAGAGTGTTAGGCCTGGAGTCAGGAAGACTTATCCTCATGAGTTCAGATCTGGCCTCAGACACTTACTGTGTGACCCTGGGCAAGTCACTTAACCCTGTTTGCCTCAGTTTCCTCATCTATAATATGAACTGGAGAAGGAAATGACAAATCAATCCAGTGTTTTTGGCAAGAAAACCCCAAATGGGGTTACAAAGATTCAGACATGACTAAAAACTGACTGAACAACAACATTAACAAAGATTTGTATAATCTACTGATTTTTAATCTTTGGTTGCTAATTAGCTGCTCACAAGAGTGAAGAAGTAAATGAAAATGATCACAGTGGCAGTTAGGTGTTGGGGGAGGGCAAATCAGTTAATGCTGCTGCATCTGGGCTCATACCCCCACCCTTCCCACTGCCAGTTTTTCTGGTTGCCTGGTTTCATGATGGGTGTGGCATATGCTGCATGGATGGGACTTTGATTTCTTTCTTCCTCCTACACTGTCAGAATATTTCTCTTGACATCTCCTCGTGAGGAATCACACTTCTCAACAAGCACAGCCATTTAGTGTATACTAACTGTGATGCACATTTTGCTGTTTCTCATTGTGATGGTGAGATACAAGGTTGTATTCTAGAGTTTCTATTGTCAGCGGTGGTGAGGGCAATATGAATCTCAATAAACATGTGCTCTATTAAAATTCAGTATTTGTAAGAATATACTGAAGACTTTGAACTTTTACATTTAATTTTTTGAAGTGTGATAGTGATTATTAGAATTACACATGGCAGAGATAACTAGATTAAAACAAAAACAAATAAACCCTTAAAACAATTCATTTTTGTTTCCATGCAAAATGTAGGAACATATAGCTATATAGCTTTTCAGAATGTTTTTATACTCAGTACAATTCATTCTAATAAGTGAATCAAACCATATCAATAGTCAATTTCTCTCTCTCCCTTTCTCTTTCTCTCTCTCTCTCACACACACACACACACACACACACACACACACACACTCTCTCTCTCTCTCTCTCTCTCTCTCTCTCTCTTTCTCTTTCTCTCTCTCTCTCACACACACACACACACACACACACACACACACACACACACACCCATACATATAGACCGTTTCATTCCCTTTTGCCCAAATTGGTGACTTTTTGATACAACTGTGACATATTTTTAAAAATTACAGTAATAGGTATTCAGATCCTATATAGGTCACCTCTTCCTACATTTTCTGGACCTTATCAATGTCCTTATTTGTAAAATGAGTTGGATAAACTAAGTGATCAAGTTCTCTTTCAGCACTAGCATTTTATGATTTTATATATAGAACCTGTAGGCAGATTTCTAACACTAGTATCACACATGCCATACTCTACATGGCTGACAGAGTATGAGATGTTGACATGGATCTTTATTGGAGACATATTACAAATGAATACTGGGGATGCCGGTCATTGATAACACCCTTCTCATTTGATTCATTCCATGGCAGAATTAATTTGGTAATACTCTGCAAATATGCTTTCTCCGTGAAGAATATTGTGCTAGTCCTAGAAGTCGTAGGAAAGTGCACAGTTGAAAGTCAGTCCCTGTTCTATGGAACATAAAGTCTACTATTAATATATAAAATAAAACCCATAAACATATACAACATGATGTGATTATATTGGATATACTTTTATAAGTGCATATGTTGTCTCACCTATTAAAATGTAACCGTCTGGAGGGTAAAGGTTCCATTCATGTGTTTGTATCCTTAGCGCTTAGCACAAATACTTTCAAATAGAAAGTTGTCATTAAATGCTGGTTGATTGATGCTGATAAAAGTATCAGAAAATTACAAAATAAAGTGCCATTCACATTCTGAAGGATTAACGCATTACCAATCAAGAAGGACAGAGAAAGCTTTGTGGAGGGAACAGTTGAGTTTAAAAGAACGATTGTGAATTCAATGGCTTAAATGGAAGACTGAGAAGATTTCAGGCACTGGAAATAATTTAAGCAAAGGGACAAAGGTGGAAGACTACAGGATGTGTTCAGGGCTCACCGGGAAGTTGTTTATAGCTAGAGTATAGAGCACATGCAGGGAAATGGTGGGATGAGCCTGAACAGAGTTTTAGTTTTACTTAGTAGACAACAAAGAGTCATTGGATTTTCCCAACATGAGCAGATCTATTATAAATCACAAAAATTATTATGGCAGTGGTATGAAGAATGCATTGGAAAGCATATCTTTTGGCAATAGTATGAAGAAAACATGACAGAGGGTATCTATTATTTATCCAGTGAATGTTCCTGAGAATTATCTTTTTACATAAAGTGTTCTGGAGCAAACAAATTCTAGAGATGCAGTTTTAGGTCTTGTTGCTAACATTTATCAGCTATGCAAGCTTAGTCAATTTATTTAGTCTTTCTTGTCCTCACTTTCCTCATCTGTAAAATGGGGATACTAATACAAGTACTACCCATTTAATAAGATTGTTGAGAAGAAAGCACTCTGAAACTCAAAATTCTTACATTATTATAAGCTGTCACTATTGCACTCATGATGCTATATATAACTATCAATCTTGGAATAATATAATCATTGCACAGTTGTGTCGAAATTACAGGTAACCTTGAGAGTAATTGAGAGATATGGATAGGTATCAGTAAGTTGAAGCATGTGGACAGCTTGTACACAAGAATATAGAGTTAAAATGTAATTGAAGACATGTATGTCTAGAAAAATATTTATGTGGCAAGAAGGAAAACCTAAATACCATACCTAATAACCTTGAGATAGTAAAGGAACCAGAAAAAGGCACATCAAGTATATCCTCTATAAGAATTTATAGAAACACAAACCACATCGTCTGAGATGGCTTGTGTTAGGTAGCTGAGCAAAAGGTGCTGTTTATACTGATGGAAGAAATATCCATACAGAACAGCTCACTGATCTGAGGCTCATTATTTTGTTGTTGTTATTTTAAAATAATAACTTCATCTCCCTAAGAGAATTTCAGCATTTTCATCTTTCTGACGTGTTTCTATGGTTCTTTTCTCCTGCTCCCTAAAAGGAGTCTATCACAATACATTAAAAAACATGATTGCTAAGAAACACAAATCCAAGAAGGAAAAACATGCCTATAAGCCATAAGATCTGGCATCCTTTAAATAAAACTTGCTGTACAAATCTAATTATGCTGTGAATGCTGTTATATTACTTTTACTATCGCAGCATAATCCAAAAGTTACTTGGCAACAAACCGAGATTAGTCATTTTGAGCATTTTCTTTGCCGCATTGCTCCTAGAACTGGCAGGGACACAACTGCAAATTTATTCTTAGCTGCACTGAAAATCCTTCATATTCTCAAAAGGAAAAGGAAATAGCATGATCAAGAAAAGCCTATTAAAGGCATTGTTTGATGCTAAAGGTTGGGGTTTTCATAACCTAATTTTAAAAAGACCAATTCCATATTCAGTGTGAATAAGTATGTATACATCTGTGTTTGGTGATATGTAGAAGTTTCAACTGCTATATTTCAGAGTTGATTATGTCTAAACAAACAAAAGAGTAATCAAAATAGATTAAATTGAGTTATTTCTGTTCCATTCAGAAATTACGGCTTTTCAACAAATGCTCAATAAACCAGTTTGGTTGCAATTTTTTTTGGTCTTTTGTTCATAATGAATATTTTAGTTTAAAATAATTTTCTTTTAGGAAAGAAAGACAGATTAATAGATGTATGGCATATAACCTGAAGTCAAATCAGGTAAGCTTTGATCTTATAGACTAGAAAGTATGATCACTACATAAGTAAGAAACCTCCTTGGGATGTCTCTGTAATTATACCTCTGGAACTATGGAGAAAAATCGCTCATGCCCAAAAAATTGGTCAAACAATGAGGTGGCCTGAAGTTGTTTTTTCAGCTATATTCTTTAAAAAATTAATATATTTCCTCATATTCAATCCAACAAATATAAATTAAGGGTCTATTGTGTGCATAGAATTGTACTACAGCCTTAGGAAAGATATAAAGGGTAAATACAGCATAGTATTTGCCCTCAAGGATCCTATGGTCAGTAAACTAATAATGGGATAAAATATTTTTTAAAATATCAAACCAAAGGGCTATATGGCATATGAATTGAGCCTTAAGAGGTACATAGGTACTTAATGCACTGGAAACAGAAGGGCATCCCATACAAAGAATAATATGACTAAACATATAGATAAAAGGGAGTTCAAGGTATGCATCAATGCAAAGGAATGGTGAATTGAGTCTTCTTTTTTGGCTTAAACACAGTCCATGGAGAGTGACATTATAAAATTAAACTTGCATGGCAAGGTGGCATAAGATTAAGGAGGGCATTTAATGACAAATTAAGGGGTTTGAAATTTATTTCATAGTTAGCATGGAATCATAGAAGACTTCTGGGCAAGGTTGGATAGAACTAGATCTACCAATGAGGAAGATTGTCTTGCATCAATAGGCGTAGCAAGCAGAAACAGAAAGAACCATTGGTAGGTAATGATATTAAAACAAGTGGCTAACAAGGAGGAATGTATTGTACTAGCATAATAGCAGTAAAAATAGAGAAGAGGGATAGACATACAGACTGCTGAGGTAGAATAAATAGGATATAATAAGTAACTGAATGAGGATAAAAGAGAAGGAGAAATTAAAAGATAACACAATTATTTCTAATATGAGAGACTAGATAAATGTTGGGTCTGGTTCCATAAATAATGAATTCAAAAGGAGGATTAGGTGTTGGCAAAAGAGAATAATCTTAGTTTATGACAGATTGGGCTTGAAGTTCCAAGCAAATATGTTCTTTCAACAATTGGAAATTTAGATCTGGAGTTTGAGGAAGTGGTCAGGACTGTAAACATTGATTTGGGAATCATATAGAGGAGACAGTTAAAACCATGGAAGCAGATGACATTGTTAAAGGAAAGAGCACAGAGAAAAGATCACAGGACCAAGTATAGAGAAACTCAGGAAGCCTAAGCAATCTGGAAGGGAAAGAGAAGGCAGAGACAAAGAAGGAACTATAGAATTATGAGAAGACTCAGGATAGTGTGAAGTCCCAAAAGTCATAATAAGAGTCAGAATCCAGTTGCGGGGTGGGGATAGTGGAGAATGTAAAATGCAAGAGAGAGATAAATGGGGAGGAGGAACCAAAGTAGCTGGGCACATAATAAATGTTGTACCCAAGAAGTTATGTGTAAGGTCATTTCCTGTGACCTTCCTCACTCTGAGGTAGGCTCTTTATCTACTACAGCATGTTATATTTCTTTGTCCAGTAGTTTACTCTTTTTAATAAGGAAAGAAATCTATAAAAGATCATGGCTTGGACACCTATAAGGTTGTATAGCCACTGATAAGTCACTAAATCTCTCCAGGGCTCATTTTCCATTTCTGAAAAATGACCGTTTTCTACCTTATATGGCTGTTGAAGGGGAGACCTTTATATACCATAAAGCAAAAAATAAATATGAATTATTTTTATCATTCTGAAATCATTTCTATCAATAATGGCTAACATTTGAATCACTTAAATATTTGACTTGAAGTGGTAAACTTCAATTAGTGCAAAAATTTACTCAACCATAACAGCTTCTTCTTAAAAATACTGAATAATAGTTACTCTATATATTTACATAGAAAGTATAGAACTTCTTGAAATAAAGACATAATTAAAAGTCAGCAACTACAGTTAATCTACTGATCTTTGAATGTGTATGAAAATTAATAATCCATTGAATGAAGTTTCATTTTCTTTGCCATTTGTCCTTTCATCATTTCATTTGTGCAGGTACTTCTATAACTGGTACAGATTTCACTTTCTCAGACATTTAGTGGATGAATTTCATGAGTTTATGACACCAGGGAATATCATTACCTGATGTAATAGTCTAAGAAAGTGATCCTCCTATAACAAAGCTAAGGTAGTCCTTGACAACAAACTCATAGCTCAACTTCTACAAATTTCAGGTTGGTAGGAAATAGTTAAAGCATATGATTCACTGGCACAATCTTATAGAGCCCACAGTCACTTGTACAACACAATGAAACATTAGAGCAGGACTTTGATGAGGCCAGCTTTACCCACTTGGGAAAAATCATACAAGCAGGAACCAATTCACAGAGTATATTACTACAGAGGGATATTTTTTATGCTTCTTTGAAACACCTTAGAGAAGTATTTTCTACATAGTAACTCTTGAAGTTATCAAAAATGTTTTGCCAATCTTGGAATGAGACTGCATTTTTGAGTGAATGATTGATAACCTCTGTGATTTCAGTAAAGAAGCATTAAGTGACTCTCCATACTTCTATGGATCAGAAAAAGATTGAGTGTTGAGATCACAAGAAGTTAGACATGAAAAAATTAAGCCCCATATTTCTGTGATTTATTTTTAAAAATCCTTTGAATTGTTAAAGGACTTTTCTTTCAAAGACCTTAAAGAATGTCAGAGTTAGGCTATTCACAAAATGACTGTGGAAAAAGAATGGTCACATTATTCTTGTCTTTATAGAAATTGAGACTAAAGGGCTAGACACACAGCAAGTTAGAGGTAGAAACTGAATTTGCTCTTCAATGATGTTGGCAAAGACACAAAGCAGATAGACTGAACAGCTATAATTAGTTGTTGTATGCCCAATATATATATATTTTTAGAAGGTTTCTATGCTTCCTATATAAATATGTAAGATATTTTCAGAAGTTTTAGGATCATGCCACTCTGATCATATTTGTGATGCGCACATGATGACACTCCACACTTATTCTGAAGGAGTAATAAGAATGTATGAATTCCCTTGGTATAAATCAATCTTTATAACAACAACCCTGGTTATTCCTTCTGCCCTTCTATTCTCCTTTGAGAACATTAGATTTGAAATCAAAGGAACTAAGTCAGTTGCAACTCTGGAATCCAGACAGATGAATGACCTGGGTCAAATTGCTCACCCTCTCCAGAGGTTCTTCCTTATATGAAAAATGAAAATGTTGGACTAGTTGGCCTCAAAGATATCTTTCAGCTTTTGATCCTTTCAAGGTTGGAGATCAAGAAGAAAAAAAGGGGATAACAGTGGCTGAGTAATACTCTTGAATTGGATCTTTTTTTTTTTTTTTGTAGTTTCTGGTATTCATGGAAGTACACTTGTCCAAATTAAGAAAGATGGCTCATGCCTGGCACACAGCTTCTGTTGCTTCAAACCTTGGCCAATCCTCACATCACACTTAGAGGAAAGTTTGGAATGGTAATTACAAGGTGAGACCTGGGTGCTTCATCTCACCTGTAACATTTTTTCTGCCACTTATGGAAGTATTGCTATAAGCAAAGTGAATGAAATCAGCTGATTTTCTATTCACACCCACCATGAATTCTACTTGTTCCATGCTGCCAAATCAGTGAGTGAGTCCTTTCCAAGGCTGTTGCAAACCTTTTTGAACTACAGAAAAAGCAGTCACACTGATTTTATATTTCAACTTATTTTTTTTACTTTTAAAGACTAATAATCATTATTATAATGAAAATATTGCTTTTAAATGCTCATATACCTATACATCATTGGCTATATGCCTCTCCCTGACACAGATATCAAATTGCTAAGATAACTGGTTAGTTACAATCACAAAACACAACGCAAAATGAACCACAGAACAACAATCATTCTCAAAGCAGTCACTTCAGTCAGAAATTTTTAATGCAAAGAACACTCCCTCCCGTAGAGGAAGATGAAATAACAGTCTAAGGAACCAATCACAGTTTGATACATCTGATATTAAAAACTAAAGCAGTTGGTGAAAAAATAATAGGAGTCCAGAAAATTAACCAAACTTTGAAACATTTCCTCAGTAAATGCATGCTATGTTCAAGACTAATGCATACAGAAAGGCAAGTGCTAATTTAGAAAGAGAAGTGAGGAAAGAACATGTTTCTGGAAATGAGCCTTAAAATGTAATTCACTATTTTATGCAGTGTAAGCAAATACACCAAAAGTCTTCACTTAGTAACAGGTATTTTCATTAAAAAAAACATCTCTCAACATTGCACATTTAATAGATTCATGTAGGAGACAAATGAATTCGCATATGTACTCATTTATCCACCATGTATGTTTTCAGTTGTGTCCATTTGTATGTTGTATATTGTTCAGCTGAACAAACTGATAACTTTGAAGAATGTTATGTTTTGTGTATGAGAGAGGGAAAACTGAAACAAGAAAGCTTATAAAAAAGAATAATGAAAAACAAAAGGCAGGTTGTATTTAAACTCTGGCAATCAGTGAAACTTTAAATGAACAGCAAGTATCTAATTTCTGCTGTGAAAATAGCTGTTACTCTATCAATATCAATTGAAGTTGATAGACCCAATGGAATCCTATTAAGAAGGTAACTGGAATTATAAAGTACGTCCTGAAGTTCCTTTGGGGCAGTGCCAGGTTATAGTTACAACAAACTGGAAGGTCATTTTGAGCATGAGGCCAGAGGAAGAAAAAAAAATGAAGGAACTGTCAGCACAAATCCTTTGCAGTGACAATCCTGAGTGTGGCATGCTGTCATAGACAGAAATATATTTAGTATTAATGATATTATTGTAAAGGGCTGTGTCATTATTTGATTATTTCCAATAGTCCACTCTTGGCATTTGGGATTGTTAGTCACATTTTACTAATAGAACCATGGGGGAAAAAAAATGAAATACTTAATGCTTTCCCAATGGTAGAAGATCAGTCTTGATTTGACTGTTCATGAGGCATGCTAGATTCATATTTTTTTCCTGTTGGGTAGAAAAGCATACATAAAACAAGAAAATTATGTACTTTTCTTGTGGTTGTATTTTCTAAAAATACTTTTCTGGCCTAGTGAAGTGGTAAACCTGGCCATGATGACATCTCAAAGAAGGGCAGGTTTAGGGAGCAGGTACTGTCCTAAAAGACTTGAAACTCTGGGGATACATCAGAAAAAAGGAATTTTACAATTCCTTTTTTACAGACAAATACATTTTATAGTAGAAGCATTCCAAAGTAACCCCTGCTCCTGAATTGAAATTTCCATTTGGCTCCCCAGCCTTCACACTTTTAGTTCAGCTTCTTAGAATTGTTGTCCTTAAAACACTCCAGTTTTAAACAGGGCCAGGCTCCTGTGTTTTGCTTGATTGGATCCTGATTTCTAATCCAAATTGCTCCTCTTCCACTCTTAGGTGACTTTTAAATCAAACAAGAAATCATTCAGTCATTCAATATGCATTACCAAAGTGCCCACTGTGTGCTAAACACCGTGGTCTTCTTATAGGCATTGTTACATTCAAATGAGAAAATGGATAGGATAGAAAACACTTTGAAGACATTAAAGCGTTATATAAATGATGTTAATGATGATTCTCCTACCTCCACCAGGCCTCCAGTCTGATAATGACTTTATTCCCTGGGCCTTGTACTGCACTCCTAAGCTCAAGCAGGGTTGATAGAAGAACAAAGGGTTTTGCTTGTAAATATTTGCTTGTAAATAACAACTGGAGGAAATATACATGCAATGCACTTTTAAGTTTAATCTGAATTATTAACATTTTATTAAGTACAGGAAATTAATAAAAAAAAAAGAATAAAGCCAAGATTAATGGTAGTTTTCTATTTCTGAGGTATAAAAGCTAACGCTGAAAATTTAACAATTAGCTCTTGCAGCTGGTTAGAGGTAATTCCACCACTCTCTATCTCAATTTGTAACCTTAATTACTAGCATGTTTTAGTCCATCTGGGGAGATTTGAATATTTCCAGGTTTTTTTTTTTTTGAATCTTTAAATTTTTTTTATCACATTCACCTGCACTTTTTCACGTCCAAGAGATTTTAAAATTTCAACTCTTATTCATATTAAGGATGATAAATAGTAATTTATTCCTGACTCAGTCAACTGAATATCAATATAAACAACTTGGAAGGATACAAACAAACAACAACAACTAAAAGGAAACAATAAAAACTATTTGAGTCCTGTGTGATTTTGAAACCCAACTGTTCTGATCTCAAGATTGTTAGTACCATCACAGTACAAAATCTTACTTGTCCAGCTGCCACACCAGACATATGAGAAGAATTACAATATAAATAACAATAATTTCATAGCTATTTGATTTCTTTGAAGCATTTCCTCTTCAATGATACTCTGAGCATATTAATGATTTTAACTTTTTAAATGTCCTCATAAAAATTCACTAAGTCATGTACTCAAGATGTACCCAATAAGGGGCATAATACAGACAGAAATAAAATAACCATTTATATTAAATGACAATCAAATCCCTCTCTGCCATGACCTTAGATGTACCAAGAATTCTTTGAAGCTTAAAGCACTACAAAGGGCTGAGAACTCTTGCTAGTATGTCATTAGGAAAAGTAGAAGGTGAAGTAGGGCTTGATTTTCATGTTGCATTTAATTAACATGTAGGACTTAGGTTGACAATGAAGAGTGTTTCTTAGAAAGATCAAGGATGGTATTTAACCCTTAACACTGGTTTTTATTCCTTTTATATATTTTAGTCATGCTCTGAACATTGCTTGACTGCATCTTTGGGAGAATATGTGTGATTTAATTAACTATAATCATACTGAACTATTTTAACTGGATGCCTGTGATGCATGACATGTCTTTTCAAATAGGTGCACAATTATGGTGGAAATGAATGTAATAGTCACACACATAGTACCCTGAGGCAATTACAATTTCTAAGTGCTTGTTTAGTGAAAGGTCACAATGCAATGCTTTCATTTACTAGTATCATTTCTGTCACTACACATACTTTCACAATGGAAGCACATTTTTTTTAGGTGGAGGGCTGATTTGACAATTTATCATGAGAACTAACCTTCTAAATGTATAATTTCAATAAAACTTCAGACATTATATGGTAAAAGTGTAAATATTAAAAATCAGATGGCAATGAGAGGTTAAGTAGTTACAATGGGATCCTTTTATAGCACTTTTTTTAGTTACCACTTCTGGGATACAGCTAGCATCTCAAAGTTCTATTGGGGTACCCAATTCTACTGCTGTAACTTACAAACCCCCATTGGTGCACTTTCTCTCTAATCATTAACAAGTAGATGCAATTAGATTTTAGTAAAAGAATTTACAATTGTTTCTGTTTTGGCCAGAAACCCTAAGGGTCTTCCTCTCCTAGACTGAATTTTTTTTTTTGACTAGGTAAAAGGGGTCATTTTTTTTCTTTGCCTCTCTTCTTACCTAGCCTTAATCACTGATTGGGCATTGCCTCAGACAAACTGAGACCTGGGAAAGACCTTTGCTTAAAAATGCTAAGGTCTCCCAATGTATCTGGGTCCATCTTGCCATTAGACCCAGAAGGCTGTGGAGAAGAGAGTGAGGCTGGTGAATTTGCACAGCCTTCCTTCACCTAAATACAATTCACTTGCAAGTCATGACATCATCTTCATAACATCATTGTTCCTCTTTGAGAATGAAGGACAAACAACAACTCAGATGATGTTGTAAGAATAGTAACTACAATACAGTTCCCCTAATAACACTGGGGCATAGCCTTCTGCTATACACAAAATGTCTATGAGAGGAATGGTTATAAACCTAGCATATAAAGTTAGTGAGGCAAAGCTTAACATAGTGCCAGGCACAGAGTGGATGCTTAATAAATACTTATTTACTGATGGACATGTAAGGAAAACATATAGCCAAAAAAGAGAAAAAACTCAGAAATTTATTATTTCAGGACTTGGTAATGCTTTCTCTTTTCAAATCCTCTAGGCAGTCCAACTTTCAATTGCCAGAGCTATCTTTCAGGTCCATACATAGCCAGATCTCTTCTCTGCTGTCAGGTGTCTTGCTTCTGGCCTTAAATGACTGCTTCTCTGTATTTAAATGACATGTGAGTCTTTGCTCTTGGCTTTGTGCTACTAGTTAATTGTTTCTTCAAAGTCACATGATTAATGGCAAGGTAAGGAGCAGATAACTATCTTCTTTCCAATAAAAGGTGTTCCTTCCCAAGGACCTGATTCTACTTCGACTGCTAATTCAAATACAGAAATTCAGGATGTGTCCAATGCTTAAGCTATTTGATGCCTTGTTAAAGCCTACACATTTTTTGTAGGTCTGATGATGTTGTTCCCTTTAATTTAGTTATAAGGAGTGATGAAAGGAAGCTAAAAATTTGTTAACCCCTCAGCACTTGATTACTTCTAGTATCTACTCCGCTTTTGTGAATACATCAACCTCAGTGAGGGAAGGCACTTGTTCAGTGACAAAACAGCTAGTAAGTGAGGCCAGATTTGAACTCAGGTCCTCCTGACTCAAGGCCCAACATTCTATCCACTGAGCCACCTAGCTGCCCCATTCTAAAATAGATACAAATGCTTATGCATACATATAGAATAAATATTATATATAATATATATGTACATATATGTGAATATAGTTAGCTATATGGTAACTAGGGAGGGAGAACACTAGCAAAATATAAGTATTTTGTCTCTGAAAATTATTTTAATAGGCTGTTAAACTGTTTATTTCTAATCATAAACCAATGATTAACCAAAGACAATATATCTCACTGTCACTGAGTCAGAAAGCATAAGTTGCTATACTCTTAAGGCCATGGTTGAAATAACATTATGCCTTCCTCACTTTTCCCACTTTAGCTGTTCAGGAAATTATGATTTTCTTTTCTTATTCTCCTGTTTGTCTCATTTGATCCATGGAAATAGGTACAAGTTACCTAAGTTTTGAAGCAAATAAGTTTCATTAACTATAGTCATGAGTGTAGATATGGCACACTAATAATGAATTATTTATTATTTGGAGTATCCTTAAAATTTTAACAGCCTGATTCTACCCTGGTAAAGTAACAGTTTCAGTAAAAACTCAAAAGACTATAATAATTTCTATGCAATCATTATGTTTAGCTTCAAAATTTCTGGCATATTCTCTAAAACTTTGTTTTATTTCGCTTAATGAGGAAGAAAGTTATTTATATGTCTTAGCAAGGAAACAGAGATAGGTTAAGTAAGCCACTATGCATTCATACACAGCAATTCAATTGAAGAAGCAGTTATTATTTACAGTGTGCCAAGCACTCAAGCACCTTGTCAGTAAACAAGACACTCAGTCAGTAATTAAGTATTTGTTAAGTACCTACTATGTGCCAGGCACAGAAATAAATACAAGCTGTAATAAGTGCTAGGGATATGAAAAATCAAAGAAAGTATTTTTCTCCAGGGAGCTTGTATCATCGTTGGGAAATAGTAGAAAGACGTTTCAGTTTCCACCAGCCTTTAGCAATGAACACACAATATAATCAGTATGGACTCCTGTAATCATGGAGTGAATATATTTTGCTTATATAGGATTCAGGCACATTTCATCCCTCAAGGCTTGAGTAAAACAAATGCAAGTAATTATAAGTTATCTTCAGTTTTTGTCAATAGTTATCTTTAATAAATTACATAAACCTAGCCAAATTATTATTCCCTAGGCTTTAATAGTATGGTAGTATAGGTATGGTCAAATTTATCCAGTCATTATATTTCCCTCTGTTTATCATAATTGTACCCATCAATATCATCAATCACATTCTATCTCTTCTATGAAATCATCTCTTCTTCCAGCTTCAGTTTCTTCATATGTAAAATGATGGTGATGAACGGGATGATCAAATAAGTCCTTTACAATGCTCATTTCCTATTGTCTTATGAAAACTATCTCTACCATTTGGTATTTGTGTGATTTGGAGGTAGTTCACTTGACCTTTGGACCTTACATTTCTCATGAGTAAAATTAGAAGGTTGGAACAGATGACATCTAAGATCCCTTCTAGCTCCAGTAGTCTGTGATTCAGGAAAGCTCAGCCACAACTTATTGATAGCACCACACATAATGGTGGTTCACAGTCTGTAGTTAAAATATCCTTGTTATTTGGGCATATAAAATACACTTATAAAAGTGGAAAGATAGACATGGGAATGGACAGTTATAATCTTGGATGTGTAAAACTTTTATAAAACAAATTTGCTTTTCTCATGACTTTGAAAACTTAATTGTCACTGTTCTCTTCCATCAAGGCTGATGCTTTTCATGGTCCTGTGAAGGTGAATATAATGCGATTTGAACAGGATTCCTATTTTATAACAGAAATGAGGGGTTCCTACCTATCAAAGAGGGTTATCACAAACATGCATGATATCCTGATTCACTGGCCATTTTGTGATACTTTAATAATTCTTTGCTAATATATTTTTACTTTTAACAATTACTTGCAACTTATTTTCAGTAAATGGAAAGTGCATAGTTCATTATTCTCAGAACATGCATACTGGAATCTTGGCTTTGGGGATTGGATTGTTTTAACCTTCCTGTGAGTGTTAAAATAAACGTGATTGAATGTGAATGATTTGACCAAACTATAAAAAAGTATCTTTTTAGATTTATTTAATGTTAAATGAAGAAAACAAAATAGTTGATAGTCTACAGAAAATGAGAATTGAGAAATATTCAAATTATTTTAAATGTCATTAAAAATCAAGGAAAGTTAAAAAAATCAAGGTGGTTTGTAGCTAGAAGGCCAGCTCTGAGTTAGGAAAAATCAAGATCAAGTGTTATCACTGACATATATTGGTTATGTGAACTCAGAAAAGTTGCTTATCACCTTAGAGTTCCCAAGCAACACTGTAAGATCATGGATTACAGATCAGTAGTTTATATTCTGCATTAATGTAGGGAATTTCCAGTAGCACCCAAAGAGACCACACAGGTCTGGGTCTACCCTTTCCAAAAACAATCTAATCAAAGGAATAGAATGTGACTAGAATGTGTTATCAACTTAAAGTGTGACCCTGGACAATTTGTGAATTCTATTTTTGCCCATTTTTTCTATAAAATGTTTTTACCTCTACTCTGTCTGTGGGGAAAGGAGGGTACAAAGACTATTGGAATTGATCAATTACTGAAAAGATTTAGTGAAAATGGATAAAGCAAAGCTCTTGGACCACATCTATTCATGTGGTAAAGGGACAGAACTACAGAGTCAAGCTTTTTAAGTCACTAAAATCTAAAGTCACTAAAAAAAAGTGCGTCACTTACCCTTTCCAAATAACTTCATAAAATGTCTTTATCTTTCTTTTAATTAAATTTTATTTTACTATAAATGATAAAACTATTCATTGAATGAGAAGTAAGAGATAAAAATCTGGTCAAGATTGTCCAGGGTCAGTAGATTTCCCTTTGTTTTCATTGTTGCATTTTACTGTTATATTAAATTCATCTTTAATATGTCCTTCCTCTCTACCCTACAGAACAAAACATTTATAAGGCCAGTGTGATAAAGGCCAATATATAAGAATTGAGATTAAGTCCACATCAGCTTAGAAGATTCCAGTTTGGTACAGTCTTCTATGATAGGTGAGGACCCCAGAGTTTAAATACTAGGCAAGAAATCATCTTTAATCTTAAGGGTCCTAGAGAAACACAATTGATTCTGGAATCAGTCTAGGGCTGAAGCAGGTTCCAATTTATGCTAACATTGAATCATGTGAAGCGGTCTCATCATTCAAAATCACATTATTCAAAGTATATGAAACAATTTTTGGTTCTAGCCCAATGGAAATGTATGATGACAAATAATAGGACCATTTCACAGGATTCATTATTCACACTAATCAGGCCCTAGCTGTATTATTATAGGTATAATAGAACCCTGCTCAGCTAGATTCTCCATGGATACTATTAAAAGAGTCCACCAAAGTTCAGAACAGTCAAAGCCCAGTCACAGAAATAGACTACTCCTTGACATAATAGTGAAATTAATGGAGTTTGGACTTGCTTTTTCCATTTTCGTGTCACTTACAGAACAGCAATATATGGAGCCATTCAAGGAATAAATGGTACACAATTCTATTTTAATTTATTCTCTGCACAAGGCATGAGATTTAGATGGATATACAATTACCTGGAAAGGGCATTCTAGAAAATGCCTAAACACATTTTCAGTATTTAAAAAAACCCAGTAATTTCTATATTAAAGTTATGATTAATTTTGAATCATGAGTCACAATATACTGAACTTTTAAACAGGAGAAACAGATGAGCTAAGGGGTTTCAACTTGATAAGAATTATTTGAAGCCGTTTTTCCTTCATCAAGAAAGCAAGGGGGCATAATCCTGTCATCCATTCATCTATAGGTCAGAGCTGAATCTGATAGGATACATCTAAAACATGACTTCTCTGATTTCAATTTCAGTGTCCATCTCTTATGCAAGTGTTATTTCTCCTTAGGTATATAATTAAATGTCAGCACTTTTGATCTTTGCCCAAGATAGAAAATTATTGAGAATATGAGCACAAAGCTATAAGTGACAGCAAATATCTTTATTAAAACCTTTATCAAATGAAACATTTGAGCTGAAAGATAAGTAAGACAACTTTATCAATTTTACACTGGGCAATGAATCACTGTACTTCAAGTGCCCTAGGCAACAAATAAACACAAGTAAGTCAATAGCAAGATGGTGTGGTACACATTTCCAAACCCTGGAAATTCATACATTTGCATGTTTGTTTGTTTTTTCCTTTCTGTCACTAGCACAATTTGCTAAAATATTACTGAAATCCAATACTAGTTCCATTTGACTACAATGAATTAAATGGTTGGAGGGGGCACATGGAAGGATATATGATGGCAGGCTCATGTTTCAACTAAACTATTCAAAGAAGCAAACAAATTAACTTCTATCAAAATTCTACTTGCAATATTTTTCTTCATTATAAAAATGAACATGAGTATTATTGTGATGTAACACACTTTTTACTTTTATTTCAAGCATACCAGGAATGGAGCTCATGAATAATGCACACTGCACAATGTTGGATTTATTACAAAGGATAAACCTTCACTAAGACTCCATTAATTTAGAATTCAAGATGTTATATAATGAGATGAGTTAAAATGCCCTCATGCTAGCTAAGAGGAGGGATTTTGCTAAATACATCAATATGGTAAATAAGACACAAGAAGATATATTTTCTTCATTCTAGGCTTGAGAAATAGTCCCTTGAATTACTGTCATAGTTTCCTAATCACTTTTTCCTATTTCTGGTCACTTCCTACAATCTACCCTTCACGCCAATGCTAGGTTAATCTTTCTAGTGCATGGATCTCATGAATTCACTCCACTTAAAATCTTTGATTCCTTAGTTCAATATTTCACTGGACACATGATCACATTGATAGAAGTACTGACTCTGGTGGTAGAGATTGCAATCTGTGTTGTGCTACTCTTATCAATTTGCTAAGGGTCTTATTCTAGAGCTCTTGACAATATGTGGATATAATGAAGTATTGGTGCTATCTACTGGTATCTCACATTCTTGCTACATGGCCAACCCACTTCTTTTTCTGTTGTGGAAACTTATTTTATATGAGTTCTCCTGCTCATTCCTTTAGTGGTAATAGCAATTGTGTTATACTAAGAGTGGAACATTATTGTATTATAAAAAATCATAAATATGATGAATTCAGGGAAGCATGGAGAGATTTATATGAGTTGATGCAGAGAGAAATGACTAAACCAGAAAACATAAACAAAACTCTCTCTCTCTCTCTCTCTCTCTCTCTCTCTATATATATATATATATATATATACATATATATATATATATAATATGTTTGTCTATATGTATATGTGTGTGTATATATACATATACACACACATATACATATATGCACATACATCTATATGTCCTCATAGATACAAACAGATCTATATGTATATATAGACCAGTATTTATTTTATATCAATAGATATACATATACACATTGATAGATTATAGATAAAATAGTAAAATAGCTATATGGAGATTAAAGAGGAGACTCAGCACAGTTTTTTCTCTCCATTTTCCACCGGTTAGATTGCTTTTGTACTTCTTTGGAGCTCTCCGTCATGCCTCTGAGCCTGGCGAATTTTCTGCTTTTCATCTTCCTTTTCTATGTTCTCTTACCCCTCCCACATACACATTATATTGTAAATTCCTTGAGGGCAAGGATTGTCTTTGTTTTGATTTGCATTTGTAACCCCAGTGCTGAGCACAGTGCCTGGCACATAGTATAAATAAATGTCTGCCTTAATAAATTGCCTGACTGCCTACTCTATGCTAGACACTGAGCTATATGCTATTCAGATATTATCTCAATTAATCCCCACAACAATCCCTTGATGTAAGTATTATTATGATCCCTATTTTATAGTTGGTGAAACTAAGGCAGAGAGAAGTTAAGTGATTTGCCCATGGTAATGAAGCTATTAAGTATTTGACACTGGATTTGAACTCACATCATCCTGGTACCAGGCCCAGGGCTCTGTCCATCATGTCACCTTGCTGCCTAATAAATAATTAGTATGTATCTGTTGATGTGTACTGAGCATATTGAAGATCATCTATAATAGACTATTAAGCCATGTAAATGGCTTAATAGTCTTATAAATTTATAATAATAAACATTATATATATTAAAGCCTCTTCGGTAGATATTTCTCTCCTTATTTACTCTGTGCAAGTCATGGTTCTGGGAATACAGATACAAAACTAAGACAGACCCAGTTCTAAAGGATCTAGCATTCGATCAGGGAATAGGGTAGGGTGGGATTCACAGATAGAGTTGGGTGGAGGGGAACTAACAACTAGAAAGTCAAGAAAGGTTTCTTGAGGAGGTGGAATTCAGGCTCAGCCTTGAAAAGACATCAGAATTACAAGATGTAAAGCTGAGGAGGGACAGCATTTCAATCATGGGGGAACAACCTATGCAAAAGGTCTAAGATGGGATGTCACATATATGACAAAAAAAGAGGTGAATTTGAATGAAGACTATATGAATCAGAATAATGTGTCATGAGAATGGTGTCAGATTGTGAAGGGCTGTACATTTCAGCTAGAGACATTTGTATTTGATTATAAAAGAAGTGAGTATTAGCTAATGTTTATTGAACTATAAAGCAATATTGTCAGACTTGTACTTGAGGAATTTCAATTTGGCTGCTATGTAAAGGATAGATTGGTGAGAGGAAAGACAGGAGCCAGGAAGACTAATAAGGAAATAATTGCAACAGTCCAGGTGAGAGGTGATGAAAGTATAAGCTAGCATGGTATCTTGTGAGTGGAGCAAAGTGGTGTCAAAAGATCTTGAAGTGGTAAACAAAAGCAACAAATTTGACAAAGAAGTCGGTAAGGATAAGGACTAAGAAAAGTACATCGGATTTAGAAATTAGGTAGGTAGGTGGCACAATAGACTGAACTTGGACTCATATAGAGATGGGTTTAATTCAGCTTTTGATACTTATTAGCTGTGTGATACTCAGCAAGTCATTTAACTCTGTCTGCTTCAGTATCCTCATCTGTAAAATGTGGATACTAATAGCACCTTACGCCCAGTGTTGCTGTGAAGATCAAATGAGATATTATATATAAAGTGTTCTCCAAGTGTTAAAGCATTATATATGCTTATCATATTATTATTATTATATCTTTCATGAAATAGATGGCCAACTATTGAAAATGGAAGTCAGAAGGTAAGATCATAAAAGGAAAGTGAGAAGTGAGAAATTGGAAGCAATAAGAATAGACAAACTTATAAGGTTGGCTCTGAAAGGAAGGTGACAAATAAGATGATAGCTTGAGAGGATGGTAGGGTCCTGTGAAAATTTGAAAGATAGGGGCTATTTGGGATGTTTGTAGGTAGTAGGAAAGCTACCAGTGTGGATAAGAGGGCATTGAAAATTTGGGACAGAAAAGAAATTCAATGAGGCAATATACTAAAGACAACAGGAAGAAATGGAATTAAGTGAACAAATGAAAGGCTTGACTTTGGTTAAGATAAGGGTTACCTTACAACTCATCTTCTGTGACTATAAGAAGGAAGAAGATAATAATTTATAATGATGAAGTGATTTGAAATGTTGGATTGGTGAGAGGAGGAAGACTTTTTTTTGTTTGTTTTTTAGGCAATTAGAGTTAAGTGACTTGCCTGGGGTCACATAGCTAGTAAGTGTCAAGTGTTTGGTCTGAGGTCAGATTTGAACTCAGGTCCTCGTGATGGAGGGCCAGTGCTCTATCCACTGCACCATCTAGCTGCCCCCAAGAGGAAGTCGTACAACCTAACATTTTTCAGTGAAGTATAAGGCAACATGCTCTGCTGGGAAGGAGGATGAAAAAGGTAGTGTAAGTAACTTAAGGAGAGAGAGAAGTTTTTGAACAGACTTTGGAAAGTGATATCCAGGGTTAGTCACTGAAGAATAAAATGATTTGTTCATAGTAATGGGATCTCTTTTGTCACTGGTAAGTTTCCTCACACACACACAGAGACACACACACATGCATGCACACACATGCACACACATACATTATATATAAAAATATATAACATAATAGATATCATTACTATATATTATAGAATATGTGACTGTATTATATATCAATAATATATACCATTACTACATATACATATATTTATATTTTCCCTGGTAGAATGATAAATCTCAAGCCCCCAGTATGGAGTATAACATATAAATATTCATTTTAAAAATTGTAGATGATCTGGTCATCATGGTTCTAGGTCTTTTCCAATGGCATTCTACAGCATGGGAACAGAAAAAAAGAGATAGATAAGACCAATGGTGGGCATAGCCAAGTTTGTGTTAGCAAGGTGTGTGTACTAGTAAAATAGTTGCGTACAGGATTCAAGAATAAAGGGTAGCAAATGCTAAAATATTTAACTAGTCAAAATTTGGAAGGGAAGAAAATGAGCTCAGAGGATGATTGAAGGACTGGTAAAACTGAAAAAGGTAGAGAAACTGTTGGTTGGGATGAGGCAAGGGGTAAAGGGAATGCCAAAAGTTTGTATTCAAATAGAACAATTTTAGTTGTGGATCACAGATGTGAGTAATGATATAGGTAAGGCTGTGAATATCCTTTGTATAGCTGAGATGAAGTAAAGACGAGAATCATAGATGTTTAGCCAGTCCATCAACTGGGAAGTGGGAATCTTTGAGGAGACATCAACATGCAAATTAAAGACCCCAAATATGAGGGATGGGATTGAATATGAAGAGAGAGTGAAGCATAAGAGGAAGGGACAGGATAACAATTAACTGCTAGGTACTGAACAGCTTGAATAACTAAGAAGAATGACCTAAATGTCACTTGCTAAGTTCTGGGAATGGTAGCATTTAGCGAACTAGCAGCAGTGCCATGACTGAAAATGTTATCTTTATGACAGAAAGCTGGCTTTGTTTGTAGCTACTAAAAATAATAATATCAGTATATTCAGTCAAGGTTAGAATGTCCTGTGTGTATCCTTCCTGATAAGTTCTATACCTTATAGAGTAAAAGCTTGGTTAACTGGCATCTGGAAGATTAAAAAATGGGCACCAGAGTGAACCTGTCAATGATAGGTGGATACTCACTAGACACATCCTGATACAAAGAAAAGAAAAGTGCTGCTATTTATGCTGCTACATTTTCTTTGTTTGGAATGTTAGCATGAAATTATGCTCAGGGAATTATATTACTTTAAAATGGGTCATACTCAAGTCAATTGACCTTTTTTTCCTTTATTTAAAAATTCTCTCCAATTATCCATCGGTATCTGATTTTTCAATTTTCCACTGCCTGTTGAAAATTGACTCCAACTCACTAATTGGTTTCTCACTGGACATATACTGAGAAAAATGAAAGAAACTGCTGCTACTTAAGCTGTTAACTCACAGTTTTATCTACTTTATGTCTCAATTCTTTCTTAATAAGATTTTAAAAAATAACTGAGGCAGAATAAATGTCATCATTATTATTGATATATATTTCAACTAACCAAGTACTATTTCTTTGATAATGTTGTAGTGAGAATAATGAATCAGATTTCTCTAAAAGCTTTAAAATCCAGCACAAAGCCTATCACAACCAGGTCCTGATTAGTGTGAATAATGAACACCATGAAGTTGTCGCGTTATCTGAATTTGTGCAGCATATTTCCATTTTACTGGAACCAATTTCCATAAACATAATTTTAACTTAGAATACATGCTGCCACTTCAGGGGATTTGTTATTCTCACTGATTTGGGACCTAGCTATATATCTAATTCTAACAATGGACATGATATTTTTTTACTGTTGTTTACAATGTAGTGGATTTCATTGTGAATTCCATTTAACACTCAATGAATGATCATTAGAGTGCCTAAACATGAATGTTAAAAAAACTTGACTAAAGTGGTTTCATGAAAAAATTTCTAGAAAAAAAGTAATTATTTCAAAATTTTATTTCTATCACTTTACTGCAAGGAAAGATGGAGAACAGCTCTTACAGGTTTCCTTTTAAAATATTATTGGATCTTTTGAGTCCTATTGTAAATTATTTTAAAAATGAAAAAGGTCAAGAAAAGAGCCTATTGTAGTCTTTGGCAATGATTATTACTAGTCTATTCCTTGCCCTCTTATACTCTCTCTCTCTCTCTCTCTCTCTCTCTCTCTCTCTCTATCTCTCTCTGTATATATATATACATATATATATGTATATATATATATATATATATATATATATATATATATGTCTGTTTTTGTATATGGAAAATAAAAAGTTTACCCTAGTCAGTGAATATATATTTGAATATATACATTATACATACCTACCTATGCATCTACATGTGCATCTGCATATACAAAAACACACACATGCCTGCCCTAGGTGAAGGTAAAAGAGTAGGATGAATTTTCACTTATCATAAACCTTTTTCATCCCTAAAATGTAATGTAATTTTACCTACATCAATGATTGTGGTGGTGATCAAAGAGATCATATATGTTACCATGTAAATATCAGCTACTTTGTCATTATGGGAATATTTCCACTCATTTTAATTGTTTACATATAAAATATTCATGTTTTCCATAATATAAAGCTAACTTTTAATTTTCTTTCTAAAAAACTGTTATATGTTATAATAATAAACTTACACGTGTTTTTATTCAGGTTTGTGAAGTAGATAATAAATATTAATTTTAATATATGCATATAAAATTTTAACATATTATAATCATAATACTAGGTCACAGGATTGTAGGCCTAGAACTAAAAGGTATCTAAAAAAGCCATTTATTAGTCTGAATTATAAACTCTGTGAAGTTGTCCCATCATCTGAATTCACAAACCTTATTTCCATTGGACTGGAACAAGTTTCCATAAACATATTTTTAACTTTGAATAGTGCAAATCTGAATACATGATGCTACTTCAGGGGATTTGTTATTGCCACTAATTAAAACCTAGCTGTGTAACTAATTCTAACAATGTACATGAGATTTGTTTACTGTTACTTATAATGTAATGGTTTTCATTTTGAATTCCATTTAACACTCAATGAATGCTTATTAGAGTGCCTAAATAGGAATGTTAAACAACTTGACTAAAGTGGTTTCAGTGAAAACTTTCTGGAAAATAAAATTAGCTATTTCAAAATTTTATTTCTATCACTTTATGGCAAGGAAAGATGGAGAGCAGCTCTCACAGAATTACTTTTAAAATATTATTAGGTCTTTTGAGCCCTATTATTAAATTATTTTAAAATGGAAAACATCAAGAAAGAAGAGGTCAAGAAAAGTACGCATTATAGTACTTGAAAAGATTATTATTAGTCTATTCTTTGTCCCCTTATTATATCTATCTATCTATCTATCTATCTATCTATCTATCTATCTATCTATCTATCCACACACACATATATAAGTATATATATGTCTGATTTTGTGTATGGAAAATGAAAATTCACCTTTCTCAGTGAATATCTATGAATATCACATAAGGCAGTTAAGGTGGCACAATGGATAGAGGACCAAGCCTAGAACCAGGAAGACCTATTTTCAAATCTGGCCATAGATACTTACTAGCTATGTGAATCAAGACAAGTCACTTAACCTTGTTTGCCTCAGTCTCCTCATCTGTAAAATGAGCTAGAAAAGGAATGGCAAACCACTCCAGTGTTTTTTCCAAGAAAACTCCAAATTGGGTCATGAAGAGTCAGACATGATGGAAATGACTGAATAATAAATATATACATATATGTATGTATCATATACACACACATCTAAACACACAAAAATATATACATGCCTACCCAAGGTGGAGGTCAAAGAGTATGATAAATTTTCATTCATCATAAGCCTTTTTCATCCCTAAAATATAATGTAACTTTACCCACATCACAAGGTTGTGGTGAGAATCAAAGAGATGTATATCAAGTGCTTTGCAAACCTGAAGTCACTATGTAAATATCAGGTACTGTGATGATCATATGCATATTACCACCTATTTTTAATTATTTCTGCATATGGAACATTCATAGTTTCTATAATATAAAGCTAATAACATTTTTGATTCTTTCTAAAGAACTATTATACATTATGTTAACAGACAAAACTGTTTTTCTTCATTAATGAAGTGAATTAAATAGTTAAAAATATTTTGAAGATATGCATAATACTAGATTATAAGATTGTAGAAGACATCTAGTCCTATCACTTCAAAGTGAGGAAATTGAGTCTCAGGAAGGTTGATTTACTTGTACAGATAACACAGCTAGTAAGCAGAAGAGTCAGGATTTACATTTTAGCCCTCTGACTCCGAAGCCAAAGCCCATTCTGCTATACTACAATGCCTGAATTAACTCCTCCCCTTGACTGAATCCAAATTTTTGTTCTGTGAAGAACAGGCCTCAGGTTCCTCACCCCTGCCATAAGGTCTTTAATGCAGGATGTAAGTTAAGATGTTGTAAGGTTTTTGATAAATACAGTGGAGAAACTGTATTAAATAACAACGACAAAAGACTACCCTAACCAAAATTATCTACCTCAATGGCCTGCCTAAATTGCTAGCAATAGCCACATTCCTTAAGGGCCTTCTCCATTGGTAATTTCTCTGATTAACCCATTTATACCCATTAGACATGTCAGATAAATAGAGAAAAGATTGCATCTTTTCCTTGGGAGTCAGGGTTAAATTGATTATACTGGCTGCCTACAGTTAGCACACACTAGAAAAGAATAAGGAAGCACCAACTGGAAAAGAAGTTGCAGACAAAGTTTTTAAATTCCAGTTTTGGCAGTTCCAGGCCTGATTAAGATCCTACTCATTATTGTGACTCTCAGTTGGATATGAGAGAAAAAGAACAGTTGTATGAGTTGATTTTTCCCCCATATTATTAAAATGTGATGCATAATAGAGTTTGGGGCACAGCATTCATATTTATGTTTATTACTTCAGTTTTCTTCAACTACCTAAGGTTAGAGGAGAAAATTCCAAGTTCATAAGTTTTATAAGCATCTTCTGTCTTGGACTCAATGCTATTTTGTTACTTCATAAAGACTAACTCCTCTACAAATCTTAATAGCTGTCAAAGTCATATTATCTTATCTTCTCAGGAAGGAGAAGTACATTTACATTTACATTGCTTTTCCTGCCTCTGCTTTGTAGAGGTGCTCACATTTGACAATGTTACTTTACATGTGTATTTTCTAAATCTATACATATTTCATAACTTCAATTAAAAAATAGAACTGAAAAACAAATTGTCATTGCTGGTGGGTAGTTTGGATAATGTTTACTTTAGTAACTGAGCCTCTTTTTATGGTGTAAATACTTAAGAACTCTTAAGGGTATCACCACTAAACATTTGGTGTGACCTCCAAGGGAGTTGCAAAGGATGGTACTCAGGGAGAACTTTGGGAGATTTTCATTTTCTTCTTTTTTATATAGAAACTAATGATTGGCTTTAAGGACCCAGTACAAGCTGTGCCTCTTCTGTTTTTATGTTGCATAGAATGACCATTTTTAGTATAAATATAGTATTCTTTGCGCAACAGAAAACCAGAGTTGTTTTTTTTACAGTTTAGAAGGAAAACATCTTTCTTTTCTTGTCTCCTAACACTTTGGTTTCCTTCCTTATTGTTCTAAGAACATTTTTTTCTCTCACTACTGCTAACACAGTAAATAAATTAAAAGGAGATGTGTGTTTTGTGTTTGTGTATAATTTTAAACAAAGAAAAAAAAACATCTTCCTGTCTCTTTTGTTCCCCCTTAAGCAATTAGTAAGGGTTTTATATTCAAAATTCTCAAATGGTGTTATTTTAAGTAGATTGATAGATTGAAATAATTTAAATTATTTTAGTTAATTTTCTTATTTCCACTTATACATTTGTTTGGAATATCAGTTTTCTAAGAAATGGTAAAAATTATATTTTCTAGCCTTGAAATGGTTTGTCTTCCCTTCCCCTCCATTGGAGTCATATATGTGTCAAAGGGACTAGCAGCAGCTGTAGCAATAGAGATGTGCCTACACCAGAGATTCAGCTGTGACTCAGACACCACCTTGGGAATTTGGCAGTTTACCTAAAAAGTAGAGATTTCAGCAAATAAGTACAATTATACCCTGTGGGTTCTGCATTTGTTATCCAGGGTAATTGTACCAGGTGTGTTAAATCGCTTGGAAGCTTCAAAGCCCTAGTTCTGAGCATACCAGAAATGTGTATGCATTAGTTGGGAAATGTACTCTATAACATAGTGGTATTTAAATGATCTGTTCACACTTTACTATGCCTTTTCTTAAATATTCTTCAAATATATAAAAATAAGAAGAAGGAAAGAATACCAATGATGAATGGTAGAATACAAAAACTGTAATGAATCCTTCCTTAGTGGCCAAGGAAAAGGAGTAATAAAAAGTCTGTCAAGAGACAGAGATCATGTTTGTATCCGAAAACCATAATACCACTCAATCATTATCAATAAAGCACCTTGGATATTTCCTACGAATTTTGGGATTGAGAATTGAGCATTAGGATTTAGGGAACAGTAGTAAAAGTAAAACTTACTTTGTTCCCTGAAGTATAATCAAATTAATATTGTTTTGATTATCAGGAAACTTATAAGATCAAAGGTTTATTCAGCCTCTCTGCTTGTGGTTAATGGAAGTAAATATAGGAATGAGAATGGACTCTACTCTTAGAAAATATTTTCTTTATCAATAATGGATCAAGACCATGAATAGTCAAATATTTAAGCTAAGAAAAGAAAGCCACCATCTCCTAGTTTCAAAAGTGTATCATGCAAAATGTATAATATCCTTTTTCCTTATTAAAGGTCTCTATATCTCTTTTCCTTTTAAATAGTTTCCTCTCCTAGAGCACTGTCCCCCTGGGGGACACTCTTCTCACTGGTGATTCCCTCCCATGAGAGAAGTTGGGGAAAGGGTGGTTCAGAGATGTGGCAATAGTGAGCTCTGTCCTGGACATGCTGAGTTTTTGAAAAGTACCCCATCCATCTTGCTTGCAAGTTTTTACATAATTAGTGCTTAGCATGGTTTGTGGCACGTAGTAAGCTCTGAATAAATGCTTTATCTATCTATCTATCTATATATTAAGGACATATCAAGTTGCTTTACCAGAAAATGTAAGTAGAAAATGGTATAAGCCAAGGTCCTCATTCTCAAAGAGTTTGTAATCTGGCACTAAAAATTTGGCAAAACAGATGCTTCTACATAAATTATACTCAGCTGTAGACAGCAGCAAACTTGGAGAATCCAGCTAACAGAGTCAACAGCATATACCCATAAAATGTTCTAGCCAAGCCTTCAGAATATCTCCTGAGAGCTCAACCAATTAGGAAATTGATGAGGATTAAATCCAGCAAACAAACAAATACATTTTATTTTCAAAATATTGGGGAGGGAAGAATATGCAAAAAGGAGAAAACATGAATATGTTATAATCATTATCTGGGACTTTTTGTGATATAGAGTTAGCCACATTCCTTGCTGAAATATATACTGTATTTTATAGAAACCCCATTCCTGTAACTCAGAAAGATAAAAAAGTAAATAGTATGTGAATGATTGTTTATCCAATTAATCTCAAAACATCATCATCATCATCCCTATAGTCATCATGTCAACTCTCCTTGACTTCTTTATTTATGGAAATCATACCACGTTTTTAGTTTTCCACTTATATTCAACATCTTGACTCTTACCTCACTCTCATCGATATGATATTCCATAAATCTGGGTATGCCCTATGACACAGTTTTGAGCCCTCTTCTCTTCATTCTCTACATTCTCTTTCTTGGTGACTACTTCAAATTGGATGTCCTTGAGATTATTTCAAACACAGCAAGTCCCAAAAAGAACTGATTATTCCTCCACCTCCAATCCAAAGTGTTCTCTAAATTCCCTATTTCTGTTGAAGGCACCATCCTGATTCCTCTCTCCAAGGATCACGACCTCAGTCTTATCCACAACTGTTTAGTCTCTCCTCCCCCCTATATAATCATTTATCAAATCTTACTATTTCCTTTCCACACTTGTGTCTGACTCATTCTGTTTACTCACACAGATACCATCTTAATTTGATCTTTCATCATCTCCCAGCTACTATTGTAATAGCCTCTCTATTGGTCTACCTGACTAAAAACAGTTCCTGTTTTATCATATCCTTCCCATAATTATATATGTGAATGTCCTTAAGAGTAGATCTGATTATGTGACTTTCCTACTCAGTAAAGTGGCTTCCTGTTGTTGCATCTAGGATAAAACAGAAACTTTTCTCTTTTGCTTTCAGAGACACATCTTAAGTAGCATATGCATATACATGTGTGTATATGTATATGTATATGTATATGTATATGTATATGTATATGTATATGTATATGTATATGTATATGTATATGTATATGTCCTTGAAGTTCCTTGTGAGGGATTATTTTATTCTTTTTTTAATCTCCAGTGCAAGACAGATAGTAGTATAATAAATTATTGTTGAATAATTGACTGCTCTGTAACTTATATAGTCTTGCAGAATTACCTCAAGTGTTGAGAGGCAAAGTAACTTTCTTGTGGTCACACAACCAGTATGTATCAAAGGCTAGATTTAAACCCAGGTCTGGTTGACTGCAAGATCAGCACTCTATACAGACTAAGCCATTTTGCTTTGAGTTGATTCATAATTATTAAAAAAATCAAAAAGTGATATTCCACATTTTCTATGGCTTTTTCCAAAATATCTTATAAGTGATGAATTCAGGCAATCAGGAAATATTCAATATAATAAAATTCCTTCAGGGAAATCATTTTCTTATGGAGAATAGAAGTTGTATCTCCTTTTGTACATATCTTTTATTCAAGGGACAAGGGATGGAGCTGGACTTATGGTTTCATTTTGAATAGGGAATTTCTCCTGAGGAAATTCTCTTTCTTCTGGTGCTTTTGTTTGTTATGTTTTTTTTTTTTTGTATATGGCTCATAGGTTAAGTTTGAACCTAGGTCTTCTTGAATCTCTATCCACTCTGGTCAGCTGACTCTGGATCTAGAAAAAAGTGAGCATTTAATAAGTGTTTTTTGTTCAATTCTTTCAAGCGCTAAAAAAAATTCAAAATTTGTCCCATGTATTGATTGTTGGATAGAATAAAAACACTTTACGAAAAAGTCAGAATATGCAAAAGTAAGGGAAAATGTGAAGATGATAACAAGGAGGTGAAAGGTTAATACACTATTAGCCAGTTTGGCCAAGACAGATATTTGTGGTAGCTTTAGGTCTTGCTAAAGACTGGTTTTATGGACATTCTATTCACATAGCTCATAAATATTTAAATGGTACAGTATGTATTAAGTATGTATAGATAGTAGTAGCAGCACCCTGACCAGTACCAACAGAATTCTTCCTCTTCCTCTTCCTCTTTCTCCTCTTCCTCCTCCTCCTCCTCCTCCTCCTCCTCCTCCTCCTCCTCCTTCTTCTTCTTCTTCTTCTTCTTCTTCTTCTTCTCTTCTTCTCCTCTTCCTCCTCCTCCTCCACCTCCTCCTTCTTCTTCTTCTTCTTTTTCCTCTTCTTCATCACCATCATCAAAGCAACTGTCCTTTCAGACTTTCCTATTTCTCACATATTAGGCACTGCATAATCATTCTCTAGGTTTCTCATGTTGAAACCTTTGTTTCTTCTCCCCTTTTCCACCAGAAAGTTAAGCATTACTCACTAATCAAACATGTAGTTACCTAACACACGAGAAAGAGAATTAGAAGTGGGTAGAGATAACACATTTTTTTTTCTTGGTTAATTCAATTATTTTCATCAAAAAGGGCTAAATGGGCAATAATTAGTAGGATACTGATATTAAAATAGTTTTTTTGGTAGGGAATAATAGGTTTTTTTTCTAAAGTAAGAGAATTTGCTGTTGCCTTTCTTCTCTTTCTTTCTCCATTCCTCCTTCCCTCCTTCCTTCTTATTCACATATTCAATGCAATTATAAAATACTATTAAATATTTTAAATGGTTACATATTATTTTTTTCCCATTTAGAACAACTATGACAGTAAAACATATTATTGCCATATGTTCAAGGCCTCATCTGTTATCATTTTAGTTTGCTTAGCTTTTTGTCTGCATAAGCTTAAGTGTGTCTTTTGAGGGGTTAAGGATCTACTCAGTATTATTCTGTGTAACAGAAGTATTCTGAGTAAGGAAGATTAGCCTATGGTGATAGCACCTGAAAGGGTTGAAAATATGTCTTTGCATTATAAAAAGTTTACTCTAAAAAGTAAAGGGGTATTTAAGTTATTGCTGGACTGAATAAAATATATCTCACTCAGCAAGCTGATAGTTCATCAGACAGAATTTTAGATAACTATTTGGATAAAAGAATTGCTGTATGTTACCCACCACAACAACTGAGTTCAATTACTACTTTAGAGAAACCATAGCATTTACAAGTACAAAACTGGTGATTTAAAATGAAATAGAAATTTCCTGAGGCAGAGAAAAAAAACAGTTCAGAATAAAATGTTAATTCTTTCCCCAAATACTTACTTTCAAAATATAATGCTTTTAATCAACAGTGATATGAATCTATTCTTAACTACAATTTTAAAAGTCCAGAAGAAATAATCATGTTTTATTTTTAAATTTTTCAGGCTCATTTCAAGATGTCAAAATGCAGAGGACTCTAAAATCTTAATGCAGTTTTAAGCTTTAATAGCTTTAAGTTTCAATAGATTAAAATGGCATCAAGATTTTTTGGGATACCTTCCATATTATCAAAACAAACCTGATAAACAAAGAACTGGAAACAAAGTAGATATGCATTGATTGATGAATGGCTAAACAAGTTGTAGCACATGAAGGTAATGGAATATTACTCTACTATTTTAAATGAAAAATATGATGAATACAGAGAAAGATGGAAAGACTCTCATGAACTAAAGCTGTAAAGAAAGAAGACATATTAAAAATATATATACAATGACCACAACAAAGCAAATGGAAAGAACAAGTACAGAACAACTAAAAGTGAATGTTGCTGAATTATAAAGAATAAGGTTGGACTTAAAAATGAAGTCTTAGGAGATACTGCCCTTTTTTCTCGATTGAAATGGGGGAAAGGCATACACAGGTATGGAACATTTCTGATTTTTTTCAATTTATTGATTAATTTTGTTCAATACTTAAAATATTATAAGAGATGGTTTATTGGGAGTGATAGGGATTGGGACACAGGAAAATCAAGGAAATATGAAAGCAAAAGATAACAAAAAACTTATTAAAAATAAACCTAGTGATCTAAGCTTTCCTTAGGGTTTGGTTTCTTCACATATGTGAAGGTTATATGCATTAATCTAGGTAATAATCTGAGTAAACTCCCAGTGTGTAAACTTTTCTGCCAACAGATCCCCAGCTCACCTGTGTAATACCAAATAAGGCTTTTGTAGCACACAGAGATTCAGCAACCAGATAAGACCTCTATAACACACAGAGATTCAGTAACTTGCCCATGGTTACACAATTGAATGCTGGGGTGAAATTTGAACTCAAGCTCTCTTGACTGCAAGCTGTGGTAAGAAAAATATTTATTTTATGCAAGATAAGATGCCTTCCCTTTTAGGAGGCAAGGAAGTTGCTTTTGGGATTTGGTTGACCTGGAATCCAAGGGGTTTAAAAATCCCATTTATAGAGAGTCCCCATTGCCCTGCACTTTACACTCTGAAGTACACAAAAACTCTGGACATCCATGTTTGTTTATCTCATGTAATTCTTGTCCACATGCTCCATAAATTTAAACACTGGGGTCTACCCCATGTGCAAGAGCGTTTCCTTATTTTTTTCCTGAGAGCTTAAACTTACTAGTGGAATACTCTGACCACCTGTAATGCACTACTTTTAACATAAGACTATCTTGTTTTCTCTTTTTCTCAGATAATTCCTTGATAATTTTTTTGGCAGTTTCTTATTGATTTTCTTTTGTACTCTTCCCTTACCAAATCTAAGTCCCTACACTTGCCTCTATATGATAAGCATTTTTATATTTTGGAGGCAGTGGCATTTCATATCTCCATGCCATAGCAATAGTGATAAATTTTTAGTATTACATAAGTGGCCTTTCTTTTCATGGGAAGTTTGGGATCAACACAGGAACTTGATAATTTCCTAAAAGCAACCCAACCATCTTTTCTCCTCCTTTTATACTCTAGCCTCACCTTCTTGTTCATCTGTATGACAAATCCAGATATGAACTCTAATCAGCAAATGAAGCATCTACCCAAATGAGAGTTGGAATCTGAACAATAGAATTCAGCAAGCACCAGCCCTGAAGTCAGGAGGACCTAAGTTTAAATCTGGCCTCGGACCAAACACTCAACCCCAATTGCGTAACAAAAAAAAAATTTAAATAAACAAACAAGCAAACAAACAAATAAGAAAATAAAGAAATGAATAAAAAAATTAAAAATAAATTAATAAATAAGTAATGAATAAACATAAAAATAGAATTCTGTGTACACTCAGTCTTTCCTCTGTGGATAGACAAACTCAACTCTTGAGTGATTACTGATATCTTCCACAATGCTCTTCAATATTGTAGGACTTAATCCAATGCACACAATTTTGTCGTGGAACATTGACATTAATATGGAATTTAAACTTAACTTGGACTTCATCAGAGTGGTAAATACTCTTGACAAGCATGTATCTCCCTCTTTTATACTTCACCTTATGTTTCCCAGAGGGACACTAAAGAGCGTTTTATCTGTTATATATTCTGAGGAATCTTTAATGATCTAGATGTGTGGATAGAAACACTTCATTTTAAGAAAGTGTATTAAGATAGTACTTTATTCTACCTTGGGCTTTTCCATAATCCACAAACTATAGGCACAATGGTGTCCTAAATTCTTTAAATATTTCAGTCCATTGTGAAATGGTAGAGCTATTGACTATTGCTAATTTGTGAAAACCTTGTTCTTTTTTTCCCTACTAATTCACCCTTTGAAGATGACTTCAATGAATCCATAGCTAGATCCTTCATAAAAATTTAGCATGGAAGAGAGAGTAGCCATATAAGTCAGTACTTATTTATGTTCTCTTGGTACCCTATTTTTGGGGTATTCATAAGTTCTAAGACTTTTCCCATGCCTTTTGTATCTTGTCCTCTCCCTTGTGTATTGCTCATTCAATTATCTCATAAATGCATGACTTCTAGCATATTCTCTTCTATACATATTCAATCCAAAATCAAGGTTTTTACCATTTCTGTTCTCTTTAGTGTCATTTCTACCTCCTTTCTAAACACATCTGGAAACACTGTATTAAGGTCTAATTGACTGGATCCTTAATGGAAAAAAAGATTTTGATATAACATTAGAATTTTAATTTTTTTTTGCAAATCTTTTCCATTTTTCTTCTGTTTGTAGTCCTTTTTCCACTTTTATCCTTCAAACCCTCTGGGCTGTTTTGCTTAGTTGTAAATTTTGCCAAGCTTTATAAATCTGACTTTACTCTCCACTGCTTCTCTGCTTTATGAAATTATTTCACTCATAACCATTTATCATTCTTCTCTATAATATTTTACAAATAAGTTTATATCCTAACACATATTGCTTTTTTGGCAGTTATCTCTATTTGGAAAGAAAGTCATATGTTTGCAGACTAAGGTACTTCCTGGGCTTTTTTGATTTCTTGGCCCTAGTAATTAGTTTGCATTGGCTAAACTCTGGATAAAATTATTTTAACAATAATTTAACAAATACAGTAACTCGTATTTGTCACCTGTATTATTTTATAAAATTGTGTAACACATTATTTGGAAGTTATTTATTTATAATTCAATTTCATAAATATCATATTTCTTCATTGTCTGTCTCTTTTGAAGAATATGACCAAAATTTTGGTAAGGAGTTTTGTATACGCATTCAAAAGATCTCCAAAAGTTTTGGGAAAGTTGTGCTGATTTAATTATATTCTGAAAAATACCATACAACTATTTTATAGCACTCATATCACTTTACAATTTTCTTGTGCACTTATCATAAATGTATGATAATTATTTCCATTTCTACCATATACCATGTGCCTGATATTAGGCTTCGTGAGGGCAGAAGTTGGGTCTTATTTCAACTTTTTAGTCCTAGTGCCCTAGCACTGAATTATATTTAACATTCTCAAAAGTATTTTTAAAATACCTGAATTATGAACTGCACCACTGTACCCCAAATTAATATTATCTCTGAGAGAAGCATTATTTTAATTGTTATCTTTAAAGGAAAACTAATCTCCACCACAATTTGTGGGATTGGAAAATCAGTCACCAATGAGCCTGAAAATATAAAGTCATGCCTCTACCCTTGTGTTGAAATTACAAGTCTTTCCACTTCATTTCTGCCTGGAAATGATTGTGTTCAACATAACTTATGATCAGAGCATTTTCTCAGAGGCACAAGGGTACATAGAGCATGGAAAAGGAATGTCAGTACAGCTCGGGGGGAGCATTTAACATTGGACCTCTACCAGAGAAGGACAGATGAAACCCACGTTCTTTGCTCTGTTCACAGGAGAAAGAATGCTTTGGAAAGGCTCAAATGCACTGAAGTACTTTCTCTGGACGAACATGATAAAACATTTTAAGAACGGAAAATTGTGGCTTCTCTCAGCTCTTCCCATCCTATCACTGCCACAATATTGCTTATATTGAATCCCTACTAAACTACAAATAATTACTTTGTGTCTTGTAGCCTGTTCAATAACTCAGTTTTGAGTTTTACTTTTTTCAAAGGTTTGTTGCCATGCCAACAAAGAGGATGTGACTGTTCAGTGTTCTTGCTATAATGACAGTAAAGAAACCCCAAATGGTTTATAGTAAATAGCAACCACATCACAAGGCATAATAATAGCATTTTTTTTGAGGAAGATAAGTTGGAAGTATATAATTAAGAGTTATTTAACTCACTTGGAAGGAGACACATTTTGTTTTTACTTTATATGTAAATTGACTATACAATTATTTCAGCAGGTCAGGCCTGAATAAAGAACACACACACAGGCTCACATACACACACACACACACACACACACACACACGCACACACATACACAAATCTATGTGTGTGCATATGTGTGTATGTATATGTGTGTGTATATATATATGATAATCAATTACCTATATACATATCAATTCTTCCTTATTTCAAGAGATAAATCTTTAGTAAAAATATATCCCTCAAAAAAGTTAGATAATAATACTAAATTGAAGCAAATAATAACAAAAAATGTCATAATAGTTTTGGCCTTGGTTTTTAGCACATACACGTGAAAATGGGAGGCAGTGGGATAGAATTCCATTAAATTCAGCAAAAAATATATTAAGCATCTATCATGAGCCAGGCACTGTACTAGGCACTGGGGATACCTATACTCATGCTTCTGATATTCTACATTACTTTTAAAAATTTTCTTAGCAGTTTTGAGGTGCATTACATATGTAACATTACCTTCATTTTACAGATGAGGAAACTAAGATGTTATATTGGGATATTTTATTCTCTTTTCTTTAAAATAATAACTAGTGAGGATAGATCACTGGGTCTGAAGTGAGACAGATCTGCATTCAAATTCAGCTTCTAACATTTACTAGTCATATAAGCCTGGGCAATTCACTTAAGGACTCTCTCCCTCAGTTTCCTCAGGTTGTTGGAAGGATCAAATTAGATATTTGTAAAGCACTGACTGCCACAAAATAGGTGCTTAATGAATGCGTATTACATCAATAATTTCCTTCTTTTCTCTGTCCCTCCCTCCCTCCCTTCCTTCCTTCCTTTCCCTTCCTCCCTCTCTTCCTTCCCTTCTCCTTAACTGGGTAGAGACTTGTGCCAGAGGGACCAGACATACAGTATTTCAATTCAATATTCCAGGTTTGATACAATGAGTGTTCTTTGGTGGCAGTGTCAAAAGAGAGAAGAGGGAGATATATATATATATATATATATATATATATATATATATATATATATTATATATATATATATATATATATGCCATATTTGTATGTGTATGTGTATCTCATATTATAAAGGCAGAAACAACAGAATATAACAGGACTTGAACGTTTATTGCACATGGGGAGAAAGTGAGAGAGAGAAAATGCTAGGTGTAGGATTATATTTTGGTTTACAGCCTCAGTGATTGGGAAGATGATGGTATCCTAATACAGAAGTTAGAAAGAGGGGACAGTTTGAGGAAAAAGACAATGAGTTCATTTTTGGATATGTTGATTTTAAGATGTCTACAAGGAGGGATCATGATCTGAATAACTGGTAATGTTAACTCCTTGACTGAAATTACAGAAGCATGAAGTAAGTACTTAAGAGTTTCTTTAAAGCCATTTAGAATTCAGAGATGTTTATTTCAATTACCAGACAAAGACATAGCTTTGACTTGTACTGTATAAAGATTCAACCCAAGACCGGATGTATATAAAAGAATATTGAAGGCTGCTTTCATGATACAGTCTTCTACTGCCCTCAAACCTCCAAAGTTCTGAAGAACTGTTTCCAATCAAAATGTTAGCAATTTGATGGTAAAGAAGTAGCTGCTACCCAAAGAGAAAAATATTTTTTAAAATAGCACTTCATATGTACCTACAACATCCATGTACCTATGGATCTTCACCCTCTAGCATAAAAATTGCATAGGGAAAATGCCAGATTGGGAGTTGGGAAATCTTGGGTTCAAATTCTCTTTGACTTATAAATAAATGATTTTTAGGTTGGAACTCAAAAATGCTTAGCATAAAGACTTCTTACAAGGGATTATGACAGCAGACTTTAAGTACTATACTTAAAAGATTGCCAAGTGGGAAAGGCCATAGACTTGTCTTGTTCATTTCCAGAGGGAAAAATCAAACAAGAATGCAATTCTCAGAGAGTTATGAGGAAAAAAAAATAATCATAGCTGTCCTAAAGTAGAATAGGATACCTTAAAAGGTAGTGGGATGCACCTTCCTACAGGCTTTCAAGCAAAAGCTGGATTTGATATGATGTAGAGGGATTCCTTAATGAGTCAGTTTGGATTAGGTAATCTCTGAGGTTCCTTTCCATTATAACTTCCATGTTTATGTATTTTTCCTTTAACCTTTTGCCTCATGGGTAAATCCAGGAAACCAACTACTGAACTGACCTTGAAGAGTTATAAGGATCACTTGAGGTAGTGTACATAAAGCACTAAAATTTCTAAAGTCTACCTAAATGCCAATTATTATTTTGTAACCTTTTAAATTTTTTCAAAAACTATTATTTGAAACACGCCTCTCCTTTCCCTTTTGCTTCCTTATTCTCTTAGACACTTGATTCACTCTTTTGAATGTGAATTGTTGAAGATAGATAGATTATTAAGCAATTAAACAAACAAGATACAATTAAAAGATTTAAAAAATCTTTTGTTTGATGTAAATATTACTTTCTGATTTTTGTGTTTATTTTTAATTGCCTTTCAGCATCTTTTTTAGATTATATATTTTAGAGCTGAAAGGGACTTTTAAGATCATCAATCAGTCAATGACCATTTATTAAGTACCTACTATGTGTCAGACACAGAAAGAATGAAAATAGGGTAACGAGGATAAAATGAGGTAATATATGTATAACATGCTTTTCCAACTATGAGATACCATAGATAGAAGAGTCACTATTATATGGAAGTTAAGAAAATGTCTAAGATGACTGAGTAACATATGCCATTTTCCGAAGTATGATAATAATGATCCTATATAAAGAAATGCAGGCAAATGTTGTTTCTATAGTAAGATCAATGACATCATAGTTGTATTGGGAGTTTTTGTTTGCTTGTTTCTAAAAGATTTCATTCAAAAGGAAGGTCCCATTGTACAAGTTTCCCCTATCAAAGCAAATCAGCCCTTAATATATAATTCATAGTTATAGTTTTAGAGAGTTGCCTGGGGCACAGAGAGATTAAATGTCTGGTCTGTGATGACTTAATTATTACTGGTCAGAAGTAGGACTTGGACTCAGGTTTTGCTGAAGCTTCTCATGTCAATTTAGTATTGCTTATTGATATTAATTTTAGATAACTACTGGCATAAATAACTCCAAATAATAAATAATTGATTCCATCTAAAATAAAGTAACTGATAATAAAATATAAAAGGACATTTTATTAAGAAATTAATTAAATTTTAATAATAATATCTAGCAGTTATAAACCTTAAGGTTTACAAAGCTCTTTAAGATTTCAAAACAATTGGGAGATGGGCCTCTTATTTTCTCCACTTCACAGATGAGGAAACTGAAAAAAAGATGTAAATTAAGCAATTAGTAATTAATTGCATGAGGCAAGTTTTGAACTTAGGTCTTCCTGACTCCATCTTCTAAATTCTAGCCATTCCATCATTATGGTAGTCTTTCTTTACATCTTGAATAATTAGATGATATATTTATATATGTTACATTTATACACATATATACAAATACATGTGTATGTGCATACCTACACACATACTTACCTGTGTATAAACATATATCTATATCTACCTTTAACTAATTTTTCAAAAGAGGAGAAGAGATAAGGCTACAAGTTGTTTGGACAGGCTAAATAAACTAGAAATATTTTCATGTCAGTGTGTTCAACTAATAGCTGAACTTCCTTCTTGGTGGTCACAACACTGATGAAATATGCCAAATTTTATTTGGCTGCACATACTGTGATGATCAAAATATAACAGTGATGACAAGAGAATTATTTCAAACTGAAAGGAATCAAATTTATTAAATAATTTTTAGTGCTGAATTATCCTAATTTTTTCATTAGCTAAAAGATATTTGAAGATAATTATGTCTGTTTAAGCCAGATTGACATTTTTCTTTAATGGCTGAGCATCTCATACCATACACATATTAAAACTGGTCTGAGAATAAAAGATTAAATGACTCTCCAATGTGCTCAATGAGTTAATAAGTGTCTGAGGTGGGAAGAGAGTCCAGGACTTCAGATTCAAAGTCCACATATTTTCCTACTGCAAAATGTCTCTTTGCTACTTTTTTTTACATGTGCAAAGATGGTCTCAGAGAAGTATAGAAAAAAGCTGAAAAAAAATCTAAGTTGCCTTGATTTACATGAACTCCAGAGATAATTATGATATAGCTGCTGACATTTTGTGTTACTTTAAATACCATTTAATAGCTACCAATGGTCAATGGTACCATATATGAAATATTGTGATCCAGAATGGTTCTTGTATATTATTTATATTTTCAATTGAGAAAACTGAGTCCAGAATGTCATAGGACCACAGAAGCCAATCTATTCAACTCCCAGATTTTATAGATTGGGAAAGTGAAGAACAGAGACAATAAGTGATTTGCCCAAGGTCATATAGCTTGTAAGTTTAGTGCCGTCTTGACCAGGCTAAAGTGAGTGGTCTAATGTAAGAGAACAAGTATGTATGAGAGTTGGAACTCTGGCCTTCTAAACTTAAGTGTAATATTCCCTCCATTACATTATATATTGCCTCTCAAGAGAAGAGTTGGATGCTGACAAATGTCTGATCTGAATGTTCTGGTCTGAAAGAGAACTTATGCCATGTACTTAGAGGAAAGATGATGCCATTTCTTAAGTTATCTCAAAAGTGGTGAATTATTCTCAAACCATCTAGAACTTAATTTGAAATTATGCCTGTCCTCTATACTCTACACTGAATACATGAACATATATTTAGATCCTCAGTTATGTTGTCTTGACTCACAATTTATAGAGTATGAGTAATATCTCAATGCAGTTGACAGCCTGATGTGATTATATATCATGGTAGGTATGGGCTGCCTAAAATTGTAACATGTCAAAGGGTGTACACAGAACTAATTCAGTGGAACAAACATTTGTTAAGTGTTTACTATGTACAAAGCACTAGATTTCTGGGTTCCAGTGATATAAAGACAAAATGAAAAGTGTTTCCTGTCCTCAGGCAGTTTGCAAAATTCAGTTATCATGTGTTGCTTTTAGATCAAGCTCATCATTGGTGTTTTTTCACTTTCTTATTTACATATATTCCCTCCTTCTCATGTTCTTTACACTGCCCACTCTCCTAAGCATTCTTTCCAAGGACAAAGCTCTCTTCCCTTGACATAGGATGAATTGACAGATTATAATTTTCCCCAGGCTATTCTTCTACCTATCCAATCAACACTTTGATGCCTTTAGTACTCGTTTTGACAAAAAATGATTATCTGTTTTAATAAATTTTCATTGATATATGAATAGACACTTTCTTTAACCCTTAGAGAGTTGTTTTCATATTAAAAGAGCAGATTGTTAACCCAAATGAATCTCTAATTATGGTACAAGAGACCTGAATATATTTCCCCTTTCTAAAATCTTTTTTTTTTTTTATCTCTAGCAGAAAGGAATCCTAGATGGGGCCTAGGTAGTACCTTCTCTTAATTCCTCAATTATAAAGAGTGTGTCCAATTAGCAGTCAGTTCTACCCATAGACAAATGATACATTTCCCATGACGTAGTTAAAAATTCTAGGAAGTTATTCAGAATGTATGCTTCATATAATTTGGGATCTGAATACACACACACACACACACACACACACACACACATATATATATATATATATTATGTATATGTAATTTCTTTTAATGTTAATAGCCATGATGATTACTGAGCTACATTGATTTGCTAAATAAAGTATTTAAACTTATAAAAAGTACCTAATATCTAGTCCCTGTGGAGAAACCCAAGATATGGTTCCTGCTTTCAAGAACCTTGCAATCTAATCAGAGAGACAGTACTGACATATGTGAGACATTGTTTTTAAATGTTAACCTGATAGTGCCGACTATAAGTGTAATAGAATTTCAGAGAAGGAAAAGAATAGCATAGACTGCTATAAAAGAAAGATTTGTTGGAAGAGTGAGACAAAGGCTGGGTCTTAAAGTGCATGTAAAATTGGATGACAGTTAAACAGCACTTTTCCAAGACTCCACAATAGTGTTGTACAGCCAGTGACAGATTACTCACCATTCTGTCTCATTTTCCTTTGGTAAAATAGATATCATAAAGACAGAATCTTAGCAAATGAGATATTTTTCCCCTCTGGTAATATTACTTTGAGATAACTGAAGAAAAGTCCAATGAAGAGGGTTGTAAAGTAAGTGTTATGACATTTTTTTTTGCTTTGTTTGGTTCTAGAAATGCATATCAGTACAACACATAGTAGTCATATAAATAGTAAAAGAACATTTGAAACAGTAAGCCAGGAGAAAGCAGATTCATTGTACCAAAAGCTATAGTGGTATACAGCAGAAGAAAGAGCACTATGTACACTAGGGCAAAAAACGAGGGCTTTTGTCAAGTCCACAAATGTTCATTGAACACTTACTAAGAGCTAGCCACTGGCCCAAGGACTATGGAAACAAACAAACAAAAACATTAAAAAAAATTCCCTGATATTAAGGAGCTTACATTAGAAATGAATGAAGCAATATATAAACAGCTAGCTAAATGCAAACTCTATACTTAATAAGTAGGATCAATTCAGGGAGGGGAAGGTATTAACAACTTAGATGATTGAGAAAAAGCCTCTTGAAGAATATAGGATTTGAGTAGTGTATGGAAGGAATTCATAAAACACAAGAGCTAGAAATGAGACAGTAGCACTTTACTGGCATGGGAATGGCTTAGGCAAAGGGAGTGGAATACGGAGTGTTGTAACTTCCTGGGGCAGATGCAAGATGGCAGAGTAGAGAAAGCACTCAGCTGAGCTGTTCCAACATTACCCTACAAACAACTTTAAAATAACCCCTGAAATCCAATTCTGGAGTGGCAGAGGCAACAAGAAGTCAGAGTGAGACATTCTTCTAGTCCAACACAACACAGGATGTTTGAAAGAGAGCTCTGTAACATGGAGGAGGAATCTGGTTTGGAGCCTACGTGGATGAAACACCAATGATGGAGCAAGGTGATGTTGGCAGAAGCAACATTCAGGAGGTCTCAAGCCAGAGACAATAAGGGGACCTGGAAAGCAGTCAGAGGAGATTACCCCCGTGCTAATACTGGATGCAGGAACAAATGTCATTTGTGGCAACTCCATTGTTTATACCTATTTCTGGGTCATAGTTGAACTGCAGAAAGGTGCACTTTATGTAAAGAGGGAGTAGAAGCCCACAGAGATAGTATCATTTCTGGTCCAAAGAGAGGAAGAGTCCTGAGGAGATGTGTCAACTCCAATCCCCAAGAATCAGGGCTCTTCCTGGGTAATGACTAGAGTACAGAGCAAAAAATCAGTGACCACCCCTCTACCCAGATTATATAACCTTGGAAGCAAAGAAAAATTCCAAACCTCTAGAACTCTGGTTCTGAAAACAGCGGTATGAAAAAGGCTGAAGCCTGAGACAGTGCCCTCACCCACACATGCCAGGAATAGAGGCTATCATAAACATAAAATTCAAAATTAAGAAATAGGGTGGAAAATGTGTAAGACAACAAAAAAGAACCTTTCCATAAAAAAAATCTTCTATTATGACAGGAAATATTAAGAAAAAAAGAGAAAGAAGTCCAAACAGTTATAAGCAAGAGTTCAAAGGGAAAAGGGGGGGGGTGGTAGGGATTGAATAAAAGCCCAAGAAAAATTGTGGAAGAGACAAAAACTGATTTTTAAAATAAAATAAGTGGTAGAGAAGAAATTAGGTAAAGAAATGTAAGTAAAGGAAGAAATTATGAAAAGACAACAATCTGAGAAGAGTCACAAAAAATACCAAAGAAAATAACAAAAAATGGCTAAATGGAAAAAGAGATACAAAAGTTCACTGGAGAAAATAATTCCCTAAAAATATTAATTGGGCATATTGAAGCAAAAGACTTCATGAGTCATCAAGAAGCAATAAAACAAAGTCAGAAGAATGAAAAAAATAGAAGAAAATGTGAACAATCTCATAGGACAAAAAACTGACATGAAAAATTTATTGAGGAGAAATAATTTAAGAATTATCGGATTACCTGAAAGCATGAAGAAAGAGCTTATATGTCCTTTAAAAAATATCGTGTAAAACTGCATTCATATCCTAGAACAGAGGTTTCCAAACTTATTTGGTCTACAAGTCCCTTTTAAGAAAAATTACTCAGTGCCCCTCTGGAAATCTACTTTCTAAACCCTTTAATGTTTTTTTTAAAATTATGTCATTTGAAAAAAATGTATTTTTTTTAAATGATGCATCTTAAGTTTAATATAAATCTTTGGGGGGTAGTTTCTTGCATTAAAATTTTAATGATGCATATTGTATCATGTAACTGTATGTATAGTATTGTAAACAAGTCATTACGCTCACATATTTCTGCTGATGCACGCTGGACTTCCCAACAATTCCTGACATGCTCTCCTGCCAACACTTGTTTGTTAAGACTTAACCACTGATGGGTTATAACTTGTGTTTTGTGTGTTTATTTGGAAAATAATGTAACCACTAAAATTTTCATTGTTATACAACAGATGAAACATGTACAAGCTTTTTTTTTTCAAAATGTCTTCTCTTCTCTTTTCTTATGCTTCTACCAACTCCTTATTTTTATCAAAGCCCTCAATTGCACCTGAGGCTACTACCACACCTTGGATTATTCCAGTGCCCCCTAAGGAGCAGTATCACCCACTTTGGGAACCTCTGAGAAACTGGAAGAATCCACCTCCTCAAAGAGATCCCCAAATGAAAATTTCTAGGAATATTGTAGCCAATTTCCAGGGCTCCCATGTCAAAGAGAAACTACTTCAGGCAGCCACAAAGAAACTGTTCAAATATCCCAGAGCCATAATTGTATCACACAAAATTTGGCAGCTACCACATTAAAGGAGAGGAAGACTTAGAATATGGTATTTTGGATGGAAGATGAGATGGGATTATAAACAAGAATAAGCTACCTAGCAAAACTATATAATGTCTCAAGGGAATAAATGAACATTTAATGAAAGGGAGAACTTTTAAATGGTAAAGTAGGAGTCTATTGAGGAGGAGCTTGAAATGCCATAGAAAGATACAAGAACTAGAAATGATGGATTGTATAGAAGACCACCAACACTTATTGGAGAAATGTGGGATTCAGTCTGTCCTATGCTTTAGAAAAATCACTTTTGTATAGATAATGGATTGAAGTACAGAGAGACTTGAGACAGGTTGTTCAATTACAAAACTATTATAATAGACTATATGAAAGGAGATGAGGGCCCAAATAAAGGCTGAAATGGTGTGAATGAAAAAAAGAGTACACAAACAAGAGATATAGCGAAGGGAGAAGCAACAAGACTTAACAACAGATTGGATATGTGGGGTGAGTGAGAATAAGGGGTGATTGAGAACATGATGGCGCCTTATTGGTAAATAGGGAAGTTTGTAAGTGAGGAGGATTCTGGGGAAAATACAGTGGTTGAGTTCTGTTTCAGACATTGAATTTGTTCTGCCTATGTGTTACCAAATTCAATATATCCCAAAGGTAGTTAGTGATGAAGGACTGGAGAGTAGGAGGTGACTATGGCTGGATACATACATACATACATACATACATACATACATACATACAAACACACATGTGTGTATGTGTATATATGTATGTGTATATACATATATATATGCATATATATATATATATATTGCAGATGGACGATGAATGAATTGATAATAATGGAAAAGATAACTACTGAGATAATACAGAAGAAAAATAGAAGATGGCCCAGAACAGAAGCTGAGGGAACATACATAGTAGTAGATATGGCATAGATGAAGAGCCAGCAAAGAAGAAAGAGGAATGATCAGAAGGCAGAGAGCTAGGAGGGAGCAATGTCATGAAAACCCTGTGATAGGTATTCAGAAGAAGGTGATAAACATTTTCAAATGCTATAGAAAAGGAATGAAGAATTAGGATTGGGAAAAGATAAGTAGATTTGTTAATTGAGACTGTTGGTGACTTTGGAGAGGGCAGTTTCAGTCAAATGACAGACTCAGAAGTTGGATTTTTAGCCAACACTGACATGACATAAATTGCTTGTTTTATTGCTTAAATTTTCTGATCTGCAAAATGGGAATAATGATACTTGTTCGACTAGCTTTATAAGGCTGTTGGAAGAAAACACTAAACCTCAAAGTCTTCTGTTAATGTGAAGTCGTAGACCTGCTATGCTATACCAGAAGAAGCATACCTCTTTAATCTATTTTGGACTGTATTGAGATGGGAGGTTCCCCTTCCATTACACAGTTATTTCAGATTTAGATTAAGAAAGAATGAGTCATACATGAATTGCACAGATTGATGAAAATGGCTCATATTCACAAATATAACAGTGAATTCAATAGTTAAAGAAAATGGAATTGTTTGCTCTCTGATATTAGACAATAAAATCATACCTGCATGTTGTTTCCTCTCTTCACATCTTATATATTGACCCAACACTCATACAAGGAAATAGAATTAGTCAGAGAATGGTGTTAAGAGCCAGAAAGCTGTTTGTCAATTATATCAGTGCTTCTATGTAACCTGGAGCAAATCCTTTATCTGTGCAGTTACTACTGATGCCTTGCAGAATCAGTGTTCTAAGAAAGAGAGAGAGAGAGAGAGAGAGAGAGAGAGAGAGAGAGAGAGAGAGAGAGAGAGAGAGAGAGACAGGGAGACAGAGACAGAGACAGAGAAGGGAGGGAGGGAGGAAGAAAGAAAGAGAGAGAGAGAAAAAGAAAGAAAGGAAGGAAGGAAGGAAGGAAGATAAAGAAAGAAAGAAAGAAAGGTCTCCATAGATTATCATCCAGAACAACTTCTTTCTCTTACAAATGAGGGAGGGTGAGAATAAGTATTTACATAGTACCTACTATGTGCCAGGCACTGTGCTAAACACATTACAGTTATTATCTCATTTGATCCTCACAATAACCCTGTTGGGGGTAGTACTATTATTATCCCCTTTTAACTGATGAGGTAATTGAGGCAAACAGAGGTTAAGTAAATTATCAAGAGTCATATAGCTAGTAAATGTCTGAGGTCAGATTTGAAGTCAGTTTTTCTAAACCCCAGACCCAGTGCTTTATCCACTGTGCCTCATAGATGGGAAAATAAAACAAAACAAACAAAAACAACAACAAGGACTAAAAAGGTTAAAGACCTTACTGAATATCACATAGAAAGTGACTACTATAAATAGCAGAGCTAAAATTCAAATCTAAGTCCTCTGACTTCAAGTCCAATATTTTTGGGAACATAATTTCAGAGGGCCACAACAAAATTTTAGAAATCTAGCTTGCTAGGATCAGGCTTCCAATTGCCCATTTTAAATAGAGTTTATCGCTTATGTCAAAGTAACGTAAGGGGACTTTTTTCCCTTTTATTTATCAGTTTAGACTGGAAGTTGTGCCTTATGGATAGAACAACAAAAAACTATATGGAAATTGATTATGAACACCAGTCAAGGTCAGCTAAGGGAAAAATGTAAAGGCAACTTAGGAGCACAGATTTAGAACCAGGAGAGACACTGGAGTTTACCTACTATCATTTTTACATGATACTGAGACCCCAAGAAGTTAACTGATTTGACCCAAGTCACACAGATACAATATAGTAAAGCCAAGTTTTGAATGAGAGTCCTCTATCTCCAAATCCAGTACACTTTCCTTCACATCAAATCTTTGGGATTCTTCCATTTTGTACAGAGATCTGAGTATAGGTCAGAGTCTTAATTCCCTCCTGACCAGAAGATCAGACTAGCTATGCAGGGCAGCATACATTGAGGCACAAGGAGAGACATTATTTAATATTTTAAATACATTTTTATTAATTAAATTAGATATTTCCAATTACATGTAAAAGAAATTAACAGTTTTTTAAAAAAATTTAAGTTCCAAAATTTTCTTGCTCTCTCCCATCCCTCCTTTCTTCAAAGACAAATCAATTCGATATTAATTATGCATGTGAAATCATGAAAAACATGGTCCATATTAGTCATGTTGCAAAAGAAAACAGAACAAATGTAAAATAAAAATAAAGTAAATAAAAGTACTTCAATCAGCATTCAGTGTTCATCAATTCTTTCTCTGAAGGTGGATAAAATTGTCATTATGGATCCTTTGGAACTGTTTTGGATCATTGTCTTGATCAGAGTCGCTAAGTCTTTCATAGTTAATAATTCTTACAATGTGGTGTTACTATATACATTGTTCTGGTTCTGCTCACTTCACTTTGCATGAGTTCATATACATCTTTCCAGGTATTTCTGACACCATCTTGCTCACCACTTCTTAGAGTACAATAGTAATCCAAAACAATCATTTAGCACAACTTGTTAGGCCATTCTTCAATTGGTAGGCATCCCCCTCAATTTTCAATTTTTTGCTACCACAAAAAAGAGGTACTATTTTTTAATAGGTCCTTTTACCTTTTCTTTGATTTCTTTGAGATACAGACCTAGTACTGGTATTGCTGGGTCAAAAGGTAAACACAGTTATATAGATCTTTGGGTGTAGTTCCAAATTATTTTCCAGAATGATTGGACTGTTTCAAAACTCTACCAACAATGCATTAGTTCCCAAGCTTTCCACATCCCCTCCAGCATTTGTCATTTTCCTTTCCTGTCAATTCTAGCCAATCTGATAAGTGTGAGGTAGTATCTAAGAATTTTTTGTATTGTATTTCTCTAAGCAATAGTGATTTAGAGCATTTTTTTCATGTTACTATCATCTTCAAAGAAGGATAGTTTGGTTTCCTTGTTGCTTATTTTTATTCCTTCAACTCCTTTTTCTTGTTTTAGTGTTATAGCTGTCATTTCTAGTTCAATATTGAGTAATAGTGGTTATAATGGGCATCCTTGCTTCATCCCTTATCTCATTGGGAAGGCTTCAAGCTTACTCCCATTATAGATAATGCTGACTCTTGGTTTTAGGTATACACTACTTATCATTTTAATAAAGACTCCATGAATGTATTTTGTAGGAGACTTTTTCTGCAACTCTTGATATAGTCAAATGGTTTTTGTTCCTTTTGCTATTCATATGGTCAATTATACCGATAGTTATCCTAAAATTGACCCAGCTCTGAATTCTTAGTACAAATACCACCAAATGTTGATGTATTATCTTTGTGATATGTTGTTTCAATCTCTGTTATTTTAGTTTTTGCATCAGTATTCAGTAAGTAAATTGGTCTTTAGTTTGTTTCTCTTTTTTGCAATGATTGGTTTGACATTAAAATCATATTTGTGACATTAAAGGAATGTAATAAGATTCTTTTACCTATTTTTTTCAAGTCGTTTGTCTAGCATTGGGATTAATTGTTCCTTAAATGTTTGGTAGAATTCACTTGTGAATCCATCTGGTCCTAGGGATATTTTTCTTATTGAGTTCATTGATTCTTCATTCATTTTCTCTTTCTAAGAGAGGTTATTTAAATTTTCTTATTCCTCTTCTGTTAATATGAGAGATTTATATTTTTGCAAATATTGATCCATTTCACTTAGGTTCTCAGTTTGACTAGCATATAATTAAGCAAAATTACTCCTAAATATTGCTTTAATTTCATCTTCTTTATTGGTGCATTCATCTTTTTTTCATTTTCTGTGCTAGTAATTTGGTTTTCTTTTTTTTTTCCAAATCAAATTAACCCAGTTTTATCTATTTTTTGGTCTTTTCATAAAACTAGCTGCAAGTTTTATTACTTGAATCTTTTGTTATTTTCAGTTTTAGTAATCTTTTATTTTATTTTCAGAATTTCCATTTTGATGTTTAATTAGGGATTTTAAATTTGTGCTTTTTCAAGTTTTTTTTTTATTGCAGGACCAATTCTTTGATCTGTTCTTTCTTTTATTGATGCGTACATTTTGAGACATAAATTTTCTCCTAAGTCTTACTTTAGTTGCATCATTGAAATTTTGGTAAGTTGTTTCATTGTTGTCGTTCTCTTTAATGAATTTTTTTTATTATTTCTATGATTTCTTTTTTGACCCACTCATTCTTTAGGATTAGATTAGCTTCCAATTAATCTGAAATCTAAGCTTCCACAGCCCTTTATTAAATACTTTTAGTGCATTATGAATTTTTAAAGGGGTACATTTAACATTTCTGCCTTTCTACATTTAGTTATGAGGTTTTTGCCCTAATATATGATTAGTTTTTATGAAGATGCCATGTATAGCTAGAAAAAAAGTATATTCCTTTTTATTCCTCTTCAGTTTTCTCCAGAGGTCTAACATATCTAACTATTTTTAAAGATTCTATTCATCTCCTTCACTTCTTATTTCCTTTATAATTAGATTTCTAACTCTGAGAGAGGAAAGTTGAGGTCTTTCGCTAGTATAGATTTGCTGTCTATTTTTTTCCTATAATTTATTCAACTTTTCTTTAAGAATTTGTATATTATGCCATTTGGCACACATATGTTTAATATTTATATTATTTCATTGTCTATTGCGTCTTTTAGCAAAATATAGTTTGCCTACTTAACCCTTTTAGTTAGGTCTATTGTTGATTTTGCTTTCTTGCTTCATAATTCTTACCTCTACTTTTTCTTTTACTTCATCTAAAGTGTAAGATTGTTTTTCAGCCTTTTATTTTAACTCTGTGTGTGTCTTTCTATTTTAAGTGTATTTCTTGCAAACAACATATTATTGGATTCTAGTTTTTAATCCATTCTGATATTTGTTTCCATATTATGATTGAGTTCATCTCAGCCACATTCACAATTATAATTGCTAAGTATACATTTCCCTTCATCCCTATTTCTTCAGTTTATCCTTCTCTCTCTTTTTATCCTGTCCCTCTTTTAAAGTCTTATTTTGTTTCTGACCACTAATTTTTTTTCTTTGCTTTGCCCTCCTTTTTTCACTCCCCCTCCTTTTTTTCACTCCCTCTCCTTTGTCTGATCACCTTCCCCTTCCACTTTCCTGTTGGGCAAGGTAGACTTCCATTACCAACTGAACACATACATACATATGTGTGTATGTGTGTGTGTGTGTGTATGTATGTATGTATGTATGTATGTATGTATGTATGCATGCATGTATGTATTCCCTCTTTGAACCAATTTATATGTGAGTGAGGTTCAAGCATTGCTCACCCCCCTGAGTTTAATCTAAACTTTTGCTATTATTTTGGGTCCCAGACTTATTTACCTTGGTGGATCAAATAGATGAGTTTCCCTTAGCTTTTTGGAGGCTCATGCTATAATCTCAACCATTTATCCTTACATGTACTTCCCCCTTTCTAGTTTCCTTATATGCAGTATCTTCTCTGTCTCTGTCACTCTCTTGCTCTCTTACTTCTTCATTATTGCCTTCCTTTCTTTTTTCCTTCCTTCCTTCCTATGCATTTTCCCAACTTCTGGAACATTCACCAGAGAGTGGAAGGAACAGAGCAAGTTGTCTGATTATAAATTATTCTCCTAATTTTAACACACTTTTGCAAAAAAAAAAAACCAACAACCTCACACTTGTAACATTTTATTGGATGGAATGTATGTAGGAGAGGGACAGAAAGCTAAGGAGGATTTACCCACTCTTCTATTCCACCAAAGCAATGAACAAATGAAAGTTTCCCTTAGCACCTGTGAGCAGGAGACATCGCACAAACAAATCAAATTCCAGAGCTACTAAATTCATAGCTTATTCTGATTGATCCTGTAGTCCAAGGTCTGAAGTACCTATTCAAACATGGTCTGTTGCTTTGAACCAAATAGCTTTTGTAAAGGGATGCTTCAAAGGATGGAGAGCCATACCTATCCTAACCAATGAAAGGTAACTGATATAGATAGATAGATAGATAGATAGATAGATAGATAGATAGATAGATACATACATACATACATACATACATACATACATACATACATTCATACATACATACATACATTCATACATACATACATACTTATACACATAGAGTGAGGATAGAGCTGAATATAAAAAATGTTGAATGATCAATGTGAATTTAAAAGAATATTTTAATTACATTTTTAAAAATTAAGAAAAGGATGTATGTGCAATCAATATATTAGACTGAGTATTAAGGACCTTTACCACAGAAAAAACTGTCACAGATCCCAATCCCAATTATATATTTGCAACAATTTAAGGGAAAATTAAGAAAAGACTAGGAAGATGCATCATAAAAAAAATTTTGTTATCCTGGAAAATTCATTGTTAACATCAAGAAAAAAAATTCCTTTAGTGCACTTACTCATAGCCTTGTATAAAGTAGTTATGCAGCTGTAGTGTTATTTATAATTACATTCATCAGAAATAAATCTATAACCAAAAGTGTGTAAATTTTCTGAGAGGAAATGTGCTATATAAATCTAACAAAATAAATAAAGTAAAATGGATAATGAAGTTATATTATATCACTGTTCTGCTCATAAAATTTCTCAGCCCTCTCTTGAGAAATGTGATGCAGACTTTGATTTCAATCCAAAGTTAAATGTGTGTAAATGTGAATAAATGGCTTTTGAGTTATGGAACGGAAGAAACTCTTTTGTGAAGTATTTAAAAAGTATTATTAAAACATTTTATTTGCACTCCTCAGACTTATTTACATGAGCACAAAGTGATTAGAAATGATATTAGATTTTAAGTCAATTAATATTGCTTACAATGTTATATTCCATTAGTATAAGTATCAGATCAGAGGTTCACAGTTAAGTCTCAGTTGGGGTTTGAATACAAAACAACTGCTTCTCCTCCAAACTTTACAATTTCTGCCAATCCCATCACTAGTCAACCAGTCTTCCACACTATAAATTTTTTGAGTTAAATATGGTTCCTTCTACTCCTATAATTTTTATACCAAATCACTTGTGGGAACCTACCCATTTCCCCTCCTGAATATCTTCTCCTTACCAATCTTTGTATCATCACCCTATTTTATGGCCTCTCTCTCTAGTAGCAGATTTCCCAAGGAAGAATAAACTAGTGTCAGAAAGGGTAAAGGCCATTCAAAAGAGAGAGAGACAGAAAGAGATGGAACAAGACAGAAGGAGAGGAAGAAGGAAAGGAAGGAAGAAGAAATAGAGGTAGAATGGAGAGAGATGGAGGAGAAGGGAGAGAGAGAGAGAGACTGAGAAATCAAATGATAAGTTTAATGAAGTCCTGCCAAGTAAGGGTACACACGCACATAAACATATACATATAAGTATACATACATATACATATAAGTGTATATATGTACACACATGTGTGTATGCATATATATGTATGTATATATAGTATGTTAACTCACTAGCTTGCATAGTGGACATTCTTGAGGTTGCCTTTATCTCCAGCTACTCATACATTTTCCATGATGATGTCTGCACCGAGACAGCAGAAATTAAACATTCTCACTTAAAATATAGGGCCTTCTAAATATCTTAATGCAGTTTTAAGCTACTAAATTTTAAAACTTCATTAACAGTTTTGGAATGACCTGTATTAGAATAGTCTTCCTGTCAATTTCTCCCTCTCCTATAACATCCATACATACTTCTTCCCTAATCTTCCTAAAACACGGGTTTTATTACCTGTTCAAAAAATCTTTAATAGTTCCCAATTGCTTATTAGAAAATGTCATAGAATCAGAGAAATGTTGAGCTAGAATGGATTTTAGAAATTGTTGGATTGCCCATTTAACAGAGGAAGAAATTGAGCCTCCGAGGAGTGAGTTTACTCAAAATCATACAACTAATGTCAGGACTAGAATATGAATACAACCAGGAAAACATTGTACACAGTAACAACCACGTTGTGTGATGACTGATTTTAATAGACTTTCCTCTGCAGAGCAATGCAAGGATCTAAGACAACTCTGAAAGACTCAACAGTGAAAATTGCTATTCACACCCAGAGAAAGAAATATGGAATCTGAATACAAATGGAAGCATAGTATTTGCTCTCCTTTTCCTTTGTTGTTTTGTTTTATTGCTTCATTCTAGTGCTTCTTCCCATTAGTTCTAATTGTTCTTTTCATCATGACTAATGGGAAAATATGCTTAATATGAAGGTATAAGTAGAGCCTATATCAGATTGCATGCCATCAGGGGGAATAGTGGGAGGGGGAGAAAATTTAAAACTCAAATTTTATGGAAGTGAATGTTGAAAACTAAAAATTAATTAATTATCAAAGAAAAACAAAAAAAAAATAAAAAGCACTTGGCACAGTTCTTGGCACTTTGTAGGTGCTATATAAACAAATTCATACAACTAGTTTCAGGACTAGAATATGAATCCAGACCTTCTGGCTTTTAAATCCACTTCTCTTTCAATATCCATTACAATCAATTCTCAACCCAAACTTCTTTTCACCCTCCATTAACCTTGTTCATGTCCTATGTTCTAACCAAAATGAACCAGTCACTGTTCCCTAAATACACTTTGTTCTCCTGTATCCAAGACTTTTTTCATTCAGTTCTCTTTTATTGAAATACTCTGCTCCCTCTCCTCTTCATCCCCAACCCTTGATAATTGTATCAAATCTTCTCTTTAAAAGTTACCTACTCTGAAATCTCTGTTCTCACACAGAAGTTATTTGTACTTCCTTTGAACTCCCAAAGCATTGTTTGTGCTTCAATAATGTACAGTGATTGCTATATTTCTTTTTCATATATACATACATATATGTATATATACGCATGTATATTGTATAGTATTATTATTATTATTATTATCATCATTATTATATATTCACCTTGAAGGCTGGAATAAGTGCCTGGGAATGCCAGTATTTTATGGAAGAGTAGCCTTAGACTTTCGAGTAGTAGAGGCTAAAAGGGAATTGCATTGATAGGGCCCTAGAGATTTGAATTATTTCCCTTTTTACTCATTGTTTCTCTTATAGTTGTCTTTTGCAGTTACATTTGCTTATTTTCACTACTTCTTCCTCTCCACCACCTGACTTTCAATTCTATCACTCACCTACAACTTCTCTAAGGTTGGCCTCAAGGTGAGGTGGTACTGTACCCTATCCCTCTCCACCAAAGGGCCCATCTTCTCTAACTGGGCTCAATTTTGGGGAAGCCTGGCCTATAATGAGAGGATTTGGACAACTTTTCTCACACTCATATCACAACAAAGAAAACTTCATAAAGTTTCAGTTCTGCTCAAGTGTACGGTCTCCATAAAGAAGGAAGAGTAGAAAGAGATCCAATGTGCAATATGAATCAAATAGAGGACATATATTTATTTGCTTCACATAAAAGTAATGCTGTTCACAAAAGGCTTTTCAGAAATATACATCAGCAAAACTTAACACATCCGGAAATTTAAAATTACTTTATATTTTTCTAGGAGGCTGCTTGTATAAAAAAATCAAGATAAAATGCAGTTAGTGGGAGTATTAGATAGACATTTTATATTTCATGTAATAATGTACTGTCTAAAAAATTTTGTCCAGGTTAGTGTTTTGGCAAGCATTGCCAGGGGTTGAGATCCTTTCTTTATCTATGGTCATCTTTTCTAATGTAGAAACTCTACTTGGTGCCAATCATCTTTGACCAAGGGACCCAGGATCTTTGGAATTCTCGAACTTATAGTTATCTTCAAGTCTATATATGTCCATCTTGAGATTACTATTTGGTCATATATGCTTAAGGAATGAAAGTGAAAACAATAAAGGCAGTTTGGGGCCTGAGGCCCAGTTTAAGGCACGCCTAATCACATACACATACCTTGATTAACAAGTTGTCAAAATTTACCATTTTTTATTCTGAGGTGGAAGAAGAGTTTCATTTTTCTTTACCCCTTTCAAAAGATGTCTAGGAAAGAAAAGTAACTTGTCACTTGGGAGAGTTGAAAGAGGAGAGTGTCTCCTTTTTCAAACTTACATAAATATTCCCCCACCTGCAACGTGGGTATAAGAGACATATAAGGAGATTGTTTCCATTATTTTGAAGCATTGAGTTTTTCAGTGCTAAGCTTGCATATATGGTTGACTAAAAGTTGTCAGGGTAGCTCTGCACATATTGCATGGATGTAACACTTCATTACACTAACTATATTTTCACAGTTAAATCCAATGGCCGTCACTCAGTTTTCATTCTGTTGGACCTTGTAGTTTTTCATACTATTGACTTCATGTGGAGACAGAGGAAAGGGGAGGAGACAGGAAAGAAGAGAGAAGAGAAGAGAGGAGAGGGGAGGAGAGGAGAAGAGAGGAGAGGGGAGGAGAGGAGAGGAGAGAAGAGGAGAGGAGAGGAGAGGAGAGGAGAGGAGAAGAGAGGAGAGGAGAGGAGAGGAGAGGAGAGGAGAGGAGAGGAGAGGAGAGGACAGGACAGGACAGGACAGGAGAGGAGATGAGAGGAGAGGAGTGAGGGAGCTGAGTTGCCCAACTGGAACTGGCCTGTCGGGTCCCCAGTGGGGCAGCTCTGACTACTCACAAGTTGTGATTTGTCCTTCATTCTCAAAGAGGGCCATAATCAGGAAGATGATGCCATGACTTGCAAGTGAATTGGATGTACTCCCTCTTCCTGTGTAATCATTCAACCCTTAACTTCTTTCTCAAGGCTTTCTCACATATTTGCCAGTCCCTTTTTAGTTTCCTTATCTAGTTCATTATGCATCTCTCTCTCTCTCTCTCTAAGCTTGAGTGTCTCTCAAGTCCTTGACTAGACATGTTCTTTTTATTCTGCATTTTCTCCCTTGTCAATCTTATTATTATCTCCCATAGGTTCAATTGCTGTATTTAGGAAGATGATTCCAAAATGCATACAACCAAACATATTCACTCTTTTCAACTCAAGTAACACATCTATGGGTTTTGAAACTCAGTATATCAAAACAGAACTCACCATCTTCCTCCTCCTAAAACCATAAGTTCCCCAAACTGACTTATTTCTGTCCCAGGTCGTTATTATCTTTTCAGTCACCCAAGTTTATAACCTCAGAGTCATACTTGATTAATGGGTAGATTTTTTCAGAATGTTAGATTATTGTTCTTCTCATTCTCTCATTTCACAGGAAGTGAAAAGGTGTCATCTTCTTAAATTAAAAACAACAACAACAACAACATTGCAATATAAGAATGTCGAAATACTGTAACTACATTTATATTGAATAAAGGGACACCCTATAGGTGATATGATTTGAAGGACACTGGGAGGCACCCTCGTGCCTTTAAAGTTTCTGTCAATTTCTTGTCACACTTATCCATATTTTACTGTGAGAATTTTATTCCTTTGTATAAAAGCCCTATTGTTGTTGTTCAGTTGTTTCAGTCATTTCTGACTCTCTGTGACCTCATTTGAGGTTTTCTTGGTAAAGATGCTGGACTGCTTTACCATTTCATTCTCTAGCTCATTTTATAGATAAGGAAACTGAGGCCAACAGAGTTAAGTGACTTGCCCAGGGTCACATAAGTATGAAGGTATCTGAGGCTAGATTTGAACTCACTAAAATGAATCTCAAGGCCTGGCACTCTATTCACTGTACCACCTAGCTGCCAAAAAGTACTGACTCTAGCATTAAAAAATAATAATAAATCAATTTCCCTTAAGAGAGTATAATATCATCAAGTCCTAATTAGCTTGAGTTATGTCACTATCTCTGGCAGATGGCTGAAATCAGAGTGCTAAGGGAAGAGATTTGTTTGGGGTGTAGGAAGGGTAATATAGAGACACGAGGTAGGGGTGGTTGGTAACCTTGGAGATATGCAAGGGTGGGCATCATGAAGGAATTTTTACCCACACTACATGTGGTGATAGATGGATGAAAACAGAAATATGAAGGTAAAGTGAGAGAGTTCCAAAGGTCTCTAGGGTCCTTTCTTGAGGTAGATCTCTAATACCATAAATTTAGATGCTTTCACTAAGATGCAGGGAAGCCACTCCTGCACTGCATTATAGCCCCTACCTATCCTGTTGACAGCTATAATGTGTGTGTGTGTGTGTGTGTGTGTGTGTGTGTGGTGAGTTATCTTTTTGGCTATCTCTATCTATTACCTGTCCACCTATTCATTCATGTATTCATTCATGTATTTATTTACTTTAAATTCTATTTTCCATATTTCTAGTGTCACTCTGTATGAACATAGCAGAATTCTCAGATATTTCTTATTTCACTGATCACTAAAAGTCATAAAATAGAAACCTATTTACTGAGACATGCATCTAAGCTTGAGCTGAAGTAGAACACTTGAAATGGAAACCTTTGTTGAGGTTTTTTGAAATCAACAAGTCCTTTTTGAAATATAAATCAATATTAGAAACCAAAATTAAATTCATAATATAGGGAATTTAACCTAGAGTAATGGCAGACCTGAAAGATTTGGCAGAACAACAAATGACATTTCTCTTTCATCTAAAGTATATATGAAACACATTCTCCTGAAGAGAGGGAGAATATTGATTTTCACTTGCTGGGCTTGACCTCATAAAATATCTGACCTCCAAATAGGAGTCACTAAAGCAACAGTGAAAAGAATGCTGAGAAAACAAACCAGCAGTCAGGGGAAAAAGAGATAAGGAAGTTACACAATATGGTGACTAAAAGATAATGGGTAGTTACAGACACAAACCAAAACCCTAGAATATCTAGTGTGTTAGGAAGAGCAACACACACATATGTCATAAGGATCTAAGCCAGTTGTCATCAGTGGAGAGAGCTCCAGAGAAAGGCAAGAAAAGGTCCTGTCTATGAGGTGGAACCTAGACCTTAAAAGAAAGAATGTGGAGTCTTGGGTACTGTTGTTCTTGTTCATCCTTTGTTCTCAAAGAGTACCGATGGCATACAGACAGCTGATGTGTTGACTTGCACAGGAACTGGATTTAAGTGAGATGGCATTGTGCAAAAGTTGTCAGTCTCACTTCTCTCTTTCAGAGTCATCAGGCCTGGCCCCAGAGGAGCACGAAGGCAATGGTCATCTACTGGGGATAACATGAGAAGGTGTGAAATTTGAGAAGGTGAAAGGAGCCATATGAGTGGGATGGCAAGTATGAATGATTTCATTGTTTTTCCTTGCTCTGGGGCTTCCCAGAACACCTGCCTTCTCTGTTAGGAAATTATAGTTATGCATTCTCCTGGTCCTTTAACTAAAATGCCATTTTATAGTCTATTCTTTTCTTCTCTTGTTGCCTTGGAATTAGGTTTCTATTACTTTATGGCACTTCTTCGTGCAGTATTTATTAGACATTGAAGGGGAAATGTTTGCATAGTTTATACCTGGTGAACATAAGTGATTCGAGATTTTTTTTTGTCTTGGACAGAATATGTGCCCATGAGATTCCTCCTTCTAACGTCTTGGTCATGTCTTAGTCTTTATCTAACATATAGGTATTTGTGTATAGTACCTTATCTGTCTTACTAGATTCCTTGAAGACAGAGGACAGGGATAGAACCCAGAATGATGATTTCATTAGGAACTCTCAGAGGAGGAAACAATTATAGATTGATAGCTTCTTGATACCTTAGAAACTTGAGTTCTATGGAGCACTGACAAATTAGGTGACTTATCCAGGGTCATATCCAGTGTGTTTCAGTCAGGATGTGAACTAAGATCTTCCTCATTCCAAGGCCGTCTCTTTATCCACTATTCTATATTGCCTTTCATGAGGGCAGAGATCACATTAATTTTTTAATATCACCATTGCTTGAATTTTTATGTGTATATGGTAGGCACTTAAAATGTCTGTGAAGTTTTAATCAGTAGAAAATGTATAAGTTTCTCTGTGCATATATGTACATAAATACATTTTAAATACTTCTAAATTTTAAATCTACTTTTTTATATAAAAGTATATGCTGAATTTTTCTACACTCAATAAAAACATCACCAAGATCCAAACCTTCAGCACTGATAACAATTCACCTATTACCTGAAGACAGAGGTAATTTACTAATTTGTATTTTTTAATTTGCCTATCACTTACTAAATGCTTGATTGATCAATGACAGTGAAGAAATAAATTACAACTAAACATAGGAAATGTTCAGGAAACAATGCAAACGTGTTCTTTTATTCTGTTTATTGTCAATTACAGCATATCATTACTTTCCATTTCAGTAAGAGTCTGAGGAAAAGCAACTTCAAAAAATATCCTCCTTTTACCCTCCTCCAATCCATATACATATACTCACATGCATATGCACACAAGGAATAAAGAAATGCTAAGGACAACTAAGTATGATGAAGCACAACCATGATCAACATTCAATCAATCAAAAGTGGTTTATTATCTATAAAAAGATTTGTGTTTGGATGCAACTTGTGCCTACACTTGCCTGAGTCTGATTTGTGTCATTTCTATTTATGAGCACAACAAATAAAAGTAATTACATAGAATTTCTTGAAATAGTTTTAAACCTAAAGATTATTTTTGTAAAATTTTCTAGGTCTTCTTTGTGTTAACAGGAACAATTTTTTTTTAAATTCATAAAAAATCTTTTTTTTTTCCTTTGAAGTGGATCAAGTTGACTATGGTCATTTTAAAGATCATTCAGAGTATTCTCTGAACTGGACTGGACCTGAAATTTCAGCTAGGGGACAGAGTAGAGAGAATGCCAGGCCTGGAGTCAGAAAGATTCATCTTAGTGAGTTTAAATCTAACCTCAGACACTTATTATCTTTGTGAGCCTGGACAAGTTACTTAGTCCTGTTTGCCTCAGTTTCCTTGCCTGTAAAATGAACTAGAGAAGGAAATGGCAAACCATTCTGGTATCTTTTCTGAGAAAACCCAACCAAATGGGTTCACAAAGAGTCAAACACAACTGAAACAATTCAACAACTGTAATTTCAATGGTGTTTAAATGGATGTCCCATTGAGAAATTTTCTCTAGCAATGCAGGTGAATACTGTTTCTAAAACTTAGAATCTTAGAGAATTATCTGTGAAGTTAAGTGACTTGCCCAGGCCTACATAACACCTCTGTGTCAGAGATATGACTTAACTTGTTTTCCTACCTAACTATGGCATGTTTCCTATATATTTTCTTATAAGGCATAAGTATTTATTTATTTCAGTGAAGAGAAGATGAATACCAACTTCTTTCTGAATCATCACCAGAAATCATATTGAATGATTGCCCCATTCAAGACCTGGAGCTCAGGCTGTGGGGATTCAAAGTTTACAAAGTGGTTCCTGCTCAGGAGGAATCTACAATCAAGTTGGGATGATAAGGCGTATGCATTAATAAATACAGTAAAAGACACAGCAAGGTGGCACAGTGAATAGAGCGCCAGGCCTAGAGACAGGAAGATTTATCTTCCTGAGGTCAAATCCTGGCTCAGACTCTTACTAACTCAGTGACTCTGGGCAAGTTACTTAACTAACCCTGTTTGCCTCAGTTCCTCATGTGTAAAGCGAACTGGAGAAAGAAATGACAAACCATTCCAATACTTTTGCCAAGAACACCCCAAATCGGTGTTCACAAAAAATATGGTACTACTGAAATGACTAAACAACAAAAAGGCAGTAATTAAGTGCCAACAAGTCAGACAAATTTACATAATACCATAAGACTACTAGAATATGAGACTTTTGGAATAAATGCACACACACACATGTTGTAAAAGCTGTACAGTTTCACAATAGGAAGAAAGTGGAGAAGTATTAAAGTATGGTACTCTTATACCCACTGAGCATCTATCCTTGTTTCTGAAAATTCGAAGGTTATCTTGTAAGATGCAAGGCCAATTTGAAATACCTCTGAGAAAGTTCAATATAAATAAGAAAAAAAGTAACAGATTTGTGGACATTATGTGCCTAGGATGCTTTCACTGGAAATACAAAGGTGTTCATTTTGCTTGGGTTCAAGGAAAAAATAAAGGTAGCAAGTGGAATAAAGGAATAAAATAAAATCTGTAGTCTGGACTGCCTAGTAGTAAATTGTTATTTTTTTTTTGGTGGCACTAAATAATAACCTGGCATCCCAAAGGGAGCTAGTAGGTGAACAATAGACTACAAGGAATATTTTCTTCACCTTGTAACACTCTAAAATTAGTCAAAAAGGTCATTAGCATTGATCTTTTATGTAATTTGATGATTTACTGCTTTAAGTACAGCCTCCAGATTCTAATATTTGAATAGATTTGAGTTAAGCTTTCCTAGAGAGCCTTAAATGAGCACTAAAATGAGAAGCAAATGCTTAAAATGCACCCAAGAAGGCACTCTGTTTAGACAAACCATCTTTAATTTGTCCTTTGGCTTGAAGACAAATGAGATACCTGATCTTATTTCATACATTTCCTCCTACTTCCATTTCTGCAAAGTGTGACAATGCAATTCTAATAAAATATAGATCAGAGATTGAAATCTCTTATCGCTACTGTTTGTAGGAAGCCAACTAAATCACCAGATTTACCTCAGTGATTCAGTACAATATATTTATCAGGGTCGTTTCTCTGGAGAGGCAAGAGGCTGAAGAGCTACAGCGGTGGAATCATCTCTTGGTTATATGTGATACTGATCTGTCTCTTTTGTTCAAGGCCACAATCATAAGCAGACATGGGCTTTTAACTCAGCTTAGCATCTAGTAAATAATGGAAAATATTTTAGAAGCTTTCATACTCATTAATTACCTCTCTGCAACTGAGATTTAGAACAAAGGAAACAGCCCAAGGCTTCTAAGAAAGGCTTAACAACTGTGCTCAATTCCCCAAATACAACTAACTCTTAGTCATTAAATAGCCTTTTGCCAACAGAACCAAGAGAAAGGGAAACAATACATGTTCCCTATGATAGAAGCAAGTGGTGGAATCTATGAAGTCAAGATTAGGCTGAGATGTTTATTTTGCTTCCTCACCTTCATTCTCTCTCAAGATAACATCTGATGGCTTTTGACATTCAAATAAAACTAATATAACTGTCTACAATGGAGATTTTTCCTTTAGTTTGAATCCTGTTGGTATGTGGAAGTAAATTAAAATTTGAAGAGAATGAACATATCAGCAGAAAAAAAATACTTAGCATTTTCCTTGATAATTAAAGAGAATAAGGATGTCACTAAAGGAATTTTTTTTTCTCATTATGAGTATATGGAATCTTTCCAAGACATGCATCTCACAGTTCTTGACATCAGCTGTAATTTTTGAAGTTCCAGTTTAATTTATCTTGTACTAATTATACATCTCTCTGGTGGAGTAAATAGGGATCATTAAATTGTTCTACAAGATAGTGACATTGCTACATCCTCACTTAAAACTCATAATGCCTGTAACCACTTTCCTTTGACGGATCTCACTGAGAAGTTTGTTAAATGCCCACACATATCCATGGTAACAACAAACATGTTTATCAAGCTAACAAGCTCAAAATTATAAATCTGTCTTCAGTAGAGGTACTTCTAGCCCCAAAACAGCAGTTTGATATTTTCTTAGAAATAAGTTAATTAGAAAAAGGTTAATATCCAAATCATAATAACATTTGCATATATGCTTCATAGTTGGATGTATCTAAACACAACTCTAGGTTGTTAAGAGATAATTGCAGACTTTATTTTTCAGCCATCCAAGTGTTGGACACAGAAAATGCATAATTAAAAAAATGGTACCTGATGTTATAATATAATATCTTTTTTAGTCATTTCAATTCAATTCAATTCAACAAACCTTTTTTTAAATTACCCACTATATGCAAGGCAAATTTATTATAAGAAATTTAATTCCAATAGTTCTTTTCAATCCTACCCTACTCAATCCTTACTAGTCTTAAGTAAGGAAGATTTGGGAAGAGTAACTTTTGTGCACTTATAATATTCAGAGACTATAGCATAGAATTATGGGTTAGAAATAGTGTTGGAGAAGAGCAAAGGAAAGGAAGAATTCCACCTACATATAGGAATTAGTGAATTTAAATCTGATGCTCTTCTTATCATAGGTTGCAAATTGCCCTGTTATATCATACCTTTTATTCCCTCTTACTAACATGGCCAAACTTTCATTATTTTACATTTTTCCCTTTATCTTTATTCTCTTACAAGCTCAAATGTCACTTTATATGTGCACGTGCTAGAGGGAAGGTAGTCGCTGGGAAAGGGGTGTATAAGAGTGGATAGCAGAAAGCAGAGTAAGAGAGGCATAGGCAGAGAAGTAACAGCGTTTAAGAGGAAATTTTTATTCAAAAGCCCCTTAAAAAAACTGACTAGGGTTATTAAATTAGAAAACAAATGCCTTAAATAATTTTAATTACATGATAATATGCACTGGCACATCATCTCATGAGAATAGTATTTTTTTCCTTTTTAATAAGGAGAGAATAGTGTCAAGAGTGACTTAAGTGGAAGTGCCCACACCTTCTTTCAAAATGCTAAGTCTGTACATCACCACTGATCAAATCAAACACTTACAACACCTCCATAGATGTTATAGGTAGGCCACTCAAAGGGCTCCTCACACTGGTGATGTCAATTACTTGCCACTACACCCTTTGTGGTCTGCTTTTTTTCCCCTATATTTTGAACCCTTTTATGCCCTGGCTCTAATCATGGCCCTGATGCAATTGAGAAGGACCCTGTAAGTTTTCCACCCAGTTGTCTAAATGACTGTTTAAACTAGAAAGGAAAAGTTTGAGAGCCTTTAACCCCAAATATATTTTCAATGATATTGCCACCTATTTCTGCCCATTTCTCATGCAGAGAAGGACATTTTATTTTTAATCAAACTGTGTAGCCCCCTGTCCCATCCCCTTGAGACACTTGTCAGCCATCTGTTTAGTGTCTGCTCCCTGTCCCTTTCAAAGAACATTTAATTACATCATCTAGCCTTGCCCTTCATTGACCTTTCAATCTCAAAAAATTGCAATTAATTGAATAAAAAATCATGTATTAAATTATTAAAGGTATTATGTATTCATTTATTATCATTAAATTAATTTAAAAAATTATGTACCAGCCACTATGCTCAGCAGTCGAGATATATATTTAATATATTTATATATAGCAATATATCTATATTTGTATAGATTTAGATAATATTTATATTTTTATAGATTTATCTATATCTATCATGTATACATCTATATATATAGATGTATACATGTAAAATATGTGTATTATATACATATATATTGTATACATATACATAGATATGACTTTAATTTGCCTTTCCTGAGCTCTAGCTCCACATCACCAACTGTTTTTTGGATATTTTGAACTGAATGTCCTATAGGCATCTCAAATTCAACCTATCTAGAACAAAACTCATCAAGCTCTTCCAAACCTCTATATTACTGTGAATTTACCACCATCTATCCAGTCACCCAGTTTTGTGACCCTGATGTCATCTTTGACCCCCTTATTCTTACTCAAAGAAAATATCCAATCAGTTGGGTCAAACCTTGAATCGAAACATAACTATATCTACCTATATCTATGTGTCTAGAAACTTAATCTCTCTTTATCTACACTTGTTGCATATCTATCTATCTATCTATCTATCTATCTATCTATCTATCTATCTATCTATCTATTTATCTATCTATCTATCTATCTATGCATCTGTCTATCCATCTATCTGTAGTTTTATGTCATGGACAGTTATTTGAATAGAGATGACAAATAAATCTCCCATGGCAGTTGATGAGATCATCAAGGGAGAGAATATAGAGATAAAAGAGAAATGGTTCAAGAACAGAACCTTGGAGAAAACTCAAAGGTAAGAGGCACAACATATTGATGACCTAGCAAAGGAGATATGAATGAAAGAGCACAGAAAGGCATGGGGCTAACCAAGAGAGAGAAAATTATTGAAAAAAAACAAAGAGGAGAGAATATCCAAGAAGAGAAAATAGCCAAGTGTCAAATGCTATAGAAATAACAAGGAGAGGAATTGAGAAAAGCCCATTACATTCATAGGATCATGAAGGAGCTAGAAGGGACCACAGAGACTATTTAGTCCTACCCCTTTATTTTATTGATAAGGTAACTGAAACAAAGTGATTAAGAGACTTGTTAAGAGATACCCAACTAGTATGTTACAAAGGATTTGAATCAAAATGTTTGTGACTGCAATTCCAATCCTCTGTCTAGGATCCCAGGCTGTTTACTTACTATATTCTTTATATATTTAAGTAAAAACCATGTCATTCTATTTTTAGTCCCTTTTCCCCCTGGATTGCAGTTGAAAATGAAAAAAAAAGTAGAAAAGAAAAAGTGCTAAGCCCAATTACTGCCTGAGAAATGCTTCTACAGTACCTATCATATATATCATGAAAAACTAATAATGAACATTTGTGTATGCATATTAGTATTCTCACAGGTGTATAGTAAATTTTTCAATTGGGAAAATTTAGCTAACCGATTATGTTGTTGTCACTATTATTATTGTTATGGAACTGTTAATTTCCTTTTTACTATTTCTAATATCTTATGTTTTTATAATACATTGTAGTTTTCCAAGTACCTCTATATCCATCAAAACCTTTAATTAGGAAAAAAAAAACACCTTTGAAAGAGCCAGGGTAGGCATCATTATCCTTATTTCATATATCAGTAAGTTGAGCTTCAGAGACTTGACCGAAGTCACCATGGCTAGGTAGAGCTCTGAAATGTATCTCTAACTTTCCCAAATTCCTTGATTGTATCTCCTATTAGTTGAATAGTTTTACTGTGAGACATCATGGCTAATGATAGAATTTGGATGAGAGTTGTATTTTCTTACCCCTACTTCCTTGTCTCATAAGGGCCATCTGGGAGCCTTACCAATCTTTTTCTTAAAGACTTTCCTTAAAGACTTTTAAAAATTTAATAAAGGAAGTTTTTATACATCAGTACATAGATGGCTTACGTTTTGTCAGTATATTAAGATATCACAATAACATCTACTATTTCCACCTTATTTTCTGTGATTACCTTCACTAGTTGGGAGAACCAAAACCTACCCAGTCCCATTAAAGATACAGAATAAACTCTAAGTAATTTGGAGGGTGGAGAGGTATATTAACAACTGGGAGAATTAGGATTGAACTCTAGATTTAGATAATCCTTGACCTGAGCCTTCGAGGTATCTAGGGATTAGGAGGAGGCAAAGGTAAAAAAGGAGAATTTTCTAGCCATGAATGAGAGTCTATGAAACACATGGGGATAAGATGGAACACCATGTAAGGGGAAAAAAGCAAGAAAGTCCGATTAGTCTTGATTTTCACTTTTAAGGAGGTGACTGGGAAGAGTACAGAGGTAACAATTGCCCTGCATTCATGTATAGCCATCAGGATTGACTATGAGCAATTGGTTATCACTTTATTTTATAGCTGTCTGTAATATAGAAGATGGCAGACATTGTTTCTCATGGATTATTGTATATTTCTATCTGGTAGTGATGTGGCACAGGAGATAGACTGCTAGATTTAGAGTCAATGAGACCTGAGTTCTAATCCTATAGCACACACTTACTATGTGACCTTAGGAAATTCTCATATCTTTCTCTTAGCTTTAGTTTCCTAACCTGTGAAATTGAGGATCATAATAGCACCTCATTCACAGGGTTGTTGTGAGGAACAAATAAAATAACTTGCTGAGCACTTTGTAGACCTTAAAAGGTTATACAAATTTTATAAATGCCTTAGCCTCTCACTGACTGTAAGACAGGGAACAAGGTGGCTCAGTGGATAGAGCACTGGGCCTGGAGTCATGAAGACTTGAGTTGAAATCTGGCCTCAGACACTAGCTGTGTGACCCTGAGCAAGTCCCCTAACTTCTCTCTGCCTTAATCAACTGGCAAAGGAAATGGCAAACCATTCCAATGTCTTTGCCAAGAAAACCTCATGGACAGTACCATATGTGGGGTCATGAAGACTCAAACACAACTGAACAATGACAATGGTAAGCTCCATGTGAGGTCCAGAGAGACAGAAATGCTACTTCATCTAAATTTTATACCTTTCCCAGTACTAAGCACAACATTCTGTATGCAGTAGCAGCAGTGTGATAACAATGGAAAGGAGCGGTAAGATTTTCAATCATTTATTTAAACGAAGAAACTCTACTATGTGACTTCTGAGGCCTCTTCCAGCTCTAAAATATGTAATTCTGTCATAATTCTTCTATGATCTACACTCCAACTCTAGCTCATTCTTTAGGCTGCTTCACAACAACCATACCTGTCTGCTCCATACACATATGGGTTGCCTGACCCCAATCTGTTATTAACTTCCCCACTTTCCATCCATTTTCAACTCTTTGCATTTTGACTTCCCATGTTTCAATATTAGCTCCTTGAAAGTTGGGACCACCTTGATTTCTTGGAGTTGTTATACCCCCAGGACTTAGCTGGGTTTCTGACAGATGTGAAGCATTTAACAAATGTTTTCTCTTTCACTTTGTCCCTTTTCTCCCTTTACTCTTTTTCCAGTATCGTCCTAGTTGGAGTTAAGTACAATCAATAGAACATACTACCAATATGACCTTGGGAAAGGCACTTAACATCTCTGGACCTCACTTTCCTCTTCCAAGAAATAAGGGGGTATTCCTAGATTACTTGTAAAGTCACTTCCACTTCTAAATCTATGATTCTTTGACCTCAACTAACACAGCAGATGCACTACTCCAGAACTTATTTACTAGTACAATATTTGTGGGCAAGCTGACCTCTCTTAGTCTTAGTTTTTTCATCTGTAAAGTTAGAATACTATGTCATACTATCTATCTTACTGAATTGTTGAATAGAACATATTTTTTAATACTCTTAAGCACAATGTTAATGTGAAGTATAACCGCCTTATCTCCTAGTGTCTTTCATTATTTTGTCTCTGTTTTGCAATATACATGTATGTATATGTATGTTCATATCCGTGTGTATAGAAATATATCTCCCCTTGCTACAGCTAGCAAGTTCTTTGAAAGCAGGAAATGTTCCCCTTTTGTCTTTGTATCAACAAAATTTATCATAGTTCCTGGTATTTAAGAAATGCTTACAGATTGATTTTAATTCCTTATTTAAGGGATGGTCAGCAGTGTTACTAGGCAGCTAGATGGTGCAGTAGAAACAGCACTGGGCTTGGAACCAGAAAGACTCATCTTCCTAAGTTCAAATCTGGCCTCAGAAACTTACTAGCTGTGTGACCCTGGGCAAGTCATTTAACCCTGTTTGCTTCAGTTTCCTCATCTGTAAAATGGATTGAAAAAAATGGCAAACCACTTCAGTATCTTTGCCCAGAAAACCCCAAATGGGCTAATTAACAGTCCAACATGACTAAAAAACAACAGCTGTGTTAAAAGCTACAGTGAGTGAAAGGAGGAAAACCAATGAGACAACATCATGGGTTTGGTAATTAGGAGGCCACAGGTGAACTCAGAGAAACAGTTTCAGTAGAATTATCAAAATGAATCCAAATAACAAATTACCCACATAGCAGATTTGAATAGTCCAGAAATTCTATTTCCGTAGCTTTGAATAAGACCATAATAATTTAAAAAATTTTGAATTTTAAAGAGGTTTCATCTTTAGAATTCCTTTGAAATTCACATTTTCTCTGATGAAAGAGACAGTACAGGTATTATAATTGGATTCAGAGTTTGTCATTATATAAACTCATAAAAAAAACTATACCCACATGTTTATATACATATCACATACAGGGTACCCTAAAATTCTTGGTGGAGTTTTAAACTTTAAGTTTTTTAAACTGTGTGTAAACAAATATGGATGTATGTAAACATATGTAATACATACATGTATATATATATATATATACACACACACACACATATATATATATTCAGAGAGAGAGGGAGGAAGGGAGAAAGAAAGAAAGAAAGAAAGAAAGAAAGAAAGAAAGAAAGAAAGAAAGAAAGAAAGAAAGAGAGAAAGAGAGAGAGAGAGAGGGAGGGAGGGAGGGAGGGAGGGAGGAAGGAAGGAAGGAAGGAAGGAAGGAAGGAAGGAAGGAAGGAAGGAAGGAAGGAAAGGAAGGAAAAAGAGACAGAGGCAAAGAGAGACACAGAAGGAGAGTTGGAGAGGGAGAGGGAGATGAGGAGCAGCCTGCTTGAAAAATGTAATCAATTTAAAAAAAAGGACAAAAAAATTCCTTAACATAAGTCCTAGTATTTCATGCATAAGAAGTGCATGCAAATCAGCTGCATTAAACAAGGACACTAATTATTCAGCATTCATTCATTAACCTCTGTCAGAAAGATGAAAAGAATTGGGTTATATTTTAATATGATGATTATAATGACCCACATTAGAAAGTTGTAATTGGAAGGAATAAAAATTAGTATGTAGCCTGAACTATTCCCCTCCCCCCACTACACACACAACTACTATAGGATCTGATGTCTAGATTTCTTTTTTGAAAAGTAGTACCATCAGGAGCCTGGACATGCCATCCTTTCTCGTCATGAGCTCATTGATGAAATTTGGATATTTCCTCCCCTAATACCATCTTGTCCTTAATATGTGGAATTATGTGTAACTATTTTATTGATCTCTGCTTTTGAAGTGGAAGTTCAATGGATTTTATACTACACTTTTTAATGCAGATAGAAATCTATAAAGAAATTTCATAAATTCCTTATGTGTGGCATACAGTAATCATACCTAAAATAACACACACAAGCATTTTTAAAATACTTAGATTATCTATATTACATATATATAGTATCCATTCTTTATATAACATAGAGTATATATCATGCATTCCTAGATTATCTCTATATCCATCATAATACATTTTAAAAGTTTATTTATTGTCAAGTAGAGTTTGATTCTTTCTCAGGAAAATTCTATGAAAAATAAGACATTTCAAGTAGTAGCTATTTTTTAAAATTTAAAACCAAGATATGCCTCAGTAGATCTGGTTTAATTTTTGTTTTTAAATTGATTGACATTTTATATTTGTATACCACTATTATTTCTGGATTATAATAAGTGACATTTCAAGTAATATTTTTTTTCTATTAAAACATAATAGTCTTTACTGGATCTGTTTACTTCTATTTCAAAAATCAATAGATTTTTTTAAATTTCCTGTTTGTACAACACTATTACTTTTTAATTACATATTCTTCTTCAAATAGATCTCCCCCTGGTTAAAAAAAAAGTGCAGTTCAAGAAAACAAATCAATATATTGCCCATATCTGCAAATGTAAGTTACAGTCCACACCTATAGTTCACCATCTCTCGACTTAGAGGAAGGAAACATGAATGTGTCCCTCACCAGGATGGAACTGATGAAGTTTTCCTGGTCTAAAAAAATTATATACTATATCTAAATTCTCTTTGGATGATTTATGTAATGAAGTAACCAAGAATTACATAATATAAAAATACATGGGTGGATTGAGTTCTGCACCAAAGAAGGAAGTCACGTTACCAATGAGATCATGGATCCACAGAAACAGTAAAATATCACTCATAGAATTCTCCCAAATCAGCTAACCATTTAAGTACTTCAGTCTAGCATAAAGGTTGAGGGGAATTGACAATGGTTAGGAATTCATTAGTAGTACAGTGGTACAACCTCATGGAAAGAAAGGTCATAATGTGACTATTTCTGCATACTCCTGTGAGTTCCAAAATAGTTACTTGATAAGGTAGAGTGAGGACTTTCCCCAAGTAATCAAATAAGAAAAATACACATCTATGGCTAATGTCCAATATATCGTTATGAGTGGAATTCATCCATTATGAAAAACACACACACACACTCCATTACAGCTTATTTATAAATAATACCGTTAATCCCAATGACATTTCAATAGATAGATGCTGAAATGATTTTTATTTTTGCTGTTATGCCCAAGCCGAATCATTTCTCATTAATGATTGGTTTATTTGAGACAAAAAAAAAAAGCTATGAGACAATGGAAAGACTACCAAATTTTAAGTCAGAAAATCTGCTTCCTAGTTTTGTCTTTGCCATTTACTATTGTGGGTTTGGCGAGGTCACATCATCTCTTTGATTTTCTTTTCCTCATCTGTAAAATGTGACTAAATATTATCTGCACTTTCTACTATATAGGTTGGTTTTGAGAAAAATGCTTTTTAAACCTGAGCATGCTATTGTTTTTGTCAACCTTGATAAATATATTAAAATAAGATTTTGTTCATTTTTAAAACCACAGAAGAAATTATAGTCAACTTTTTTTTTCTTTTTGGTGAGGCAGTTGGAGTTAAGTGACTTGCCCAGGTTGTTAAACAGTTAGTAAGTGTCAAGTGTCTGAGGCCAGATTTGAACTCAGGTCCTCCTGACTCTAAGTTCTATCCACTGCACCGCCTAGCTGCCCCCATAGTCTACATTTTGACACAGGTCTTAGAACCCTCAACTTTAATTTTTCATGTCTTTCTGCCCTTCTGTGTGCTATTTGGAGAATCATAAGGTCATAAATCTAGAGCTATAAGGAAACGTCAAAAGTACAAATCAAGTTCCATTCTTTTTATAGATGATGAACCTGAGACTTAGGGGATTAAGTGACTTGCCCAAGATTATAGAATTAGTAAGTAGCAGAGGTAGGGTTTAAAACGAGGTACCCTGATTCCAAATTCAGCATCCTTTCATTTCTTTGAGTGTCTTGTATCATCAGATTTTTTTCGTTGCTCATTATGAAGTAAGAGTTGACATTTGCATAGTGATTTGTAATAGTAAAACCCTTTACTTGGATTATTGAAATCCCTGTTAAGTTAGGCAGAAAAGAAATTATTGTCTCTAGTTTTTGTATATTCCTAATCATCCTTGATTACTCTTGACCTTTTGATATAATAACACCCATTTTTGCATACTCTTCTTTTGCCTGTTAAAACTTGGAATTCTATTATTTTGCCTTGTACTTCTGTGATCCATCCTTCCATATTTTCTTTACTATCCTCTTCCTTTTCCCAGCTCCTTAAGGTGATATTCCTCAAGGTTGTATCTTAACATGTCTTCTCTTTTCCTTGCCGTGGTCATTTACTTTTGCACTTTTATACCTAAACTTTATACAGCTAACACTTAAATACCTATCTCCAAGCTTGACCTTTCCTGATCTCAAGCACCATATCTTCAGCTTAATACAAGACATGTGGATGTTACACTGACACCATAAACTCACTTTGTTCAAAGTGAATCTTTCACTCATCAGAGATACTACCTTTTATGCAGTCTACCATGTTCAAAATCTCACTTGTATCCTTGACTTTCCCCTTTTCTTTCCATTGTATAGTCAATCAATTACCATGATCTCTTGATCCTCCCACCCTAATCTCTCTTCCATTCATCTATTTCTTTATGTTTCCAATGCATCCACCCACATGAACTTTTATAATTTAATAACAGGCTGGTTATTATATGTGAATTGTGCACTTGCTTTGCAAGCACATAATTCAGAATAGAAATCTCTTCATTCTGGAAGCTTCTTCAACCATTACAGTACTTCATACATTGGGAATATCCATAGCCCCTGTGAATTCTTTCTCTGATTGGCTGTTTCTTTCAAGAACATATTCTCAGTTCTCTCTCTCTCTCTTTTTTTTTTTTTTTGGTGAGGCTACTGGGGTTAAGTGACTTGCCCAGAGTCACATGGCTGGTAAGTATTATGTGCCTGATGCCAGATTTGAGCTCAGATCCTCCTGACTCCAGGACCAGTGCTCTATCAATTGTGCCACCTAGCTGCCCCATTCTTATTTCTCTTTAAGCTGCACTGATGACTTTTTTTCCATAGGATTTTATCTACCACACCCCCTTGGATGCCATTAACTCTTCTAACTCCTTTTGATATGTCATCTTCCTCCATTAAGTTGTATGCTCCTGGAGGGCAGGGAATGTTTTTCTTTCTGCTTGTGTTTGTTTAAACAGTGCTAAGCACAGTGTGTAGCACAGTGTTGCTGTTGTTCAGTTGTTTTCCAGTTGTGCCTGACTCTTTGTGACCCCATCTGGGGTTTTCATGACAAAAATGCTGGAGTGCTTTGTCACTTTCTTCTCCAGCTCCTTTTACAGATGAGGAAACTGAGGCAAACAGGGCTAAGAGACTTGCCCAGGCTCACACAGTTAGTAAGTGTCTGAGGTTGGATTTGAACTCATGAAGATGAGTATTCCTGACTACAGGTGTGGTGCTCTATCTACTGACCAGCTACCTGCTATAAGTGTTTAATAAATGTTTGTTGATTGATTGATTGTCCTGCCCTATTTTCCCATTAAACTAATCTTTATGCAGATCTGACTAATCTTCCTTGGGTACATATCATACATCTCCTAATACCACTTAATGACTTTCTATTTCCAACATTATGTATTTCACATTATGCCTAAGTATAATGCTAATGTCACCTTATCACTCTTGTTCTGCCTCATAGTACGGCTCCCTTGCCTATCCTGTATTCCAGCTTCATGGGAATACTTACTGTCCCCCCAAAACAGCCTTCCCTTTTTCATTTTCAAGTGCTACTCCTATGATTAGAATTTCCTCTTTCTATCTTGTCTGTTGAATTCCTAATCATGCTTTAAATGCTTCTTAGATTCTTTCTTAGATCATCCAGTTAATAATGACTTCTCTCTTTCACACATAGGACTTTTCTTGCATATATCTAATGCAATTATCATGTATTATGCTTTGTTAAAGTTAATTGTTTATGTACCATTTCCACCTATGATACTAAAAGTTCCACAGAAGGAAAGACAATTCATCTAATCTACATTTGGATTTCTTCTAGCACATAGTATTTGACTCTGTTCATAATCATTGCTTACTTAATAAATATTAGTTGAACATAATTGTTGGGCTGAATTTTACAAAATGAAAAAAAATGACATTCAAAAAAGGATGAACAACTTTTTAAGACTAATTAGTCACCAATAAGTGGCTAATTAGACTAGAGCCCAGGCTTTCTGATTTATCTTCCAGTGCTTTTTCCACTAAACCACTCTGCCTTCACAAAATAAAATAAAATAAAATTTCCTCAGGAAAGGATTTGATGGATTTCTAAATCTGCAAACATTTATTTATGTGAATTTTAGTCAGCAGCTTCATTCTTTTCTCAGGGATATTTACATCTTAATTCTCTCATTGTGAGGATGAAAAACAAAAAAGCAAAGCAAAAACCACTTATTCTCTGTTTAAGCACTTCAGGAATCATTGGAGTAGGAAGAGGGAATTTTTTTTTATCATAGCTGACATGTCTTTATAGAGCCTGCCAAATCATGAGAAAAAGCTATCATTTCCACTTATTCTGTATATGTTTACATAGTCGTACTTTCTTTGAATTCTGAAAAGTTATATATCAAGAATAAATATGGTTATCTATGTTCTTTCTTAAAAGAAATTTTATTGATATTTTTGTTTTTGTATCACCTACATTTAGATGTGCTCTTTAAATGGAAGGTAAGAAAGATTGTAAAATAATTCTTTGTAATGATAATGGAAAAATACTAAAACAAGATTTGGTGATAACTTAAGAGAATAATTGTCTGATGAATATCTTTCTCAATATCCTTCTTTTCATTTTAAATACCATTGTCTTTTTTTCTCTTCTATAGATTTCTTTCAACAAATCCTTTCAGCATTGTAGACTTGATGCAACATAAATTCAGCTCTGATTTTATGTGAGTCTCAAGAGTTCATTTCATGAAATTAGCTAACTGAAATGTGTTACTCCTGTTTTCTTGCCAACCAACACCAGATGGAGATAAAGAGAAAATAAGCCTTGCTGGAATTTCCTTATATGTTACAGGCAAATCTTGATTGTTCACACCAGTGGAGGGGAGCATTGGTGCAGATAGCTGAAAACATCAGATAACATGCCCAATGGATTAGGCTATGGCTCTGTTCCCAGGGGTGAATTTTCTGAAACCTCTCATTCCAGCCCATCTGGGCAGTGGAGAACCTGTACCACGGAGAAGAAAGTGGGAAGTACAAGTTCTTAGATCCATGTGGCTAAGGCACAACAGAATGACATGTGTGTGGATAATAAGTCTGAGTGGTTTACACTGAAATTTTCAAATACACCAAGATCCTAGAATGAAAAGATTAGGCCTGTTTAACTTGTTTGCACAGTACCAAGCCCTGCAGCACACACATATGGATACTTATCAAATCAGGTTCTCAGTAACCTAAGCTGCTTTTGCCAAAGTTACTCTCATTTATTCTCCTCTCAATATCATTTAACCCTCAAACTCTTTCCTTAGAGAAGCCTGAAAAACAACATGAAATAATTTCCAGTCAAGTTTTCTGTCTATTTCCTCATGCTATTATGAGCAGGCATACACACACACACACACATACACACATATCTATATACATATACATATATATCTGCATATATGTATAATATACATATATGGAGTGTATGGGGAATATTCTTAGTTATGCACAAGCACATAGAATTACAGTGAAAAAAACTACAACACTCCTTTCTTTTATCCCCTGAGGCTGAGGAAGGACAAATTTGCCAAAGGGGTAGAATTCTCGAAAAAAAACTAGAGAAGTGAAGGGTCAGCCACTACTAGATTTAGAATCTACCAAGTTGTACTGCAGGGCATTTTAAAAAGGATTTTCTTTCTCCTCTTTGGTCACATGGCACTATCCAAAAAAGACATTCATGTGCAAATGTTACAAAATCTGCAGTTATAAAATTTAGGAAGGTGTTACAACTTGGTCTCTATAATGTATGGTGAAAAAAAAAAGTGATGACATATGGTGGCAACTTTGTTATTTTTAATCCAAATGCTTTATAACATGCCTCATTGAGGATGAAATTCATGCCAGGCATGAATTAACAGGAAAAGCTGTTTTTGAGTAATCCAAGCACAAAGGCAAGTCTGAAATGTCTTAATGAATGGAACCAGCCAAATGAACTGTCCAGTAACTGCTGATACTATTGTCAGGGAACACTGTAATGCTAATAACCTTCCTAAGTGGATTAATTTAATGATAGTTGCATTTCAAAAGGTGAAATCCCAAGTTTTATTTTGCATATAAAACTGTATAGTGACTATGAAGAACAATGACAATAGAAGCCTTTTTTTTTATGAATACTTAAAGGGCATATACATCTGAGAATTCTTTTCTATTTGATGCAATAGGAGTATAGTGGAAAATGACTGGTCTTGTAGTCTCAAGGGCTAATAATTTTGGAGCTCATGGTTCTGGGTGTGACACTTAATAGTTGTATGAACTGGAACAAAACTCTTAACCTTATGACTATCATTTTCCTCCTTTGTAAAATTAAGGTCATAACACTGGTCCTGCCTCCTAAAAAGGGTATTGAGAAGACAGCAATTTGAAAAGCTCTGATATAAATGTACATTATTGTGGATTATACATACATCATATGATGTTTTCTCCACATACAAAATCAGTTTTTATTATACTCATAAACAGCTAAAGAAAAGCTTCAAAAGTTTTCATTTTAAAAAATTAAATAGTCAAAACATTTTGTGTTTGGATTCTTATAAGCTATCATTTTTAAAACATTATTACACATGTAAAACTAGCAGACAAAATTGGAATTTATTTTATATATATATTACTACTTTGCATTTAAATAGCGTTTTATAATTTTTTAAAAAACTATTAACTCATTTAATTATCATACTAACCCTATGGTTTGATTTTTTTTTTATTATCAAAAGAGGAAACTGAAGTGACTTCAAGGTCATAGAGGCACTTTAAGGGACAGAACCTAAACTAGAATCTGACATCACACGTTCAAGTTCTATTCCTATTCCAGTTAGTCTATATCACCTGAGCTAAAATTAATGGCATTACACATAATCTATGGATGTGCATTTAAATGTTACAGGGAAAAAGTTGTTGTTATTATTTTAAGAAAAAAGATTCTAGCAACTTTAGAGATAATTGTATTTAAACTGGTGTTTCCAAACTGTACTAAAGTAATGTTCACCACAATTATAGATCTAGTTTGTATGATAAAAAAAATAATAGTTGTAAGGAATTCTGTATAATGACAGTGAAGGAAGGTGACATTATTATATTTTTTATTTCTTCAAAGGCACTAGCGGGAAGAAGAGAATCTTTCTAGTTATATATTACATTTTAGATCTTTTACTATGAGTATGACATTGAACAAGTCCATTAATCTCCATAGGCCTAGGTTTTCTCATATGTAAAATAAGGGGAGTAGAATAAACTATTTCTAAGGGTCTTCTCAGTTACAAATCCTTTGAAACTATATTATACATTTAACAAATACCTTGCTGGATTTTTATGTTATTTCCCCCTTCACAGGCTTCTATCAGTAGCTGTAGAATGTCAGAGAGGAGGAAGTAGATGAATAAATGAGACATTCAGCTTTCTGGAATTATCTAATTAACAAACTAATCTTTTAAAAATATTAACTATGTAGCTTAAGATTTTCTTGACATTTTTGTTCCAGAGAAAGGAAAATATAAGTGCACCACAGTAGTTTAGTTTTGTAATTCAACTGACATTATGGAGTATAAAGTAGCAAATACATTTATATCTATCTATTTATCTATCCGCACATATACATATATTCATTACACACATAAACACATATATACATAAATGTGTATGTGTGTGTGTGTGTGTGTGTATGTATACACAAAATTAAGGAATTTTTCAACTTATATTTAAAAATGTAACTATTACCCAGAACAATGAACATATTTCACTTTTAAGTTTAGCAATATACACAAAAATTGAAACAGGTAAGTTCCACTGAGGGGAAAGAAGAGGCAAATATCTAACACGGGTTTTTGTCAATTAATTGATCAGTCAAAAATGATTTATGAAACATATTTTGTGTTACACATTATGTTAAGTGCTGGGGACACAAAGAAAGGCAAAAAAATAGTCATTGCTTTCAAGGTCATCATGGTCTAGATAACATCAAATAAGTGTGTATACATGATAAAATGGTGATAATTTCAGAGAGAAAACTCTAATATGAAAGAGGCCTGGGAAAGGCTACATGCAGAAAGTAGGACTATAGCTGAAACTTGAAGGAATCTACTGAGCTAGAAGGCAGAGAAGAGCAAAGATTTTTTTTTTTTTGCAGAAATAGGGGATTCCACGAGGAGCAAGTGAAGAATGAGTGCATTCTTGGCATAGAGACAATTAGTGATTGATTGGGGAGAGGAAAGACTTGAGACAAAGAGACCAATTAGGAGTCTACTACAATAGTTCAGGTAGGAAGTGATGATGGCCTGAACAAGGGGTGAGTGTGTATGTGATTGGAGAGAAGGTGACAACTGCATTTATATTATGGGATCTAACTTGACAAGACTTGGCAACAGATCAGATATGTGATGTAAAGGAAAGTAAAAGGTCAAGGATGACTCTGAGAGTATGAACTGAGTGATTGGAAGAATGGTGGTACCTTCCACAGAAGTAAGAAATTTAGGAAGAAAGAAATGTTTGGGATGGGGGAATGGGGTAAAAGAATGAGATGAGTTTTGGTCAATGTTGAGTTTGAGATGTCTTTGGGATACCTACTGACATATTAAGGAGTAAATTGGAAATATAGGACTAGAGTTTGGGAGAAACATTATGTTACATGTAAAAATCTGAGAATTGTCTGCATAGAGATGATATTAGACCCTACCAGATCTAATGAGACTGCCTGGAAGAGTATAGATAGATCAACTAACTAGGATTGATTAAGTAACTAGTATATGTACTAAGTGTACTAAGTGATAGAGGTACAAAGAAATGCAGAAGAGAGTAACTCCTCTTGTACTTATAGTCTTAAAGGGAACTAGAATACAGTAGAGAAGCAGGCTGAGAACAGGGCTGTAATATACACTCAGTCATAAGGGAAAGGGAATAGTTGATGATCTAGTAAGGGAACCTGAGAAGATGCAGCCATACTGGTAGGGTGCATGCCAGAAAAAAAAAAAGCTGCCTGGAAAACTGAAGAACTATCTAGAAGAAGACATTGGTCAACAATAATGATTAATGCTAAAGGAGGTCAATGAAAAGGCTATGAGTTCTCTTACTTGTTTCTTATCTTTTGGTTTGACATTCAGATTCTGCCGTCTTTGACTCTATTTATTTCCTTCCTTCTTTCCTCCCTAACTTCCTTCCTTCTTGCCTTGCTTCCTGGGTAAACTAATAAAGCAAAATGGTTTTGACAAACTATCCTCTTTATTATCATCTTTCAAAGTATACACACACTTAAACAGTTGTATGAATTACATTATGTGTAATAATGCATATTATATAATGCACACTGAAGCAATAGTCATCATAAAGTGACTGAATTTTGTATTAAATGATAAATGCAGTACAAATTATTTTTTTCCTTTGTTTCTTTTTTAATAGATATAGCTTTTATCAATAAATTCTTTAAAATATTTCTATATAATCATATCCATCAATTGTATCTCCATTGATTTATTCCATGTCTTTAAGAAAAATATTCCTCTCCATGGTTGATATAATTATATCATTTTCCTTCTGTTTATTAAAAGTCACACATATGGGGAATTATCATTATCTGATGATTCAGTGTTCCACTTTCTATAGTTACACGATTGTTTTATGCTTGTATTTATAATTTCATTGGATTAAGAAATTCCCAGTCAGTAAACTTCTTCTACCAATTTAGATCAGTAACTGTACTGCAATTTAGACAGTTATACAGAATACTGAAGGCTTAAGGGAATTGCCCAGGGTCATACATGTGCTGGGGTATGTGCCAAAGGTGGTATTTGAACCTAAGATTCCTGACTTTGAAGTCAGCTTGATATCCACTATAAAACACTACCTCACTATAAGGTTTTGTAGAAAAACAAAATCATTATGAAATGAAAATATCTGCTAATGAATACTCCTACCTACCTAACAGTTAAGAATCTATCTCTCCCCATACGTCAGTGACTTTGTTGGTCAATTTCTCACTGGTTAATCCATAGCTATGAACTTCAAAACAGAGTGCTTCAAGTATCGACAAATTAATCGAAGCATTTGGGAAAACTGATGAAGCCAAGTAGTTTTGTCACAATTACTTTCCTTAATATCATCTTGCAAAAGTCAAATGTATAATGAGGGATATTCCAACTTGCTTTATACCACATTTTTGCTCAAAAAATATGCCCACTCATTAAAAATAAATAGCTCATTCTTTTTTTTATTCTAAGAATAAGCCCAGTTTCAATGATTAACTTAGTTAAATAGAAAGTAAACTTTCATAATTTTCACTTTTTTTCCAAGACAAAATTCCAATCAACCCCCTTTCCCCACTATTTATTGTCAATGATGGGTCCATTTTACATGCATCCTCTTTAAGAGGCATTTTTTTTCCCCAGAAATAATTCTCCATGGATCATGAAGGCCTTCTGTTTATCTGCTATAGAATCAAAGAAATTTAGAATTTGAAGGGATGTTACCAGCCAATTAGTTCAATTTATATCTTAAAAAGACTTCCCTCACAATATGCTTAAGAATTGGCTGTCTACCTTTTGTTTGAAGATCTTCTGAGACGGATGGCCTATTTTACTTTTAATAGCTCTGATTATGACATTATTTTCCTTAAATTCTAAATTTTACCTTTTTTGTGGCTTGTACTAATTTCTCTGACTTCTATTTTCTAGGGCCAAATAGAACCAGTGTAGGATCTTCTTCCATTGTTCTTCCAAGTTACAGCCCTTCAAGTATTGAGGATATCTATTTGGACACTATCATGTTTCTTTTTCAGGTTTAAAATACTTCTACTCTCTTCAACTAGTCCTCTTATGACATGAACAAAACCATTCATTATGTTGTTCTTTTCCTCTTGACACTTCAGTCTATCAAATCCCTTTCTATCATGTGATCTCCTAAACCAAATAGCAGCTGAACTACACAAGACCAAGTGGGCAGCTAGGTGGCACAGTGTCAGACTTGGAATCAGAAAGAGCTGAGTTCAAATATGGCCCAAGACACTTACTTGTATTGTGATCCTAGGCAAGTTACTTAACCCTGCTTGCCTCAGTCTCCTCATCTGTAAAATGACCTAGAGAAGGAAGAGTCAAAGCATTCCAATATCTTTGTCATGAATTTAAACAACAACAAAAAACTAAACATGGTATTAAAAAAGTTGTGTGAACCTGGGGTTATACTGCACACTCTGTCTTTCATATTATAAACTCTTTTTTTTTTTGGTTCCTTTTTTCTTACTTGGAAGCTATATAGGCCCTTTGACTTATATTCAGCTCATAATCCACTAAAACACCCATATATTTCAGATAATGTGCTATCTGTCCATGCCTCCCTTAAAAGCTATTTAGATTTTATTATGCTGTATGGAATGAAGTACAATCCAATTTTTTTTTTATCATGTAGCAATCCATTTAAATGTCCTTGATTCCTTCTACACAGAGGATAATAGGATTATAGATTTAGAATTGAAAGGGACACTTCAGATCATCTAGTCCAATGTCTTTGTTAAGAAAACTGAGGCCCAGAGATGTTAAAGCACTTTCCCAAGATCACACAGGTAGTAAAAGTATCTCTCCCAAACTGGACCCATCCTTCCTTTTTCCTTTTCTGTGTTGAATTCTATTCTGGAATGTTCAACTGCTTACAATTTTTGTATCATTTCTACTTAAGCAAACAGTTCCACTTTGTAGATCAGAATTGGGTCTAGCATAGTGGCTTTTCTTATTTTGTGCTATACCTTTTGAAGGATGAAATTGTTACTGGGGCAAGAAGAAGTAATTAGCTGCTCTGCTTTTGACAGAAAATGATCTCCTAAAGATTTCTAGATAGCTAAAATCTTTTATCATTAAATAATATCTATTTGCCACAAAAAAAATCCTTGTTCCAAGAAATGCCTTATTTTCCCTGATAGCTTCAAGATCAGAGATGCATTCCTGTATTTCTTTCACCTTCTTGATGGCAAAAACCAATTTGTACTTTGTTAATATCTTATTGTTACTTGGTAGTGGAAGAAACTCAGCTATAGAACACTTTCCTCCTTGCTTCTGAATACATTTGGAAATCAGTTCCTTAGTCCTTTTTGCCTTTTCTTTTGGTGGCTTTCTCATCAATCCTTTGTAGATTATTTCATTGAAAAATGTCTGACAGGCCTGTTTGCCATTTCAAAATCCAGTCACTCTGAATTCCTGATAGAGGCATAATTTATTGAGGGTGGCTATCTGCTCACATGCCTTTAATTGGTAGTTAGCACATTTCTGCCATGTTCTCACAAAGACAGAAGAAAACAGAAACAGATCCTGAAATCAGAAATTGAATTATCTAATTAGATCAAGATTCCCAGTCTAGTCACTTTCTTAGCCTGATTACTTGGATTACTCCATTATAATGACAAAGTGTTGGAAGAACACATTTCAATAGAGTGATCATTATGAGGTGAGTCTTTCAGGAAGTCTTCTTGTAGTAAGAGAGGCTGCTGGGTTTTACAGGCTATAATAAATATGGAATAAAGATCCTAGATCTACTATTTTGTTGTGCTTCTAAAAGCTTTATAATACTTAATAAGTCTAAGAGTAAACTGGATATTGTTACCATGAAAAATATGAGAAATTTTCTTTCCCATGGGGAAATTTTCTCTTACTTAACTTGCCATAATATATCCTGTTGAGATGTTATTTAATCTGAGGAATGTTTAAATAAATTATTAGGTGTATATATAATATTTTTAATTTTTTAAAGAAACAATGAATTTGATGAATGCAGAAAAACTTCATAATATTTACATCAAATGATGTAGAGTGAAGTAAGTAAAATTAAGAAAACTATAAACAAATGATTATAACAATGCAATAAAAACTTAATTCCATGAAATATAATGATCAAGTTGTCTCCAAGAGAATATATCAAAAGGGGCCACCTCCTGTTTCTTTGATTTGGGAGAGACAGAGGTGCCATTGCATCATTCTGAAAACAAATAATGGTTTTTGTTTTTTAAAATAAATTTTATTAAAATCTTTTGTTTCCTCTCTCCCTCCCCAATCATATTTTTTAATAAGAATTTAAAGAGAAGAGAAAAAAAATCACCATAATTAGCAAACATATCCAAAATGTCTGGCATGATATGTATTTTTCTACACCAATAGTCTCCCACCTCTGCAAATTTTTTTAAGGATCATATATGGCCAATTATAGCGATGAGAAAACAATGCTAATTCCAAGAGCAAGATTTCACCTTTAATACTTATTATTATTACTATTGCTGAATATTGTTCAAGAAGTGCTAGCTATAGCAATAAGGCAAGTAAAAACAAATTGAAGGAATTAGAATAAGCAATGATGAAACAAAAGAATCACTCTTTTCAGATGATATGATGGTTAGAATACTAGAGAATCAATTAAAAAAAACTAGTGGAAAAATTAACAACTTCAGAAAAGTACAGGATGTAAAATAAACCCATATAAATTATCAGCATTTCTATATATTACCAACAAAGTCAGCAGGAAGAGATAAATGGAAAGATAAATTCAATTAAAAATAACTGCAGACAGTATGAAATATTTGAGAGTCTACCTGCTGAGATAAACCGTGGAACTAAATGAATACAATTACAAAACACTTCTCATGCAAAAAAGTTCTATCTAAACAACTGAACAAATATTGATTGCTCATGGTTAGGCTAAGCTAATATTTTTTAAAAATGACAATTTTATCTAATTTAATTTATTCTGTGCCATTTCCATCTAACTACTAACAAATTATTTTATATAAAAATAGAAACAAAATTCATCTGAAAGACCAAAAGTTCAAGAATATCAAAGTAATCAATGGGGAGATCTACCAGTACCAGAAGTAAAACTATACTACAAAGTAGTAATCTTTAATATAATCTAGTACTGGCTAAGAAATAGAATGGTAGATCAGTGGAATAGAGTAGGTGTATAATACATATAATACAGTAGTAAATGACCATAGTAATTTAGTGTTTTAGAAACCCAAAGATCTGAGCTTTTAGGACAAGAGCTGAGTAGCTGAAAAAAAAAACTGCTGGGGAAACTAGAAAGTAATTTGAGAGTAACTATACAGAAACATCTCATAATATATTTCAAGGTAAAATCAAAATGGGTGTATGATTTAGCATAAGTAAATTGGGGAAGTATGAAATACTTTACCTGGAAAAGAGAAGAATTCAAGACCAAACAAGAGATAGAGAGCTTTATGGGATGTAAACTGGATAATTTGATTGCATTAAACTAAAACATTTTTCCACAAACAAAACAAATGCATTCAAGATTAAAAGGAAAACAAAAAACTGAAAACTATAGTAAATTTCTCAAACAAAAGTTTTTTTCTGAAATATATAGATAACTAAGTCAAATTTATAAGAATACAATCATTCCCCAATTGACAAATGTTCAAAAGATATAAACAAGATATTTTCAGATGAAAAAATCAAAGTTATCAATAGTAATATGAAAAAATGTTCTAATCACCATTAATTAGAAATATGCAAATCATAACAACCCTGAGGTACCACCTCATACCTATCATATTGGCTAACATGACAGAAGAGGAAAATGCCAAATGCTGGAGGGGATGTGGGAAAACTGGGACACTAATATACTGTTTGAGACCAATTTGGAACTATATCCAAAGTGCTATAAAAGTGTGCAAACCCTTTGACCCAGAAATACCACCAGTAGATCTGTATCCCAAGAAGGTTAAAAAAAAACAACTAAAAACTAAAACTGAAAGGACTTCAATGTACAAAAATATTTATGGCAGCTCTCTTTTCAGTGGCAAAAAATTAGGAATTGAGGGGATGCTCAGCAGTTGGGGAATGGCTGAACAAGAACAAGTTTTAGTATGTGATTGTGATAGAATACTATTGTACTATAAGAAATAAGGAGCAAGATACTTTCTTACTGTTCATTTTAGAACAGGTTTCATCTGTGAGTTGATTCATTGGATATGAAAAATCTATAACAACATTTTTGGAAGCCTCTTTAAGAATGAGGACAAACAGATTACTGCATTCATGGCCTGTGGAATTTAATTCTCATTGGGCTTTAGTGCCACCTCATCTGCATAGTAATATTTTTTTTTCCTGTTTCTATTGAAAGGGAAAAACAAATCACTTCTATAAAACTTAACCATGAATTGTTACTTGTTTTGGTTTCAAATTGAGTGAATATTTTTCTTAGATTTACAGGAATATTATTCAGATTTTTTTAAAAAAGAAAACACAATCTTTAAAGGAAAAATTGGTCCACATACTCAATATGGAAAACAGAAAATAATGTGCTCTTACTTTTCTTTCTAAAATCCTAGGAATGAAATATGCATATATATGCATATATGTGTATATATACACATGCATATATGTATACATATACATACACATAAATGCATATATAGGCATATGCATATATATCTATTAACACATATACAAGTTTGTGTATGTATGCATGAGAGCAAGCTGGTAATGGAGTCATAGAGTTCTGAGTTCAAGCTCCATCTCATACACACAGTGCCTGTGTGACATTTGACAAATCACTTAAACTCTTAGCTCACTAGGCATCTCTGTAGGTCTTTAATTTGCAAAGAAGGTACCAGATTGCTTTAGGAGAGAAAATTCCTTAAAAAATGAAATTGAAGGTACAGTTTGTGTCATAGAAAGATCTTTTTGTCTTTTTCCCCTTTTTAAAATTAAAATGACATATAATTTCAAGCAGAAATACAAGCATTATAATGCTTGAAGGTTTACAAGGAATTTTATATCTATATGTTTCATTTGATCCTCATGGCAATCTTGTGATGCCCCCATTTTACACATGGGAAAACTAAGCCTAAAAGAGGTTTAGTGACTTATCTAGGATAAAACAGCAACTAAGTATGTGGGACAGAATTTGAATTTTTGATGACTACAAGTCCAATAATGTACTTTACTGTATTATCCTTCAAATGTTAGAAGTGGAGGAGACCTTTTATATGCTCTTATGCAAAGTCTCAAGGAGTTTGTCACTTGTCCCAAAACCAGGCAGCTAAGTTGCAGTGGCATACTAGGACTAGACTTAAGGTTCTCTGATTCATATGCCTGTTCTCCTTGTACTAAATCAAGCTGTCTTATATTCTCATAAAGTCCTCTGAATATCCTGTGAAGTAAATACTTTAAATTCCAGGATGAAAATAAGATGCATTCTCATTGGCATTATTTTAACATTATTGTCAGTATCATCCTTCAAAGAGGAAATCATAAAATTCTTCTCAACTGACTACCTTAGCAATATTTACATAGTTATATGACGGAAGAAAGAGATTTGACCAAAAATCTATCCAGCTAGAGAAAAGTTTAAACCAGTTATCAGAGTTAAAATCATACACATGGTTCCTTAGCTACAGAAAATATGCCATTATAAATTAAAAGGTTTTCTTTTTTTTTTAATGTATGCTGTAACTTCTCATTGATGTTTACATAAGTATGGAAAAATAGAAGTTAAAAGGACATATCTATTCAGTATCAAATGCATTCAGCAAATTAGCAATATTAATAAATTATGTTTTAAGGGGATACTTTTTAATAAGGTTGGAAAGGTATTATGTTTGGCTAACCTGTGTTTGAGGAGATTAAATGTCAAACAGAGTTTTCATGTGATACTAGAGGTAATGGAGAGTCACTAGAGTATATATTAGAGGAAGGGGGCATTTAATGGTCAAACCTATACTTCAGAAAAATCATTTTGGTGGCATTGTGAAAGATGCATTTACATGGGAAGTAATTTGAAGCAGGGGGACCAATTAGAAGGCTCTTGTTATACAGTCCAGTTGAGAGGTGATTAGAGATTGAACTGAGAAACTGATTATCTGGACAAAGGAGAAGGGGGCATACAAGAGGGATATTTTTGGGGGCAGAAATATCAAGATTTGACAAGTGATTATATCTTTGAAGTAAGAGTGAGGCAGCAATATTGACACTGAGGTTGTGGATTTGTGTGATTAGAAGGATGGTGGTACTGTGGACTATAGTAAGGAAGATTAGAATGAGTTTCTCAGTGGGGGTGACTAGTTCCATTTTCAGCATGTTGAATTTAAGATGCTAGCAGGATATACAATTCAAACTGGCCAATATGCCAATAACACATAACTAAAGCTCAGTTGAAAGATTAAGGATCTATAAGTAAATATGAGAACCATTTTAATAGAAATCTCCATCCTTCCCTTGGGAGATGATTAGGTGATGAAGCCAAATATTATAGAGAGGAAAAAGAAGATGGCACAGAACAATCTTGGGTTATATCCATAGACAAAAAGCATGACAGGGATAATGATCCAATAAAAGATGCTGAAGAGTGGTCAGACAAGTAGAATAAGAACCAATTGAAAGTTGGATCTAAAAAAAAATTCCCAAAGAAAAGTGAGTATCCTGGAGAAGAAGCTCGTCAATAGTGTCAAGACGGATGAGAAATGAGATTTAAAAATTAAAATATCGATGGTAAACCTGTACAAAGAAGTTTTACCTAGATGAGGAAATAGAAACAATAATATAGATCTCTTTTTCTAGGAGGTTGATTGAGAAGGTGAGGAGAGATATTTGATGACAGTTAAATCCAAAACTTTCCCTTTAATAAGTGACAGCATGGAAAAGTGGATAGAATATTAGGTATATATTCTAAAAGACTTGAATTTAAATACTTCCTTAGATACTTATTAGCTGAATAACTCTGACTGATTCACTTAATCTCTTAGTCATGGTTTTCTCACCTATAAAATAGGGAAAATTGGATCCATCAAAAAGCACTTATGTATCTGCTATGTGCCCTACAATGGATTGCTCAATAGTGATTCAGATTAAAGAGAAATGAGATAATGCCTATTCTCATCTGAAACATTTTCTTGACAGGGGTATTGTATTTATCCAATGAGAAAAATGTATGCAAAACACTTTCCAAATCTTAAAATATTACATAAATTCAATCAAATTTAGAACAATTTGACAGCAATATCATTTAAGGAGAGTTGTTTTCCTCTATACCAATTTCTATTTCTCATGAAAGAAATAATACCTTAAAAACACATTTATGCTTTGCATTAATATTTTTGTTTTGTCTCAATTTGCTTTACTTCTGATTTAGCAAATGTTTCCAGTACAGTTGAAGAATGTCTCAGCTAATAATACAATGACAAATGATAATTTGAGGTCTGTGTTATAGAATCAGGATTTTTTTAAAAATTGGGATCTTTAAGGAAATGGAAAAATGAAAAATAAAATAAAACATTTCCAATATCTTATGATCCAGATAAAACTAGAGAAATAAATGAAATTTTAGATGAATGGAAATGCTTCCTGTAAAAAAAAGGCCATTTCTTTACAAAAGTGTTCAATTCTTTCTCAAAAATATCACTTTCAGAAAGATAGAAAAAAGATATTTTCTCATAACTTCAAGACCACATAATAGTAGAGAAACTCAGAGTCCTCAAACTGAAAGCATCTTTCAAAGTGAAAATAAAATTGATAGAATTTATACATTTCAATTCAATTCAACAAATATGATAAGTTCATAATATATAATTAAAAGTGGCTAGATGATAAGGAATGAGATACTGTCCCTATACTTATTGATTTTACAATCTAATAAGGGATAATATAAAAATTAACTAGATATAAAATAACATGTGGTAAATTAAAAGTATTATCTGAGTTCTAAAGGACAAGAGTTATTCTTGACTGGGGGAATTGGAGGGATCAAGGAAGGCATGTAGAAGGTGGTATTTGAGTTGGAATTCATAGAAAGGATAGAAATTTTAAAAGTGGAGGCATCTAGATGGCACAGAGGATAGAGTGCTGGACCTAGATTCAGGAAAGCTCATCTTCATGAGTTCAAATCTTGACTCCTTCAGACACTTACTAGTTGTGTGACTCTAGGCATGTCACTTAACTCTGTGTACCTCATTTTCTCATCTGTAAAATCAGCTGGAGAAGGACATGGTAAACTACTCCAGTACCTTTGCAAAAAAAAAAAAAGCAAATGGGGTCACAGAGAGTCAGACATGACTGAAGGACTTAACAAACATGACTTAACAACAACATGGAATTTAAGAGGCAAAGTGGTGGGAGAAGGCATGGTCAACACAAGAACTGTAAGGAAAGATACGGATGCTGAGTGCATAAGAATGACAAGTTGTCCAGTTTGGCTAAGGCTTAGAGAACACGGAGAGAAGTAGTAGAATGAATTAAGATTGGAAAGACAGAATGTTGACAGACAGGCTTGAATGCCATGACTAGTAGTTTTAACTTTACTAGGCAGGCATTTGAAGTTATTGAGAAGAGGCATAATATGAATAAATCTGGGCATAAGGAAAACACTGTAAAGGGCTTTTTGTTAGCAGAAAGATTACAGATTTTTTCTCTCATTATTACAATCTAGAATATTAATGTTTTAAATAAATTTTAACTTCATGGAACTGTTGAAAAACTATTTATTTAAAAGTTCTGAAATAACTTTTGTTATATTTCTCAACTGCTGGAAGGCTAAGAGGACATTAATTCCACCACCACTCCTCCCTACAATGACAACAAATACTGGAGTACATTTTTTAAAAAGCATATTCATTAATCATAACCAGGTACACAAGAACTGTTTAATTTCTTATAAAGGCTAATGACCTTGGAAAAAATTTACTTATATGGCTATATCCATATCACTGATTTGCTATGCATAAACTTATTGACATACACAATGTCACAAGACAAGATTTAACTTCTTGTCTTTTACTGCCTTAATTAAATCATCAAGATTTAAAGATTAAAGATCTTCACTGGGGTACCTGAAGTCACATCTCTGTAGCTGAAGTCATATTGAAGTTGAATAACAATACTGCAAAATGACTGCCAAATGAATTTGGAATAAAAAACATTAACAAAGGATTTTACACTGGTCTGTATAGGCCTTAAAGGAAAGAGTTTTATTGATACTTTTTTGTTTTTTAGACTATTTATTTCTTAAAATAGTTCTCTTCCTTGAATTGTACCCCATTTGTAGCAAAGAAAAACAGTTAAGCAAAAGTGACTGACACAATGATTCCCATAATAGTAAAAATGGTACTTTTTGCAATTATAGTTCCCTATCTATTTATGGAGAAGAAGGCAGTACATTTCACCATCTGTCCTCTGGGACTGAGATGGCTCCCTGCATTTAAACTAAGGCCAACCACCATTTTGTGGGGTTTATAAACTTAACTTATGGTAATTATGTGTTTTCTCTCCTAATTTCATTTTTTCTTTGTTCTGCATCAATGCCTGAATGCCTTCCCATGTGTTTCTGAATTCCTCATAGTTTTTATTCCTTATTCTACAATATGCAATCACAATGTAAAGTAATAATTAAGTTATATGTAATTCCATTACATTCTGAAATCACAATTTGATCATTTTTCTCCCTCTATGGACACCTATTTCATTTCTATATTGTTTGTTATAACAAAAAAAAAAGGAAATATAAATATTGGTATATGCAGAACATTTCTTTTGATCTATGACCTCTTTGGGGTATAGGTTTAAATGAGGTCACTGGGCAAAGGGTAGAAATGAATTTAGTAAAATTTCTCGTATAATTCTGCATTGTTATTTAAAATAATAGGACCAATTCACAGCACAACTAGCAGCATATTAGTGTACCTGACAAAACCTGCTGGGAAAAGTGGAAATTACTTGGGTAGAAAATAGATTCAGACCATCATCTTCCTAAATAATAACCTCAATGCTATTTGTCTATTTGAAATTTTTATGGTATATAGTCATCTGTCTGTCTATCTATCTATCTATCTATCTATCTATCTATCTATCTATCTTTCAATATATTCATCTATATGCGATCTACTTATCTATGGGAGAAAAAGAGATAGCTACTAGAAATCTGGTTAGAAGATCAATAATCAAGCAAAGGAGAGAGATCACAAAATATAAAATATGTAATAATGTAGTAATGAGTAAATAAAACTAGAAGTTTTTATCTGAATTAAATAAATGGAAGTATAATAAAAAGAGAAACTATATTTAGAAATTTGTGCATAAATGTTTCATAAAAGTCTGATATCAATATATAAGATAGACAGAAATATGACAAAGAACCATTCCCCAATTGATCAAAACATGTCAATAAACATTTTTTTAAAAATAGAATTAATTGGCAAAAATGAGAAAAATGTTCCAAATGACTAATAAACTAAATGAAAAATAAATGACTAATAATCTGTCTCATAACCACTAAATTAGCAGAAATCATAGTATTTAATATTGGAAAGTCTATGGGACCTAAATAGTTCTTTTCCTGATTTCTGAGTACTTTCAATATGGTTCTCTAGTGCTACAGAAGTCTCAGAGTGAAAGTTACATAACAGTTAATTTTCTTCCTGAACATCAACAGATATTTTATCTTTAATAACATATTATTTTTCTCTTTGATTTAGAAGTAAATTTTTCTATAACAAAGAGGTTATTGTGTTCTTATGTCTCCCACAGTCTCTTCTTTACCTTTATGATTGTTCATGCATCCCTTCCAAGCCAACATTTATTTATGAATACTAAAGGACAAATAAAGTAATAAACAAAGAATGATGCTTAGAATAGATATCAGATGACTATATCTCCTTTCTGTTCTGAGAGTCTCCAAATGTTCCTATTCACAGGTGATATTACATTAATTTTCTTATGTCAGAAGTAACACATGAAATTCACAGTTATCTTGAAAATTTCAGAGAAATCAAATAGAAAAAATGGATGAAAATGAATAAAGAACAACAATGACCCACAAGTGTAAGCACTACCCAATAAGTTAGAACATCTACACATCTGTCTTGTATAGGTGCTGTCAATTGCCAATGAGTTGGGTTCAGAATTGAGCAATAAGAGGTTTTTAAGCTACATCGCTTTTGGGAAAGTGTACTTGTTCCATGATAATTACTCCTTCCTCACTAAAATCCTTCTTTTTAATAATAATGTTCTGTCACAGAAGCAAGAATCAAAATTTTAGGTAATACGCAGTTCAATGGAAAGGCAAAAGGTAAACTAGTTAAATTAGTTATAACATATGTACAAATGATAACTTGAATATAAGAACTTGTAAAAAAAGAGTTTAACATGAAGCTTCTCTAGATTCTTTCAAGTCCCAGCTAAAATTCCACTTTCTACATGAAATCTTTCCTTATCCAGTTTAATATTAGTGACTTTTCATGATTATCTCCAATTTCTCCTGTATACATCTTATTTGAAGATAATTGCTTAAATGTTGTCTCCTCCCATTAATTAGACTGTGAGTTCATTGAGAACAGGCTTATTTTTTGTTTGTTTGATCTTTCTTTGTACCTACACTACTTTGCAAAGTGCCTGACATATTTTTAATAAATGCATATTGTGCGAGACACAGCAAGACAGAGGGTCAGTAAATGTACAGTTTGAGCACTCTAATGGTAGATCTCAGAAACATGAACCAAAGGAATGGCTTCAATAAACTCCCCAAGGGAGGAAACTTCTTTTCTTTGTATCCTAAGCATCCAGCAAAATACCTAGTCTATAGTAGATTCTTAAAAATAAGCAAACAAATAAAAAAAACCCTGTTGATCTGAATTATTAGATTTACAGAAATTCATGGACAAGAATTAGAAAAGAAAAAAAAGAGGGCAATCAGCACAGATAGAGGGAGTATCCAAATCACTGAGAACACACTTTCCTTTATTTTGATAAACTAGTAACATAGTCTCATAGGCATCTTTCTTCATAAGGCATACTGATCTCGCTAAAGTGGACAAATAAAATAAAGCACAGTTTGAAATTCAGTTTTTTTTGTTCTACTGACACTCTGTAATTAAAATTGCCATATAATTTTAGTGAAATGTATCCTCATCTACTTATTCATATCCCCTGACAGCTGTCAAAAATGAAGAACATCCAGACAGTTGGAAATCAGTAATTCTGATCTTCAATTTTGTGTTTATCGGGAATAAGTAAATATACATATTTATAATCTTGTTGGCACTTTAAGAGTGTTTCCATATAGTAAATTCCTATTACTCAACCTTCTAACCTTCTAACAACTATGGAACTTTCTGTTTCCTGATTGGATATGTCTGTATGTATCTGTTGAAATGCTCAGTCAATAATACAAAATGTCTTCTACTTTTACTCCTTTTTTTCCAGAAACAGCACATCAATTCAGACACATTTCTTAAATCAATAGAGCAAAAAATATTATTATTTGACATTTTACCTTATGCCTCTCTTTATTTCTCAGTATGCTATACAAAAATCTGAGTAAAAAACAAAATTAAAGAAACCAATTGAACAACCAGACACTTCTAAATTTCCAGATGCAAATATAACCACCAAAAACATAAATTGATATTTTATTTTTGATCCAGATACATTTTACAAATATAGTAATCTTTTTTTTTGCTATTATTATTATTGAAACTTTTTTTTTTCTTTCAAAAGTGTAGTCTTGTATTATCAGTAGGGACTTTGGGGAAGTATAGAAGTAGGAACTTTTGGGGAAATGGAAAGAACAACTAAAGGATCTTGTGAGACAAAAGTCAAATGGGACCGGGAGATGATAAAGCATTGGGAACCAACTACAAAGGAAATGATGTGCTGGAACAAACTGACCAGAACCTTAGGCAGATAGTACCCTCTGGCTCACAGATGTACTTAATGAGTTATCTGCCTAGTCAGAATTTGCTGTTTGTCTGAATGTACCTTCTCATACCTGTTGAATTTGTTCACTCTCCAATTCTTCTCCTCCTCCTCCTCCTCATTTCTACCTGATGAATTGTTATCCATTTTCCTTTGAAATTTCCTACTTTTTTAAAATTATGTTTATTTTTTGTTTGTACCTCTATAATAGATTTTGTATCCTGATAAAGATAGGCTAACTTCTCTTATGTGTATTTGCTATAGAGAAATTAGCTAAAAGGGGGTAAGAATGTGAGAATCATGGCAGGTAAAAAAGAAAGGTAAACCTGTCAGATCAACTTATCTAGACTTTAAAGATAAAAAATAGTAAAAAAGAAAAAGAAAAAGAAAGCCTGTATTAAGTTCTCTGACCATAAAAAGAAGAAAGGGGAGGTTGCCAATAGCAATAGATTTTTTAATTTGGAAAAAAAAATTGGAGCAGCTACATGTCACAGTGGATAGAACTCTGACCTTGGAGTCAGGGTGACTTGAGTTCAAAAGCGACCTCAGACACTTGATACTTACTAGCTATATGACCCTGGGCAAGTCACTTAACCCCAATTGCCTTATCAAAAACAAAAAATCAATGGATTCCATATGAGTGAAACTATTCTTTATATTGTATACAAAGAAAATGGATAGTAAAGTAGAAAAAAAAAGTACTGATCTATGAAATCTACTAAAAACCAAAATTTATGATGTGGTCAATTGTATTCAGATAGACATTTTTTAAAGACCAGATTTCCCCATATTACCCAAGACTGATCCCACTACTGATTGACATATGAGTTTTGACCTACTTCATTTCTGACTTCTGTTCTTACTTACATGACATGTTGGCCCCACACTTTTTGAGGCTTATCATGAATGTCAGATTTAATACAGATAGCCAATGGGCTTAACCCACTGCAGCTCAGCACTCCCAAACTCAAAATAGCTATCAATCTCACCCTCCTCAGTATCTGGGATTACATGGATGTACCAATACAACTGGCCAGGTGTGAATTTTGTAAGAAACAGTTATTGATTCCTAAAAATGGGAAGCATATGAAATAGCAGATATGAAACATAGCTGATGACCATTTATTAAAGTAGTTTAATCCACATAAAGCAAATGCCACAAAAATGATGTGAAGAAAGCCTAGAAGCCACCTCTGTCAGCACAGCAATATTAGGTTAGAATACAAAGTTGTTTGTAAAATCTTAAAGAGAATGTTAGAAGACTGAGTAGGTTTTCCTTTTAATCAATGAAATATGATGAAAGGAGTAAAAAATCAAGTTTATAGAAAGCATGGTTTGAGAACCAATGAGGATAGATCATCTGAACAGTAAGTATGAACTTAAAAAAAAGTGAAAGAACTAAAGATTTGTCTTCTCTTTCAATGACAGCAGAGCCAGCATCACTGTATTACAGTTTCTTAATTTTTAATGTGCTGATTGAGAAAATAGAATCCTACTAACAATGACAAAGAAAGGAAAGAACAGTTGAACTAAATCAAGTGCACACATAAGTCCTATTAATGACAGCTCAATTTTGAGTTGGTTCAGGAAGTGATTCTCAAGATTGCTGAAAGAGGATACTAAATGGTTGGGGGGAGAAGAGGAAATGACAGATATTATTAGGAAAGAAAAAACTGATAAAGGATTAATCAGTAGCTACTAACCCATACATTCCCATCTGTACAAAATCATTCTGAGTATTTTTCTATACATTGTAGGGGCATTTTTCATGAAAATTTGAAAAGAGAATAGTTCCTACTATGCTATTTGAAAAACCCAAAGACCCTAACAATGGTAGTAAGGTCTCACTCACTATTCAAGAAAAAGTTCTGAGAAACTTGGAAACACTGGAAGAAATTAACTGTTTAGACCACGATCTTACACCATATAGCCCAACAACACGCACATGGATACATGACCTAGATATGGAAGGTCACATCATGAACAAATTAGGGGATTGAGGAAGAAAATAAATAGCTTTCACAACTATGGACAAGTAAAGAGTTCATGAACATACAAATAATACAGAGGATCATGGAAGATAAAATGTATAAATTTGGTTACATAATTGAATTTTTTTACACAAAGTCAGTGCAGTTATTATTAGAAGGGAAAAACAACTAAAATACATATATATATATATAGATATATATATATCTATATATATCTATATATCTTTGTAGCAAGCTTCTCTGATGATGGTTTGTTATTCCAAACATAAAAGAAATTAATTCAAACACATAAGAATGATAGACACTCTAAATTAGATAAATGTTAAGAGGATATATCTAAATAGAAGTTTTCAAAGTGATAAATCTAAGCAGTCAATAGTCATATAAAAAGCTTCAAACCACTAATAACTTGAAAAGTACAAATTTAAAAAAAATGTGATTCCATTATCACATCTACCTCATTGATAAGTATGACTAAAATAAAAAGAATTGCAATTGTCATAAGAAGTATAGTTAAAGACACACATTAATGTCCTATTAGTGCAGCTGTGAGTTGAAATAGGTATCCTGTAAAGCAATTTAGAACTATACCAAAAATTCACCAATCTGTGCATACTAACTCATCCAGCAAAATACAACTATTAGTCATATACCCAAAGAAGTCAAAGAAAGAGGAAAAACACTACCACCTACTGCCTTTGCTCCTATTTACATGCTGCAAAACAAAACTAGAGTAAAAATTCAGAAAATAGTATTGACTGGGTTCATTATAAATGAATATTACTTGATCTTAATTTTACGTTCACTGTAACAAGTCAATTTAAATAGCATAGAGCTAAACAATTGGAGAAATATTAATTGCTCATGGGTAGGCTGAATCAATATAATAAAAATGACACTTCTACCTAAGTTAGTTTCCTTATCTAGTGTCATAACATTCAAAATACCAAAGAATTATTTTATAAAGCTAGAAAAATAATAACAAAATTAATATAAAAGAACAAAAGGTCAAGAATATCAAGTCAATAAAAATATGTGAAGGAGAATGATTTAGAAGTACTAGATTTCAAAGGCTAATAATGATGATCAAGAAATTATTGAAAACCTATTAGATAGATAGACAGATAGATAGATAGATAGATGATAGATATATAGATTGATAGATGGATAGATAGATCATGATTATAACATTTAAAATTTTATCGAAAGGAAATTAAAAGACTGACTGGGGACCTCTTTAAGGTATTTACCATAATGTTATAGTGGAAAGAATATTGATTAAGTAGGGAAGGCACATGGTCTGATTTGCACCTAAGAAAAATTACTTTGGCAACAACTGTGTAAGATGGGCTGAAGAGATGAGAGATTCAAGGCAGAAAGACCTATTGGGAGCCTGTTTCAATAGTGTGAATGAGAAGCGATCAGAGTCTGAACTGTGATGATTGAAAGAAGGAGGAGTTCATGTATGAGAGATGTGATGGTAGAAATGAGAAGATTTGGCAAATGATTGAGATATATGTGGTAAGAGAAAAAGAGTGAGGAGACGTGGATAATACCAAGAATATTAATACACATAGCCTACACAAGGGATGGTGTTGTCTTTAACAGGAAATTTGGAAGAGAGCAGATATTTGGGGAACAGGATTCAGTTTTGGACATATTAAGTTTGAGATGTCTATGGACATTCATTTAAAATGTTCAATAGGCAATTGGCATAACAGAAGCTTAGGGGAGAAACAAGACACAGATATAGACAGAGCTAATATTAAGTTGAATAATGCATGTATATATAGCATTTATGCCTAACAACTCTAGAATTTGTGTGTCTGTCTGTCTGTCTATCTATCCATCTATCTATCTATCTATCTATCTATCTATCTATCTATCTATCTACCTACCTACCTACCTACCTACCTTTTGTTCATTTCCTTATTGATTCCTATATTTTACCTATTTATCTGCTTCTCCACCCACAAAGATACAGCACAGATGTGAAGATTTCATTGGTGTGAACTTCCAGCAAAGATCTTCCTCTACCAATGCAGATTTGTAGCCTCTTCTGCAAGTTTTAGTCTTAGAAAATTTTGAAGAGCATTAAGAAGTTAAATAATGTGTCCAGAATTACACAGCTGGTATATATTAGAAGAGGGTCTTGCACCCAGTTCTCTCTAGTATCAAGACCAGGCTTCTATCTACTTTGTCATGATATCTCTCTTAGTATCCACAAGGGAAATATAACTGAGAATTTATATATTTTCCTCAGAATTGTAATCAGTCAAAATATTGAATATTCACTAAATTAACTATTGTCAATGAAAATGCTAAGATTCAGGATACATTTTCACTTTATTTCAAATATGTATCAAACTTAAAATAGAAAATCCAGTACTCTTTTAGAATGTATACATCCAAACCTACCACTCTGATTAAATAACTGAGTGCTTATTCACATAACAGATGATTTCTTTAAAAAACGAAAACTAAATACTGGATCCTCCACAGGGATCTTTCAAAAAAGAAGGTCCCTAGTGCTTTGAAAAGTTTCTTTATAAATCATTAGTTCCTTGAAAGAGAGGGATTGCAGGGCAGAATTTAAAGCTAAATGCCATTTGAAGATCCACCAGGAAACACAGTAAAGTATCACAGAAATGATAATATGTGAGATTCTCTGATTAATTCATCACTATACATTCTATTCAGGAAATACTGTTCACAGATCAATATCAAAGTAATGAGTTCCCCCAGTCTACTCCAGGTCTCAAACCACATGTAAAACCTAATGCACTTAAACCTAAGCACTATGGAGATAGAATCCCTAAGATAATCATACAGTCAGTATTAAGTGCTTATTAAAATACAACACTATATTATAAATTTTCAAGGGGCATAAAAGAGACAAGATAGAAGTTTTTTGCCTTCAACACACTTTAAATCCAGTTGGAAAGCAATGTTTACAGTTAGGAGAACGTAACAGAAAGCAAACATTAAAAACTGTAGACATGAAATATTTCCATTTTCTAAACATAACTTTTAATGATTCTAGTGGATTCACACTTTTGTGAGTATCACATCCATAATAAAACAGGTACAAAGGGAGACAAGTTCCCAACACAAAATTTGAGTCTTTATGTTTCTTACTGAAATTCTTTCTTCTCAGTGGTCTTTTAGTGATTAATCAGGGACTGAATAGAAAAATGAGCCTACTTGTCTTGCTTCATTCTGTCCTTTCTTCCTTCTCTCATTTCATCCTTCCCTCCTGTCTTTTTGCCTTCTGTCCTATCTTCCATTCCCCCTCTCTAGCTTCTTCTCTCCCTTTCTCGTCTCTTGCCTTCTAATTTTATTTTCCTCCTAACATCCACTTCTCCCTTCTTTGCAAATATTTGTTGATTGCAGTAATTAGCTAGGAGGTGAGAGATATATGAAAATGAATAATACACGATCTTGTAGGCAAAGCATTTAAAACTTTGTAGGGTGGGTTTTCCATGTGTTCAAATTCAAAGTAGAAACAAGGAAAGTGCATACAAAAGGCCGACAGTATCTTGAGAGTTCAGAGGAGAAAGAAATGGCTTCAGGCTTTGGATATCAAAAAGGAGGTGCTATTTGAACTGGACCTTGAGGGAGGGATATGATTTAAACTCTGAATTTAGCTAACATCAAATAGTTTGCTTAGAATGCAAGATACATGAGGAGCCTGAATGAAACCTGGAAAGATTGGTGTCTTATATTTAACTTCTGGAACTATAAGTTGTCTTGGCATAAAAAAATCTGCCAAAGGTTACAGTACATTGGAATAGCCTTTGAGTCACCTTCACATCAAAATAGGTTACCAGAACTACATTTTGTTTTTGGGGGAAGGTATTCTTTTCCTTTTTCAAATTAAATGCTTTAATAGAAACAGAATTGAACACCAATACAAACTTATTAACTATTTACATGGAAGTTATACATTTCAATTATGTGTGTGCATGTAAAAAGGATCTGAAATATCTGATATGGATAGATAGAAAGATAGAGATAGAGATCCAGATCTAGATCTAGATCTAGATAGATATAGATATATTTCAGATCCTCCCAAGTCCATATCAGAATTTTCTCTTCATTCATTCTAATTTATTTTTCATCACGATTGGACTCTGCCATTGAAAAACGCCATGTTTCTTTTACTATGTGCTCTGCTCCTCTGGCTCTACCTTTTTTTTATTTTTTAATTATTTCATAAAGATCTTTCTAGATTTTTTTGTATGCCTCATTCTTGCCCATCTTAATCACTTTAAAACATTCTATTATTTAAATGCATAGCAATTCAACTGTAACCTCAATTTTGAACATCCATATTCTTCTATTTTTCCCCAATTATGTATAATGCTGCTATGAAATGCTTTGGACTGGTAGATTTTTAAAAATAATTTTATTAATATATTCTTTTTCTTATATCACCATAATTATGCCATGCATCCTTCCCCTTTCCCCTTTCCTAAAAGCCATCTCATATGATAAATATTATTTTTTTATAGGAAGAAAGAAGTCAGCATAACTGATCATACATTGACAAAGTCTAAAAACATGTACAATATATAAACACATGTGGACCTCCTACCTCCATGAAGGTATAAGTTGGCAGTTGTCATATTTCTTCCTTTGAGTCTCCCTTGACCTTTATACTTCTGTTGTATTTACTTTTGATTTTTCAGTGCATCATTGTTTTTTACATTTACATTTTTGTAGTCACTGTGTACATTGCTCTATTGGCTCTGCTTACTTACTCTGAATTAGTTTTATATATCTTTCCATGCTTCTCTGTATTCATAACATGCATATTTTCTTAGAGTGCCACAGTATGTCACTATTTTTGTGTGGCACTGTTTATTTATCCAGTTTCTGATTAATAGCTATATGCTTTGTTTCCAATTCTTAGCTATCACAAGAAGTGCTGCTATAAATATTTTGGTGTACATGGTGACTTTTTACTTATAGGTGGCTTCTCTATGGTATAAGCTGAATAATAAAGACTCTGGTTCAAAGGGTACAGACATATCACTTATTTTATCTGAATAATTAAAATTGCTTTGGACAATGATTACAATATTTCATAGCTTTACCAACAATGTATTACTATTGCTGTTTTCTTTTCATTTTTTATCAGTACACAGAGTGTCAATTAAAAGCTCAGAGTTGTTTTTATTTGTATTTCTCCTATTAGAGATCTGGAATTTTTCATCTGGTTGTGCTAACAATTAAAAAATTTTCTCTACAGTTACAGCATATTATTAAAACTGAAAGTATTAACCCAAAAGTTATTAACATTTGTACCTTTTACTGGGTAACAGCATAGGTCCTATAGCCTTACAAGTATGCCAGCAATGTATAAGCATGTCTATTTCACCATAATCCAACAGCTCTGTTTAATTTCTTTTAATTATTTTTCTCATATAGATGTCACTCTTTTTATTTAACAAATGATAAATCTGAAGTCCTAAGAAGTGAAATCATTCATACAACATAGCACTAAAACCTTTTTAATGGCATCATATTTTTGTATAAGACAATATTTAAAAGAATATATTAAATTGGAAGAAAATTGGATGATGGAACATTTTTTAATTATCTTTTTTGGAAGAAATTTCTCAATCATTCTCACAAAGTGACCTCTTAACAATAGAGAATTGAATTTGGAGATTAAAGTGGTAGAAGGATTTACCTTTACTCAATGATAATATCTAATGCTGGATTTCATAGTTTGTTTCTTAATGCCCATTTTAGAAACAGGAAAATATAAATCAAGTCATTGAGTCAAAAAACATTAATTAAGCACTTACTATGTGCCAGAGCCTGCTACATGCCACAGATACACAAGTTAGCTCATATTTTTTAATGAACTTACTCAATTTTCAGTCATTAAGCAAATGATTATATACAACACAATTATAGATGCTTTTTTACTTATTATTACTATGGTCTGGTCATTGATTTTTATCTTTCCATAACTTTTTAAAATTTTTTTTTCTTAGGCAATTGGGGTTAAGTGACTTGCCTAGGGTCACACAGCTAGTTAAGTGTCACGTGTTTGGTCTGAGGCTGGATTGGAACTCAGGTCCTCCTGACTTCAGGGCACTGTACCACCTAGCCACCCCAAGAAAGAGTTTTGTGTGTGTGTGTGTGTGTGTGTGTGTGTGTGTGTGTGTTTAGGTAATTGGGGTTAAGTGACTTGCCCAGGGTCACACAGATAGTAAGTGTCAAGTGTTTGGTCTGAGGCCAGATTTGAACTCAGGTCCTCCTGAATTCAGGGCTGGTGCTCTATCCACTGCGCCATCTAGCTGCACCCTCCATAACTTTTAAAATAAAGTTATTCCATTTAAAAACTATTTGCTCTTAGAAAGCTGTTAACAATATTACTTTTGTTATCATTTTCTTCCAAAATGGAATTACAATATTCCAAAACATAGTTTATTGCATCTTATCTTGTGTCATTTTTAACAATCTCTGTATCTATGTGTGTATATGTATGTGTGAATTTAAGGTTTAACAAAAAGAGATTGTGTGCAATAATATTTTAGTTAAGGTGCTTTTCAGATTGTATATGCCATAGAAGCACAATCAAAATGGTAAAAATTTTGGACATTAAAAACATTTCTTCTAATTTCACCTCAGCCTCCCTCCCAATTTTAAATAATTTTTGTACTTTATGATGAATTTATCCCTAGGCATTTATATAATCATGTAAATGTAATTGATTTCCAAGTTTCTCCAATGCATTCAATTTTTGCATGCCATTAAATTAATTTTTATTAACCTGAATGTTATTGATTTTAACTAACATTCTTTCCAAATATGTTTCTCTTCTATACTGAAGGTAAAACAAAAAAAAAAGTTAGATGATATGGTGGATAGAGTGGTGATCTTGGAACCAAGAAGATCTGAATTCATATCCTTCCTAAGACCACTGATTAACTAGATTGTCCTGGGCAAGTCCCTCAGCTTCTTTTCTCATTTTCAAAGTCAAGGATTTGGATGTGATGAACTCTATATCCCTTCCACATCTAAATCTATAATGCTATGAATAATAAAAAAAAAAATCAATAAAACTGATGGGCATATCAATTGCATGTGACGGTTTATGCAAGAGAAGGAAGTGAGTTTTTTTTTTCATTTATTCTTTAGGGTTAAACCTGGTCATCATAAACTGTGTAATTTTGGATGTGCTGCTGGAGTTCTTTCCTTTATATTGCCAAAGTCACTGTGAGTGTGTGTGTGTGTGTGTGTGTGTGTGTGTGTGTGTGTGTGTAGAGACAGAGACAGAGACAGAGACAGAGAGACAGACAGACAGGAGAGAGAGAGAGAGAGAGAGAGAGAGAGAGAGAGAGAGAGAGAGAGAGAGAGAGAGAGAGTACAATACCAGGAACATGCATATGATTTGTCGTTGTTCAGTCCTGTCTGACTCTTCATGACTGAAGTGATTTGCCATTTTCTTTTTCACTTCATTTTTACAGATCGGAAACTAGGCAAATAGGGTTAAGTAATTTACCCAGAGTCAGAGCTAACAAGTGCTTGAAGTTTGATTTTGAACTCAGGAAAATGAGTCTTCTTGACTCCAGGCCTCGCACTCTATCCACTAAACCACATAGTTATCCCTTCCTGCAATGTAGTAGACACTTAATAAATGCTTGATGACTGACTGCTAACTGACTGACTATTTATAGGGAACATATTTACCACTGGAGAACTTTAGTAGCAAGCAGTGAATTAGCTTGACTTTTTGAGGTGATGGAAATGTTATAACTATTTAGTATTTCTTTGTTGTTCTCTCCACCCCACAGAAGTTTCTTGGGAAGGAAAAGAAAATGTTAACTTGGTGATTGCATCAGAATGAAAAGATAATTTGTAGTTTACTGCAGAATTTGCAATAAAAGCTGAAAGACTTCCTGTTAGGCTAGAATCCATCCTAGATTTGAAGAACTGATGAAGAATTTAGTCAAAAGCATTCATATAGGACAATTCTACTTTATTGGTACAAAAGATATGCCATTATCATACAACTGATACCTTTAAAGAAATTCAGGGAAAATTAACTCACACCTTTTAACTTTGCAAATAAGGAAAATTAGGGATAGTTAAGATTATTTTTGGAATTAATTGTTTTAGCTAAAAAAAATATAGTTGAAAAAAGGGCTAGGATTGTAACTGTTATGCTGATTCTAAATCAAGTGGTATTTCTACATCACGATTTTGAACCAAAAGCCAAAAGGAAGGGTTCTTGACCTTTTTTTAAGTCAAGATCTATGATAGATGAAACTAAATAGTCAAGGGAGCCATAGCTAGATAAAACAGTTTAGGAACTTTAAGATTACATAGATTTTCTTCATGCTCATTTTCATTACCTTATTTTATTATATTGGTAATTCAAGTAAAGGTTTCCCTAAAAGCAAGAATAAGAATAAATTCAAGCAATGATTTAAAAGAGCAAAATTTAAGATAAGATTATAATTATTTTCACTTACATGTTATTTTTAAGTTTATAATATACTTTCCTCACAACAGCATCTTGATGTATATTTATGCAAGGGTGAGTATCCCCATTTTATAGGAGGGGGAATTGAGACTCAGAAAGGGTAAATAACTTGCCTATTGTTAATGAAGTCAGTAAGTATAGAGGCAGAATTTAAACCCATTTTGTCTGACATAAAATTCTGCTTTTATTCTCTCTACATAGATAGGTAGTAGTATATATATTTAAAATGTTGCACCATTTCACATCTCTTTTCATACATATCTCTTATAGTTTAATGCTATTTATGTTGATTATATCTGTGTTATGAGAATCCAGAGTAAAGACAGATGATTTGTATCTGGGTAAGGGGATTATAAAAATCTTTATGAATAGGGAAAAAGGAAAAGAACCTATACATTCTGAAATATTTATAGCAGTTCTCTTTGTGGTAGCAAAGAACTGGAAACTGCAAAAATACTTATCAATTGGGGAATGGCTGAACAAGTTGTGGTGTATGGTTGTGATAGAATACTACCATGCTATAAGAAATGATGAGCTTGGTAATGTTAGGAAAAAACATGGATAGACTTGCATGAAATAATGAAGAGCAAAATGAGTAGAACCAAGAGAACGTTGTATACAGTTACAATAATACTGTTGTAAGAACAACTTTGAGTGAATAAGTCATTGTGACGATTATAAATACCAGGAAGAACTACAAAGGGTATATGAAGGAAGATGCTCTGGGCATTGAGAGAAAGAATTTATAAAAATAAATATGTATTGAATGGTTTTAAACAAATATACACATATGCACATACTGTATATATTTATATGTTTGTATATAAATATACATACATATTTGTGTCTAATAGTAGTCATTTTGTCAGGAGGGGGGAGGAAAGAAAAAAGGGGGAAAGAAAGTTACATGATAACTTTATTATATACTTAAAAGGGATTATAAGTTGAACATAATAGATTTGCAGTTCTACATATAATCATTCTTTTTTTCTACTATGTTATGGAAATTATTGTTTTATTTCTTAAGTTTAAAATAAAATAAATTAAATTAAAAAAATAAATATTACTTATTTATAGGTAAAAAAGAAAAAAAAACCTGTATGTGAGTTTACATTTGAACTATTTATTGAAGGATTGGTAATATTTCATTGGGTAGATTTGGAAAAGGGATTGAATGAGGTGGGGCATGAAGGTATGAGAGCAGATTTAGAGAACAGTGTACAGTTTAATTTAGGTATGTGATACAGATAAATATGAAAGACAATGATGTGATATTAGAATATAAAGGCATACTGCAGATTGATTGTGGAGCCCTTTAAATACTACGCTAAAACAGTTTGAAGTTGTACATATTTCCTGACTGCAGCAATTAGTTGCTATTTTGAATTTAGCTTAGATGTGAAGGGAGCAATTTAATTTGACTTGATTGTTAATACATTTATCTTCTGTTTATCTTGTAGTTCCATATTTGAAGAAGATTTTTTTTCTCTTTGAAAAGAGTTACCATATTTCCTTTTAGAAAATTCTTATGGGCCAAGATGATAGAGTAAAAGTGTTGACTTACTTGAGCTCTCCCTAAAACCCCACCAAGTACCTGTGAAAATGGCTCTAAATAAATTCTAGAGCAGCAGAACTCACAAAAAGACAGAGTGAAACAAATTTCCAGCCAAAGACAACATGGATGGTTGATGGGAAAGGTCTGTTGTGCTAGGCTGGGAGACAAGCACAGTTTGGCATGTGCCACACAGGCAAAGATGGAGCAGGGCTCAAGAGACTGAATCACTAGCAGCTATGGTGGTTTCCAGGCTTCTCAACCCATGAATGCCAGAGTTCAGTGGGTCAGACCTGGATGAGAGAAAAGCATAGTACAGTCTTGTCCCTAGCACAATCCCAGGCAGCAGGCCACAGCAGCAGTGGCTGCTTCTGGAGATCTTGGCCCATGGACAGTGTGGGGATCAAAGGGCTGATCAGAGGGGGATTGCAGGGATTTCTTTGCTGGAACTGAAGAAGGATTCTCTTGCTTTTCTCCTGCCTGGATCTGGGTCACAATCATGAGTGGTAGTCCTGAGGTGAGGAGGAGTGCTGGTTAGGCGAGAGCTTGTGCCGTGGTACAGAGAGAATCCTCCTCACAGTTCCAAGGCAGAAAAGAGTGCTTATGGTCACTCATTGACCAGAGCACAGGCCTATCCTTTGATCATACCATCTTGGAAGAACTGAAAATTTATAGGTCCCTGGAAGTATCTCTGAAAAGAGCTGCACAAAACCCCTGACCCTTCAGATAGTACACCCTCCACACTGGAAGCAGAGCCCTACCTTAACAAAGAGTTAAAAAATCAAGTAACCTGAACAGGAAGCACAAAAAAGTCAGACCACAGAATCTTTCCTTGGTGACAAAGAAGATCAAAACATACAACAGAAGAAGACAACAAAATCAAAGTTCCTACATCCAAAGCCTCCAAGAAAAATACAATTGGTCTTGGGCCATGGAAAAGCTCAAAACTGATTTTGAGAAGCAGGTAAGAGAAGTAGAGGAAAAACTGGGAAGAGAAATGAGAGTGATGCAAGAAAATCATGAAAAACTAGCCAATACCTTGCTAAAGGAGACCCAAAAAAATACTGAAGGAAATAACCCATTATAAAATACACTAGACCAAATGGCAAAAGAGGACCAAAAAGACAATGAGGAAAAGAATGCCTCAAAAAGCAGAATTAGCCAAATGGAAAAGGAGGCCCAAAAGCTCACAGAAGAAAATAATTCCTTAAAAATTAGGATGGAGCAAATTGAAGCTAATGACTCTATGAGAAATCATGAAATTGTAAAACAAGACCAAAAGAATGAAAAAATAGAAAACAATATGAAATATCTCATTGGAAAAACAAGTGACCTGGAAAACAAGTCCAGGAGAGACAATTTAAAAATTATTGGGCTACCTGAAAGCCATGATTGAAAAAAGAGCTTAGATATCATCTTTCAAGAAAATTTCAAGGAAAGCTGCTCTGATATTCTAGAACCAGAGGGTAAAATAAAAATTGAAAGAATCCACCAATCATCTCCTGAAAGAGATACCCAAAGGAAAACTTCTAGGAATATTATAGCCAAATTCCAAAGTTCCCAGGTCAAGGAGAAAATATTGCAAGCAGCCAGAAAGAAACAATTCAAGTATTCTGGAACCACAATCAGGATAACACAAGATTTAGTAGCTTCTACATTAAGGTATTAGAGGGCTTGGAATATGATATTCTGGAGGTGAAAGGAGATAGAATTAAAACCAAGAATCACCTACCCACAAAAACTGAGTATAATCTTTCAGGGGAAAAAATGGAAATTCAATGAAATAGTGGACTTTCAAGAATTCTTGATGGAAAGACCAGAGCTGAATAGTAATTTTGACTTTCAAATACAAGACTCAAGAGAAGCATGAAAAGGTAAACAGGAAAGAGAAATCATAAGGGACATATTAAAGTTGAACTGTTTACATTCCTAGATGCAAAGATGACATTTGTAACTCATGAGGCCTTTCTTAGCACTAAGGTAGTTGGAGGGAATATGTATAAGTTTGTGTGTGTATGTGTGTGTGTGCACATGTGTGCATGTGTGTGTGTGTGTGTGTGTGTGTGTGTGTGTGTGTACAGAGTGTATAGGGTGAGTTGAATATGAAGGGATGATATCTAAAAATATAATTAAGGGGTGAGAGAGGATTATATTTGGAGAAAGAGAAAGGGAGAGGCAGAATGGGATAAATTAACTCACATAAAAGAGACAAGAAAAAGCTTTTACAGTGGACAGGAAGAGTGAAGATGTGAGAAGGAAAGAATGAATATTACTCTCATCAGATTTGACTTAAGGAAGGAATCACATACATACTCAATTGGGTATGGAAATCTACCTTACCTTACAGGAAAATAGCGGAGATGTGGATAAGAGAGGGGGTTATGATAGGGAGGGCATATTGGGGGAGAGGGTAATCAGAAACAAACACTTCTGAGGAAGGACAGGTTCAAAGAAGAGAATAGAATAAATGGGGGGTGGGATGGGATGGAGGTAAATGTAGTTGGTCTTTCAAATTTCTATCATGGAAGTGTTTTGCATTACTATACATGTATAACCTACATCAAATTGCTTGCCTTCTCAATGAGGGTGGGTGAGGAGGGAGGAAAGGAGAGATTTTGGAACTCAAAGTTTTAAAAATGAATGTTAAAAATTGTTTTTACATACAACTAGGAAATAAGATACACAGGCAAAGGGGTATAGAAATCTGTCTTGCCCTACAGGAAAATAGAAGGGGAGGAGGATCAGAGAAAGCTTGGTGGGTGATAGAAGGAAGGGCAAATTAGGGGAAGAGGTATTCAAAATGCACACTATCTTGAGGTGAGGAGAGGGGAAAGATGGAGAGAAAATTTGGAACTCAAAATCTTGTGGAAGTGAATTTGAAAACTAAAAATTAATTAATTAAAATAAAATATAAAGATTATTTGAATAAAAAAAGAAAAAAATGAAGGAAAATTCTTAAAATCTTTCATTTTTTTCAAAAGTCTAAGTAGTCAATTAAGCATATCACTACTTTTGCTCTTAAGATTCATAGTATCTAGAATGGGTCATTTTTATATTTTAACACTGAAAGATTTTCCTTATCAAATTCTTTAATAAGATTTTACTTTTCTCATAATCTTCTTGATTCTTATTCATTTGTCTTTGACTACTGAAAGCTTTCTTTCATGTTATTAGTTAAGTTGATATAATTAATAAATTTCATACCTTTATTCTTTCACTTACACTTTATTTAATTTCAGTATCATTTAACCCACTAATATTTAAAGAAATGCTATTCTTTAAAACTTGAATGCTACTATAATTCTCATTCTGGTGTTTATTTTCCCTACAAGATTTAATTGAGCAGCTTTTTTTTTACTTAAATGTTTCCTGAACAGATTTTTCTTTAGCCATATATCTCCAAACAACTTTTGTAGAGTCACACTGAATATGTCTTCTAACTATTCCTTTTCTGACAAATTGCAATCTGTAAAACATTATGGTTTCCCTCAAGTCATCATACATACTCATTTGCCTTTATTCTTCCTCTCAAGTAGACCATAAACACTAAATTTCATAATTCTTAAAATTCTACTTTCTTCTAAATTTTCTAAAAGGCAAGGGCTAAATCTATTCATATTTGTATAGCCTTTAGCTAATCAAAATGCAGGTCTTAATGTTTAGGTTAATATTGATGATGGAATTATTGTAATCAAAGAAATATTAATATCTGACTAGACTAAAACCTTATATCAATTGAAGTGAGTTCCTTTATGTGGTACATTTTGAAATTCCATTACACTTTCTTATCTTATAAGAGTCAAGTCTATATATTCTAATAAATTCTGCTTAGGAGTGTCATGCAACATGCTAGTAGCCTTCCTTTAGATATTTCAACGTTACATGGGTACTAGTTCATCATAATTGCTTTCTGTTAGGACTTCCCTGTTTTTGCTACATAACTGTCATTATCATCACTTTTGAGCATATATCTAAAAGACAATACATCAACTATTTAAGAAATATGGATGTGAGATTCAATTCTTATACATTCTTCTAAAGGTCATCAAGGAAAGAAATCAAAGCTATCTATAATCATATGAAAATATGCTCTAAATCACTATTAATTAGAGAAATACAAATTAAAACTATTCTGTGGTACCACCTCACACCTATCAAATTGCCTAATATGACAAAAAGGGAAAATAATATATGTTGGATAAGATGTGGGAAAATTAGAACACTAATGCATTGTTGGTAGAATTGTGAACTGATAACCATTCTGAAGAGCAATTTGGAATTATGCCCAAAGGGCTATAAAACTGTGTATATGCTTTGATCCAAAAAAAGAAAAAAGAGATAAAAAAGGTGGGGTGGAGAGAAGACCCATTTGTACAAAAATTATAGTAGCTCTTTTTGTGGTGGCTAAGAATTAGAAATCAAAGAGATGCCCATTAACTGGGGAACAGCTAAAGAAGGTGTGGTATACGATTGTAATGTCATATTATTGTTCTATAAGAAATGATGATGAGGATGATTTTAGAAAAAAAACCTGGGAAGATTTTCATGAAATGATGCATAGTGAAGTGAACAGAACCAGGAGAACATTGCACACAGTAACAGAAATATTGTTTGATGAAGAACTATATGTAAATAACTTCACTATTCTCAGCAATACAATGATCCAAGACAATCACAAAGGACCAATGATGAAGCATACTATCTACCTCCAGAGAAAGAATTGATTTTGATTGAATACAGTCTGAAGAGTATTAGTTTTTACTTTCTTTATTTCATTTTTTTCCTTTTTCTCCAAGCCTTCTTGTGCAAAATGACTAATATGGAAATGTTTTACGTAATTGCACATGTACAACCTACATCTCATTGTTTATTGTCTCAGGGAGAAGGGAGAGGTGGAAGGGAGGGACAGATTTTGGAATTTAAAACTTTAAATATATATTTTGAAAAATTTGGGGAGGGGAAATAAACTGGAGGATAAAAAAGAAATGATGAACAGATTTATTTCAGAAAAACCTGGAAAGGCTTACATGAATTGACTCAGAGTGAAGTGAACAGAACCAGAGAATGTTGTACACAGTAACAGCAATAGTCTACAATGAAGAATTGTGAATGACTTAACTCTGCTCAGCAAGATAATGATCCAAGACAATCTCAAAGGACTAATGAAGCATGCTATCCACCTCCAGAGAAAGAACTAATGTTGTGTGAATCCAGAGTGAATCATATCTTTCTTTCTTTCTTTCTTTCTTTCTTTCTTTCTTTCTTTCTTTTTCTTTCTTTCTTTCTTTCTTTCTTTCTTTCTTTCTCTCTCTCTCTCTCTCTCTCTCTCTCTCTCTCTCTCTCTCTCTTTCTTTCTTTCTTCATTTCTTTTTTCCTTCCTATTTTTTGTTCTAGTTTTCTTGTATAAAATGACTAACAAGGAAATATTTTATGTAATTACACATGGATTTGGGGAGGGAGAGACAGAATTTGGAATTCAAAACTTTAAAAAATGTTTAAAATTATTTTGATATGTATTTTGGGGAAAATAAAATATTGTTAAAAATAAATATGATGAAGAGAGTGTGGGGAGTGTTTTGGGGCGGTTGTGGGGAGATGTTTCTTGCTTTACATCAGCTAGAACAAGACAGACAGAGCAGGAACATATGGTAGTGGTAAATACATGCTTTCACATAGCCTGATAAAGAGAATTCCTGAATCCCAACTTTCTGTATAGATAAGGCAGTGGTGTGTGTGTGTGGATTTTTATTAATTTAATTCTTTAGGAGTGTGGTACCAAGAAGGAAGACAGTCTGCAAAATATCAACTTTGAAATTTGCCTCATGAATAACTCCAAATTCAAGAGTTCCTGAGTTTGAGAGTTCAGGCACTGGATCTTCCTCTGATGATGTCTTATTACATCCCAATACTTGGAGAAGGGAGAAGACAGTCCACATGATTCCTGGGCATTTTCCAACTTGGATGGTCACACCAGTGACTTATTTCAACAGTGAAGGTCCAATGAGTTGTACAATAACATAGAGGATAAAGCGCTAAACTGTGGGTCAGGAAGACATTGGTTCAAATCCTCTTCCAGGACATTATTAGCTGTGTGACCCAGAGAATATCACTAATACTCAGAGCTATAGTTCCTAATCTGTTAAAAAAAAAAGTTGGATTGTTATTGTTCAGTCATATCTGATTCTTTGTAATGCTATGTACCACAGCATGCTAGGCCCTTCTGTCCTCACCATCTTTCAAAGTCTGTCCACTAGAATGTTCATTGTTTCCATAATATTATCAATTCATCTCATCCTGTGCTGTCCCCTTTCCTTTTTTTCCTTCAGTCTTCTCCAACATATGGTCTTTTCCAAAAAGTCCCATCTTCTTGTTTTGTGGCCAAAGTATGTAAGTTTCAAAATTTGACCTTCCATTGAATAACAATTAAGTATTGACTGATTTGATCTCTTTGCTGTCCAAGGATCCTCAAAATTCTTCACACCACAATTTGAATTCTATGTTGCTCATATTGCACGTAATACAATTAATTTCACATGGTAAGTATTTAATAAATACTGTTGAGACAATTATTAGAATTGGGTCCTTGGGAAAATATTTCAGCATTCTGAATGTCAGTTTTCTTACCTGAAACGTGGGTGTGGTAATATTTGTTTTGCCTCCCATCATGAAGTTAATGCTTCCCTAAATCTCAGAGCACTACAGAATGCATATACATATATATATATATATATATGCATATATGTGCATATATGTGCATATATATATGCATTTCCATAATTAGAATGTCTCAGGCATGTGGTAATATGCATATGTGGGAATATTTTCTGCTTATAGATCAAAACATATAAATGAATGCATGAATGAATCCATATGAATTAACAAAAACCCTTCAAAATATATAATTTAATTACTTTTCAATATGCCAATGGCAACAGGCAACATGCTGCACGAATTAGCTATCAGAGCAACGTGTATTTCGCACACTGTATCACAGACTGAGATTCCAGTTCCATACATTTTACTAAAATGGCAAATTGCAGTCTCAGAATGTGTCAAAATTAAAAAGTAGTATCTGCCTTTGACCACTTTGAAAGCATAATTAGCACCTTTTTTATTCTGTGTTCAGCCAATTTTTTTTTAATGTTCTAAGATTATCATACAGCAAGACTCATGCTTCTGATGAACTGAAAAACAGAATTCAAGTCTTAGATTACATATCTTTTCCTTAAATGTGTGAAACTCATTTCTTCAAATTCATTGTATCTGTCTCTCCGTCTCTGATTTTCTGTCTCTCTGTGTCTGTCTCTTCATTATTTCTCTGTCATTTTGTTTATCTCTGTGTCTATCCCTATTTTGTTGACTTTCTCTCATTCTGTTTCTCTCTTTATCTCTCTGTGTTTTGGGCTCTCTGTCTGTCTCTCTTCTTATTTAGAAATGGCAATTAATTTACAAGTTTGGAAAGAAGAAATATCTCTAGTGAAAACAAACAAAAATTATTTGTTCAGGAATTTTTAAAAAAATTCTCATAGCCAAAACACAAATACTTCTTAAATAGAGATAAAGCAACATGAAAACCTTATAAGTGAAGTATTTCTTCTAGTGATATAAATTTAAATAGCTTTCGATACTAAAAATCATTAGGTTTCTATAATAGGTTGTGATGGTCAACTGAGCCCTCTTCTAAAATTGTTGGCTATTATCTGCTACAAGTATAGCACACATCAGTGGAACTTGAAAAGTAGGTTGTAGGAATGTTTATTTGAAATAGAGATTTGAAAGATAGAGCATAAATAAGGAAAACCAATCCAAAGGACTCAGCTGATAGTAAATATTGAGAAACATCTGGGATATCATGTATTTTAAGAAGACTTTATTAAGCTAACCTTTCACAGTTGAAAACTTATAATACTAGCAGCATGGGTTCCACTGGAATACCTTTTGAGAAATTAGGGTCACCTGGAGGTCTAGATGACACATTACAAGTGGGGTTTCCCTTACTCAGGGTGATCTAAATAAATACAAAATAGTAAAGATAATTTTAAAAAAATACAGGATTCTAGGCCTTGTATTTTCCAGCCTTATCACATATGATTTCTCTTTATTAACTTTATAGGCCATTCAAACTAGCCTTCTTATTGTTCCTCATACTCTGTTCACTGTCTCCATGACTTTCTCTTCCTCCCCTCCATGCCTGGAATCCATATTTTCCTCACATTCCTCATAAACATGTTTTCCTCCATTCCTTCCTTTAAAACTTAGCTCCAGTGACTTTTTTTAACCTTCTAAGTTGCTACTGCTGTCTTTCCCCAGATTGTCTCATATTCATTTGTATATACATATTAATGTAAGTATATCAACATGCGCAATACACACATATGTATATGTATACATGCATGTATATGTGCATACATATGGTTTGCAGAATACACACTATATGCATGTATTGGGTATGCACACACAAGTACACATATGTGTATATATATATATATATATACACACACACACACAGAGGGAGATGTAGATGTAGACATAGTTGTATACAAATATATACTCATATATGCGTATACACATTAATCTGCATGTGCAGATATACATGTGACACACACAAATACATACACACGTGTTGTCTCCCTTGGTAGAATGTAAGCTGTTTGAGGACAATTGTTTTACTTGTGATTTTGAATCCCCAGTGTTAACACAGTTCTTGGCAAAAAGTAGGCACTTAATAAATTGATAATCTTTGATCTGTTGGATTGATAACAAAGCAATCCAAAGTGGAAAAAAAATTTTCTATCAAATAACAACAAAAGATTTACTTTTTTTAGTAAACTATCTTCATGTGTTATAAATATTGAAGTAATATTTATGAGGTTTAAATATTTATATTTGAAATTTTTATTCTTTATGTCAATCCCTAATTATGCTTATTATACAGTAATACTAACTATATGATGAGAATTTATTAATTAGAATTAATGATTTTTCTATGGAATGCTATGCAGGGAGAAGAGCACTTGGTCTGAGTTGAGAACTAGATTGTATACAAAACACAGCTCTGTGTCCTGGGACTAATTACTTCACCTCTTTGAAACTCAGCTTTCTCATCATTCAGTAAAACATAAGGATGGTAATACCCTCACTTCTTACTTTACAAGTTTTTCTTGAAGATCAAACAAAATATACATAAATTAACATTTAATTATAAAATACTGTATGTCAACTATTATTATGGAAATAAATTTTGTTTTCAAAAAATAGTTGAAAACAACCCAATGAAATTTGATGACAATCAGTCTGAACTGAGCTTCCCTCTCAGATTTTTTAATACTTGTGTTTTTATTTATTTTTTCTTAATGAAACTTACTATTTGTGAAAACTGACTTCCTTAGCAGAAATGACATGTATCAGAATATCTTCTCTTCCTCCTATTCTGCACTATAAATGTAAGCACATGAAAAAGGAACTGAAAGAATATTGCAAACTCATCTCATTAAAAAGCTGATTTAGTTTGTCCTTTCAGAATCTTATAGAACATTAATTATTTACTCTTATTCGATTACCACATTTTTACATATCTTCAAGCTTTAAATTATGGTGCTGTAGGGAAAAAAGATTATAAAATCATAAATTACCACAAGACAAAAAGGGAATATGAAAATAATAGAGAAATTAATAATTAGAACTCATAATGGAGAATTTATTCCCTAAACTTTTTACTTATGATTCAAGTTTAGAGAACAAACACGAATAAAAAGTTGTTTTCAAATCCTTTCTAATTAATTTTATTATGAACTAAGCACTTTTTCTACAACTAACTACAAAAATGCTATTGTTATACATGGGTGAGGGCAGGGATTTTACTCACTGATGAAAGAAGCTTTTGAAATGGAAACTCCTGTACTTATATGGATTGGCAACATTGTTGAAAATTTGTCTGGGACATTAAAATCTTAGTGTGACTTTTTAATGGTTATACAGTATAAACCATAGAGAGGCCTTGAACTAGGTCTTTCTGTCTCTAAGACCAACACTCTGCCATGTTGCCTCTCTATAAAATATGGCCCAAATGTCTTAGTGCCATCTTAAGGAATCAAAACCTAAATTCTTAGTGAGGTTTCATGCTGGCAAAACTGACAGCTTGAAACTGCAAATAATGTTTTAGGGATACCTTGCATATTACTCTCACTGAAGTCCAGTAAAAGTCTTCCATATTTTTTTTTCCCATTTACAACTCTTTCACCATCCACAACTGGCATCTCATAGTAAACCTTTGATTAAGTGTACTTGTACATATAACATCCAAATCAAAAGAGTACATTTCAGGAAATGATGTGAATGTTTGTCATTTGACAGACAGTTGATTGAAAACAAACAAAAATCATTTTAAAATGTAGGGGCATCTTACCTTCTGCATCACACACAAGGAAGTGTCTATTTAGTATATATTCCAATTGAAAGCAACAGCAAGGAGTAGACTTTGACCCTGTTTTGTTCTGTTCTTCGAGGAAAATATAAATAATGACTAGAGGTATGTTAAATTAAAAATGAACTCTTCATGGTTATACATGATTAAGTTCACGGTTAATAAAAATTAACATTCACCACTTGCTTGTTTTTATAATGATCTGAACATCTTTAGGGCTATGTAAGGACAGCAGATACCCCAGAGATAGAGATTCAATTAGTTATAATGCTCAATTTGGATTGCTTTTGAGAGTGACTGGCAAGCTTAAATCCACATTCTAAAGTAATCTAGAATCTGGACATTACTGAGCAGATTGTAGTAGCAACCTAAACATCTACAACTTTCTTGTACCTCTAAGTTCCAGGGATCTTTTCCCCTATAGTAGAATCCACAGGATTTCAGGTTTGCAAACTTTAGTTGGTAAGCAGGACATTGAAAGTATACATGATTGCAGAAGAAAGGATCTTGTATTTTTGTTTATTTTTACCATGTAAATATTGACATGGCAGGAAACTCTACAAAGAAATGAGGAGTATATTTACATTACAAAAGAAATAGTGATCATATTCATATAATTTAATGAATCAAATATATCGGTTTCCTTGGGTCATTTTTTTTTTACTATTGTGCTCACACACAATCTTAAAAATTATTCTTTATTTAAAACATATTTATAATATCATGATTTTGTACATAATATACTAAGTAATTCTTAAAATGATAGGCCTTTAATTATTCAATTACTAAACAGTCATATATAAGAGCACATTTCTGGATATCTTTGGTGATACAAGGAAGAGTATGGCTTAGTCCCTACTTTCAAGAAGTTTGATATAGGCAGCTAGGTGGCACAGTGAATAGAGCACCACTGGAGTCAGGAGAACCTGAGTTCAAATCTGGCCTCAGACATTTGACACTTACTAGCTGTTTGACCCTGGACAAGTCACTTAACCCTATTACCTAGCCCCTCTGCCCCCCCAAAAAAGAAGTTTGATATAAATATATAAAACACTAAATAACAATATAAGATAATTATATGGGAGAAGGTCCAAGGCTATAAATGTTTAATTATTAAATAACTGCATAAACAATAAAGGGTATGAAATGTAAGTATAATGAGATAAATTGGGAATTGAATGATATGGAAAATGAGACTAATCTTGGTAATCTAGGCCTTGGAAAATGGGCAGAAATTAGATTTCCCAGAGTGAAGAGGAGAGAGAGCATTCCTGCTATGGAGAACGGCCAGAGAAGGGGTTAAAAGGTAGAAGAATAAGAGTTAAATATCATTTTGGTTAAAGTAGAGTGTTTGAATAGTGGGATATAAGGGTAGAAAGATAGCTTTGAGCTACAGTGTATAAATTTGAGCCAGCATGTATAGGCCTTGCATGCTAGGCTGAATCACTTTACCATGTCCTTCATTATTTTGCTTAGACAATGAGAAGTCATTAAAGAATTGAGAGGGGGGATAGTAAAAGTAGTCAATATTAATCCATTAAATATGGATGATATGTAATTATAAGAATGGAGGGGAAATAAAAAAGAGGCAGTGAAAATATATATACATACATACACACACACACACACACACACACACACACACACATATATATAATTACCAATATCTCCATGTCACCTCACTATTCTAGTCAATAAAATGAAATGATAAGGACATTTGATTAGTAGTTGGAGTGACAAGAAAAAGACAAAGGATAGAGTCATTGCCAAGAAGAAATCAAGAGCACCTGCAACTCCTTGTAGCAGGAAAGGGAAAGGAAGAAGCCAAAAAAACCAAGGTTCCAAGCCAAGACAATTAGGTAAACAGTGATATCCTTAATAGAAAGAATAAAACAAGAAAGAGAAATTACTTAGGGAAGAAAGATAATTAGTTTGGTTGTTGATTTTTTATGTCAAATTTCAGATGATAGTATAATTTAATTTGAAAATTCTAATAGACAGTTAAAGATGCAATATTAGAGAACTGGGAATGTTTTAAGTTTAGAAGAAATAGAGATGAGGGCAACTTGCATAAAGATAATCATAAAAATCAAAGATGAGATCTCTGATGGGTAGAGTAAAGAAAAGAGAGTCAGTTTAAATTTTGGAATATGTCCATATTTAGGCAGAAAAGGAGCCGACAAAGAGGACAGAAAAGTAGAAAAAAAAACGAAACCTGAAATGTTGCTTCAGAAGATAAGGGAGAACAAGGTTTGCAGGAGAGGTTTAGATTGATTATCAGATCAAATGCTAGAGAGATTGAATATACTCAGAAATTAGAGCCATATCGACTACCTTATGTGATAAAGAAATTCACTCTGTCCCCACTGGCCTTAGTCATTGATATTTACTAGTAGAATAGAAAAATACACAAAGAATTTCTAAAAACTAATTAATAAGATAAATTAAATCTGATCTGCTCTGCCTTGGAGAGATGCCATAATCCTTTCAAGCACTGTGGAATGGTTAGTCTTTACCAATTTACTAAATAGGTCTAATAATTGAAGGTGTTATTGCACCTTTCCAATCTCCTAAAATAAACAATTATACTCAACTGTCAATTATCTTCAGGCAGCAGTGAAAATGAACTTTAGAAAAGCAACACATTGAGTTGTTGCTTAAAATACACAATTGATCTGGAGACAGGAGAAAAACTAACATAAATAGAGGGAGTGTCTCAACACAGGAACCTGTAATTCAGTTCATCTCTATAAATATTTGTTAAGTGCCTTCTGTATGCTGAGAAATGTGCTAGATACTGGGGAAATAAAAATAATTTTCACCATGTGGAGCTGAGAATCTAGTAGAGTAAACCTTAATAGTATATGCAGAGGTAAAAGGGACTTGTATTCACGAAATAATGGGTTCAAAATTCTGGATTTCGCTACTAGGCAGTTACTTGAATTATTACCAGTATCTTCACGTCAGCCCAAAAAATTTGTTTTCCAGTTGGTTTTGTTGATCATGTTGATAACAATGTAAGTTTCTTTCCAATTGACCACAATTTCTGAATTTATAGCATCCACATCACAACAAATTCCTTCAGTTCTAAAGGTATTGTTAGTTATCTATATTCTGAATTGAAAAATGATAAATTATTACTTATTACTGTTAGGGTGAAATATAAATTCCTTTATTTGTCATTTCAAGATCTTGACAAGAAAGCTTTAACCTTCCTTTCTAGCCTAATTACTCACATATTCTATGCTTCAGTCAAACTGGCTTTTTTATGGTTCCACACACGGCACCTCATCTATTGCCTCATGCATTTTGGAGGCTCTCTGCCATCCCTGGAAACCGATCCATCTTTACTTCTACTTCTTAGAATTCCTAGTTTCTTCCTACATTCTGCATGAGTGCCACAATTAGATTATTCTTGATTGCTACAGCTACTATTGCCTCCTCAACACAAGTACCTTGTATTTACTCTGCATCTATGTGTATGTATATATGTTTTCTCCTTGACAGAATGGAAACTCCTTGAGGGTAGGAAGTATTTTATTTCTTCCATTATATTACTAGCATTACTAGTAGTAATGGGCAAATGATGTATTAAGAATGTCTGTTGATTGAATAATACACAAAGAAAGAATAGAAAGTATAATCAGCTTTCTTGCATTCTACCAACAAATTTGAATTTTCCAATAAACCAGCTGTCAATAATTCTTAATGAAAATGGATTTGTGTTTAATCATTTTTAGAAAACATAGAAGATATTCCTTCCTATATCTTCCTCCTCACCAACTGTCCATTAATCACTGAATAAAGGAAGGGGGTGTATACTTTAACATTATCCATTAAGAGAATAAATCTACAGAGAAAGAACAGTAAAGCAATTTTTTGCAAGTATGTTACTTTATTTTATGGTATAACAAGTTAGAAATAATAAATTGTCAAAAAAATAAAAAATCACAAATATGATAAAATCACTACAAGATTATATATAGATGTTTCATATATGTATTATATACATATATGCATGTGTATATATGTACATATGCATATGTATATGCATATATACATATACATATATATACCCAAATATATATATATATATATATATATATATATATAGGCATATTCATGTCACTCAATAGACTTCCTGTAAAAGTGAAAGTAAAAGTTTGGGGAAATGAACAAATAACTGACAACAAAAATCAAATACATATATGTTAGGAACAAATAACAGTGATTACTCAACCAAAAATATATTCTACCATATGCCCAAATCTGGGCAAAAGTTAGAATAAGTTGAAAAAAATTTTTGAACTAATAAAATCTTTATTTCATAGCTACTTCCTACTATGTCCAAATGAACATAAAAGCATTTAGGGATATATACAACATTCCATTTGAATTGGAAGTAAATATAAGACATAAGTTCTAGGAAAAGGTAGTCATATTTATTTTTCAAAATCCATTCCATGTTACTAATTATAAATCTTCTTGCACTCCTTTTGTCTTTTGCAAAATAGATGAGTGAAGTCTTATTTTTCAATTTAGACATTTACTCTTCAATAATCTTGCTCTTCTCTTCTACTTATTGCTGGACTAACTTACATTGTGGCAGCAAGAACAATATGAACTGTGGGGGCTGCATGGGACCAGCAGAAATTTCAAAACTAATCCTCTACTTTTTTCAATTGATTTCATTATTCCTCAACTTCTTCTAATTCCTAACTGTCAGAGATCACCTATAATACTTCTAGCATTGTTATTGCCACAAAATGTGGCAGTATTTAACTTGAAATGATTTATTTTATACTACTACACTTATCTATGTATGCAGGTATCCTGAATAAGTTTTGCAGGTCTCTATTTACGTTGTTGGTTCTTGTTTCTTTAGATAACTAAAAGAAACAAATCCTTCCCTTTCTATACCATCTAAATCTGAGGTTTTACTTTTTAATAATTTTGAATGTTCCTAATGTGAATTCACCTTTTCAGATCTGTAACTGAGGTTTCTCAGAAGTGAGAAATGAGATAATTTAATTAGGTTATCTTAAATGGAGCGTGCTGATTTTTATAAGTTTAGTCAGGGCAAATGAAGATATACAGCTAGTAAATTTGCCACTGAACACACTCCAAGTAACTCTCTTAAAAATCTGCTAAAAGATACCTCTGGATGTAGTTATGCAAGAATTTCTTTTGGGGTAACATTAATTTTTAAGTTTCATATATATATGTATATATATAAAATACAAAGACATATATAATATCAAAACTATTTTGTTCTAAGGAAATGTGCTCCATGGTTTGCTTTACATAGACAATTCATTCAAAACAGTTGAAATATCAATTCTCAATAAATTTAGATTTTCTATCTTTTGGTATCTATCTCAGGAATCCCAAGAAAATGATATATGCATGACAACTATTCATTGTGGTTACACCAGAGGATACAGGTAACTTCAACAAATAATTAAATTGAAATTTCGGATAGCAGTATGCTTGAAGATTTTTTTTTAAATAAGTAGGGATAAAAATTTAAAATTAAGTTCTGCCATTACATTGTTAATTAGTCAAGGAAAGGAAATCACAAACATAATAACCTGGTTTAGTTTTCATTTTTTTATCATCAGTATTGTTATTAAACCACTCTTGCCCTCAGTTACCTTGTCTATAAAGTGAGGGGTAGGAACAGATTATTTCTGATGATCCTTTCATCTCTCATGATAGTAACCAGCACTTAGAATGTGCTTTAAGGTTTGCAAGCACTTTACAAATATCTCATTTTTTCCTCATAACACTTGAAAGAAGTTACTATTAAATTATTATTATTATTACATTTTACAAATTAAGAAACTGAAAGATATCAAGGTTAATAGTCATACCACATGTAAATGTAGAATGGATTTGAATTCAGGTTTATTTGATTCTAGGCCTAGCACTCTATCCCTTATACCACCTAATTGCCAGTAGAGTGAGTATTATCATGGAAGAAAGCAAACGTCAACCCTAATAAGTTAAATAAACTTGGTGAAAAGTATATTACTTGAACAGATTCTATCACTTGCAAATCACCCAATGCAAAACATTTATAGGAAAAGCTTTTAGAATATTAATCATTCAACCTGCACAAATCTACTGTGGCCATAATGCATTCTTAATCAAATTCTGTCATCTAAATGACTAAACTTTCATATTAAATACTACTTTAGTAAGATTATTATTGTATTTATCTGGAATTATTATTGAATTTTCAACTGTAGCCACTGTAAAATAAGGCAAAAATTGTCAGAAATTGTGAACAATCATTAAAAATTAATGGACATATCTAAACATTTATACTGCCACTATTTTTTTTTGGATTCACTTCTGCCCACAGGAGAAATAGGCTGAGAGTCATTCTGGATTAGCATGAGATTTATGAGAATTTTTATTGTAAAAATGTGACTAATAATTTCCGCTGCTGCACTGAGCTGACAGTTTCAATGGCAATTCTATGTCATTTGCATGCAGAATGCAAAGGGGATTGTTGTTATGCTTCAAGGGAAACAGCAAATGTCAAGGTCATGGCATTAAGAAATACAATTCAGTTCATACAACTTGACTAATTTCAATGCAGATCTTTCATTTTTTAAACAGATAAAAATAGCTTCATTACACAGATTTTAAAAAATGTTCACCTAGATGAATATAACTGTGATTAATAGTTAAACCTGAATTTTCACCATATTAATTTACTCGTGTGTATTTTAATAAAATAAAACTAATAAACTTGATTTTAGCTAAACATGTGATCTATGTCTGAGTTACATTCAAACCCAAACTGGACTGATAACAATACAATAAAAAATTAATTTTTAAAAAGACTCATATGTCTCTATTTTATCTGCCCTTCACCTGATTAATTTCTGCGTTGTAAGAGGATCTAGATCAGTTATACTCTTTTAAAATTTCTTGATTTTTAATTTTCTCAATAAAATTAAGTTGATATAAACATGATATATAAATGAATCTAGATATATCCTAATTATTAATACATTATATTCTCCCCCAAAGGAATATTAGAAAATTACAGCAGTAAAACTGTGAAATGCACCTATGCCTAAATAAATTTTGGAAAGAACATAATAAAAAGAGTTAAAATTCATCCTAAGGTAGAGAAATGATCTGTATAGGAAGCTTCTAGAAAGTAGTGAGGGTAATTCAAAATTAATTAAAGAAGTTTACTTAAATTTGGTCAATGAAGCTGATTTAATGACTTGAATCATTAAGTCTGGAAAACAGCATAAAATTTCTAATGTGTCTTGGAGAACTCCTAAAAATTAAAATGGTTGGAAGAAGCAAATAACGCACTTTCCCCAACCTGTTTCATATATGGGTAAAATTTTCTTCTTTCAGATGCTAAACACATTCTAATGCAAAAAGCCCTTTTCACTTTCATTCCAATCCACTTTTCAATCTTATCTCATACTACTCAAGCTTACATTCTCTACATTTCACCCCAAATATATTTGCTATTCCCAAATGTTCCCTGCTTTCTCACCTTTAAACTTTTACATGGACTTCATTTCTTTCCTTAGACCTCACCTCCACAGACAAGTCTTTCTCTATCATGCCATACAAGTCTCTCTATTCAGTGGACTTGCAGGATGGCAGTGGTGGCAGAGTCCTGGGTCTTGGAGTATGTGCCCATGGCCAGTCCTGCTGGGCAGTGTTAGGCCCTGTCCTCTTGTGCTGTGGCTGTCTCTGACTGCCACAATTTCCTCATTCTCAAACCTCCCAAGGGCCCAGAAAGTGTAGCTATCAGCCATGGGCATACTGGTGGTGTGAGGTGCAGGGCTGTGCTACAGCACACTGCTGTAGGTGCCAGTGACCTAGAGGTGCAACTACCAAGCTACCCCTGGTCTCACTAAGCCTTCCTCTCATTCTTGGACCATGGCAACATTCGCCGGGGCTTCCAGGTGTATAAGCAGGTGTGCTTTTCCTGCCACAGCATGGAGTACTTGGATTATCACCATTTTGTGGGTCTGCGCTACACTGAATTAGAAGCCAACACCTTGTCAGAGGAGATAGAGGATCAGGATGGCTCTAACAAAGAAGGAGAGATAGATGTTCATGAGGCCAGGGTGTTCTGACTATTTCCTCAAGCCCTACCCTAAACCTGGGGCTACTAAGGCTTCCAATGATGGCTAACTGCCCCTTTATCTCAGCTACATCATCAAAGCCAGGCCCAGTGGTGAGGATTATGTCTTTTCTCTGCTCACAGGGTACCATAACCCACCTGCTGGAGTCTCTCTTCAAGAGGGCCATCACTTCAATGCCTTCTTCCCTGGCCAGGCCATTCCCATGGCTCCTCTTACCTACATTAAGATCCTTGACTATGATGATGGTACACCAGCCACTATGTCACAGGTAGCAAAGGACCTGTGTACCAACCTGCTTTGGGCATCTGAACCAGAGAATGATCATGTAAACTCACGGGGCAAGAGGCTACTAATATTTGGTTTGCTGATCCTCCTCAACTAGAGCTTGAATAAGAACAAGTGATCAGTGCTGAAGAGTTGGAAGTTGGCATACCAGCTCCATAAGCGATCACCCCTTCATGTGTACATCTTCCTTCCCTTTTGGACTTGATTCACTTCAGCCCAACCTGCCACATCTTGTCCCACCGGCATGGTCAGTCTGGCTATCAGGTCTAACCTAGTCTGACCACTCCTCTTGCATAAAGGTGGGGTGGGGCAGAAGAACTGGTTTTGCCCCACAGTACTGCCAGGGCCCTTCTCCTCCCAATGAGAAATAATTTAAATAATTCAATGTGGAAAAAAAAGAACTATAATCTGAACCCCTAGACTACTTGTCACTCTCCACACCTGTGGAATCACCTTATGATGGGATAGTCCTTCCCAGAACCTCCAGTTTAAGGAAGAGGTCCAGACCAAATATGTTTCCATCTCTGCATATTACTATGCTACATACTATTATGCTCCCATGCAGAGTACTTCCCTCCCATCACAACCACTTCCAGGTCCTGTTATATGTTGTCTTGCCCCATTAGAAAGTAAGATCCTAGAAGGCTTAGCAGCCTTTTAGCACAAGCTTGATAATACTGACTGAGACAGTCAAATACACCTGCCAGCCCCAATTTTCTGTAAGCATTCACATGTGTTATAGGAGCAATATTATCTACTACCATGACATACAGTTTCTTCATGTTCATAATTTCTTGCAATACAGTATTTAATTGAATTCTTTTCTACCATAAAAATAAATTCTGCTATGAAGATTTTGAAAAATTGGAAACCTTTCTTTCTGTCTTTGATATAAGCTTAAAAGTGGGATCTATCAGTGAGAAGGTATAAAAAAAAAGTTTAGTTACTTTTCTCATATAATTCCAAATTGTTTTCCAAAACATTTGACTATATAGTAGTGTCCCTTTCTTCTCCCAGTTTTCCAACATTGGCTGCTTCCTCTGGACCAATTTATCTTTCTTAATTTTTGTTTAATGTGAGGTGAAACTTCACAGTTATTTTCATTTTCATTTCTCAATGGTTTTGAGCAGGTAGTCATATGGCTGTTAGTAACTTGCAATAATTTTGAAAATTACACATTCATATACTTTAATTGCATTTGGGGTAACAGTTCTTGCCCTTAAATATTTGCATTAATTTTCTACATGTCTTTAATATTAGATTTTCATCAGAGATACTTAATGCACAAATGTTTTATCTTCTTGCCCCATCTGCATTGATGTTGTTTATTAAAAAGCTTTTCAAACCTATATAATCAAAATTCCTTCTTTTGTGATCTCATCAGCTCCCAAAGGGTGAGTTTCACTCTCACTCTCCCATATATGTAATTCTGTCAATTTTTTCCCCATGACTGTTCTTTCTCATTCACCCCCATATTTGATCCTGCCATTTCTGTCTCTACAATTTCTTTCAGATCCATTCTTTTATCTCTAGTCATGGCCACCATCCTTGTCTAGACCATCATCACTTTTACTAATGCAATAGACTGCTTTTTGGTCTCTCTTCCTACTCTCTCTCTCTCTTCTTTCCTATACACTCTCCACACAGCTATTAAAACCTAGATCTCACTATGCCATTCATCACTTTAAGAAATTTTAGTGGATCCTTATACCTCTAGGAAAAGAAAAAAAGCCCTCTATTTTGTCTTGATATTCTCTCTCATATATTTTCTTTCTAGACTGATAGGACATTTGTTGTTTAACCATTTTCAGTCATGCCCAACTCTTTGTGAGTCCTTTTGGGGTTTCTTTGCAGAGATACTGGAGTGGTTTGCCATGTCTTGCATCAGTTTGTTTTACAGATGATGAAGAAACTGAGGCAAACAGGATTAAATGACTTGTCCAGGGTCACACAGCTAGTAAGTGTCTGAGGCCAGATATGAACTCAGAAAGATATCTTCCTGTCTCCAGGCCCAGAACTCCATCCACTGTACCACTTGATCAGTAAGCATTTTAAATATTAGACTTCTTTTAACCTCAGTTTCTGAATTGTCCTCTAATCATTTTCATTTTTATTTGGTGCTAATAAATGGCACATTTTCATAAGTGAAAATTGTTATTTTCTTGAATAACAACAATCATTTGTCCTACAATAATACTGTCCACAAGAACTAATGGACCATATTATTGATGATTTAATGAAATTCTTTGTTCTGTTAAAGTCACAATATTTTTACTTTAAAGATGATTTTTTAAAAGTTATTTAGACAAAGTATAGAATTTCTAATATAAGCATCATTTGGAGAAGTATAAGTCTTAAATGTATTTCAAAAATGTGAAGTTTTACCATAATTTACTATATTTTAAAAGAAAGGCATTTTAATTTAAAAGTGAGAAGTAAATATTTCTGATAATTGAAATCTGATGATTTTTCTGATCTAATGAGTATAGAATAATTTAGTAATAGGACTATGGAATGCTAAGCAGCCTCTAGACTAATAATCACTTATACAACTTAACATTTAACAAAACTCATTCATATTAAATATCCACATTAATTCACAATCTATCACCAACTTGCCCATCATGACCCCTCAAATTTTAACGAAACCAGGCCATGATACTGTGCCCAAGAATGTGAAACAGCAGCATACACACGCCTTCCTCTACTACCAAATTACTAGTCCTACTTCTGAGCTATCTCCCGTGGCTTTCATTCAAAGAATGCCCTTTTGGAGATGCCAACTGGCAATTGCCTATGGCTGTGCTGCAGTCCAAATATAGCCTTTCACTAGATATGACCAGTGGAGAACCAAAAATGACAGTTCTCACTACCAGTCCTAAGTAAGAGTTAAAATTCACAAATTGACATAGTGAAGGAGAATGACACTAAAGAAGATGTATTGCCAATCTACTTTTAAACTGCACACCAAAGACTACTGTATCTTTCCACTGAAATTTACTATGCATGTGTTTTTTTTTTTCTTGCTATTAGAATACAAGCTTCTTAAGAGAAGGGACTGTCTTTGCTTTTCCATTTTTTATCCCCAAAAGCATATGATAGTGCCTTATATATACTTTATAAATATTCCTTCCTTGTTTCCTTCCTTCTTCATTTGTTTATTCCTTCCTTTCCTCCCTCCTTCCTTCCTCACCTCTCCTCTTCAATATTCCCTCTCCTATTCTTTCTGATCCTATTATTTTCCCTCTTTTCCTCTCCTCTCTTCTCGTCTCATCTCCTTCTTCTCTCTCTCCTTCTCTTCTCTTCTCTTCTCTTCTCTTCTCTTCTCTTCTCTTCTCTTCTCTTCTCTTCTCTTCTCTTCTCCCCTCTCCTCTCCAAACTTCTTTTCTTTTCTCTTGTCCTCCTTTGTCTTCTCCTCTCCTTTTCATTATTTTCCTTTCCTCTCCTCCTCTCTCCTTTTCATTTCTCTCTTTCTACTTCCCTTACCTTGAACTCAGGAAGATCTGAAGGAAGACATTTACTAGCTATGTGATTATAAGAAAGTCACTCAACCTCTGTTTGCCTCAGTTTCCTCAACTATAACTTGGAGATAATAACAGCATTTACTTCCCAAGGTTATTTTGAGAATCAAATAAAATAGTAATTTTAAAGTGTTTAGTACAATCCCTGACATATATATTAGGTTCTTAATAAATAATTGTTTCTTGCCAGCCTGCCTGCCTTCATTTCCAGGTCTAACTAAATGTGTGAAGTAAGACGAATAAAATATGATTGCCTGTGAAATCACTAGTTTAACCATCTTAACTGCTTTCTTTTTAATCCCCAAAGTGTTTCAGATTCAGAGAAACCAGTGAGATCAAAGAGAACATGTTTGCTCAGTTAATTCTTTAGTACAATAACTTCCTTTATTACTTTTGCTATTTTAAATGGATTTTAAATATTTTAAATGATGAATTAATATTGCCTTTATTTTTCTCTGAAAAATCCTGGTTCACTCCCACACTTTTTAGTAGTTCTTCTATGTAAGGAAGTTTTGCTAACATTCATCATATATTTTCTTAAAAATTTTACTCATGCTTCATAGCTATATCCATCTACTCTGAGAAAAAATATTTTCCTTTTTACATTCTGCTTTTATAATCAAAAGAAGAGTGATGAATGTCTATGATATGCTTTGAGTTAGGATCAATGAATAAGGTTATTTTGGAGAAAAAATAGAATGATAACTTGTGACCTCATTTTTGTCTTTAAACCATTTGGAATAATTCCCATACTCTTGCCACTCATGAAGTAAGCCAATATACAGAAATTTTTAAAATTAAATCAAATATTATGAAAACATTGTGTTTGATCTCCTTGTACTCTAATTCTAATAGTATTAGAAAACAAATTTATTCTTTGTTCAGTTTATATTGATGGTTATTAGCTGTCAATAACTCCATTTCCTGTATATTTTTCTCAACATTTCCATTCACTTTTCACTGAATAATGGTTGACTGCACAATTATTCCTAAGATTGCTCTAAACCTAATAATCTGATCGGTATTCATGATTTTTAAGAAGGAAATAAACTTAACTGGAGTAATAAGTACCCTAATCAATTCACCAAATGCCCATGGGTATAGCTTATTTTCTGATGTTCAAATTTTCCAAAGGATATTGCTATCCATTTTCCTCTCAAAGAGGAATGTTTATGGCATCAATTATTTTACAAAATTGCAGTATTTAGTAAATGATCATAGGCTTCAAGTTATAGGGTCCTCAGAGATAGTATGATCACAGTATCACAGACTTAGATCTGGATGTTACTTTATAGATCATAACATCTAATTCAACCTTCTTATTTTACAGAGAAGGTAGTGAGTCTCTGAGTGGTAAAGTAACAAACAAATCATGTTCACAAAGGTAATAGAAAATAGCAGTCAGTATTTGAATGCAGGTTCTTGAAATGCAAATTTTGTGCCCCTTCTAAAACAGTCTAAATCAATCTAGGTAAATGTAACTTCCTTTCTCCAACACATTAAAAAATTCAGTACATATTAAGTTGTCTTCTTTTATAGGTGATTGATTTGTTCTATAGTTCCTCATATACAATGTACCCTTTTGAGTAGGAGTGTCAGAGTGAATCCTGAGGTTCCTCTCAGGTTCCAGGAGTAGGAGATGGAATAAGTGTTTATTAAGCACTATGTGCCAGATATTATGCTAGGTGCTTATAGGTATAAACTCATTTGAGACTTGCAAAAATCCTTATAGTTAGATGCTATTATTATCCCCTTTTTATAGTTTAGGAAAATGAGGCAGATAAAAATTTTATGTGACATGTCCAGGAAAACAAGCCAATAAATATCTGAGGTTGGATTTGAATTCATATCTTCCTTCCTTCAGGCCGAGGACTTTATACACTAGACCAAGTAGCTGTTTCACAGCTTTACATAGTCACGAGAGCAACACTTCTAAGTCTTAATTAACATTCCTGAACCAAGTATTACAAAATACTTGGGGAGAGTGAAAAAAGAAATGTTGACTAGGACAGCTGCAATGGGCAGCTACTTAGCATTCTGGGAGAAAGTAAGTTGGGCATAATGGGGGAAGAGCTCATCTGGGTTCAAATGAGTCTGGGGAAGTCCTCTGGATTCTATCCTTTATTTAAGCACAGATGACTTTCCAAGGAGCGTCTAACTACTTAGACTGATCTATGGGATTACAGTTGCCCACAAAAAAAAATCAGTCCCAAAAGAGCTTCAAATATGTCAAAGTAGAAGCCAAGGATCCCTGGATCCTTCAACCCAATGAGCAAGTAGGGTAGGGAAGGTTATGTGGTAGAATAAGGCCTGGAAGCACACGTCTTCCTAGATCCTTGAATGCTGTCACACCTTCCCAGAAATGTCCTACAGTGGTAGGTGGGACTGAGAATCAACTGTTGTAGCTAGTTCCCATTTTTCCTTCTTGTTATAATTTTAATTTCTTTGAGTTACAGTGATAAAGATGATATTGGGGAAAAAAATCTGTTTCAAAGAATTCACAATACAAGAATGCAATAATCAGACATTATCAAGATACTTGACACTACACATGGCATAGAATATATGAATCACAAATACTGTATAAGAACAGAGAGTTCCTTTTATGTTTGAATCTAAGCTTTGCTATACTAGTAAATATTTAACAACAGGCTCTCTAAAATATACATGAGACACACTTTTAAGTTTCATTTAGATTATTGACATGTTCTTCAGCACTTTCTAATATCTAGACAATTAACAAAACAATAAATCAACTCCTTATTTGTAGCATTTACTAATTCTCCTAATATTAAAAAAATTGCAAAGAAAAAAAGCAGAATGGCTGTCTGATGAGGCTTTACAAATAGATGAGGAAAGAAGGAAAGTGAAAGGTAAAGAAGAAAAGGAAAGATATACCCAACTAAATATATAATTCCAGAGAATAGCAAGGAAAGATAAAAAGGTTTTCTTAAATGAGCAATGCAAAGAAATAGAAAAAAAAAAAAAACAATGGAATGGGAAAGACAAGAGAGCTCTTCAGGAAAATTAGAGATATCAAAAGAAAGTTTCATGAAAAAATAAGCATGATAAAAGACAAAAAATGGCAAGAATTTAACAGAAGCAGAAGAGATTAAAAAGAAGTGGCAAGAATACACAAGTAAACTGTACAAAAAAGATCTTAACATTAGTGATAACCACAATGGTGTCGTTACTGATCTGAAGTCAGACATCCTGGAGAATGAAGTAAAGAGGGTCTTAGGAAGCATTGCTAACAATAAGGCTAGTGGAGGTGATGGAATTCTAGCTGAGTCCTTTAAAAACTTAAAGATGATGCTGTTAAAGTGCTGCACTCAATATGCCAACAATTTTGGAAAACAACAGTGGCTACTTGATTGTAAAAATATCAGTTAATTTCCTAATCCTAAAGAAGGGCTATGCTAAGGAATGTTCAAATTACTGAATAACTGTACTCATTTCATACATCAGCAAGGTTATGCTTATGATTCTGCAATCTAGGCTTCATAAATACATGAATCACAAGTTATCAGAAAAATAGGCTGGTTTTCAAAAAGGCAGAGTGCTATAGAGAAAGCAAGGGAGTTCCAGAAAACAAAAAAAAAAAGGAAAAAAAAATACTTCTTCATTCACTACACTAAAGGCTTTGACCATGTGGATCACGATAAAATGTGGCAAATCTTCAAAGACAGGGGAATGCCATTACATCTTACTTATCTCCAGAGGAACCTATATGTAGACTAAGAAGCAACAATTAGAACTTTGAACTTTGAACAGCAACTTTGAAGCTGAATATGGAACAACTGATTGGCTCAAGATTGGAAAAAGGAGTATTACAAGTCTGTATAATGTCACTTTATTTATTGAAATTATATGTAGAGAACATCATGCAAAATGCAGGCTGAATGAATCAAAAGCTGGAATTAAGGTCGCCAGAAGAAATATCAACCATCTCAGGTTTCATGATGCATGATACTTTGTGATGACAGAAAGTAAAGAGGAATTAAGAAGTCTCTTGATGAGGGTGAAAGAGGAAAGTATAAAAGGTGGCTTGAAGTTTAACACACACACACACACACACACACAAACAACCAACCAACCAACCAACCAAACTACAACAACAACAACAAAAACTAAGGTCTTAGCAACTAGGCCCATCACTTCCTGGCAAATGGAGGGAGAAAATAAAATAGAAGCAGTATCCAATTTCATATTACTGTGGATTGTGACTGTGACTATGAAATTAAAAGACTCTTGATTCTTTGGAGCTATGGCAAACACGGAAAGCATATTAAAAAGCAGAAACAACACCTTGCCAACAGAAGTCCATATAGTCAAAGCTATGGTTTTTCCAGGAGCAATGTATAGCTGTGAGAGTTGAACTATAAAGAAAGCTGAGCTCTGCAGAAGCAATGCTTTCAAATTGTGGTCCTGAAGAAGACTTTTGAGAGTCCCTTGGACAGCAAGCAGTTCAAATCAGTCAATACTCAAAAAAAAAATAATTCAGGCTATTCACTGGAAGGTCAAATATTAAAACTGAAGCTTAAATTTTTTGGCCACATAATGAGAAGACAGAATGTATTGGAAAAGACTGATGTTGAGAAAGAGTGAAGGCAAAAGGAGAAGAGGACAGCAGAGGATGAGACAGATAGATAGCATCATGGAAACAATGAATGTGAACTTGGACAGACTGAGAAGTAGTTGAGGGTGGAAGAGCTTAGTGTACTGTGGTCCATGGGGCCACAAAGAGTTAGATATGACTGAGCTACTGAACAACAACAAGAAAAGTCTAGCTGAAAATTTAACAGTCCACTCTTGGGAGCTGGTTTGAACTGGCTTAACAATACCTTAGCATCTATCTACGTATCGCTTTGCTATAAATGTCCATTTCCAGTTGTAATAGTAACTCGCATTTATACAGCATTCTAAGATTTATAGTCTTTTCTTCAGAATCTTGTGAAGTAGTTAGCATATCAAAAATCTTAAATTACAAATCCTCCTCTATTCAGATTAAGCTTTTGCTATATATAAATACATACATACACACACACACATATAATGGGGGAAATATTTCACACAGTAAACGTAGAGGAGGCTAGTATGACAATGGATGGAACACTGGACCTGCAATCAGGAAGATCTGAATTCAAATTCTGCTTCAGATACATGCTGATCCGCCTCATTGTTCTCATCTCTAAAATTGGGATAATAATATCACCTATCTATCCCCAGCATTCTTGGCATAATAAACTGGTGATATTTTTAAGTGTTTTATAAACCTTAAAACATCATATAAATGCTAGCTATTATCATTATATATACATATATATGGAGATATACACACATATTCAAATACTTGTAATGATGCAGGAACCCCAAAATGTAAGAGTATAGTAGGATTTATGATATTGCCAATAAGAGCAGACAAGATTCCTAGTAAATTTGCTACTAATGAAGATGACACTGATACTTATATTTAAAAAAAAGGGGAAAACAGGTTAGTGAAAATGTCTTGATGGGATTAAGGAGTATTAAGTAGCCTGAGGTGTACCAGGGGCAACTACTAAAGGAGCTAGAAGGGACTAAGGAGTGGGCAGTATATACAAGTAATCTGGAGTGGCCCAATAGTGAGTGTGAAAGGACTGTGAAGTGACCTAATTAAAGTGATCTAGATGGGCTAGGGTGGGCCAGATGCCTTGGGCAGAGGTCTCAGTGATCTGTGTTATTGAAATGTATGGGAAAATTAAGAAACTTGGGTGCTTTAAAAGACATGGTCTTTTCCTTTTAGGGGTCTAGGGCCTATCACCCCATCAATAAGAAGGTCAAATTTCTCTGTAATTTCTATAATCTTTATAATTTCAACAGCCGCTCCAGCCTAAAAGTACTTTCTGAAAATTCCTTGTGAGATTTCATCATTGGTCATCTATTATTGATAGTACTAAATACACTATAACGGAAAAGTTATAAAACAGCATGGAGAATCCCTCCATGCTAGGAAGGCAATACATTGAGAAGATTTTTACATGCATACACCTTGAGCCAGCTGTGTGTTCCTAATTATTTAAATTTTGTATTGGCAGAAAGATTCCATAGATATTCTTAATCACAAATGGGACAGATTAATCTGTGATTAATTCTGAATAGAATATTCTCTTTAATTTCCTATAAGTAAATCAAACCCTTTACCAGTATATTTTATAAAAGTCTGTGAAAGGTGAGTATTGTCCACAATGCTTTATAAAGGGATTAAATGAAAGCATATGGTTTTTTTTCAAAGATGACTAGAAGGATGGTGACCTTAGTCTTTTGACTTTACTTCAATGACATATGTATTGTTACTTCTCCTTGAGGGGTTTTTTATTCACTACACATATTACACATGCACTTTTTTCATACTTAGGAGAGAAGCTAAGTTTTTTTTTTCAACAGAATCATCAGCATTTATTGATATAATTAATGCCAAGAAAATGTATGATGAATGCATCCATTTCACAATACTTATCAAATAATAAGTGCTTACACATGGTTTCATTCATTCATTTATCCTTGCTGTGGGCAACAGAAGAATAAATACTAAGACTTGTTTACAAAATTATTGTTATAGCTATATAAGTAATTTATCAGTAGAAATATAATTGTCAGATCGATTTTGACCAGAGAAGATATTTAATTTATTCCTTAAGTCATAAGTCATCTTAATCCTGAAGATCACTTGAAGGAGTAGTAGAAAAGAAAAATAGAAAAGAAACAAAAAGTAAGGGTTAGATATTGAAGTCAAGAAACACTTAAAAATAATGTAAAATGGGGAAAATGAATGGGATGTTACAAAAAGAGGAGACCAAAAGGAAAGGGCTAAAAATATAGCCAAAAAAGGGGGATTAAAATAACTATAGGAAAAGAAAATAGTGGAGTTAGGAGGATTGAAGAAATAAGAGAACAGATAGGAAATGAAATTGGGGTTACACTAGAATCTGTGCTATGTCCCGTGTCAACCATCTTGATAATGTTTGAATGATTGTATTCTTGTATTTTACTTTCTTTGGCATAGTGTGTTTTCCAATATAGCCTTTCTCAAAATTCCTTAAAGGAAAGAAAATTGCAACAAGAGAAAACTGGGGACTAGCTGCTAATTTCCATCATCTACTGCAGGACATTTCTAGGATGGTCTGGTAAAATTGAATAGTCTAGGAAGACTACTGCTCCATCCCTTATCTCTATATAGGTAAAAGAATGAGACACTGGCTGCACCCAGTCTAAATGTCCTTCATCTAGCTAATTTTGACATTGACTATGCTTGAAAGAGGTGAATATTTAAAAATCCTTTAGTAAAAGGAAGTAGAAGAGAAGAGGGCCTTGCAGAAGAACAGTGACCAATCAAGGGGAAATTATAAGGGATTTTCTCCAATTTTTGAAACTAGTAGTGGCAGCTTTACTTCTTTCAAGTTATATGGTGAAATAATTTGCAATATATTCTCAAGGAGATCTTAGTTCTGGTTTTAAATTATCTGTGAGCAGGAAAATGACAACAAATTGTCATTCTTTCATGTGTAAATGTCAGTTATTTCCTTGACTACTAAACATTTTTCTACATAAGTCACTCAGCTAAAAAAGGTCACAGAATTTCAGATGACAATTAGTTGCTAAAAGAGCATATCACTAAATATGGCTCCAAAATGTGTCAAGACCAGTGTGGTAATTAATGCTTTTAGTTTACTACTTTTGTTGCAAAGTCAGATAACCAGGATGCACAGCTTTTATTTGTGGGAAAATTAAATACACATTAACCTATTTTGTATGAAAAATAACACAAATTAATTGAACGAAAACAAAAGTCTGCATAAATGGTAACTGAAAAGAAATTTATTTTGTGAATATATTAACAATTAAATTCCTGTTAGGAAATTGACAATCCTAAAACAACAGTGATGTAGAATCAGTTCCTTAACAGATGTGTGAGAAGAAAGGAGTGGTGGGAAAATCCCCCAGAGGGATGAAAAAGATATAAATTACAATGGAACTAGCATATTCAAGAATATTAAAGAGCTCCAGTAGATACTGTTCACTCAGTTTTCTCCTTATAATTTATTAAGTAACATTTTAATTAGCAAAACAGTTAAACAAAAATATGTTGAGAATAGTTGAATAATATCATGTAACTTAACTTTGAAATGCTTACCCATTTAGTAGATGAATTATATTGCAAAACACACAACAATAACTAGCAAGAAAGGCAAATGCCAAATAAGAAAATAAAAAGCCAACATTTCCAATTAATTACTAGTCGGTGACTAGACACCCTAATGTGGTGCTACATGTTGCAACTTCCTATACGTACAAATTGTGACATTTACTGTAGGGGAAGAGCTCTGGATTTTGAGACTGAATACTGATGTTTGAATCTGCATTCTTTGATTCACAAATTGTATGACCTTGTGGAGGCCCTTTCACGTCTCCAGACATCAGTTTCTTTAGAAATTTAGGAGCTTGGACAACACGACCAATCACTACAATCCTTTATAGCTTTAGCATTTTATTTCCTTCCCATCTCTTCCATATAGTGAACCTGTTGTTGCCAGATGATTTTACAGGCATATCTCATTTTATTATGCTTCACTTCATTGTGTTTCACAGATATGGCATTTTTAAAAAAAATTTAAGGCTTGTGGCAACCCTTTGTGGAACAAATTTGTTGGCACATTTTTTCCAATAGCGTGTGCTCACATCACGTTTCTGTGTAACTTTTGATAATTCCAATAACATTTCTAACTTTTTCATCATTATGGTGATCTGTGATCAGTGACCTTTGACATTAATAATGTAATTGTTTTGGGGCACTACAAACCACACCTATATATGACAGTGAACTTAATCAATAAATATTGTGTATGTTATGCTGTTTCACTGACCAGCAACTCCCCATCTTTCTTGCTCAACTTGGGTCCCTCTATTTCTTGAGACACAACAATATTGAAATTAGGTTAATTAATAACCCTATAATAGCTTCTAAGTGTTCAAGGGAAAGGAAATGTCAATAGATGCAGCAAACTTCATTGTTGTCTTATTTTAAGAAATTGCTGTGGCCACCTCAACCATCAGCTACCACCACCTCCTTGCTCAGTCAGCAGTCTTCAACACTGTGGTAAGACCCTCCACAAGAAAAAGAGATTATAACTCACTGAAAGCTCAGAAGATGGCTAGCATATTTTATCAATAAGTTTTTTTTTTAATTAAGGGATGTACATTGATTTTTTAAATTTAATACTATTGCATACTTAATAGACTACAGAATAGCATAAATATAACTATTATATATATTAGGAAACAAAATAAAACCATGTGTGACTCACTTTATTACAATATTCATTTTATTGCGGTGGTCTGTAACTAAGCCCACAATACCTCCAAGGTGTGTCTACGTTTTATATAATTGAGGACCTTCTTCCAACATGCTCTACCCACAAAACTATTATAGGGTTCAAGAGACTCTGTGGATCAATACTCACTCAAAACCACACCTCACAAGACCATTAATGTTTATTTTCTCTATCAGTTATATTAGTTAAAATGGAGGCATTCATTTGAATAGTATAACACACATGCAGAGAAATCTTGAATGTGTGGGTGTGTGCATATATGTATATATGTGTGGGTATATATACACACATATATATATTATATGTAGAAATTTTTTATATACACATACATATATGTGTGTATGTATATGTGTGTGTATGTGTGTATGTGTTTGTGTGTATATATACTACACATGTATATATATATATATATATATATATATATATATATATATATATATATATATATATATGGAGAGAGAGAGAGAGAGAGAGAGAGAGAGAGAGAGAAAGAAAGTGCTTCACCTCCACCTCACCCCACAACCCCCAATATCTCCTCTATCCTGAACCGCTACCTCCATGCCAAGGCCCTGAATGCTGATCACATGGGTACACTCTTGGAATTGTTATTACACACCACATATCTTAGTAATCACTACAACAAACAAACCCTTGGCATTTGTGCTACATTCTAGGTAGCATAAAATCTATCTCCCTAAGATGAAATGGATATGTGATTTCATTAGGTAGATACTTTCCTCTGTAACCACAGACTGCAATTCTTCCTGAGAACGAGTTGCAGATTTTCACTTAAGATGAAGGAATGAAAGGCAATAGAAAAGCCCAGATCTTCCATTATAATATCAGCAAATACCTAAAAAGGGACCTAGAAAAAATATTACGGAAATATAAATAGGGGGGTTAGGGTGATTGGGTGATAAAACTCCTCTATTTAGTTCAGTACTGCACAATGAAGAGAAACTAATGAAGGCAGGTAGAGAGCTCACATCAAAGAATCCACCGTAAGTACAGGTTAAAGTGGAAGCATCTGAGGCAGAGAAGGGGGTCATGCCAAGGAAGTCAGGGTGAGTTCCTATAACTGGACACAAATCCAGAAAGAAAAAGCAGGGAAAACATCCTTTCCATGGTAGATGCATGAACTCTGGCAAATGGATGTACAATGGCTAACACTCTGTTCAGAGATTTCACAAGTAAGTGACAGTTCCAATAATCAGATGGCCAAGGCCAGATACCCAGCCCTGAACTGGGAGAACATAAGTGGGGTTCAGATTCAGCCCCTATAGGTCACTACACAGGGAGAAAGGTTTTTTTTTTTCCCACTACTTGGAAGACTACAAAGCACAGTGATGGAGAAAGCAAACCAAGTTTATAAGTGTGAATGGGTACGGAAGTGAGAGAAAGCAGATGAACAAGATTTCTTTCTTTTTTTTTTTTTACTTTTAGGCAATTGGGGTTAAGTGACTTGCCCAGGGTCACACAGCTAGTGTCAAGTGTTTGGTCTGAGGCCAGATTTGAACTCAGGTCCTCCCGACTTCAGGGCCGGTGCTCTATCCACTACACCAACAATATTTCCAATATCTCACTGGAAACAGGGGTAGGACAGAGGAAGGAGTCAGTTTCAAATAAGAGATCAGGCAAAAGGGGGAAAAAAAAAAGCAAAGTAGGATAGAATCTGCGGTAGACTATCAGCATACTCAGAGTGAGGCCCCAGATTGAGGAAGAGGGTGGAGACTAATACTAGTCTGCCAATTAAAATTATCAGTATGAGAAGCTGATGCATGATTACAGAAATTTCAGGATAAAAAAAAAAAGAGACCTATTACATCCATTTGAAGAAGCCTAGAGGGTAATTGTCAGTACACAAAATCCCGAGTCATGGTTTTGTATTGTTTATTCTAAACCAAATTCACAATATCAAAAGAACATGTTGCAGAATTACAATGAACAAGCATAACCAGAAATAAGACATATGAGGAGACAACCCAATTCTACTCCTTGACAGAGATGAAAGATCTATAGGTGTGGAACAACGAACACGTTTTCAGATTTTTTCATTGGATTTTTCCTTTTCCTTTTCTTCTCTTTAAAAAAAAAATCATTTGTTACATAGGAAAGCTCTTAGTAAAGGGATAATGACAAAAATGCTGGTGATTTTATATATATATATATATATATATATATATATATATATAGAGAGAGAGAGAGAGAGAGAGAGAGAGAGAGAGCAAGAGAGAGAGAGAGCGAGAGCTATATATATATATATATATATATATATATATATATATATATATATATTATATATATATATATATATATATATATATATATATATATATAAAGTTTTATTTAAAGCCTTAAGGATGATAAAATGGAAAGGAAGGTAAAAAACTTATAACTAAAAGTGGAAAACCTTACCCAAGTAGTAGACTTTGGAAAACAGAAATAAGTAAACAGAATGCTATAACTACATGATACATACACATGCATACATGTGAATACATACATACATACAAATATATGTATATATTCACATACATACACATATATGTATACATACATACAGACCCACACATATGCACAGAGAGGTAGATGACAGATAGATAGATGGACAGACAGAAAGATAGATATATAGATAGATACATAAACAGACAGGCAGATAGACAGATAGATTGGAACTAAATCAAAAGATTGAAAAACAGAATAAAAGTCTATGGTATGTACTAATAAAAAAAAGTCCTGACAGGCAAGATAGTGCAAGAAGAAATAATTTAAAGATCATCAGAATCCCTGTAAACAATGACCAATAAGAAAACCTGGACAACACACTTCAAGAATTCATAAAATAAAATTTCCTAGATGGATCTGAATCAGAAGGTTATTTAAAAATAGAGTATTTTTGCAATAATCACCACCTGGAAGAAATGATAAACTGAAAACACCTAAGAATTTGAACCAAAATCCAGAATTCCCAAGTAAAGTGTGGAAAAGTAAAAAAACAAAAACAAAAAAAAAAGGAGAGAAAGTTCAGGAAGTAAGGAACAGTTCAGACGAAATAAGCCTTGGCAGGATCCATGGAAAGAAAGTCATGGAATACGATATTCCAAAAGACAGAAAGTAACAAAACTTTAAAAACAAAAATAACATATCCTAAAATACTGAGGATAGCTAAATAAATTAGAAGCATAATTAAATAATATATTATTTGCAAGAATCAGTTGGAACATAAAGATTCACACAGTTAAAATATGTTGTTCTAAAATTTATTATACGTTAGGAAAATTCTAAAGAAGAAATGAAGAAATTATGATCTTAGATAATGCAAGAGTAAAAATCAACATTGTTAAAAGAGATAAGCAGGGGAAACAAATTATGTTGAAAACATCATAGATGATGAAATATTAATAGTATACACATACATGTAAACATAATAAATAGAATAGCATCTAAATAATGTAGACCAGAAAAAAAAAACATAGACCAGAAAGAAGTTAAATCTCTGAATAGGATTTGAGAAAATTTAGATATCATGGATCTCTATTGATTACTGAATAAGTCATTACTATATGAATCTGAACGAGTCTATCTGTGTGTGTGTATGTGTGTAGTAAGTGTGTGTGTGTGTGTGTGTGTGTGTGTGTGTGTGTGTGTGTGTGTGTGTAGTAAGTGTAACCCTTAAAGAAAGTGAGCTCATGCTGGGACATAATATATTAAAAATGCAGAAAATAGATACATTAGACATCTCCCACAATAACTAGCAAATCACCTATTACGTGGTGGGCACCCAATGAATATCCCTGGATTGACACAAATGCACATGGGGGAAGAGAGAAGAATGAGGTAACAGAGTAGTTTAATTTGTCTGAGGCATGTGAAGGAAGGTAGCAGAAATGAAACTATAAAGGAGAGTGGATCCAAGTTGTGGAGCACCTTCAATACTCTGTTTAAGATTTTCTGATTTATTTGGTAAATACAAATTTGTGAGCAGGGAAATGATACAGTTATACTTTTCCCTCAGGAAATTTACTTTGTTATTAGTATGAAGGATGATGGTTTTAGGGATGAAAGACTAGAATCAGAGATGCCAATTAAGACACTATCATAATAGTCTAGAAAAGAGAAAGTGAGAACTTAAACTAGGATGGTAGCAATGGATGTGGAATGGAAAGGAATGAATGGAAGAAATATTGTAGGTAAGTTGTTGTTCAGTCATGTCCAGATCTTCATGACCCCATTTGGGGTTTTCTTGGCAAAGATACTAGAGAAGTCTGCTTTTTCCTTTTCCAGGTCATTTTTTTTTGGCTAGGCAATGGGTTAAGTGACTTTCCCAGGGTCACACAGCTAGTGAATATTTTGTATCTGAGGCTAGATATGAACTCAGGTCCTCCTGAATCCAGGGCCGGTGTTCTATCTTCTGCACCACCTAGCTGACCCCTATCTCCAGCTCATTTTTTACAGAGGAGGAACTGAGGCAAAGTGACTTATCTGGGGTCACACAGATGTTAAGTATCTGTGGCCAGATTTGGACTCATGAAGATGAATCTTACTAACTCCATGCCCAGTACGTTATCTGCTATGCCACCTAGCTGTCATTGTAGATATAGAACAGATGAAAATAGGTAACTGAATGGGTGAGGGAAAGAGAAGAGTCAAAAGATGATATCAAGATTTGGAGGTAGGATGACTGGAAGAACGATAGTGTCCTTTATAGATATAAGCAAATGAAGAAGAGAGGAAGACACAGAAGGGAATATGATGAGTTCAGTTACAGACATATCGAACTCAATGTGTCAGCAGGGTGCCCAATTGGAAAAAGCCAGTAGGCATTCAGAAGTGAAGGGCTGGAACTCTGAAAAGCCTTCTGTGAAAAGACTAGTTTGCAATGACAAAAGCTGAAAAGGCATAGCTTGTGGGCAGAAAAAAAATATAATTATAGACAGAGTTAGCAGTGACTTGTTCAACAAGTCAAATATGCAAAAAGTGAAACATTATTTTAAGAAGAAAAAAATGAAAGGTAATTTAGGAATAATGAAATTATTGTTTACATTTAAAAAAATGTAAGGACTTCAAGTGTGAATTCACTGGGGTTAAGGAACTCCCAATGCCGAGGAAACTTTCTCTTAGTGAATAAAAGCAAATGTTTTAGAACTTAAAATGGGGGGGGGTGACTTTGGCCACTAAGAGGTTAAGTGACTCACTCTAGGTTAAACATCCAGTATAGATCAGAGATAACTTTCAATCAAGGTGTTCCTGACTCAAGGCTAGCTACCCATTACTCCTATTTACTTCTTCACCTAATAAAGTTTATGTTCACGGAACTAATTATGTCCAAGAAATAGTAGTAAATCAAAATAAAAAAAGCTTAGCTCAAGTGAGAACAAAATGACAAAAACATACACTCAAATGTTTCTGTAGTAAATATGTATCAAATGTATAACTAAAACAGTTAAGGAAGCAAGGCAGTATATATATATATATATATATATACACACCACACACACACATATATGTATATATGTGTGTGCGTATTTAGATAGATAGATAGATAGATAGATAGATAGATAGATAGATAGATAGATAGATAGATATAAACAACTACCCATTAGGAATGAGCTTATGGAGATGAGGATAGAAAATAAAGATGGAATTTCCTATTAAAATCAGAAAGAATGGAACTTCTTCTAAGTGGTCCATGGATTATCATAGTGAAGAATAAATAAACTACTCTTATCAACAAAGGAGGAACAATTTAGCTATTTATTTGAAGTACTATTTATACCAATTTCTGAAATCATTGCTTGAACCAGAGTACCTAGTGTGAAAGTGAAATTCAAGTATCTATTGGAACTTCAAACACACTGATCAGCAATTACCCAAATCAATTAAATTCAACCAAAATGTATTATCTACAAGGCAGAAACACTTTAGCCCTAAAGAGCTTAAAGAGCCATCATTCAAAAATTTTATAAAATTTCAATTGTTAAGAAGTGTTTTTCTTCACAACCCTGACCCCCAAAACAGTACTTGTACCAAATAAGCATAGTCAAGAAAAACAAATTTCCAGATAAGTTATGTCCAAATATTTGTCTCATTTTGCATATAAGTACATCACCCTTTTGTGAGGAGATAGGTATAATTCTTCATCATTGGTCCTCTGCAATCATAAATGAACATTACATTGATCAGAATTTTTAAGTCTATCAAAATTGTTTATTTTTAAAATGTTGATTTTCCAATAAGATTTATTCTCCTGCTTCTCACTTCACTTTGAATAAGCTCATACAAGTCTTTCTAGGTTTCTCTCAAATTATCTCATAATTTCTTATAACAACAGTAGAAATTAATTAATTCATTCATATATCATAACTTATACAGCCATTCTCCAATTAATGGGAACTTGCTTAGTTTCTAGTTTTTTTCTACCGCAGAAAGAGTTACTATAAATATTGTAACTAGAAGACTTTTGCTCTTTCTTTGGTATCTTTGGAGTTAGATCTTGGTAATAGTGGCACTGTAGAGTGAAAATGTATTCACAGCTTAGTAATCTTTTGAGTATAGTTGAAAACTTTTTAAGAATGGCAATACCAATTCATAGTTCCTATAGCAGTTCCTCAATGTGCCTATTTTCTCTCAGCCCCTCCAACATTTATCATTTTCCTTCTTTGAGAACTGGTCAGTTGCATGGGTACGAGATCAAAATTCAAAATTGACTCAACTTGCATTTCTCTAATTAAAATTTTCAGTATGTTTTATGGCTATATATATAGTTTGGACTTCTTAGTTTGAAAAACGCCATTAAAATCCATTGACAATTGCTCAGTTAGTGAAGAATTTTTTATTCTTCTAACTTTGAATCAAATCCATATATGTCTTGGAAATAAGGAATTTATCAGTGAGATTTGGTGCAAAGATTTTCCTGCAAATTATATGCTTCCCTAAGCTACTTTGGATTTGATTAACCAAAAACTTTTAAAATGTTACATAATCAAAATTGTCCATTTTATTTTCTGTGAGAACCTATCTTGTTTGGTCATTAACCTTTCCCCTATCCAAAGATTTACAAGGCAATTTCTTCCCTTCATTCATTCATCTGTTAATCATTTTTTTCTCAACTGATACTATTAACCACTCCTTACCTTTTAGTTTCTCTGGGATTTACATATCAATTTATAATGTAGGCCTAAAACCAAACAAATTAGAAATTGTTTTGAAAGTGTGATTGGCTTAAATATTTAATCGTTTCAGTGGTGCCCAACTCTTTATGACCTCATTTGGGGTTTTCTAGGCAAAATATATTGAAGTGCTTTGACATTTCCTTCTCCAGCTCATTTTACAGATAAGGAATAGAGGCAAACATGGCTAAATGATTTGACTAACAAATGTTTGAGGCTGGATTTGAATTCATGAAGATGAGTCTTCCTGACTCCACTCCAGGCACTCTATTCACTGTGCCACCTAGATGCCCTTAAACAAGTCTATTAAAGTACAAACTTCATTTTTAAGGGCATTCAAATTCATTTTGTGGCGTTCTGTGGGAAAAAGTTATAAACAGATGCATTTTTGTTTTTGTCACATCTTTGTATTGTGTTAATTACCTTTAAAAAAAACTAGACAGCAAACAAGGATTGCTTCTGCAAACCATTTGGGATGATAAATAAATTATTCATTCTAGCTCAATATGCTTCTGATTCTCTGGATTTGCAGAGGCATGGTTATTGCATTCATTATCCATCTAGAATAAAAGACTTTAAGGTGTGGTATATATTGTGATTTTAACAAATATCCAAAAGGCCCACATTTAAAGTAAGATTCTTCAGCAACTGACAAAAGGGCTTTCAGCCACTAATATTGTAAAGACCTGTAGTTGATATCAGCATCTGAATGCTTAACTCACAGATCTGAATGACTTTGTTCATATTGCATAATACATCATGATTGCAGAAGATCAACAAATTTTTCTTTTTTCTAAAATTTGAAATTTACTTTTGTTATGTTTTTGGATGTTCCAAGAATTTCCATTATTTAAAAAAATTCCATTAATTAGCTAAGACCATTGAAACTCAAATAATAGTACAGATAAAATTAAACTGAAAATGAGACTTAATGAACCATGGTCCCCTAAAATGCAACACACAATAAATACTTAAACGAAGTACAAAATGAAGACAACTTTTGAAGAAATAAGAAAAAAAATTGTGTTAAATATGTGATATTTAGAGAAGTGTGGACTCATGTATTTTCTGCATATTTAGGAAGAAAACAAACATTTAGCTACCTACTCTATGTTAAGGCTTTTACAGATTCTATTAATTCATTTGCTCCTCAAATAACTTTGGGAGGTATTTGCTATTATTATTCTCATTTTACACCAAAAAACCAGAGGTACACAGAGATGAAGTGACTTGTCCTGGGTCACAGGTTTTAGGTCTTTGAGACCTGATTTTATTACAAGTCATCTTGTCTCCTGGGTGGTACAATGAACAGAATGTTAGGCCTAGTGGCAGGAAGACTCATATTCTTTGGGTTCAAATCCAACCTGAGACACTTAATAGCTGTGTGACTTAAGTCGCAACTCCTGGCATGATTTGAACTCAGGTTTTCCTGATTCCAGGCCCAGGGCTCAATCTACTGAGACACTTGGTTGCCTCCACTGTGATAATCACAGATTTTTCTTTTTTCCAGCACTGTCCAAATGTTCTCAACCCCTGTTAGGATTTTCTTGGCCAAGATACTGGAGTAGTTTGTCATTTCCTTCTCCAGCTCATTTTACAGATGAGTAAATTGATGCAAACAAGGTTAAGTAACTTGCCCAGGGTTACATAGTTTTTAAATGTCTGAGGTGGGATTTGAACTCGGGTGTTGCTGACTTAAGCCCTGGGGCTCTATCCACTGTGTAACCTAGCTGCACCTTAAGAATTGATTTAATCCAAAGTAATAAGATCATAGATTTAGAGACTAAAGTGACCTTAGAAGTTACTAAGTCTTTTACTGTCATTTTGTATATGAGAAAATGACTGTTTCTTTCTCATATTAATACTCAATTATTGAAATTGTGGATACCTCAACTTTTCCTCTCCCTGTTCTATTTCCTTGTCCAATCTCTCAAGGACAGGGCTGATAGAAGATAGGATTAACATTTCCCACATTCTGGGTACAGCTACTCCACCCAACTAGATCTGACTTCTAATCTAAGGTGAAGGGCCCTGCAGCTCAGATTTGGTTTGGGGAACAAATTCTTTGTCTAGGTTGCCCAAGGCAAGGGAAACTGTAGAAGTCAATGACATAATTAAGGTGCATTTGAAGAGGTCTAACCCTTTATTATAATATCATTCTTTCATTAATTGTTAACCAATAAGAGTTAAGTGCCATCCTTGGTAATACACCACTCGTCCAATGACCATATAAGACATGAGTTGCCTCCACGACAGCCTTTGGTCGAAGAGAGAGACAGCCAAATAGCTATCCTTTTCCTAGTGAACATGCTGGCATTATTAATAAAATGACTAAATTACCCAGAAATTATATCTCTCAAACCTTTTCAAATGTCACGCAAATGAGGAAACTGTAACCCAGGTATACTAAATGGCTTCCTGAAGGTCACACAGAGAGTAAATGGCCAGAAACCAGATCACCTAGTTACAAATTCATGGCTCTTTCCATTGCACTTTTGTTTCTATTCAACTATATCTGGAAGTATGCTAGAGCCATACCATATCAACTTGTGAAAGTTGCTAAATTTTTCAATGTAAGCATTTACACCTTGAAAGTTGTCAAATACTATAAATCAGGGATTGATTTATTGTTTTCTTTCTTGTCTACACTTAAAGTGACAGAGGAAATGTTAATAATGCAGTTTCAGCTTAAAAGTGTATCTTCCCCCCATCCCCTGCACCTGAGATCTAGTTATTAAACATTTGGCAGCTCATTCTTGTATCCCCATCTCATTTACTCTCAAACTTTGGTAAGGCAGCTAGGATTTAGTAATCTCTACACTGGAAGTAAATCTCCATTTGAAAAAAAAAAAGGATCAGATACATTGAAACTAATAAAGATGCTAAATGTTAAAGAATTATTAAATGGTTGGCACTATCAGCAAAGGCTTGGGAGAAGGTGAACAAATTCTGAATTCAATTAATTGGATCACTGAAATAAAGACTATAGTATGTATGTATATATGTGTGTGTGCATACATAGCTATGTATGTATGCATACACATACAGATATGCATATATATGTTTTTGTTCATAATGCATCATATATATATATATATATACATATAAAATATAGTGTGTGTGTGTGTGTGTGTGTGTGTGTGTGTGACTTATTAGGAACATGAAGTTCTGACATAATTTCTCTTTTAAAATTTTTTTTTTTTAGGCAATTGGGGTTAAGTAGCTTGCCCAGAGTCATACAGCTAGTAAGTGTCAAGTGTTCAGTCTGAGGCCATATTTGAATTCAGGTCCTCCTGACTTCAGGGCTGGTGTTCTATCCACTGTGCCACCTAGCTGCTCCAATATAATTTCTCTTTACTGGGTCACTCCAAAGCAAATTATTGGCAGTTGTAATGATAATTTTCACATGATCCATTGTGTATATAAAGTAAAAATAAGATAATAGGATGCCTTCAGAACCCTGACTTGACTAAGGAATGAACATAAACTGATACAAAGACCTATACTCTAATGGGACCTGGCATTGACAATTGTAGACAAAAAATTGCAGGGAATTTAAACTATGCAAACCACATTATGGATGCTTTATCTTAAATATTCTTTTACATTTAGCATTTCTGATAAAGTATTTCTCTAAGATAATGCTAAAGGTAATGGGGTTATATTTTTAGAAGTAATGAGAAAATTACCTTAGAACAACGATGGCTTGCTTAAATCTGAAGAGTAAGTTTACACATTTAGTATAGTTTTAGTTAGCCAGCCATTGAAGACATTTATTATTTTGTTTTTACAGCAATAAAATCTGGTTTTGTCTAGAAATGAAATAATAAGTGATTACAATCTAAATTTATTTTTTTCATTCAACATCTTATAAAGAAGAATGAAGTATTATTCTAGAAGTAGAAACATTGTAATTAAATACTTTCAGAGAAATTTAGGAATTCAGTGCAGATATTACCTGTGTAATTGTAAGAAAATGAGCACTGTATTTAGAATATTTGCTTTTTCTATGCAATTAGAAATCTTTGTTGAATGAGTTCACACATCTATTAATTATTGATGGTTTGGGAGGAACCGAAAATGAGAGTTTATCCTATTTCCCTAAATAATTGATGGTTATACATAAGAAAGTAGAGCATTATTATTAAAGATATGGCTGTTTGCACAGTTGTAACAATAAAATCTGACAATTTCTACCTTATTTCCATGTGAGAGAGCTTTGTCAAATCAGTGATTTATAGGTCACTTCACCACAAAGCTTTAGTATAGGATCCTCTGCACTTCTGAACCAGTTAAGATGAGATCAGCAGAAGATTTAACTGTTTAAACCTGCTGGAGCCATTTAGATAGAGACAATGTGTGCAGTTTCATCTCTAAAACTGGTTTGCAAAAATAATTAATAAAAGAAATTCATAGTACTGAATGAACAACTAAAAAATTACCCAAAGGGGCTGAGTCTTTGACATATGAAGTTAATATTTTTGAATTATTTAAGTTTCCATTGTAAGATGTCCAAAATCTTCAAGACTTTTATAATTTAATACTAAAAATAGAATTAGCATATGTAGCAACATACCTACAAATAAAAAAATGTGACTTGCCATAATGATCAAGCAATTCATAATCAACCATAGCTGAAGAGACAGATAATCTATGAAAATATACATGAAGTATAAAGTTGAAGAGTTTGGGGAAAAAATCCTGGACAGTAGGAGATATGTAATGGAAAAGTCAATGTGGGAATTTCTTTTGTTTGACTATACATAGTTAGCCTAGCTTTTCTTGAATTTACTATTTGACAAAAACTGCTGGGAAAACAAATTTAGTTTGGCAAAAACTAGCACTGATCAACATCTCAATACCTTATACCAAGATTAGCACAAAATGAGTACTCTATTTAGAAATAAATCTTGATATGATAATTAAATTAATGTAGCATGGAAGAAATTACTTGTCATATCTATGTAAAGGTTAAGTGTTCATGCCTAAATAAAATGGGTACATTTGATAGCAGAAAATTTAAAAGATTTGCACAAATAAAATCAATGCAACTGAAATTTGAAGAAGTAAAATGGCAAAAAAAATCAGCCAGTTTCTCTGATAATGATCTCATGTCTGAAATAAATAAAGAACTGCATAAAATCTTAAAAAATAAGAGTCATTCCAAAATTCATAGTCAAAGGTTATGAATAAGCATTTTTTGGAGGAAGAAATCAACCTATTGATAGTCATATTAAAATGCTTTAAATCACTAATAATTAGAAAAATTCAAATTAAAAGAATTCCGAGGTACCACATCACATCCATAACATAGACTAACATGACCAAAAAGGAAAATGACAAATGTTATGAGAGAATGTGGAAATAATAGATACACACTACATACCCTCTGGCCCAGAAATACTGCTGCTAAGTCAATATCCTAGAGATTAAAAAAAAAGAAAAGAAAGAAGAATTGGAAGCCGAGGAAATGCCTACCAATTGGGAAATGGCTGAACAATTTATGGAATATGAACGTGATGGACTACTATTGAGCTGTAAAAAATGATGAAAGTAAAAACCTGGGAAGACTTGTGTAAAATAATGTATAGTGAAGGTGGAAGAACCAGGAGAAAATTTTATATAATAAAAGCAATATCATAAAGATAATCAATTCTGACTTTTTATCTCTAAGCAATACAATTTCAAAGGACTCATGATAAAACAAGTGATCTCCAGAAAGAGAACTGCTAAACTCAGAATGCAGATTGAATCATATTTTTCTTCTATTTCTTTTTTTCTCCTTTTTTCCCCCTTGGAACATGCTTAATGAAGAAATTTGTTTTACACATCTATAATATGTGTAATGCCTTTTATTCTCCTTGGCTTTTCAAAGTATGGGGGAGAGGGTAGCAAAGGAAGAGAATATAAAACTTTAAATAAAAATTGAATAAAAAAAGAGAGGAGGCAGGAGAGAGAAGAACAATGAAAAATATCAACATGGAGAAGGAAGGTGAAAATTATGATGATACAGAGATGGAATAAGAGAGGATTAAAATGAGAAGTATGAAGAAAACAGAGCAGGTGGAATAGGAAGTGATAGAGAAGAAGGACAAATGAGAAGCAATATTTCATTCTTTATTTTCCTTTCTTTAAAATTCAATTTTATTTTATTTTCAATTCTGCATTCTCCCCATCCCATCTCTCCTTCACCCCATTCCAAAATAAAGAAAAACAAAATCTCTTTCAAATATGTGTAACCTAGCAAAACAAATTTGCACCAATACAGATGAAAAATGTGAGTTGTAGATGGAAAGAGTCATGTGAGATCAGACTGGAAATGTGCTGTGTAGTAGACTGAAGCCAGGATAGCATGTTTTATCATGAGTCCTTTGGAATTGTGATTGGCCATAGATTTGCTCAGAGATTCTAATTCTCTGGAAATTGCTTTTACATGTTGTCACTGAGGGGAAAAGAGTATTTTTTTTAACTTAAAAAGACTCTTCTTAAAATATACCTCAGAGGAGTAAAGAGTCATTTCCATATAAAATCTAAAAACATGTATGCTTTACAACAATGACATTTAACTGACAGTAAATTCTGATGGGGATGAGGCAGAGAACAAGTGTTAAATGGGAGATATGAAGCAGGCATTGACACCAAGAGAAAAGATAGGATCATAGAAAAGGAAAATAGGAGGTCATTAAATATTTCACCTACTTCAAGATATTTCAAACTAGTTGTTTTCCATGGAAGCCTGGCTCCTTGATTCACTTTGCCCCCTCTTTTTAAAGTTTAGTTATAATCCATCCCTGAACATTTCAGAATTAACAGGGATTCCTTAAATCAAGGTTTATTATAACCACCTCCCCCAGTTGTCATTGGATGCAGACACATATTTTAATAACTAAATTAATTAAATCAATTCATTGAATAAGCTTTATTCAAATTGATTTTAAAGGTCAAATATACTTTGATTTTTTTTTTTGTTGAAAATATATAACCAAAGGCATAAGATGAAACAAAAAAGGATAACAAAGCCTCAGGAATGAATTACAACTTGATACTAAGCCTAACTTTACAAAAAAAAAAGTTATTTTTTTATGCGCCAATGTCCTTCCTTATCAAGCCTTCATGAAGGAGACTAGAGAAGTAACACAATATTGACCATGGGTCTGAGGAAAAGGGTTTTAATATGAGGTTCATAAATTTGATTTTTCAAAATATCTGTATTTCAGTACAATTGATTTATCTTGTAATCCTATGCATTTTATTTTATACATTTAAAAACATCATAGATTAATTTAAAGAGTTCTGCCCTGAGCTAATATAGCAGGGGGACAGAAAAGGGGTTGAGGAGTTGAATTCAATAGTCTAATGCTAAAATAATTAGGGTGGTTTGGAATATGGGATAATCAGAATAGGGTATGATAATAGCACTTGCTGTGATTTATATTGGCTGATAAACCAGGAGGAGGGGGCAATCTGCACAGTTTAATCTGTTGCTTGTAATATACTTCAATAAAGCTTTGGTATGGATGGAAATGTTACATACACCTCCCACTTTCTCCCCTATTGTTCTTATACAGCCTTCTGTCCAATACTGCCTGGAGCCCTGAAATAATCTACAGACGAGTATATGTGGTGCTTTTCTGTGAATCAGTTCTGAAGCAGGTGGGGAAGATATGGAGCTAAACAGCTCTGTCAGTTGACTTATTTAAATGGCAAAAAGCCCAAGAAGAATGCTTGTGTATACAGTTTGATTGTACATTCATATTTTGTCATGTTGTAACAATTGAAAATGCTAAGTACCACAGTGAAATTTCTAAGCTCATGGTCATTTGGCACATAAATTTGCTGAATTTCTGAAAATAAAATAAAAAGAATGATGGTAAGTAGAAGGCCATGAGTAGTGGGGCATCAAGAGCAGATATCAAATCAATGACAACTCAAAGGGAAAAAACTGAGTTTGATACACTGTGCCACAATTCACGAATCATTCAATGAAAATCTTTTAAGTACTTACTTGGTACATTGTGCAGATTCATCAAAGTTCAATTTATTTTGGTAAAAGAAAGACAAAACTATATATGTGATATTATTTTCTTCCATTTCATGGGTACAAACTCATTCATGTGTTTTTACATTGTTATAAAACATTTTTATAGATTTGATAGAGAGAAAATTAGTTTTATTTGAAACATTTCAATAACTACTTTGCAATAAAACTATATAAAATGCATTTGCAAGAATGTAGAGATTGTCTTGGGAAAATGATGGAATTCCCAAATTTAATATGTTTATATCAGTAATGACATGCAATGCTTATCCTTTTGTGTTATGGGAAAATGAGTACTTCAGTTTCTATCTTCTTGTTTATTATTTTGCCTTTAAATAGATGTTGGCTTGTTATTTTGGATCATTGTTTTGGCCACAATATAAACTCTGTGTGTGTGTGTGTGTGTGTGTGTGTGTGTGTGTGTGTGTGTGTGTGTATGTGTTATGACCTAGATATGGGCTGGATTTAGATAACCTCTAAAAACCCATTTATTTCAAAAATTCTCTAATTCTATGATTTTCATAGATATTAATAAATATCATATCCTAGTTAAGAGAAATTATGGAGAAATTATGTTTTCCTGAAAAATAGCATTGCTGAACTAATCCCTTCTACTCTCACATAGAAAGGGTAGAAAGGCATTTTCATGGCAGGCATAAAAGCGTGTTATGCTTTCACAAATGCATGGTGATATTCATGCATGTTAAAAATCATCTTCCCTTTCAAGGCTACATTGTAGTCTTTTCCTACTTGGATTTGATTCAGTTTACTTTCCATTGAGGTTAGAAGGCATATGACCATATTAAATTTCTATCTGAAACATGTTTTATCTTTATCAGGGATTAAAGGGGCTCCTAGAATTTCTGACAAGGGGAAACAATTTGGAAGAAACTGGAAAGTGAAGAAATTTGTCTGCAGCTGTATGTATTACGGAGTTTTCTATTTCCTTTTTCATTGTCCTTAACAATTATTTTCTCCAAGGCATGCAAGTGCTGGGGAATATATAGCTATTTCTGTTGAACCAAGATTCCCTGTCATCAATCATATTTTTCCCTTGATTCTTTGGCTATGAAAAGAAGGAAAGATATATGAAGATAGCTTGAGGGGATGCTAGCAGGATTAAATGAAGTTTGTTTTCCCCTTTAGATGAAGGAAATACTGGTATGTTTTTAAGCATTCAGGTCAAGCTTCAGGAGGAGATGAGATCAAAGGTATTAAGTATAGGAGTTAACCTTGTCAAGTAAAAGGGCCACCTCTTCATTACAGAATAGTTGGTACAAAGAAGGAGAGAATAAAAGAAGATGTATTGGAGAGGGGAAAATGGTAGCTCACAGGAGATATCTCCTTTTTTTTTTCTTACTTTCATTTTATTTTTTTAAAGTACATTAATGAGAGAGATCTTTTTATGAAATGGGGTTTGCGGGATAGAGAGCCTAAAGTGAGAAAGAGTTTGAATTAGCAGCTGGGGAGAGTGTGATACTCAATTAGCAAACAATAAAAATGATTAATTTGGGGGTGGGGCAAGTTGAGACTACATCACAAATTTGTAGTGAGCAAGAAGAATAGCTAATTACTTCTTTTTTTCAAAAAAAAATATTTTTAGTTTTCAGCATTAACTTTTACAAGATTTTGAGTTCTAAATTCCCCACCTCTCCTTTTCTTTCCCCCTCCCCAAGATGACATGCAATCAGATATAGGCTATATATATGATCATATTAAACATATTTCCACATGAGACATGTTGTGAAAGAAGAATCAGAACAAAAGAGAAAAACCATGAGAAAGAGAGAGAGAGAGAGAGAGAGAGAGAGAGAGAGAGAGAGAGAGAGAGAGAGAGAGAGAGAGAGAGAGAGAGAAAGTATGCTTTGATCTGCATTCAGAGTACATAGTCCTTTCCCTGGATATGAGTCTTTCGGAATTATCTTAGATCATTCCATTGCTCAGAAGAGCTAAATCTGTCAAAGTTGGTCGTGGTATAATGTTGCTGTTACTGGGTATAATGTTCACCTGGTTCTGCTCATTTTACTCAGCATTAGTTCATGCAAGTCTATCCAGGTTTTTCTGAGATCTGCCTACTCACCATTTCTTATGAAATAAAAGTATTCCATTACATTCATATACCACAACTTGTTCATCTATTCCCCAATTGATGGGCATCCCCTCAATTTCCAATTCTTTTCCACCACAAAAAGAGTTGCTATAAAAATTTTTGTACAGGTGGGTTCATTTCTTTTTTGTAATGATCTGTTTAGGATACAGACCTAGTAGTGGTATTGTTCAATCAAAGTGTATGCACAGTTTTATAGTCATTTAGGCCTAGATATAAATTACTTTCCAGAATGGCTGAATCAGTTCACAACTCCATCAACAATGCATAATTGTTCCAATTTTCCCACGTCTTCTTCAACATTCATCATTTTCTTGTTTTATCATGGTAGCCAATCTGATAAGTATGGTACCTCAAAGTTGTTTTAATTTCATTCCTTTAATTAGTTTATTACTTCTTACAATGGTTTTCAACAGTGTATGAATTTGGACAGAAGATACAGATGTTGAGAGTAAATTAGGATGAGAATTTAGCAAAACAGCAAAGACTAAATGATAAGAAACAGGATAACATCGAATTATTTGACTATAGAGTAAATTTTTCAAGAACGGAAAGGTGATATACTGACATGAGCGGTAGCTGAAAAATATGATAAGGACAAAAAAGCTTAGGATAAACATAATAGGAAAAATAGGATAGATTATGATCAAGGAGAGGAATATCAGAGCTTGAATTGTTTATAATATTGCTGAAAGCCACTGAATGTGGCTGAGGTGAAATGCAAGTTTAGATCTAGGAAGTTGAGGAGGTAGAATTGCCAGACCAAGGTTTTTAAGGGACTATCAATATGTGTACTTAAGATCCCAGGTACTCAAGTGGAGATTCACATGGAGAAGACTGTGAGTTAGTTTCTAAAATCATGGGGAAGTATAATGGCCCAGGAGTTAACAGAAATCAGAACATAGTAAGAGTGTTATAGATGACTAGAGTCAATCTCAAAGGGAAAGAAATTGCTGAACCATTGAATAAGTGAATTGAGGGGAAAGGCCTGAAAGTTGCAGGGAGGAGAAAGCAAAATACCTCCGTTCCTTACTTTGTTTCTGGGGCATAAAATAAGGTGTATCTGGTACTAGAGTATAATCTTCATAGTATATTGGACACTATGTTATTTAGTGTCTTTTGTGAGGAACCAGGTTTCCTTATGTGAAAGAAAATGGAAGGGTGGAAGGGTACATACAGGAAAAAAAAATATATATACATAACACACACATATATTTATATATGTATATATATACACACACACACATCTATTGATGTATGTGTATATATATATACATATATTTATATATGTATATATATACACACACACACATCTATTGATGTATGTGTATATATATATACACATATATCTATATATATGTACATATATATATTATATATAATTTTATAAACAACATAATGGATTTCAAGAAGGCACTAGGGAAGAGAAGAGCAGGAAAGAGATTGTAGAGGTATGGTGCTGAGATGGATTTGGATGAGAGGAGTGGTAGCAGATGGAGTTTCTGTCCTACAGTTTGTTCCTGAGTCATGGAAATTTAGAAAGAAGGAGGAGAGAATATAACAGCCATTTTCATCACCTTTCCCAGTAAGCAATCTCTGTTCCCATAGCCACAGCTAAGGTAATGGAGGTTGGAGGTCATGTTGACTTTTATGGGACAGGGAGAAGCTCTCTTCCAGGACTGTTTTAGAAGGCATGGATGATAATGATTTACTCATTAAAGAGATCCTTTTTATACCCTTCATGCGTGTGTGTGTGTGTGTTTATCTGTCTAGGTAAACATGTATTACACATGTACATATACATAAATTCATATCCATATGGATGAATATATATACATATCTATGTGCTTGAGCATAAAGTTTTTCTTTTCTCAAATCACACCCTGTTATCTCTTGCTTCTTGCATTTACACAAGCTATTCCTTATGTATGTTATGGACTCTTCCCTTATCATTTTCTTCTGAACTAATTTCTTTGCCTTTAAGTTTCAACTACATTGTTACCTCCTCTGTGCAACGTTTCCTGATTTATTTAACAAAGAGTAATTGCTGTTAGGATCTCTCATGGTACTCTGGTCTCTCCCATGCAATTTGTCATATTTTAATGTATGCAGTTATTTTCAAATATGTCTTTCTTCTTTATTAGGTTGAAAATGTCCTGAGGGCCAGGAATGTTTTGTTTTTCAAATTTGTATCTCCATAACTCAACAGAGTGCCTTAACAAAATAAGCATTAGACAATATTGGTTGAATATTATTTAATTAATTGGGCTATGTACTCAACTTCAGCCTGCCCCTCCCAAGTCATACCCCCTCTTTTGGATCTTCCTCCTCATCTTCCTCATTATCAAAATCTGATCTAACCTAGATGATAAATAATGGGTTAATACCTTTCCCTCCCAGGTATTACAGCATCTTAACAAGGAGATATACTGTAACCCATTTCTTTAGTAGTAGTTACAGGCTTGAGGGGAACTTACTTCATATCTCATTCACTTATTCATTCATTCAAAAAAAACTTATTAGTTACCTCTTATGAGGAATGTATTGTGGCTTATGTATATATGTCTATAAATATATGTATTTGGGAATGTGTGTATATATATATGTGTATACATATATATATATATATATATGCATATATATATGTATTTGGGAATGTGTGTATATACATATATATATATATATGCATATATGTGAATGTGTTCTATGCATTTGTATACACATGTGTATGTGTGTGTATTTAAGTATATATAAATGAAGCATATATTAATAATACGTAATATAATACATTTATATGTACTAGGCAGCTAAGTGGCACAGTGGCTAGAGTTCTGGGCTGGACTCAGGAAGACCTAAGTTCAAATACAGCCTTAGATGCTTACTAGCTGTGTGATCCTGTGTGACCTTGGGCAAGTCACTTAACTCTAATTGTCTAATTTTCCTCATCTATAAAATGAAATGGAGAAGAAAATGGAAAACTACTCCAGTATCATTGCCAAGAAAAACCCAAATGCAGTCACAGAGTCAGATATGACTGACAGAACTGAATAAATAAATATATATATGTATGTGTGTGTGTGTGTGTGTGTATATATGTATATATATATGTGTGTGTATTATGTACATGTGTGCATATATGTATATGTGCATGTAAACATGCACATATTTTTATATATGTAAATACTGTAATATTTTCCTTGTTTGACCATGTCTTCTGTCCTTTAATATATATACATACATTTAGTTATGTATGTGTGTATATATATATATATATGCATATACACATGCATATATAATAGTATTTATTAAAGTGCTTTAAAATTTTCCCAGCACTTTACAAATATTATCTCATTATAAAAGAATAAGGTATTATTGTTATCTCCATCTTAAAGATAAGGAAAGTTACCCTGAGTGATTTTTTTTTCAGGATCACATTGCTAGTAAGTGTCTGAGTCAAGATTTGAATTCAGGTCTTCCTGACTCCAGGCCTAGCACTGTAGCACTCCTCCATCTCACTCCATCATGTGAACACACACACGCGCACACACACACACACACACACACACACATGCACGCACACACCATATATAATAGTTCTGAAATAAAATAGACACTTTTAGAGTTATTATTTACCAAAACAAGTTAAAAAAAAAGCCCAAAGAACAACCTAACTTCAGTAGGGTAGTAGGGTGTATACTAAAAATTGGAAGTTTTGACCAATAATATTTACTACTTTGGTAAAAAAAAATAATCCTGTCCAAAACGAAGATAAATGCTCTTTTAGGAACAATGCAACAGCACTAACATAAAGAACAGTAAGAAAAACCTCCACAAAAATCCCATTGGAATACTTCATCACAAAATGGAGCTGTACTAGGATTATAGCTATTTCAGTGAACAAAAGACATAAGGGAGGAATATGAGAAGACAAAAAAATATTTGATAGTAGATTAGCTATGTAGAACAAGTGTAAATGAAGATAACACTGAGACTCTGAGTCCAAGTGACTAGGAGGATGGTGGTGTCATAGGAAATAGAGAAGTTGTTGATGTTGAGCTGGAACTCAGAAGAGACACTAGGGTTGGATATATAGAACTGGGAATCACCCAAATAGAAATGGTCATTGAGCATATGAGAGTTCATGAGATCACAAAGAGGTATGGGATAGGTATAAAAGAAAAGGAAGCCCAGCAAAGATTTTGGGGAGACACTCATGGCAAGTGGGCATTACTTGGATGAAGATCCAACAAAGGAAACTGAGGAGGTCTCAGACAGGTAGGAGGAGAAATAGGGGAGAGCACTTTTACAAAAGCCTAGAGAGGAGAGATTTTCCAGAAGATGCTGTTCAAGGATTATATATTGTAGAGAGGCAAAGAAGAATGAGAATTGAGAGAAGTCCATTTTATTCAACAATTAAAAAGACTGGTTACTTTGCAAAGAACATTTTCAGTCAAATAATGAGATCTGAAGCCATAATTGAAAAGATTTGGAGAAGAGTGAAAGGAAAAAAAAAGTGAGAGTACTGAGTATAGACTTATAAATCAGTTTTTCAAGTACAGTATACACGAGAGACTAGACATGAAGTCAGGTATTACTGGTTCTGATACCTTCATTCTATCTATATGCCACGTTGTCCCTTGGACATCCCATTGTTGACTCAAATGATCATAGGCATCAACATTTCTTAAATCTGTCTAAACCTCTTTCTTCCTCCTAACTTCCCTATTTCTATCCATGCATAATTATTCTAATCGCTCAGATTGCAACCCTACTGTTATCTTTGGTTCTTCACTCTCCCTAATCTCCTACATCCAAATGTTTTCTAATATTGCCAATTTTACTTCCTCAACATCTCTGGCATCCATTACCTTCTCTCTAGGCCTGACACTACCCTAGCTCAAACCTTCAACATCTGTTGCCTGGACTACTGAAATAATTTCCTAATTGGTCCCCCTGACTCCTCTCTCTCCTTCTCCAATTTATCTTCTATAGGTGTAGATCTAACCTCCTGACACAAGTGTTTACATTTTTTAAAAAAGTTCATCATATTGTAAAAATATGATGCATTTCTATCCTATTCCTCATAATCCTCTTCAGTCTCAATCTTTCAGTGGCTCCCTACTCCCTCTATACCACCTTGCATTTAAATCCTTTCATAATGTCACTTGAATTTATCTTCCCAACGTGATTTAACATCCTTCTTCCCCATGTACTCTACATTTCAACCATACTGTCCTACTGGAAGTTCCTGCATGAAACATTATATCTTCTGCCTCCAACCTTTTGCACAAACTGTACCATATGGCTGGAAAACTTGACCTTCTCAGCTGTCTATTAAAATATTTGACTCTCTTCAAGGTAAAATACAAATGCTACCTACTATAATAATTCTTGTCATTTCCCCCCAGTTGCCAATGCTGTCACCTCAAGATTACTTGTTATTTTAATTTTATATTTACTTTTCTGTGTTTATTTCCCAATCTCCCAGTAGAAGGTAATCATCTTGAAGACGCGGATTATTTCAGTGAGTTTGATTTAGTTTGTATCCTCAGTATTTTTCATAATGCTTGGCACATAACAATTTCTTAACTAACATTTTTCTTTTTCAAATTCAATTGAACTGTCCCAGGTACAATAAAGATAGTGGAAAATGCAAGGGTGTAGAGAAAAGCAGTGGAGAAATGCTGCAATGATCTGTACACAAATGTCACCACTGGAAATATCCAGAGGGTAATATAGGAGAGTATATAGGCTTACATGGAGAAAAGTGTGGGGAGAAAGACAGAGGTTTTTGTTACATAGTCAGGCTTGAAGTTTGAGTAAAGGAGATGTTATAGAGAATGATGATATTGTTTATTCTTGGAGCTTGAATGGAAATAGAGACTATGACTAGTTTATACCACTCAGTCCTAAAACAATGAATACTTCATATACAAACATCAGTTAGGGAATTCTATTTACCATCAATAATTCTGCCTTAAGAATCTTGGACTGTCTGTAGCTGTGTTTTCCTTTTCAACTATTTCCATAAATTTACTAGTATTCTAAAGGCAAATAAAACCACATAATTGAATCAAATGTACCACTTATGTCAGATAAACAGAGAGAAACACAGCAGTGGTCGTATAGTCTTGGTTCTTGCTTATAAAATGAGGAGATAAATGCATCTTTGAATGTAGAGTGTCAGTGCATGGCTATTTGGGAGCCATTTATAAAAGATCCTTAGGCATCTCTGCAATGCACTAGTAAGAATTTGTGATGCTGCTTCTATGTTTGCCATCAGTTGCTGGCTGATGTTTTCCTTGTGTGGTTCACATAGCAAATTATTTAGCTCCTACTTGGACTTTCTTTTAATTAAAATCATGTTATTATAGAACCTGGAAATAATTTTGAGAAATCATTTTGTCTAGCCCTCTGTATTTCTGGAGGTTATAACCATTTAAAAAATAGTTGTCTGCTCTCTTATGTTTTCCTCTACCTGTATGTTTCTCTGTGCAATACTGGTCTTCTTAATAGGAAAAAAAGTCTTTAAATAATTCAACATTGTACTCTCAATAAAAGCTGCCTTATTCATGCTTCAAATTTGAGATAGTCCAAGCAAAGTGTAATAATGCTAGATATGAAAATGATACAGAAAGTATCACTCTAAATATTTTATCTGAAAAATACTCCTAAATATAGTGATAATTACTTCAGGCAACATATATTTCATAGAACATTAAACTACTGATGGAGACATCACATGTCAGAACCATCAATCAATATTTAGTTTTTATCATTTAGGCAAATGGAAGGTCAGTAAAGAATATCTTGTTAATGTGGCAAATCCAGCTGGGGGAAAAATGCTTGAAACATATATATACTCAAACAGAGTCAACATTTTAATAAGAAAGACATTATATGATATTTTTTTATGATTTAAAGAGTTCCAGTTCAGAGAGAATGGTAATAGTATAAAATTCATTCTTGCTTTCCTATCATCCTTAAGCAGAAGGATTATAGCAAAAAAGAATAATTTTTCAATGCTTTATCTGCAGGTTCACAGGGAGAGGGCTGTGGCAGACCCAATTATATTCACAATGAACTCAGAGAAAAGTGTTGCAGAGGTGAAATTTTCATTAAAACAATTACTTGTATCTTCATATCCTAATTTACAGGCAAATGCTTAACTCAAGGAGCACCTGAGTTTCTTGAATGCATATTCAGTGCATTTGAGTGTTAATAAACATTCTACATACTTGTCTCAAGCAGGCATATATTCATAACTTCAGTGAGTCCTGGTGACATAGACTGTGACAAGTCAAACCCCAAATTAAATTCAAAGTATGACATTTTCCTAGAGGTAGGATGGGGTTTTTCAAGTAGTCATCTGTACAATAAAAAGGGGAAACCTATGTGAATGAATGGAAAGGACATACTGAATAATTTTTGTGGAGTCAGTAACAGGCATCATTAGAGCTCACATAGGATAAGATATCTTACGCTAAATAGGCAGGTTATTTTCTGGGGAAATGGGAATATTATGTGAAACTGATTACTAATCAGTCTTTTATATGGTTTTAGGTGTTATAAATAAGCTAGCCATTATTATTAATTTTCAACATACTTTAATTTTGAAGTAAAAGAGGAAACATTAAAAAATCAAAATTTACTTAATAAAAAGTCTTAATTCAGTCTTTATATTCCATGAGTATTAATGAAGGTTAATCCTCCAGCCATGATAAATTTTACCACATTTAAGATATGACCTTAGTCTTAAATTGTCTTTACAGTAACAAACTTAACAACTCTTATCTTTCAGTATAAGAATAATGTTTTCATTCACATTTTAAAATTGGCTGTTAACATTTCATTTATATTTTGATGACATTAAAGGATGGCATTTATTCAACCAAAATTGAGCCATTGCTTAATTGCTTAATTTTCACCACATAAGGTTAAAATTAATTATTCTAACATCAAATGTTTCTCTCCAATTCTTTAAGTATAGCTATATGCAATTACAATGCAAAACTAAGCTAAGCATTCAGGTACACCTGTGTATGGGGTGGAGGGGAAGCACCCAATTAAATACCCAAAATTTAGAAGGGGCTATATCATTGTGATGGGGTTGAGATCTGGGCCTCAGAAAGGAAAAACCCTGGACTTTTCCACATGGCCAAATCTCTGGCTTTCACCTGAGGCTCTAATCCCATCAACTGGCTTTCCATTGTGGCTACACCCAATCTTCCAATTCTGTTAACCTAGCCTGGCCTTCCTTTGTCTTATGGTCCCTGTCCATTTCCCACCCTTAATCCCAGCTAGGCTCCATTCTCCCTTGGCCATGAGGCCCAGGTCCAAGGACTTCTGTTCACCCCAGTTTACTGGCTACTTCTAGGTCCCTCCCACAGGCTTTCTGTATATAAGGTTAAGATGCTCTGATTCTTAAAATCTAGCCATGGCTTAGATTCTTATAATCTAGCCAATGCTGACATTCTTATAATCTAGCCATTGCTCAGATTATTATAATCTAGCTACTGCTTAGATTCTTAAAATCTAGCCACTGCTTACCCATATTCAGACCCCTTAAGAGTCTGAATAAACCTTGTCTTTGGGGGAAAGAAGGCTTGGGTTGAATTCTTTTGGACAGGACCTATGTTTTGTGATTTTGGGGTCCCAGGAAGTGAGGTTTGCAGAGTTTAAAAAGAACATTCCAGGGATCAAGGAACAACCAATGAAAAGAAAGGAATGGAGTCAGGACATGCAGGTGTCCACAGATAGGCAGTATCATAGCTGGATGGTAGAGCATATGGAAGGAAATGAAGTATAACAAGACTGGAAAGGTGGGAAGATGGCAGATTGTGAAGGGTTTTAAATGCCAAAAATAAAACTTTATAATTTAATCCTCTAGGTCAGGGCTGGGGAACCTGGGGCCTCAAGATTGAATTTGTACTGTGAAGTGTGGATTCAAAGGACTCCACTTGAGGATCTAGTGGGCCACAGGTTCCCCACCCCTGCTTTAGGTAGTAGGGGGGCCACTGGAGTTTGAGTATGGAGGAGGCAGCTGCAGGGGAGAGAGAGAGGAGAGTGACATGGTTAGACCTTCAGAATTGACCCAGACACTATAAATTAATTAGGTGCCAATTTAGTCCTAGATCTATAGAAATGCTCATTTGGAGACCTCACTCAAGATTTATCTGGGCAGTTAAGTGTACAGTGGATAGAGTGATGGCTCTGGAGTTAGGAGGACCTGAGTCCAAATCTGGTCTCAGACATTTATACTAGCTGTGTGATGCTGGGCAAGTAACTTAACAAATTTGCACCAATTCCTCATCTATAAAATGTGCTAGAGAAGGAAATGACAAAGCACTCTAGTGTCTCTGCCAAGAAAATCCCAAATAGGGTCACAGAGAGTTGGACATGACTGAAATGAATCAACAACAATAACACTTCAGTTTTAAAGAGGATCATCATAATGAGGCTAATATTTCTTTAGAACATTCTCATGTTTTGAAAGACCAGTTATTCTGACTGCTTTAGGGTTCTAATTGCAATTCTAATGACTGAGAACCCAGTGTTCTTGGCTTCTCCAGACTTAAAAACATATCTGTGTGATATACAAAGGAAATGCTCTTCCACCCTTAGAGCTTATTATTGAAAAATCCCTAGGGGTATGAAGGATCTGTATATTAGGTGCTACAATTTTTTACTTAGGAATATATTTTTACATATTTTTTGAATATAGATGCATCTGAAATCCTGGGGATTCTTTGCAAACAAAATTATCAGTTTACACAGTAAAAATGACAAGCTACCCATTTCCCCTGTCAACCTTCTGCCTTAACTTTCTTTTATTTATTTATTTATTTATGGTTAGGCAATAGGGTTAAGTGACTTGCCTGTGGTCACACAGCTAGTAAGTGTTATGTGTCTGAGTCCAGATTTGAACTCAGGTCCTCCTGAATCCAGGGCTGGTGCTCTATCTACTGCACCACCTAACTGCCCCTCCCTTAACTTTCACTTTACCTCTCACCAGGGGAAAGAAGTCTCTCTGATGCAAGACTGGACTCCCTTCAGACATTTGATGAAGCAAGGAAGATAGTAAGGTATTTGGAGGTCAATTATGTAAGTAATTTAGGCACTGTCAACAATGATTGAAAAGATATCAAAAAAGCACAAATTTAGATAAATTACATGTTAATTGTCAAGAATTCCAAAGCAAGATTTCTCTCAAGCTGCTATACTGGAAAAATCTATCGATCTTCAAAGTTTTTGTATGTTGCTCTTCTCACTGTCTTTTTTAATATCAGGAATTAAATACTGAGAGTACATTGTACTCCTTAAATAAGATTTTTTTTTCTCTTCCCATCAAGCTGCTGAAATGACAAACTACAAACTTTTCCCGTTGCACTATGTCAAATAGACTATCCTTTTGACATAGGCTTAAAATTCAATAAGGAAATCATAGAATCATAAAATCTCTGAGACAGGAGAGAATAAAGAGGTTATCCAATCCAACCGGTAAAGTTCAAACTACTAAAATTTCCTGGAAGTAGCTGCTCAGACCACTTGACCTGATAACAGCTTCCCTTGCTCAAACTAGGTCACTTAAATATTAACCCTATATTTTCTAGGAGGAGGGTTGTAAGTTATTATCCCACTCAGAGATATTGCTGTATTTCACAAACAATTGCTTTTGGGTGGGGAGTGTGAAGAAAGGTACACCTGGGGATTAAACAATAATAAAACTTAGAAATTGATTCCTATAGCCGTTATGCCCAGGTTCCTAACATTTTTCATGTAATAGTGAATGAAAAACTTGCATCAAAAATGTATTTTGCCGCTAGCTACAATATACAGTTACACAGATGTCCTAGATTTCTTTAATACTGGTGGTGCTTTGACCTGTAAAAATCAACTTCATCAGCACTGACTTGTAATCTTAGATCATCCAGTGAGGTTAAATTGATGATGCAGCACATGATATGGTTTATTAAACAAACAGATTTGCCATTTTGCTAGACTGTGAAGGTGTATGAGCACACTGTTAAGCATAATAAGAACTCGGGAATGTTTTGGTCCTTCTAATTCACTAAGATGCTCTGACCAAGGACACTGCTGGACTCAGGGATAATAGAGGAAACTGGCACAATACCAGAGAGGACAGGAGATTTTCTTTGCATCCACCACAAGGACATGGCTTAAGTACACACTGTTGATGAGAAGAGCCATTTTCATTTTTTAAATAGCTGTTCTATCCTTTTTTTCTTTATTTCACTCCGCCTTCTACATTTTTGTTGGATACTATTGCCATATATCTCGCAAAGGTATTGCTCTCTAGCTGTGCCAGAAAAAAATGACTTGTTTTGTTAGACTAGAGATTTCTAATGGAATCTTCAGGAGAGTTCATTAAGATTGAACAGTTCATGCTAGAAGAGAAATATATCTGGGATACTGGAGCATGGAATTTTAGATCATAGAATTCTGAGAGAAGGGAACAAGAAGGGGATTTGAGTCTCTCTAAGATAAAGTTTATATCTGTTCCAATTTACCTCTTCTAGCCCAAGTTAGAAGAACTAGATTGCAAATAATTTCATCATTAATTGTCTATGACTCTAAAATAGTTATTGTCCTTTTTTAAAGTGTGTTAATCTCAAAGATTAATAAAGATAACCATGAGTATCAGTGGATTTCATCATTGAAATAATTATCTTTGCTTGCTTATAGAGCAAAAAATTGGCAAATCATGACCGTTTCTAACTTTTCTCTGTTGCTCACCCCATATATACAATCAATTGCTATGTCACAATATCTCTCAGCTTCCCCCTTTCCTCTTAACTTTCACCACCTTCATCAAAACTTCATATATTTTTGTCTAGTTTTATAACGATCCCTTTAAAAATAAATACCAAATGATGGTAGTTTAGGGAGAGAGAGCACTAGCAGTTGGGGACAACAAAAAGAAGATGGCATAGGGTTGTGAATTACATTAAATATTGTTATTCCTACTATCTGGGAATTTTATTTTGAAATACATACATTGTGAATTAGTTCTTCCTTAAATTATACACATCTTCCTACTGATAAGAAATAAAGTATGTATTTTGTTAATTTTAATTCTTGAATTTTCCCTTCCCTTCATTGGGCCAAACCATGAGCAGCTCCAAATTTAACTCATTTGCTATACTCTATAATTTGTTTTATCTTTATGAAGAATGTACAAGGGCAACAGAGCTGTGAATGGTTTTATTTGCTAATGGGAAGGGGGAAGCTACAAACACCACATATCCTTAACTACCTCTCTCTCTCTCTCTCTCTCTCTCTCTCTCTCTCTCTCAAAAGAGATAGAGACACACATTGTAGCTTAACATATTCCATAAAGAAAACCTTATCTAACTGAAAAGGAGTGATTAATTTAGATCTGATGTTTAACCAACTGATATTAAAATTAACACAGTTTTATTCTACACTGAGAAAGGGTAAGGAGAATTTAAATACTCATTTTGAATGCATACAGAGAAAAACAGTATTTTGGCATCTTCTCTGTTTTGAATTTAAAGTTTCTTAATAAGGAAAGAAAATTATATTTATGAACCATCTGATGTTAGAAGCCCCTGATGATGCTGGATTAAAGAGTGACTGCCCAGGAGAGGATTCTGGGAAGACAGCAGTGGAGGTAAGAAAACTTTCAGCCCTCCAAATATTCTCAAAAAAAAAAAAACAGGACTTCATCTCAGAGCCACAGAAACAAACATGGGGTAAAACAATTGTCCTCCTAAGACAATTTGAGAAGACTACAGGAAAGATCTGACCTCCAGGGGCAGAAGTTCTGCCTGAGTGAGGTGCAAACACCTCAAGGCCAACTCTGTAGAATCAGCAAACAAGACCTAGGGGCAGTTGGGTGGAGAGGCAACTGTAGCCTCCCTGAAAGTGTGTAGCAGGACTGACCATGAGTAGGAAAAGACTGAAAGACCTTCCACTGTCTAGGGACACCAAATACAGTTGTGCTGACCAGAATAATCTCAGGCTATGGCTGTGGGGAGAAAGAGCTAGCACACATCTGGGGATTGCAGTAGCAGAAGGGTGGGGACACTGCTGACTGTGGCCACTTCAGGAGAGCAGCATCCCTGGTTTCTGTTCCAAGGCAGAGAGGACAGCTGTAGTTTTCAGCCACCAGAGGGAACACAGGGAGCAAGAATTTTTGTGGGACCATGTGGCTGGGGCCCTAGCCATGGCTTAGGAGTGGTGAGGAGAGCCCAAGGTCAAGCATTGAGACAGACCTCAGAAAATAACAATGAGGAGGACCTGAGGCTTGAGCCATTATTCCCTGTACCTCTCTGAAATAGAACTTGATTACACTAATTGTTGCTGGAAACAAAACCAAACCAAAAAATAATAAATAAAAATGAGTAAGCAGAGGAGAAAGAACCCAACCATAGATTGTAACTATGGGGATAGAGAAGATCTATGTTCATATTCAGAGGAAGATAATGGAGCTAAAAAAGCCACTCCTTTTCCAATTAGAAGTGTCAAATTTCTTGGAAGAATATTCTTGAAAGAATTTAAAAATGACTTTAAAAATCAAATATGAGAGATGAAGGAAAAATTAGAACAATCCAAGAAATAGAAGAAAATTATGAAAAGAAAGTCGACCAACTGGAAATAGTGAATCAAAAATTTAAGGAAGAAAATAATTCCTTGATAACTAGAATTGGACAAGAGGAAGTTAATAATATCCTAAGACAAAAATATCATTTAAAAAAACAAAAGAATGAAAAAAAAAGAAAAGAAAGTGAAACATCTCATTAGAAAAACAACTGATCTGGAGAACAGATTAAGGTGACAATGTAAGAAGGGTTGGACTACCTGAAAATTATGATAAGAAAGAATTATGATACAATTACAAGGAATTATCAAGAAAAAGTATCCTAAAGTTCTATAATAAGAAGTCAAAGCATAAAAGGGAAAAGAAAAATCTACCAATGAACACCTGAAAGAGATCCTAGGAGGAAAACTACAGGGATATTATAGCCAAGCTTCAAAGCTCTAAGGTTAAGGAGAAAATATTGCAAACAACAAGAAAAAAAAATTAAATATTGTGGAACTACAATAAGGATTACACAAGATCTAGCAGTTACTAAGTTGAAGAACCATAGGTCTTAGAATACCATATTTCATACAGCAAAAGATCTGGGGTTATGACCAAGGGTAACTTACCCAGCAAAGTTAAGTAATCCTGAATGAAAAAAAAATGGACATTTAAAAAACTGAAAGACTTTCAGGTCTTTGTGACAAAACCCCCAGAACTTAAGGAAAATTTGACGTATGACATCCAGGAGAAATGTAAGGCAAACATGAAAGGTCATTATAAGGAGCTCAATGAGGACAAAGTGTTTACTTCCTATGTGTGAAAATATTAGCAGTATTGTTATGACTATCATCATTATTTGAGAAATTTGAAAGCAAGTTTGGGTTGAGCTGAATATGCTGAGGTGATTCTAAAAAAAGAAAACTGTGTTGGGAGGCATGAAAAGAAACTGATACTGAGGGCAGGCAGTGCTGGAACCTTAGTCTTATAGAAATGGGCTTAAGAGGGAACTATATACATACCTACATACATGCATACATGCACACACATACATACGTATATATTGTAATATATATTTTTGTGTAAAAGTCTTCTAAATTCAGAAAGAAATAAGAAGGCAAGGGGATAGAGTTGGGGGCAGGGAGAGAATAAGGAAGGGGCTCATAGTGGAGTGGGTAGGTTAAGGAATAGAGGGCAGTGGGTAGAAGTAAAGCAGAGGAATGAGGAGGGATAGGGTAAATAAGGTGAGAAGGATAGTGAGGAAAACTGGGAAGGAGGAAAACATACACCAAAGGAATAGTAGTTTAAATGTGAATGGGATGAATTTATCCATGAAATGGAAATGGATAGCAGATTAAAAATTTTAATTTGGTAATATGTTGCTTTCATGAAACATTATAAAAATGAGAGATACATACAAAGATAAAACAAAGGGCAGAAATAGAATTTATTATGTAAAAAAAGCAGGGATAGTAATCATGATCTCAGACAAAGTTAAAGTTAAAATAGATTTAATCAGAAGACAAATATAGATAAACTGCACAATAGTATTCAAAAATGTTTAGACCATTTAAAATAACCAGACAGTATAAAATCAGTGGTCATATACCTACCTAAACAGACATAGGCTATATGAACATAAACATAAAATACTTTTTATACAAATAAACTCAAGGCCTTGAGAGCATCATTGAGGAAATGGGTAATTCTGATTATTTTAAATTAATTTTTTTTGTATCAATAAAACTTACGTAGCCAAGAATAAAAGAAACAGAGAAAATTGGGAAAAACCCTTCATAAACAATCTCATATATGATGTGATTGTGTTGGAGAACACAGCAGTGGTTTAATATTTGATGAGCTGGTAGAGGTAGAAAAACATGGAAAGAGTTGGACTTACAAAGAATGATGCTATCCACTTTCAGAGAAACAGATGGCAGGTGGAAAAAGACATATTACAGTCTTACATATATGTTTATGAGTGCTTATATATGTGTATGTTTATAGATATCTATCTAGCTATATATAAATATACACACATACAAACACACACACACACACACACACACACACACACACACACACACACACACATATATATATATATATATGTGTGTGTGTGTGTGTATATGTATATGTACACTTGCTTAATTGTAACCCTCTTTCGGGTAGGGGAAAAATAAAGTGAAAAGTCCATAGCAAATAACAAAAGAAAATCAACAAGGAAGCAAGGAATATCTGGGAAGCTTTGAAAACAATGTGTAGTATTAAGGTTTTCTTGAAATAGAAATTTATTGTTTCATATTGAATCCCTCATTATGTTCTGCTGTGTACATGGCAATGTTTTTTTTCCCCTTATTTTGTATTTTTTAAAAAATTTTTATTTAAAAATTTTTTTTTCCATATGCTTTTGAGTTGAAAATTTTTTTCTCCCTTTTTCTCCCCCCCATCCTCCCCAAGACAGCTCACAATCTGACATAGGCTTTACATTTACATACCCATTAAACTTATTTTCACATTAGTGAAGTTATAAGTAAAAATTAAACCAATAGGAGGAACCATCAGAAAGATGAAACAAAACTCAACAGAGGGTAAAAATAAGTGAAAGCGATTCAACTTCCATAGTTCTTTCTTTGGATGTGGACAGAATTTTCCATCCCAAAGCCTCTGGAAATGTCTTAGATCCTCATAATGCTGAGAAGGGTTCAGTTTAACATTCTTAGTCATTGTATAACGTGGCTGCTATTGTGTACAAAGTCCTATTAGTTCTGCTCACTTCACTCAGCAGCAGACCATATAAGTCTTCCCAGGTTTTTCTGAAGTCAGCCTGTTCATCATTTCTTATAGCACAATAGTATTCCATTACATTCATATACCACAACTTGCTCAGCCATTCCCCAGTTGATGGGCATCCTCTCAATTTCCAATTCTTTGCCACCACAAAAGAGCTGCTATGTATTTTTTACATGTGGGTCCTTTTCCCATTTGTTTGATCTCTTTGGATATAGCCCTAGAAGTGCTATTGCTGGATCAAAGGTATGTACATTTTTGTAGCCCTTTGGCATAGTTCCAAATTGTTCTCCAAAATGGTTGGATCATTTCACAACTCTACAACAATGTATCAGGTTCCAATTTTCCCACATCTCTCCAACATTTATCATTTTCCTGTTTTGTCATGTTGGCCAATCTGATAGGTGTGATGTGGTACCTCAGAGTTGTTTTGATTTGCATTTCTCTAATCAATAATGATTTAGAGCATTTTTTCATATGACTATAGATGGCTTTAATTTCTTCATCTGAGAACTGTCTGTTCATATCCTTTGACCATTTATCAATTGGGGAATGGCTTGTGTTCTTATAAATTTGTCTTAATTCTCTATATATTTTAGAAATGAGGCCTTTATCAGAGAGACTGGTTGTAAAAATTCTTTCCCAATTTTCTACCTTCCTTCTAATCTTAGTTGCATTGGCTTTGTTTGTGCAAAAACTTTTCAATTTAATGTAATCAAAATTATCCATTTTGCTTTTCATAATGTTCTCTATCTCCTGTTTGGTCATGAATTCTTCTGTTCTCCATAGATCTGATAGGTAAACTATTCCTTGTTCTCCCAGTTTACTTATGGTATCAGCCTTTATATCTAAGTCCTGAACCCATTTTGACTTTATTTTGGTATATGGTGTGAGATTTGGGTCTATGCCTAGTTTCTGCCATACTCTTTTCCAGTTTTCCCAGCAGTTTTTTTCAAAGAGTGGTTCTTATCCCAGAAGCTGGGGTCTTTGGGTTTATCAAATAATAGATTACTATAGTCATTGACTACTGTGTCTTGCATATTTAACCTATTCCACTGATCCACCTCCCTATTTCTTAGCCAGTACCAAGCAGTTTTGATGATTGCTGCTTTATAATACAATTTAAGATCTGGAATTGCTAGGCTACCTTCCCCTGCATTTCTTTTCATTAGTTCCTTTGATATTCTGGACCTTTTGTTTTTCCAAATGAATCTTGTTATTTTTTCTAACTCTATAAAATAATTTTTTGGTAGTTTGATTGGTATGGCACTGAATAAGTAAATTAGCTTAGGCAGGATTGTCATTTTTATTATATTAAAATGTTATTTTATTAGCTCGCCTACCCATGAGCAACTGATGTTTTTCCACTTATTTAGATCTGATTTTATTTGTGCAAAAAGTGTTTTGTAATTGTGTTCATAGAGTTCCTGGGTTTTTTTTTTGGGAGGCCCTTATTTTGTATTTAAGTTTAAAATACAGTTTAAAAATTACAAAAAGAAAGTGACAGATCAGGAACAGCAACATCAACAAAAGCTAATTGTTCCAACAATGAGATGACTCAGAAAAACTGCCCTCAGGCCTTTATTCCTTGATAGTGGGTGGTGATTTTCATAGAGAAGGGCATCTTCACCAGCTGGCACTGAGATTTGTATTCATAAATCATAGCCCTGTTCTATTCTTCCCTAAGAAAAGATGAAGGAGTGTTCATCACTTCTACCACGAAAACTTCTCAGGCTGCTATTCTGTGATGTCTCACACTACAAGGCTGCATTTGATGTTAATATTGATGTATGTAGAAAAACTTACAAAGGGTGACTTGTTTCTATGCTTCATAGGAGTTGAGGCTTTTTTTGGGGGGAAGAAATAGCACTGTTCTAATGAGAATGACCTTACTTATGATTCCTCCCTTTTTGGAAAAGAAATCATGAATAAAAATTCATAGCATATTTTCAGTAGGAAAAAAAATACTCAAACCCTAAACTATAGTTATTTTCTACTTTCTTCAATTTTCAATTCGCTTTTCCTTCCCTTTTTTGTGGTGGGACCATTGGGGTTAAGTGACTTGCCCAGAGTCACACAGCTATGTGTTATGTGTCTGAGGCCTGATTTGAACTCAGGTCCTCCTGACTTTAGGGCCAGTGCTCTATTCACTGCACCACCTAGTTGCCCCAATCAATTATCTTATTCTTGCAAATGCTACCACTTCTATATTTCATTTCTCTATAATGTGTCATTTTCAGGAGAATCTCTTAATACCATACACTAATATATCCCTTTCTTCAAATCCTCATCTATGTATTCAAGTTGTTCTTCCTATATAATATCTGGCGAAATGATTGAACTCTTTCCCCCCTGTTAAAACTGAAAATTTCCTTTTCCATGTAAATCAGTTTATTTTCCTTTTGAGTTTTTTTTTGAAGGAGACATACTGTGTCAAGAAAACATGGAAAATAACTGCTTAATTATTCATCATCTTTCTAAAATGTGTATGCATTCCTTCTAAGCATAGTTCCTGTAGCTAACATTCTGAACATTAGTTAAACAGAGTGCATTGCTTTTCTTGACAACATCTGATTCTTTAGAGCCTAATCTTATATTTTATGGGAAAAGATCACTAACAAAGAGTGAAATGCTTCTGTCTGTATTAAATCTGAAGCACTGACCAGGTTATTCTGTATCCTTAATTTGCTCCAGGCCTTTTATAATAATTTTCCCTCCCCAGTGGACAAATAAATATGCATATATATTTGCATGTCCATGCACACATACAAATATACATATGTACATGACAGGCTGAGAATTTTCCCTCTCTTTGTACCAAAAAGTCTCAAGTAAGATATTTCAAGCACATTTATGCATGTCAAAGAAATAGTTTTCAGGCTAAACAGTTAACTACAAGGAGAAGGACTCAAGGGAAAGGTAGTCAACATGCATTGTAGATGGTCTTCTCCAGCAGTGTGCACCACAACTGGCCTGGAATTGTCAACAATAACTGCAATTACTAACCTTGCTAGAGCCTCTAACTCCCTTGAGGCAACAGAAGAGGTAGGGAATGATGGATGATTTTGGGACTTTCTATGAACAGGAGGGATAATTATAAAGTATTCATGCTGTCACAGAACATAGTGCAGAATCTCAGGAGAATCACACGATTAGAATTATGAGATTTTGGAATGAAAACGAGTTCAATGAGAGTTCACTCCAGGATCTCATTATTATTTTTTTTCTCTACAAAAGAGGAAGAAAAGCATGTGCCTATCACAGGTAATCCTAATATATAGTTGAGTGAAAATGCTGGTTTTTGTCAGAATGAAAACTTGTAAACATTACAATATATTTAACTGCTATTCATTTATAAGTATTGTCAATTTAGGTTGGCTCTAAAAAAGTTTATATTGATTATATATTAGCTGGTCATCATTGGTAGGGGAAATTTTATAACTCATATGGGACATGCTGCTTATCTTAATTCATTTTTCCTACTTGTTTCATGTTAGAAAATACTGGATTTTAACTAAATTCTAACCAAGTATTTCTTCAAATTATAAAATAAAGCAGGTTCTAAAGTAATATTCATCATCACATATGCTATGGCATGCTTAAAAGGTGAATCAATAAACTGTATTAGTGTACACTTAAATGAGTAGTACAAGTTTTGCAACTGCTAGTTGTAAAGTGGGGGAAATTTTGACTATTCATAAGTCCAAGGAAAATAGTTTTCTTCATATGTTACCTGGTCTGCAATAAGTACTATAGCATGTTATTAATGTGAAATATTGAAATCTATCAATAATCATATGTTAAGTGCTTACTGTGTGCCAGACATCATCCTAGGTACTGGCTAAGATTTTAAGTTTATTACCATTTTCTGACAATTAAAAGAATAAGGGGATATGTTAAGTAGAGAAGACATGGTTCCCCATGCTTTTATTTTTCCATATCTCAAGCCTCTAGTCACATTTTCTCAAATTTGTGATACATAAATGCATATCACAAGGCCAAAACACTAGTCCTTCCTTTATTCTGAAATCTGAGGATAATAAAGAAGCTCTGTTGCCCTAAGAAATTATTGCTCAACATTTCCATGTCAAACCATCTCATCTGAAAAACAGTATAAAATCTTCTCCCCTTCTCAATTTTGTTCAGATTTTATTTTTAAGATTCTAAACACATTTCTAGAGGAGATATTAGAGAGTTTGAAATTCTATGACTATTTTTTCAAGGTCTACTATTTATTGATTGTCTATGCTAAGCACTAGCATTAGAAAGAGGCATAAGACATTTTATTTCCTAACCTGGTTTACATTCTGGACATCACTATTTTGTGTGTGTATATATATGCATATTTATATGTGTATATTTATATATACTTATGCTTTTAAACTATATATATGTATATATATATAGTTTAAAAGCATAAACATTTTCAAATGAGTAATACAGAGAATAAACACTACAGTATTTCAGAAAAAATGTTTTATCACTAATGTATTCATAAAGGTTGGAGTTTAAGATGCTATAAATTTTGGGATCTGGGTTGTTCTTTTAGGAGCATCCAATTTAACATCAACAATATCAAATTACCTTTCTTTATAATGCAGTTTCAAGATCAGGCAACTGACATATTTTCAAAGAATTGGTCTGTGTTTATACCCCATAATTCATATTTTGCCAGATGTGAGATTTCATCAACGTGGGTACTCCTTCCACTGTCTCAGACCCCAACAAATTCATACTTTCTCCATGTACTCTTGTAATTCTTCCTCAGTGAGTCCAGACAACCTGTTGGAGGCTTTCATTCACTAGTTACCCCTCACTCTTGTTACATGATTGGTCTTCTCTTTTCTTCTAGTCATACATGTCTTAAATACATTTTTGTTAAATATACAACAATACCAGACAAAAAAATGGTATTAAAAGGTGTGCTTTTGGTTAAGAAAGAAGATTGAAGTCACTAAAAGAACTGCTTACATTTCCAAAGGTAATCCAGCTCTGCCCGCCTTCTGTCTCACTTCTAGCACTAAGTAATTGTTCACTGTAGTGTCTTTCATGTATATGTAGAAGTACTAATGGATGAATTGTAGGCATTTTCCATTTGACTTCATATTGTAGTCTAGTCAATAGGCATTCCTCATACATTCATGTTTATATGTAATACTAGCATGTGTATAGAATTTTAAGATTTAAAAGCACTTCACATGTTAACTCATTTTATCCTCACAATGACCTGTGAGATAAGTACTATTTCCATTTTACAAATGATAAAACTGAGACAAAAGACTTATCCACTGTCACTCTGCTAGTGTGTGTTCAAGGCAGGATTTAAACTCATCTTCCTGATTCTAAGTCTTGTATTCTATCCAATGTGCCACCTAGCAGTCACATATTGTGCCACTACTTGCTTGATAAATTGTAATAATGCTCAAATAAGTTTTTTAATCAATTAAATCATTTTTATTCACAAACTTTTTTTAATAATGTACTTTCAAAATATTTAAGCAATTAGTTTTAGAACCTTAGAATAGGAAGACAATTCAGAGGACATCTAGTAACATTCATACATAAATGGTGAATTACCTGCAGTCCCTCCCAGGCTTTGTTTGTAAACATTTAGTAACAAGGAAACCAGTATCTAACTAGCACAGTGGATAGAGCACTCGACCTGGAGTCAAGAAGACCCGAGTCCAAATCCTGCCTCAACAACTTAGTACTTGTGTGACCCATGGAAAGTCACCTAAATGCTGTATGCCTCAATTTCTTCATTATTAATAATTAGCATCTACCACACAGGGCTGTTGTGAGGTTAAAATGAGATAATATATGTAAAATTCTTTGCAAACTTTAAAGCCAGCTATTATTAAATGCTTATTTTTATTATTGCCTCCAGCAGCCCATGTATATGATATTTTCCCCTTTATATCTGTAGGATATAAGTCCTCAAATTATTTCAATGCTTCTTAGTCTGTAATTCTTCATTGAATGCATTCCCTCTACCAATGCAGATGAGAACTACCCTATATAGATGATCTTTGAAGGTGCTACTATGAGCTTCCTTTTTGTTTATTTGTTTTTGTTGAATTTATTCTGTATCTCTGAAATTAACAACCCCCTATGCTTCATTTGACTTGTAGTTATGTCTTGGGTCTACCACTGATTAGCTATGTGACCTTGGAAGTCACTTAATCTTTTATGGACTATTTGTCCCCCTCATCTGTAAAATTATAATAACACTTGAAGTAGCTGCTGCATGGGGCTGTTGTAGTGAAGGCAGTGTGGTGTAGTGGAAAGATATTGCAATTGTAATAATGAGGCTTGGGTTCAAATGATCATGCTACTATTCACCATTTGTTTGACTTCTGGCACATCACTTAGCTACTCTGGGCCTCAGTTTCCTTATCCTTAAATGAAGCAATTAGTCTAGATCAGAGTTTTCAAATGGCCTACAATATTCCAAAGTGGTCTTAATCCAGATTAAATGTAATTCAGAAATATTTAATGAAATAAATGATAAAACACAGATAGTTTAATATATGATTTTCTAATTCAATATTCATCCTACAACAATTATTCTGCATGCTTTAGTGCCCCTTATTACTATTTAATTTTGTCTCTGTTTGTGTAGGTGATCATAATTCTATGAACTGGAAAGTTCAAAGTAAATATGAATTATTATGATAGATTTAGGCATCTATTTTCAATTTAACAAACATCTATTAAATATTAACTATATGTAATACGATACTGGGCACTGGCGGTACAAAGACTGAAGCAAAAAATATTCTGCTGGAATAGTATAACATATACACTGAAAAGTGATTACAAAGTAATTGTATGGAGAAAAAAATACCATCTAAAATGATTCATACTGGAAGAAAGGGATTCTAAAGAGGAAATATTTGCAGCCATGGGGGACAGTCTCTGCAAAGGAATGGAGAAGGATCATTGAGTCATTGCTCTGGAGTAGTACTGGACCTCAGAAACCATCTAATCTAACTTCTTCTTTTACAGAAGAAGAAGAAAAAACCAAAGCCCAGAGATGTTAGTAACTTGTCCAAAGTCACATAGGTAATAAGCAATATAGGTGGAATTTGAACTCAGGGCCTCTGACTCCACAGTCAGTACTCTGTCACAATTGTAGAATTCAGTGAATAGCTAGCAAACTAATTTGAGTGTAACATGTAGTATATGAAAGGAAATAATAAGAAATAAGCCTGGAAAGGTTAGTGGGTGCTAGAATCTATATTAAAAAAAAAAAAGAAAGAGTTTGCAATCTATCCTAGAGGTAACAGGGAGCTACAAAATATTTATGAACAGGAGGGTAAAATTCATTTTACTTAGAGATAGCTTATAAGTTTTGGTGACCTAAACACTTAGAAATACTGTTCCTCTGTAATTTTAATTAGGATAGTATAAAAATTCATGTTGTACATAATTAAGAAATAAGAGATTTTTCAGTGATTTTCTCTGACTTATTTTTCTAGTTTTCAAAATTTCGGCCTTTTTAATTGAATTAAGGAATCCAAAGAACAAGTTAGTTTAATATATGAAATTGAATTTAAGGGAAAAAAATACCCTATAGCAATGCAATTAAAGAGTTTTTAATTTAAAAAGGCAAATGTGAAAGACAAAAACTTAAGTAATCACAGCAGGATGAACTCTTGATATACATTTGTAATAAAATGTACTCTAATTATTCAGCCTAATTAATCTTATGTTATGCTCTGATTACTTCCACTCATTCTTTTTTCTTATTGAGATGGTGTCCTTAATTTGAAGATTTTTCACTGAAATAGCATAAACTTTTTTATAATTATGGTAATACATACACTTAATTATTTTAAAGGAAAAGCTCAACACTTCTTCACAGATTAAAAAGTAAAATTCTACTGTTTTTTTCCCCATCTTTTTATAAGTTTCACTAGACACTATATTTTGGTCTCAATAATATGGAAAATATTGTACTCATCTGAAATTTGAAACCATAATTGAGACCAACAATTTTCCTTCTAGGACATACCAGTTAGAACTTTCCCTGGGTTAAATCATGACAGAAGAGAACATGGCAAAACAGAAGAGTCAGGGCTCTTTGAGACATTTCATTTATCACAGTGATAAATGATATAGTCCAAACAGAAATGTAACCATAGACCATATTGGAAATTAATTTGTTTTCCTATTGAGAAATAAGATAAGTGGAAGACTTGGTTTATAAGTTGTGTTAATACTTAGCACTGCCTGTACATAAAATATGAAAAAATATAATTGCACATTATTAGTGGTAACCAGCAATTTGTCTATGTAGAAACACACACACAATTAACTTTAATTAAATATAATTCATGGATCTTGAGGTACTCTTGCTAATTTTCTGGTTAAAAGAGTCAATGTGAAATCTATCTATCTATCTATCTATCTATCTATCTATCTATAATTTCAACTCTATCTGCAGGGGGGAAAAAACCTTTCTAAAACATAGTGCCTTCTTGATGTATAAAGTGTCTTCAATTAATTTCAATTCAATTCAACAAGTAATTTACTAAGCACCTACTACATGTAAAGAACTTTGCTAAATGCTGCTGCTGCAAAGACAAAAATGAAACAGTCCCTATATTCAAACACAGAGCTAACCTTCTAATGAAGGAAAATGATATGTTCAAAGAAAATTGCATGCCAATTATAAGCAGAGCAATTCTCTAGAACAGGGAATTGATCTAACATAAAGGCCAATTTGTTAACAACAGAACAAGGGTTCTAGAGAGCACAATGGAAGGGTAAGATAGACAAATGACTGTTCTGCATATCAGGAATTAGTCACTAAAGGAAATTGAGTGATAAACCATTTTTATCTTTTTTTAAAAAATATTTCCCTCTATTTATCTATCTATCTATCTATCTATTTATTTATTGATTGACTGATTGATTGATTTTTAGCTTTCAACATTCACTTCCACAAGATTTTGAGTTCCAAATTTTCTCCCCATCCCTTCTCTCCCCCTACCCCATGATGACCTGCATTCTGATTCCCCCTTTACCCAATCTGTTCTCCCTTCTATTCCCTGACCCCCAACCCCACCCCGTCCTCTTCTCCTTTGATTTTCATATAGGGAAACATAGATTTGAATATCCCTTTGCCTGTGTATGTTATTTCCCAGTTGCATGCAGAAACAATTTCTAACATTCGTTTCTAAAATTTTGAGTTCCAAATTCTGTCCCCTCCTCCCTCCCTACCCACCCTCATTGAGAAGGCAAGCAATTCAACATGTAAAACTTTCCATAATAGTAATGTTGTGAAAGACTAACTATATTTTCTTTCATCCTATCCCAATTCCCATCTATTCTATTCTCCCCTTTGTCCCTGTGCCTCCTCAAAAGTGTTTACTTCTGATTACTCCCTCCCCAAATTTGCCCTCCCTTCTATCATCCCTCCCTCTCTTATCCCCTTCCCCCCTACTTTCCTGTAGGGTAAGATATATTTCCACACTCAATTGGGTGTGTATGTTATTCCCTCCTTAAGCCAAATCTAGTGGGAGTACATTTTACTCATTCCTTCTCACCTCCCTGCTCTTCCCTTCCACTGTAAAAGTTTTTTCTTTCCTCTTTTATGTGAAATAATTTACTCCATTCTACCTCTCCCTTTCTCCTTCTCCCAATACATTCCTCTCTCAGACCTTAACTTTACTTTTTTAAATATCATCCCTTCATATTCAAGTCACCTCATGCTTTCTGTCTACATGTATTCCCTCCAACTATCCTAATAATGAGAAAGGTCTTATGAGTTACAAATATCATCTTTCAATGTAGGAATGTAAACAGTTCAACTTTAATGATTTCTTATGATTTCTCTTTCCTGTTTACCTTTTCATGCTTCTCTTCAGTTTTGTATTTGAAAGTCACTTTTTCTATTTAGCTCTGGCTTCTCAAGAATGCATTAAATTCCTCTACATCACTGAATAACATTTTTTCCCCTCATTGATTACACTAAGTTTTGCTGGGTAGGTGATTCTTGGTTGTAATCCTAGCTCTTTTGACCTCCAGAATATCATATTCCAAGCCCTTTGATTCCTTAATGTAGAAGCTGCTAAATGGTGTTATCCTGAATATATTTCCACAATACTTGAATTGTTTCTTTCTGGCTGCTTGCAATGTTTTCTCCTTGACCCAGGAACTCTGGAATTTGGCTCTATTCCTAGGAGGTTTCCTTTGGGAATCTCTTTCAGGAGGCGATTGGAGGATTCTTTCAATTTCCATTTTACCTCTGATTCTGGGATAGCAGGGCAGTTTTTCCTGATAATTTCTTGAAAGATGATATCTAGGTTCTTTTTTGATCATGACTTTCAGGGAGTCCAATAATTTTTAAATTATCTCTCCTGGATCTATTTTCCAGGTCAGTTGTTTTTCCAATGAGATATTTTATGTTGCCTTCTATTTTTTTTGATTCTTTTGGTTTTGTTTTATAATTTCTTGATTTCTCATAGAGTCATTAGCTTCTATTTGTTCCATTTTAATTTTTAGAGAATTTTTTCATCAGTGAGCTTTTGGACCTCCTTTTCCACTTGGCCAATTCTGCTTTTTAAGGCATTCTTCTCATCACTGGCTTTTTGCACCTCTTTTTCCAATTAGTCTAGTCTATTTTTTAAGATATTGTTTTCTTCAGCACTTTTTTGGGTCTCCTTTAGCAAGCTATTGACTCATTTTCCATGATTTTCTTGCATCACTCTCATGTCTCTTCCCAATTCTTCATTTACTTCTCTTAGTTGATTTTCAAAATCAGTTTTGAGATCTTCCATGGCCTGAGATCAATTCATACTTTCCTTGGGGGCTCTGGATGTAGGGACTTTGACTTTGCTGTCCTCTTCTGGTTGTATGTTTTGATCTTCCTTGTCACCAAAGTAAGATTCTATAGTCTGAATTTTTTTCTTCTGTTTGCTCATCTTCCCAGCCAGTTCCTTGACTTTTTAACTCTTTGTTAAGGTAGGGCTCTGTTTCCAGTGTGAAGGGTGTGGTGTCCCAAGTTTCAGTGGTTTTTTGTAGCTGTTTTCAGAGATACTTCTAGGGACCTGTAAGTTTTCTGTTCTTCCAAAGTGGTATGATCTAAGGAGAGGCATTTACTCCTCTCCTGGTCTGTTCTCTGGTCTGTGAGTGACCACAAGCACTCTTTTCAGCCCTGGAAATGAGAGGAGGGTTCCCTCTCTCAGCTATCACAAGCTCTGCCATGTCAGCACTCCTTCTTACCCCAGGACTGCAACCCATGACTGGACATAGATCGAAGCATGGGCAAAGCAAAAGAATCCTATCTCAGCACCAGCAAAGAGATCCCTGCAACCCCGCTCTGATCAGTCTTTCAATCCCCCACCATATGTGTGCTGAAAGCTCTGGAAACAGCTGCAGCTGTGGCCACCACTCTGGGGCTGCACTAGGGCCACAGCTGGACCATGCTCCTCTCTCACCCAGGACCAAGAGACCTTTTCCATTGACCTTCTAAGTTGTTTTTGGTGTTTGTGGGTGGAGAAGTCTGGTAACTGCCACAGCTCCCCTAGATTCAGTCCCCTGTGGCCTGTTCCAGGTTTGTTGAGGCCCAGTATTGGCCTGGTCCTTGCCTCCACAGCCCACACTGAACCACAATCTTCTCACAGCTGGGTGCAACAGACCTTTCCTGTCTATCATTCAGGTTGTCTTGGGCTGGAAATTCACTTCACTCTTTTTGTGGGTTCTGCTGCTCTAGAATTTGTTTAGAGTCATTTTCTACAAGTATTTGGAGGGATTTTGAGAAGAGCTTAGGGGAGTCCCTGCTTTTACTCAGGCATCTTGGCTCCAACCCCATTTTTTATCTTTAGGAATGTGATATTGCCTCAAGTGTCAAGATTCTCTTCCTCCTCACTCACACACTTTCCTTCTAGTAATGTGCTTCCTGTTGTCTACTTTTACCTGTAGTTTCAAAGTTAATTACCCTTGGGGTTGTGTTCTTGTCCCAACAGAAAATAGAAAACAATTCCTGGATAGGACAGAGGCAGAGGCTTGCCTGCATGTTATTACTGCTTTAAAAAAAAGTGATTTTGAAAATATCGATAACTACCAACACATTTGTCTATTTTCCCATAACTACAAAACTTTTATGAACCTACACATATAATGAGGTGATCTTTGATGAAAGTATGAGAGAGATTTTCTCATGACTTTGTTCAGCAGATCACAACTTTAATGATATCCAGTTTAATGAAAGGTGGAGTAAAGATGATTCCACTGTATTTATTGTATATTAATTATGAAAGACTATTTGACTTGGTAAAAGGAAATGCTTCCCTTAAACACTCTCCACCAGTAAGATGTTCCCACACATATTTTTAAGTCATATACAATTTTTTGAAAAATCTAGCAATAGTGATGGTTGTTCAATAATCCTCTTACTCTTAATAGCAAATGAGGCATAAAATATTTAAATATGCTAAAGTTATTTTTCTCTATTAGGAAGAAACTTCAACCCTGAGTTCTAAGTGGAAGAGAACATTCCTATAGATGAAGACATCCTCCTCTTTCTAGGATGTTTCTTTTCTAATTTCATCAAGCCCTGGGATATTTCAATCTGCTGAATGACATTCATTATCAGTCAAAATAGTTTAGTTTAACTATCCACAGAGGAAAACCTAGGTAGATTAAGAAGGGGTATTGTCCAGACTATAATAGGTATTTGGATGGACAGTCTTCCAAAAGTGGGCTATTAGTAATATATATCTTGGACAGACACTGCAGATGAACAATTAATTTGAAGAGGAGGAAGACTAGATTGCATTTGGTGGCCCCAAGATTCTCACTGAAACAAAGATCCATATTTTTAACACCAGTTGCCTCCACTATTAGAAAATATGCTATGGAGACCAGGGATTGTACTTTGTCTTTCTTTTTATCTCTAGTGCTAAGCACAGTGTGTCTAATATATGCAAAGACTTTACTAAATGGCTTCTGACTGATTATTTTTGTCGTATATTTTATCTCAGGATGTCATGGTGACTGAAGTTGTAGGCCACCTGAAGGACAATTGACAGACACATGGTGATTATGAATGTTCTATATTAGATGACTAGTGAATGATTACACACCATTGTTTTTTCTAAATACCATTATCAAAAACATGATTGCCCAGTACAGTAGGTGAGATGGTCACATGGTAAGTGTGAGGGATAACTGATTACAACTATGTGTTCTATTTTAACTAGGTAATTACAAAAGATACAGAAGTATTCTCCCAGAATTTTAAGTGGTTCCCTGATTGAAACAAGGGATAATTGGGGGGAAAGCTTAAACAAAGTATTTATTCCCAAAATGTTAAAAGAATGTAAAGAAGGCTGACGTTATATTGGGACCTCACGGGAGACTTACAAGAGGAAATAAACAAGAGCTGCACAGAATCAGAAGATATTGATGAGGCTGGATCTGTATTATTGAAAGAAGCACTTGCATCAGTGAGGTCAAGAAAAGCATTGGAGTATTAAAGTATGAATACACATCCACAGATAAGATGTAATGTGCACCATTGGAAAGGGTAGCCAAATCAATGAGATCATGTATTAATTCAAGTTATCAAAGTATTTACTAGTTTATTGCATTAATTGTTAGATATTACTTGACATGTTTCAAATAACAGTATCTCTTCTCCAAGAGAGACATTTGAAAGAAAGCCTGTGGATAGGACAGATATAGTTCCTTAAAAGAATGTTTAAATGTTGATCTAGATGATATGAAGCTTAATATGAGAAGTTAAACTGTAGTCAATCAACATCAAGAAAGAAAGCATAGGCTGTTGGGGCAGCTGGGTGGTGCAGTGGATAGAGCACCAGCCCTGAAGTCAGAAGGACCTAAGGTCAAATCCGACCTCAGACACATAACAATCACTAGCTGTGTGACCCTGGGCAAGTCACTTAATCCCAATTGCTACACACACACCACACACACACACACACACACACACAAGCATGGACTCCTCAGGGACTTATTTCATAACACAGGAATATTTCTGATTAATGTTTGCTCGTAGCATACCATTAACTTTACAGTCTTTCCTTTACAATCAACCACAGCAATCATTGCCCAGATTGAATTTATGAAGGTTCGTTTTCACTTACTGCACCCATTTCCTTGTAATTCTGTTCATCAGTCAGTTTAATTTTACCCCTAAATTCTCATCTGTCTCTTAAAAGAGGCAACCTTATCATCAATGTTATATAACCTACACGTTTTTTTTTCCCCCTGAGACTATCCAGATCATTTGGGGAGAAGCTATCCAGCATCATTACTGATATTATACAGGGTAACTGATGCATTGTGATGCATACCTGTAGCCTGATGATGAGCTCATCAAATTATCATTTTAATGCAACATTAATACAAAGTTATTGTTGTTAGTTTTTATAAGAGCATATAAAATTCAGAGATGTTCAATATTTTATAAAATCATGATGATGATCTGACATGGCCGGGTACATAAGAGTTTTGTCATTTATTAAGTGTATTTCAACATTGTCATTTTTACTATTTGCTACTTAAAACTACATCCATTACCACTGACTTTAGGGCATTGGGTTCCTTTTTGCATCTGTTTTGTTGTATTTGTTTTCTTGAAGATTTTTGTAGGCTCGGTGACCTCCTCAACACATACTGTAGTCTTCTAGATTTTGATTGATAGTCAATTCTGAAAATTTTCTGCCTTAGCACAGCCTAAGTCCTTCTAATTGATCATACACCCATCTATCATACTAAAATGGAGCTTGATTTTTTGACTCAAGCCCTCATTAGAAAGCAAAAACGTGAATTTTTGCATTCTACCTTGACAGTTTCTGTCTGGTTTGCATTTCCCAAGTCATTAAGCATATGATTGCAAAATTGCTAGTATCATCAAGGGAGGAGAATTAGAAAAGCGTTGGGGGAAAATGGCTGTCAAGAGAATTCCCTTAACACCTTATCTGGGTTTTCTTTACCTGACTACTTTTCCATTTCTTTCATACCATTCACAATTAATTTCTGTCAGATCAACATTGCATTTTTTTCCTCCCTCAGTGGATGGAACAGAAGCATTCTTTAAATATCATCTAAAATACCATTTTATTAATTATCCCTAATTAGATCTACATGCCTATAACCTGAAAGCACGTACCTTTTCTTATATGTAATCCTAGTTTAAGACATGATTTTAAAAAATATTCTATTTTTGGATGTGCTGCTTCACAATTAAGAGAAATTACCTGCAAGAGAAAGATTGCATTGCAAGTGATGTTCTGCCCATGGGGCTCAATTTAGACGTAGCAAGATGTTTTTCATTGTCCAAAATATGCCATTAGTAGAGTCATGGAAGTTTGCAGGATGACCACCAAGTCTCTCTGTCTCTCTCTGTCTCTCTCTCTCTCTGTCTCTCTCTCTCTCTCTCTCTCTCTCTCTCTCTCTCTCACACACACACACACACACACACACACACACACACACACCCCAGTAGCCTCCATTTTTTTCAGATACTTAGAGCTGTATACCAAAGTCTTCTTGCGTATCTCACTTATGACACTCCCCAAAAATGCTAGGCCCTATATAGCTTCTAGTACTCATTTTTTAAATTTTAATTTCATCAGAAAATGGAGATATCTTTAACAGCAACATCTATGAATTTCTATTCTCAGTCATACAACGAAAATATTTTCCTACCTTTTTTTCTTTTCTTTTTCGTATATTTCTTCATGCTACTATTATTTTAATAGACTTAATAACATTTATGCATGAGTGATGTGAATGATTTTTCACTGTATTTTCTCTTCTTTAACAATTTAATTGAGTAAAATATTTCCTCAAATTGGAGATAAAATCAAGAGGCTTTGCTATATGCTGGCTTTAGCAGTTATTTTTTATTTTTTCTCTGAAAGGAAGAATAAATATATAATCATTAAAGATAACATTATGTTATGATAATCTTTCAAGAGACAAAAGAAAAAAGTGTAGAATATCCTTATTAAACTTTTGTAATCTCTTCTTCCTTTTCATCTCTATTACCAAATAAATATCCTGGGCCACACTTTTTAATCCTTGTACACAGAATTCTGCAGTGGTTTCATAATTGATTTCCTTTCCTCCAGTTTCTTTCCCTTCCAACCTATTCTACACCTTGATGTCAAGTGAATATTAAAGCATAATACTTTTTACATCATCCCTCTGCTCTAAAAAATTAATACACCTTTATTGATACATCATATCCCTCTGACACCTAAATTATAAAGCCCAAACTCCTCAGTTTAGCTTTCAGAGCCCCCTAGATAGACTTACTCTATAATATTAAGATACATATTGACACTACCTAGAGTATCCACAGATATAAGCAGGCATATGCTGGTAAAATTTTAACAACTGGTTCTTTGAAGGGAAAAAAGGAGTACCAGACACACTTTTAAGTTTAATCGACATTATTAACAATTTCTCCATCACTGTTTTAAGTCTAATATAGACATTGAACAAAACATGAATTTAAGTCTGATTCATAGTGTTTGCATATTTCTGAGGTATAAATGTTCACATTGAAAATTTAATAATCAGCTCTTCAAGGCAGTTCATCCCTGAAAAATTACATATCACTATCTGTTTGAATTTGGCTGCTATTTTCAATGCTTTCTGAATATGCCATATACATTTACACCAATGTGAAGAAATTCCTCCACTGTTCCTCTTTAAATACACTCATGTCCAATGTGAAACTGGATTTCAACTTCCATGAAGCCTCACTGATTATTCTAACTCACATTAATACCTTCTAGTTCTGAAGTCCAGCAACACTTGCTCTTTACATTTGGGCACTTTACTTCATAGCACTACATTTCTTAAACTGCGGTACCCAGGACTTTCATGAATCAAACCAAAGGAATCTGTGAACAAGTTACTTGCAGTGGCAGACAAGAACACATAGAAAACTAATCTGCTTTGCTGTCTCTGTCAATCACACAATATGTGCTTTTAACTGAAACAGAGAATTACCAGAAATTATTTGAAATAATCTTGTTCATGTGTCAGTCATTATACTGCTCAATAATAATGAGCTACTATTAGCATGTGGTTTTGACTCAGCAGATTGTGTGTATTAATTGGTATATAGTTATAATCCAAGGTATTCTTTGTACTCTGAAATTATGGAACATCGGACTCTCAGAAGAATCAGAAATCACAAAATTAGAACTCCTGAAATTAAAAAAGAGATACATTTTCAATACAATTGGGAGATGTTTCGAAAGTCAAGGACAATGCAAGAGAATGCATGGATAAGGTTGTCATCAGCATTGACAGAAAGGTATATATTAATGGTTGTAATGGCAAACTACTATTGTCTAAGGATAGCTAAGAAGGAAAAGGTTTGTTGCCGGTAATTTGAGAATATGATATATGGGAAAGTGTACAGAATTGAGGAGGATGGAGCTTCCATGGAAACAGCAACTTCCTCTCTGCTCACGTATCTTACAAAGACCTGTTCTTGCCATTCCAAGGAGAGGTCAACAACCTTCATGGATTTAAAGTAGAATCCAGAGTTTATGTCCTCATGAAGAATCTGATCTTCCAAGATCCCAGGGATCCTTTGCCATCTCTCCTTCTGCCTTAACTTCCTGTCTGATGCGTCCTGTTGAAGGCATCACCATCACTCAAATTTGACTCAGACTTGAATAGTAGCTGTTCTTCTTTGTTTTCCACTCTCCTGGTAAGGAAGGGCTTTGACAAAATTAGTTTATTTATTACTGTCATGGATGTAGTGATTCTCTTGGTTGGTCTGAATTAAGCAGAAAAATGGCTGTGTACCCCAGTTTGGGACCAGATTGGAAGAGTTCAAGATGAACTTAAAGATGCTTTTTGTGATTTTATATTAAACATCGCTTTTTTGTATCCTATTAAAAATTGTCATAGTAAGCCATGAAACTAAGAACAATTCAAAAGAGCACTTTTCTGTATGGTTCTCTTCTGTGGTTACATTAATTCTGAAACTCTTGTTCAGTGACCAACAAGTTGATATAATACTATAGAGATAGCACCAATATTGTCAAATTGTCTATAAATGAAAGAAGACACAAAGAAGTTGTAGCTCAATGAAAAAAAAAACAGGCCACAGGGTTTCAACTAGAAAGTAAATAAAGGAGTAGAGACATTTGCTTTATCATGTATGACCTTGACTTCTGTGTGTTCACCACCATAGCACCAACTTGCCAATGTCCTTCTTAAAATGTGGTATCCATACTAAACTCAATACTCCAAATTTGGAATGGTGAAGACAAAATATAATGGAGCGTCACCTCCAAGCACTATTCTTCTGAATACAGCTTATGATAGCCTTAACTTTTTTGGCTTCTATGCCACACTATTGACATATAGATCTTTTAGTAGCTTAAAAACACCATATCTGATTCACAAGAAACTTATTTATTTTTGCTACACCATCTTCTAGCTTCAAAGTTATTTTTTAAACTGAAGTAAAAGAGTTTACATCTACCCATATTTAAAATGATCTCATTAGACACATTCATCTATTTAGATATCAAGATCTTGTTTTAGGATCTTGATTCTATTTTCTATTCTTAACTATTTCTCTGAGGCTCATTATATCTGCAGATTTGAAAAAAACAAGTGTACAACTTTGATAAAAAATGTAAAATAGCACACTGACAAGTTAATATGCCATTGAGAAATCACAACTCACACAGGTAATAGTGGGGGCCCAAATGCAGGTGTCATGATTACAGATTCAGTTCATTTTTACTACATCGTGGTGTCTTCATGGACAGTATTAGTCTTCAAATAAGTATTCAATGAATTAAATATTCTTAAAATTCTGGGCTGCAGGAACAAATTAAATAGAATCTTTTGCTATTTTTAGTCATATATTTTCTTGGATGAGAGCCCTTCCTTATATTAGATTCTGTGTTATAGTATGGAATGTGACAGCACTGCTTCAGTACATTGAATCTTTAGTCTTTATTTAAATGTCAATACTTTTGAGCCCAATGTATTCAAAATATATGACTGTATCACAATACATATATAACTTGTGCACAGTGAAAACATGTGCTGAGATTCAGCTTTTATTTTCAAAGAAGACACTACTTTATTGGAAGGTTGTTAAATAAAATATTCTTCTTTAATGATATTGCTTTATCACATAACTATGAAAGACAGCTCCACAAATATTAAAAAAAATCAACTGAAAACTTTGTAGTTGCACAAAAGATGAAACCTCTCTGTTGGAGAAATAAGAGAAATACTGAATATACTAGTGTAATAATCACTGTGTCTTTCACATAAGAAAAATAATTTTCAGGCTTAGTGTGTTTAAAACTAAATTCAATGTCTTTTCCCCAAAATCAGTCTCATCCTTCTAACTTTCATACTGCTATTAATGACACCAATTTAATTTAAATAAATCTCTGCTAGTCTCTTAACAATCCACACTAGTTTGATTCCATCTTTGACTCCTCACTCTCCTTTATGCCCCACAGCACATTAGTTGACAAGTCCTGCCAGCTCTACCTTCCAAATATCTCTTAAATCTGTCCCATTTTGTTCTTCCTTGAGTGCATGCACTCATTACTTTTCACTAGTATTATTGCAAGACTGCTTACCGGTCTGTCCACCTATAGTCTCTCTAACATACAATCCATTTTACCTAAGACTGACAGATTAATCTTTGTAAAGAACATATCTTATCTCCTCACTTTATTTTTAGATTCCCCTCATTACCTGCCATAGTACTTAGCTCAGAGTCAACAATTAATAAGTATTTGTTTAATTGAGTTTAATGGAGCCACCACTTGAAGATACGGTTTGGCAGAATGAAACATAACACTGAGGGACAGACAATAGATCACTGATGCCTAAGATGTGGTGATGTTTTTGCAAGGCCTTAGCTAAGTCCAGATACTTTCTGTCACTGTGCATTAGCAAAAAGATGAAGTATCAAACTCCTTTCAGATTTAATAATCCTCTATTGCTTGAAGACATTTTGCTTTAAAAGATTATTAAATAATACCATAATATCTTGTATTAATACAATAATTATATCACCAACATAACATTGTTGTATAAATAAATAATATACTAAATTATCAAAATGATAAGAAAATAAAATAATAAAAAACTATATACAATTATATTATCTACATACAACATAGTGCAATGTATGACAAAGAACATCATATAAAGAACTTTACAACTAATATCCAAAAAGGCTTTATGGATGAAAATGCTTAAATGTGATATACTTACATAATTAATCTAGATTATAGGAAACCTTACATCACATTACAGAATAGCCAGATACCCAGTGTTAAATATCTCAGTTTAGTTATTACGTACAATTTTCAGGAAAATTGCTTTTGGAAAAAAAAGAAACCACATATTCTTTTTTCCATATAGGGAAAAAATAATCTGATTGATATCAAGCTGTGTTCCTTCAATTATCAAACTATATCAACTAGTTGTAACTAAATAATTTCCAGTAAATATCAACAGGAAAAGTAGTTGATTTTCAAGTTAATTAATTCATAATTGTACATCATTAACACATAATTCATTAATATGTAGTGCCTTAAAGCACACGTTATGCCAATTTCTCTAAGATGTAGTTTCCTGCTATTTGAATAAGAAATTTTAAAGCATTCCTTATAGCTCCAAATCTATTGCAATAGTAATAAGAGACAACATTTATATAGCACCTTGTTTTTACAAAGTGTTTTACATACAATATTTCATTTGATTACCACATCAACTTTAGGGACATAAGAAGTAAAGATGTTATTATCTCAATGTTATATATGAGAATACGGAAAATTAATAAAACTTGCCATAGGAAGCTAGTTAAAAGAAAATCAGGAAACTAATTTAAAGTTTTGAAAACAAGGTCAGTGCTGTTACCATCCTCATTTCACAGTTGAGGAAACTGAGGTTAAATGACTTGGTCAAGTGCTCACATGGTGATCAGAAGAAGTGATACAAGGACAGCCTCCAGGTTTCTCTCAAGAACTTCAGAAATGATTGTGAGACAAAGTACCGCAAAGCCTGATGTCCTCCTGAGAGAAGGTACTGTACTCCATGAGCAAAGCAGAATTGAAGTAGCTCAAAAGAAACTTGAGATGCACCAATTTAGAGAAACCACCCCAAATGCTGACATGGAGTATTTGTGCCTGACCTGGGGTAGAGCATTCTGAGGTCGTATTAGTCTGATCAACCACAGTTGGAAGCATTGTAACTTGACTCTAACATAGTGATATCACTTTGGTCCTCTTTGAGAACAAAGGACAACAACCAACCAATCATATATGTATATGTGTGTTTTTATATCACGCATATTATATATATATATATATATATAGTATTTTAAAAGCATGCATATAATACAGCTGTATTATGTGTGTGTGTATATGCATATGCATAGAAGTGTGTATATGTTTCACTCTTACCTTTAGTCCATTATTTCCATGTTAGGATGTAGATAGCATGCATCATCATCATCAAGCTTCTCTAATCATTAATTTATACTGACTCTTCCTATTCATTTCAAGATTATATTTGTGTGTATGTATGTGTGCATATATATGTGTATGTACACATGTGTATATAGCCATATACATATATAAATACATATATGTATGTATATAAATATACATACCTCTAGGCTTTGACTATATATTGTCTATTGAATACATAAACTATTGAATTTACATTTGTGTATGTGTGTGTGTGTGTTTGTGTGTGTGTGTGTGTGTATGTGTGTGTGTGTGCATGTGTGTGTGTGTGCATTCAAAGCCTTGAAGTACTGTCTCCTTGGCATGACATAAGTGACAGATTTAGGATTAAGTAACTGAAAGTCTCTAGTCTCTTGGCCATATGTATAACTGAATGAGTGAAACATTCACAAATCAAAGCCAGTTAGGATAATTCAACAAAGAATAAAATCAAAAGCAATATGCAATACCTGGAATAGAGAAAATTATTTGGGATTATAGACTCAGGTACCCTTCCAGGACTAATCCAACTTTTCATTTTCCACATGAGGAAACTGAGACACAGAGAGGTTAAGGGGCTTGCCAAGCCCACAGAGGTAGTGACAGAGATAGGAATTTAAACTTTGGTCTTCTTCCTGTGAATCCAGTGAGGTTTTCTCTGATGTCTTAGTAGGTTTTCTCTGGAGATGATAGCTTCTATTGAAAGCTATCTTTAAAAGCCACCCTGTATTACTTATAAAACTCCTGACTTGTAAGCAGAATGAACCTGATCCAGTAGGTGACAAGGGAGAAAATTGCTCAGCCAGCAAGGTTCCAGAAGAGATAATGATATCCTACTAGCAAATAAAACAAAACACCTCCAAAAGGTGAGCAATCGATTTCTTTCTCACCATTGGGATCTCTTCTCTCACAGAGAAAGAAGTGGAGCAGAGACAAGAATAGATTGTGCATTTGGGAGAGGTATGTTAAGGCTTTCAAAATAAAAGGGCTCCATGGAGTGAAGCAGGAGAGGAAATGGTCTCCTGCTGCCTTCATAGAATCAACAATTCCCCAAAAAGTGAGGGTAATTTCATTGTTATTCAATTCAACATTTATGAAATGCGTACTATGTGAATCACTGTCATAAGAGCTTGATGAGAGGTATTATTAGTTCCTTGTTTCATGTTTTCAAAATTGGCTTTTTAGGGTAGTCTTTGTAAAAGAATCCTGTATGCAGATAGTATACACACACACACACACACACACACACACACACACACACATACACACATGCACTCTTATTGGGGCTTTAGCCATGCTGTTTTTCTATTGAAAAGTTACAATATGGACCTCAAAAATCCAATTGTCAGACAAAAACTTACAAATAGATTTCAACTTTAATCCACAAGGACATTTAAGAAAAAAGGAAGGGTATAGGAGATAGCATATTCATTTAGTGTTTTTTTTAAGATATATAGATCCAAATATCTTTTCTTCCCCAGCAATTCATGCTTATTTTCATTAGGAAGTGCACTACTCTTTTGATTTGCATATAATATTGAATATTCAGAAGCAAAAATATCTTTCTGTCAATAATGTTCTGAATACAATTAAAATGAAAGGCTAGGCTATAGTTTAAAGGTAGCTTATCCTCTCAATAACCTACTTATACTTATCTATTTTCCTAGCACTTATATATATATATATATCAAGAAAATGAAACTGTGCTTACTATGTAAGCAGAGAAACAGGAGTCAGAGGTCCTAGGTTCAAATTCTAGTTCTGTTAGTTGCTACATGTGTATAAGCTCGGGTAACCCACTTAACTTTTCTGGTCCTCAATCTTCCCATCTGTAAAATGTGTGGGTTAGGGGAACTAGATGATCCTTAAAATCTGTTCTAACTCCAGATCACATGAGCCTAAAGAGAGATTAAGATTGATGAGATTAATCGGCTCAATGTGACAATCTTTATAGGATAAGAGATGTCTATTTCTTTTTAGGAGGGTATTCTTTTCTTAAAAATATATTCTTTCCTATTTTTTATAAAAGTAAAATGCTGGTAAGAAAAAAATTGCTCTTATAATTCCTTCTTTTTATTATTTTTAATGACCAAGATTTTAAAAATCTAGCTTTCAGAGAAATTTGGAAATCTGGAAAGCCTCAGTTCAAATTACTCTAATGAAGAATAGAAAACTCATTTCAAGGTTACCAGTTTCATCCATCTCACTAAATGAAAGTTTTTGTTTGTTTGTTTATTTGTTTTTCTTTTTTTCCGTTTGGTCCTCATTCTCCTGAATCTCTTTCTGCCAATGAACAATGTGGATTAGCCATTCTGTCTTGTTATTCTCCATTCATTCCTTTCTGCTATATTCTGCTCTCATGGTTTTCTTCTTATCACTGTTCTCTGCCTTTCTTCTTCATTCCAGACCCTTTTGTGATCCCCTAAATATGAACGTGCCCTAAGGTTCTGTCCTATAACTACATTATCTCCCTTGATGATCTCATTCATTCAGTTGACTTCAATGATTAGCTCTATGAAGATGAATTCCAAATCTGAATTTTCACCTGCAATCTTTCTCAAATGATCCTGGTTTTGAATTTATTTTTTCCTGCTAGATATTGTCATCTAGTTGTCTTACTAATACCTCAAAAACAAAATACCTAAAACTTATTAGAATTCTCTTCCTTTTAATGTCACCTTTTGTGTAACATAATATCCGAATCCTTGTATTCTCACAGGCTCATAACCTTACAGTTATCTGAGTTTTCTTCCTCTTGCTCTGTTCACTTTCAATTAGTTCTTGAGTCCTGTGGCTTCCATCACCATATAGTATTTTCTCATTGTTTTTCTTCTATTCATTCCTACTGTAACTCTAGTGCAAGCTGTCAACTTCTCTCACATACACTGCTGTGATATATCCTACTTGGTATTTCTCTCTTCATCTTGTTCTTCTCCAGTAGAATCTCCACAGTGCTGCTCAAATATACATCGTCACAATGTTACTTAAAAATCTTATTGATTATCCATTGCTTGCCAAATGGGGTAAGAACCCCTTGTCCTGGTATTCATGGTCCTCTGAAACCTGGTTCAAATACATATATCTAATTTTATCTTATAATGTTTCCAATCAAGTAGCCTATTTTAGGGTCATCTAGTCTATGCTCTGTCTCATTTTTCTCTCTTCTGTCTCTTTGCCTTTGTTCAAACATTTTTGAATATAACTCCTATCTTTGCCTTTTGGAGTTCTGCAGTTCCTTCAGGGAGAAGGTTAGATATGACCTTTTCCATTTAAGCCTTTCCTGATGTTCCTTAAACTTCTCAGAGTACTTTCACTTGATTAATTCTTCATACATTCAAACCTTTCCATTCATTTTCTTATCTTTCCTAGGATCACATATTCAGAGGTAGAGGAAACCATCAGATCCAAGCTCCTCATTTTACAGAGGAGCAAAGCAAGCCTCAGAGAGGCTAAGTGACTTGTTCAGGATCACCTTGTAGCTACTTAGTGACCCAAGCCAGATTTGAACTTGGGTTTTCCTGACTCCAATTCTAGTATCCTATCCACTATACCATATTGCTTCTCCATTTAGATTGCATGTTTCTTGAGATCAGAGCTAGAATCTCATCTTTTACCACTATGTCTTTGCACAGGGAGCTCCACTGCTTCCTGGGAAGTTCTCCCTTTTCACGTTCTCCTCTTGTAACTTTTATATCCATTCAAGACTTGTATCAAGTGCCTACTCCTTCAAGAAGTCTTTTCTGAGTGTTCCATTTGTTAGTGCTCTCCATGAATCACTTAGTCTACAAATATATAAACACACACACACACACATATTTATATGTATACGTACATACTCACATGCATATCTTTCATTAACTTACCTATGAGCATGTTGTGTTCCATTAGTACTATAGAAAGCATGTTCCATGAGAGCAAGGACTGTCAGTTTTGGAATGGTATCTTCAGTGCCTTGTATAGTATCTGGTACTTAGTGTTGTTGTTCAGGCATTTTTAGTCATGTTCAACTCTTTGTGACTCTATTTAGTGTCTTCTTGGCAAAGAAACTGAAGTGGTTTGTCATTTCCTTCTCCAGTATGTTTTACAGATGAAGAAACTGAGGCAAACAGGGCTACTTGACCTATCCAGGATCACAGAGCTAATAAGTGTCTGAGGTCAGATTTGACTCATGAAAATGAATCTTCCTGACTCCAGGCCTGGCATTCTATCCACTGCACCACCTAGCTGCCCTGGTACATAGTATACACATAATGATGTTTGTTGGTTCTTTGAAAGATATTTCATAGCATAATAATGTGTGCTTAGTAAGCACTTGTTAAAATTTAATTTGAACAAATAAAATGGATTCTAATAAAATTGATTTCACATATTATTTTACAGCACATATTCAAGCAAGTCATACATCGTCTTTATAAAGGTAATATAATTTGGGAAGGGGGAAGATCTCACTTACTTTTTAGTACAGCTGGTAATTTACATTCATCTTGACCTATAGAGATTCATAATAGGTTTCCAAACTTTCTACTTTCTTTATCACTGGATTAAATCTAGACCAAACTGGCAGAGAGTGACTAAAAGTCATTACTGACTACCTCAGTGTTCAATGGTTTGTGGTAAATGTGTTGCTGGTCTCACATCAATTCTTTGCGAATGAGTGTCCACATCATTACAACCACTAGGACTATTGATACCTGAATTAGTACCCTGAAAAGGCACAGAGTCTGATCTTATATCACCTTTAATCTCTGCAAGTGAGGGCAGTAGTACTTTAACAGGTGAGGATCTTGTCAAGCACTATACCTGCTCTGGGGTTAACTAAAGAACTTACTCTCTGGGCTGTCATTATGGCATCTTTAATGAAGGTCTTTTAAAATGAATCTGTACTTGCAACACAACATAGTTTTTTTGTATTAAGCTTCACTTGAGCAAAAGATGAAAGTGATACTTTGATTTCTAATTAGAACAGGAATATATTGGAAGTCTTCAGATATACAGTTGAAATGGCTTAGATAGAGTTCACTTCTTTAAATATTGATTGTCATACTAATACCATCATAACAATAATTGACAATCATATAGAATACTGGAGTTTACAAAGTACTTGCCTCACAATAAATCTGTGACATAGGAAATAAAATATTATCATCATTTTGCAAATTAGAATGTTAGGGCTAAGAGAGATGAAGGAACTTCCCCAAGATTAAACAACTATGAAGTAGCAAAGCTGCAACTCTAACCCAGCTCTTTTTTCTCCTTATTTGCAAAAGATTCCATTCTAGTGCCAGGGTCCTCAGCTGGAATAGGGAGTATGGTATGCCCTCTCAACTCCCCTCATGTAAGAGGTTACCCAGATTCTTCATCTCTTCTATACTGATAATCAGGCATACACTCCGTTTGCAACAGTTACGGTCTAGGTCCCTCCAGGTGCTGTCCCCTATTAAGTGGAGATCACCACTCACACCACTTGAATCATTAATATATAAATCATTTTGATTATTATAAATACCCAAATTAACTATGAAGGACCTATGAAGGAAGCCACTATCTGCATCCAGAGCAAGAACTGATGAATAGAAGTACGCAGAGAATGATTGTATACATATGTATGCATGTATTTATACATATATTTATGTATGTATGCACATATACATATGTGTGTCTAATGGTGGCCATGTCTGGGTGGGAGGGAGGGAAGAAAAAAGGGAAAGAAAGAAAGTTACTTGATAACTTTGTTATGTATTTAAAAAGAATAGCAAGTTATACATAATAGACCTGCAGTTTCATGTGCAATCAATTTTTTAAAATTCTACTATGTTATGGAAATGATTGTGTTATTTCATAAATTAAAAATAATCTTTCAAAGAATTTTTAAAAATAAGATGAAGGACCAATAGGTCTTACTATATTCCCTGCTGCTGAACCCCAAAGTCCACTGGCTTTTACAATCTGCCCTGCCCCACCCCTACCCCTGTCCTGTACTGAACCCTAAGTTTATTCAGGCCTTTCCATATGTCTTGCTACTGTGCCTTATTCCTACCTGACCTATTGATGCACCATAAGGATCTTTGTACCTTATCTTCTATAAGGATATTACACCTTTAACATGTTTCAGCATTTCCATCAATCCTACAGATGAACCAATTTATACATGCTGTCACCTGCAATTCAAATGTGAAAAAGATTCTTCTACTTCTCTATTTGTATTTCCAAAACTTAAGTGCTTGGCTACAGTAAGTGAATCATTAACATTTTAAATTAATCAATTAATTTGTTCATTCATTTGTTCTACCATAGGGCTCTTCTCAATATATCATGCTGCCCCTAACTGTATCACATTTCTTCTCCTAATACTCTATTTTTTTTCATTATTACATGTTGCAATTCAAAGGACCAATCTGAAGGTCTATTTCAGTGAAAATCATTGGATTATACGAGACACTTAAACATAATATTATAAATTATGAATGTGATAAAAATAGAAAGCACTTGAGTCTTGAAAGAAGACAGAGAATTTAGGTAAGTCAGCTGCAGAGATTTATTGAAAACAGAACTCCAGAAAATTATGCTTCCAGTTGTAACAACTTAGGAAAAACAACCAAATTTACTAATAATATTTATTCGTTTTCTGTTTGAGAAAAGAATTTCTACTCTACTAAATGATTTCCCACATTTCCCTTAAAAGTAGTGAGCTGCCCAAGTATATTTAAGTTTTGTTTTGATTTCATGTCATTTCATGAATTTATTTATTTCACTGGGTTGATTCTATCACTGAAAAACAATTGAAGTTGCATGCCAGTCCTTAGAGGAACCATACTGTCTCCTTAAGTATATGTCATGCAGGGGAATATGGTAACTGTCTAGACTTGGCATCCCTTATTCTTAGTCAAAATTTCCAGGGTGGCTAAGTTTTTTCTAATTTATAAATGGTTGTTTTCCATCTACTTTGTGAGATAAATGGAAGATCAGACCCTGTCAAAGTAACTATGTCAAATGCAAAGTACTTAGTCAACGATATGCTATGAAAAATGCCTGCCTATGGATGACAAAGTAGGATTCCTGTAGTGTGTGCTGATACAGAACAAATGGAAATACCAATGAACCAGAAGTTTGGCAATATTAGGAGTCAGAAAGTGGAATTTCATCTTGGACCTGGAGGACAATTGATTATGGAAAAGGCAGTTGAGAAGGGTGGAAATCTTTTTGCCACATGTCTTCTGTGCTAAATGACAAAATGGTGGAAGAAACTGACTTTTAGGGCCAGAACGTGCAGCATTTCATGAAGTGGAAATGCTGGGCTAGAAGCAGAAAGTGAGGAATTTGACCTTTGTTGCTCAAAAGTGTAGGAGACTTCTGACAAACCATAATTCAGACATGAAGGAGAAATGAAAGTGCGGGAGAGAACTCTTCCTTTTCTCTCTCTTATATTTGGGACTTTTATGGAGATGTCCCTTGAAATATGAAACTTGCATGCTCTAGTATTTCCCATTCTTAGGAGGCCAATATGGCTTAGCAGATAGTGCTTTGGACCTTGAATGAGGAAGATTTGGGTTAAAATCCTACCTCAGATGCTTGTTAGCTATGAGGATCTAGGCAGTCACAACCTCTCTTAAGTTTACTTTTTAAAATGGGAATAACAGTAGAACTCATTCCACAGGGTTGTTGTGAGGATCAAATTAGATAGTACATAAAAAGCCATTTTTTAAAACCTAAAAGCACTATGAAAGTGGGAGCTATTGTGATTTCTTCAGTCTCGTGATTTTCAAAGACTTCACTCTGAGCCTAGAAGCAGAAAAGTCAGAGTATGAAGCCTCTGGAAAAGTATAATTCAATTTTCCTTTATATGCCTTCTGCATGAAAAGATGCTTAAGAATTCACATGGGTGTTAAAAATATCCACACACAAAAAGTAGTCATTTGATAGATCACCAGGTTTGCTATTCAGTTATTTTCCCTAAAATTGTTCAATATGTATATTAATCTTGTGTGTTTGCTAAATAGCTTTAACTTCATCTGGGGAGAAATATGTGAGTGTGATTAATTGGAGCAAAATCTACTGAAATGTGTTATTCAACCAAATTTTATTCTAGACATCTTGAAGAAATAACTTCCATATCCAAATCACGGATCTAGGAATCTATGATACAAAGATAACAAAGAAAGGGTTCCTGGCTTTAAAGAACTTTCTTTTGGAAGGATACAATATGCATGCAATGTAATTTAAAAAAGGAGAGGGTATTAATATTTGAAGGTGTCAAGGAAAGCTTAGTGGAAGAGGAGGCACAAAAGCTGATCCTTGAAAGAAGAAAAATAAAAGATTGTGAGAATTGAAGAAGAGGAAGGTCTGCACTGAAAGAAGTGGGGATAGTGCATATGAAAGCAGAATCTTCTAATAGATTATGTAGATTATAAAGTTAATTCTCCTGGAAAATGTAAGCATCATTCTCATTTGTAATTTGGAAAAAGAAGGCATGTACATTTTGCAGACAGCGAATCTGGTGGCATGGGAATTTCAGTCAAGGATAGCAAAGTGAAGCAGGGATATGCCTGAGAGGAAATATGGCCCAGTAAAGCCATGGTGGATTGGAAGTAACAAAGACCTGAATTTTAGTCTTAACGCTGACATTGACTAACTTTGTGAACGTGTGTGAGTCATTTAACACCAATGTGCCTCAAATTCTTCATCTTTAAGTTGGGGATAATATTAGTCATTGTTACTTTACATGGTTGTTTCAAGGCTCAAATAAGTTAATGTGTGTTACACATTGTATAAATGCCAGTTGTTCTGCTCACTCTAGGCACTCTTTTTTTAATTAAAAAAATGATAAACTTAGACAACATTATACACAATGGTTACTTCTGCTTTCTATTCATAAATCACAAATGCTCCACTAAACACAAAAAATGAAAAATGTATAAATAGTTTCTTTGGATTAATCATTATACAATTTTTTTTTCTTGTTTATCTTTTCTCTGGGTGGCAGCATTTTAAATTAGATAGAGAGCTGGCTTCAGAATCAAGACAGAGGGTTCAAGCTCTGTCTCTGGCCTATACCAGTTGTGAGAGCCTGGGGCCAAGGCAGTTAACCTTGCTCAGTGTTCCAAGCACTTTCCTAAAACTGTTCTCTGATAACGAGCAACTTAAACCAATAAAATCAAAAGTATGGTTGAAACACAAATACACAAACCAATAGCAGCTACAACCACAACAAGGAAACCTTTCTCTAAAGATAAGCAGACCTAGACCTTGGGGTCTGTTATGAGAGTTTGGCCTTTTTTTTTTTGGCCCAGAAACATTTTCCCATTTTTCTTCCTAGCCACAATTTCTAAATTTCTGCTGCCCTTAGTGGGGACATTATTCTTACTTCCCTAACCTTTGTCCTAGCACAACCTTGGTCTCTACCTCTGGAAATTCCTTAGACTCTGTGACCCTTTGCTTTCCAGGAATCGTCACCCTTGCTCTTTTCGATGCCTGGTTGCTGTTTCCAAGTTATGGAGTTCGCATACAGGCACTCTCTTTCCAGTTGATTTTATGCATTTGTATTCCCCATCAGAAAGTAATCTCTTTGAGGGCAGGACTATCTTCTTTTCATGCATTTGTGTCCCTAAGCATAGTGTAGTTCATGGCACATAGAAAGCACTTAATAAATGCTCTGTCTATCTATCTAGCTAGCTAGCTAGCTATCTACACGGCCTCTGCCTCGTGGTGTTTCAGATTGCACTAGCAAGGTTACATTTATAACACAACTACTCTCTGAAGAAATAATAATCATAATCCTAGATAACATTTATATAATGCTTTAAGGGTTGAAAATCACTTTTCAGATATCTCATCCATGCCCCCCATCCCTGCACCAAAACCCTAGGAGTTAGATGCTATTATTATTATTCCCATTTTATGGATGAGGAAAACTGAGGTGAATAGAAGTTAAGTGACTGGCTCACAGTTGCACAACTACTAAATGTCAGAGACTGGATTTTAACTCAGATCTTCCTGAGGAGATGGTCCAATATTATATTCACTGTACCACATAGCTGACATAAGGAGCTCCAAGTCTCTAGGTCTTATTTTTACATATACTTCTGTTTCCTACCCCTGGATGGGTGCTTGTAGGTTAACTATGCTTTCTTCTGGCTCTTCATCATTCTCTCTGAGGTTCTTAAAATTATGGAAAATTAATTTTCCATTTTACTGTCTTACATTTTGGATTTAGCAAGTCAAAACATAGCTTAAGTAGGTTGAATCATGGGCCCAGAGTAAGTCATGCAGTCATATCTTTAAAGATATAGATAGACTCACAAAATTGCCAAACCAAAAAAGACTTTAGAAATTCTAAACAGACTATTAAGTCATTTTCCCCACAAAAATCCATGTTGTTTTTCAGAAAGGTTGGATCTATTCATAGGTACGTCCTTCTAATATTGACTAATCCCATCTTTGTCATCTATGCCAAGTTTTGATGTGCACTTCTTTTATAATTAGTTATTTGGAGCATATCCATATTGTTGTAATAGTTTAGTTCTTCTGAGTCCAATTATTTGTTTCTTTTGACAACTTATTCATCATAATCTTATATATTTGTGTTAATTCCTTATATAGCTTGACTATCATATTTTTTTTATCAGATATTTGATAAAAATAATCTCTACAGTCTTCCATGGAGCTTTCTTATTCAAGCTATTCTGACTGTGTATTTGTGTAAAAAGGCAATTTGTGTAAATTAATGCAATCTAAATTATTTAATTTATATAAGATCTCCATATATCATCTTGCATCATAATTTGACCTCTAGTCTTAATTATGAAAGATATCTGCAGCAATTTTTTCTCCAAATTTTCTTATGATATGATTCCCCCCCCCATCCTTCTGGAATGTATTGTGGTATATAATGTATGATGCTAGTCTAAACGTATTTTTTCTCACAAATTTCTTTCCAGTTTTTCTAGGCATTATCATCTAATAATGAGTCCTTCAAGTACTCTAGTTTCTCAAGTTTATTAAACATTGGGTTGAATCCAATTGTTCTTTCTTATCTGGTCTGTCTCACTGAAAAACTTTTCTATTTTTAATCTATGTGAACTAATTTTGATGATCACTACTTTATAATTTAATTTAAGTAATAGAAATACCACTCCCTCATCATTTTTCCTACTTCCTTTGAAATTCTGAATCTTTTCTACATTCTTCCCTTGAAGTCATTCTTCCCTTGAAATACTAGACCTAGTTCTACTCACGAGATTCTAGAATTATGTTCTTCCAAATGAATTTTATTTTTATCTAGTTTTATATAATAAGCTTTGACAACTTAGTTTATATTAAACTAAATTCTCAATATTTACATTAATTAAAAGTTCTATTCTAATTTATATTGAAACAGTTCAAGCATGAGCAATGATTGACTTTCCAGTTATTTAAGCCATTCTAATTTCTTTAATGAGTGTTTTGGAATAGTATTTATATGTCAGGTATATATTTTGATAGATTTATTCACATATTTATGATTGTATATATGCTTGTGTGATATCTTTATATATGTATATTTGCATTAACAATTATGTCTCTCTTTCTATATATATGGGAATTTAGCTTCTAACATCTTATTAAAAACATTAAATGTTTCACTTGGTTGCTCTGCTGATTATCAGGGTTTTTTCTAGGCAAATCATTATAATATCATTATTTCTTAATCAAATTGAACTACAAATAAGATTAACTTCATCTACTTGTTACCAATTTCATATGTTCAATTCTTTTGTCTTATTGTTGACATTAGCATTTCTACAAATATGTCCAATAATAGTGGGAAGAGGGTAATATCTTTGCCTTATTTTTATATTTACTTGGAAAGATTTTAACATTTTTATCTTGTTAAAGAAGTGGGAGCTTTGTTTTGCACACACATATATGTACACACATACATACATACATATATGAAACACATTGTGTGAAAAAAATTATTTGATGTGAAAACCATTTTATTTCATAGTATGAATTAATGTATAAATATTAACATAGGAAATCCATGTATTCTGTATTTGAATACCCAAAATTGCTTCCAGTCTGATGGACTGCCATATTCAAAATCTCTCATAAAACTAATTGATGGGGGCCACTAAGTGGCACAGTGGATAGAGCACTGGCTCTTGAGTCAGGAGGATCTGAGTTCAAATCCAGCCTCAGACACAAACCACTCACTAGCTGTGTGACACTGGGTAAGTCACTTAACCCCAATTGCCTCATAAAAAACAAACGTACAAACAAAACTGATTGATTATGTTTATGAATATGAATAGAAGCTAAACTTTTGGGAAATTTGCATTTCTCACGATGCTTCTGATTTTGTAAACAATGCCCCCCCCATAAAACTCATTCCTATCCAAGTATCCTGGTAAGCCTTAGTATAGGATTGAAAACATGTTTAATAAGGGCTTGATACATCTTGGCAGTGAAAAGGAATCTGGGTCTTTAGGACAATGAGAAAGGCCACCCTAAAATATGCAAAGTAAAAATAGCAATAATGTAGCAATATATTAATAAATAGCATACAAATTTGTAATAACTAGTGATAAAATATAACAATATACAGGACAGTTACAAAAATGCAAATGAAAAGGAGAATTGAACAAAATGGGATATTGTACAATAATAATAGCCCCAGATTTATAAATTTTCCCTATTCTCTTTGGAGAGAGGAGGGAATACCAGTGTTTAATACTGCAGGTACAGTAAGACATAGTTAATATGTTGATTGGTTTTATTGATCTATCTATCCGCTCATATATGCATGTATGTGTATATGTGTATGTGTATTTCTGTCACTGGACAAGGCTTATCTATAAATAATGAGGGATATAAATAATCTTAAAATGAAAGTGATATAAAAAATTCATTAAAAAATGGAAAAAATTAGTAGGAAAATATTTTCAAGGTAACAATTTCTATTGTTCATCAGCTCATATATTCAACACGTTTTAAGTTACTTACTATATATGAAATGTTACCTGAAGAGTGGTACAATGAAAAGAATATCACTACTTGAGTGACAGAACTTCTTAAATCTTACCTCTAATGAATCTTATAGGTGGGACTTTGGACAAATTACTTAAGTTTCCTGTCTCTCAGTTTTCTCACCTATAAAATTAGAGGGTTGAACTAGATGACTTCTTAGATACCTTCTGGTTTTAGTTTTATGGTACTATGTACCAGAGAAATGCATTAAAAAATGGACACTTTATAAAAGAGGGAATGGGTTGGCATTCATTCCCACCTGACCTCATCTTTGTTGAGTCTTGCATCTACTTATGTAATGGTAAACACTTGCCACAATCAAATGCAAGTACAATCACCTCCATTCCTCTTTCTAGTTGTTTCCCCTCCCCCATTAATTTCCCCACCCCAAGCAAATTCTTGATCACTTTTTAGAAAGCTACCTTAAGAAATGTAGGAATATCTTCTAAGAAGATGTGCAGATATAAAAGAGATGATTGTAAAAGTGGAGTTCTAGTCCATAGTTGCCTAATATTTAGATAAGTATTTAAGTATGATGTTAAAGTTTCCCTGAGGTGCATTTAAGATTACACTTTCTTGAAAGTATGCGCTTTGTGGCCAATTAGTGAATACTGCTTACCTATTGCCTTTATTTGATATATTTCCCATTGAAAACTCTATGTGCCCTACAGAATTCTGAATGCATATCAGCACAAGACTCTCTCTATGTTGCAAATATATGGAGGGGAAAATTAAAAATAATGTTAAGAATAGGGTTTCCACTTAATGCTGGGAGACCAAATTTATATTCTGTTTATATTTCTTAGAATCTTGACCGTGAAGTGGAGGAGTGAGGTTAGGAGAAGCTAGGAGCAGTGAAAGGCTGAAGTCCAAGAGAATTTCCTTTTTTTAAAATAAAATCAAATCAACTATGTTCATGAATGGACAAAGAATTTGTAAAAAGAGATAGAGAGGGAATAAAGGTCCTTGGGTGTTAATCATTCAGCATTGAGAATTTAACTCATTCAGGCCTCTGTCAAATGCTTTCTTGAGATCATAAAATAAAAGAAAAAATATTATCTGTTTCTGCTTCATCTGTAAAATTGAAATAATAATATATACCTGTCCCTTGGGGATATTAAAAATAATTAGTTAATGCTCCTAAAGAATTTTGAAAAGTCATTCATATATAGTAAAATCTCATTAGTATATATTAAACTAACTCCAAATTTCTGATAACTTGATCTTGGCTGTGCATTACATTTGTAAAATCTTTGAAGCAAGGGCACATAAATTAATCCAGTAAGCAAGATTTCTGTAGGCTATTTAAACTGCTGGAGAGAACAAAAACTCTTTTTGTGGCCTTTAGCATATTATATGAGAATGGATGCTATAAATTACGAATTAGTCTTATCTTTTCATTAAAGCTTTGTAAACACTGTGAACAGTTCACTTCAGTTTCTGTAAACTGAATGTAATCAAGTTGCAATTATTTTAAAATATTCTGTAACACAGCCTTTCCCAAATTAATCTAAATGAGTCCTCTTTTACTACGGTAGTTTTGTTCCCATTCAAGTGCAAGTAGTCTTTACTGTGTGGATGCTTAGGTGAAATTCATATTGCCCCTTGATTCTATTCTAGATATGAATTTAAATTTATAGAAATGTCCAGGATGGGGGCTCAGCTCTTCAATTTTCACTGTGTAGTTAATACAAGAATGCTATTGCCCAATGTAAGACTATATAATAGAGAGGAAGAACATTCTAATCCAATTGTCTTTGTGTTCTTTTCTCTGGGTTCTATCATATCCAAGGAGACTTGGACGGGAAGAGTTCATATATGTTTTTTAGTGTGTTGACAATTAGTTATACCATTTGTCATCATCATAAAAACAGCAATAAAACAAAAACTACAATAAAAACAAATATTTAAGAGCCATTCAAAGCACTATGCTAGATGTTAGCCAAGATACAAATACTAAATAGAGCATGAAAATAAGGAATCTGATACATGTAGAAAAAATAGTAAATGCATCAAAAGTTAACATGTTAAAGATGAGCTTTTATCAAATATTCTTCATAAGTGCAACAAAGGATATACCTGAAGTCTTAGTGAAAATATTTAACCAATTTATAAACTGAGATGCAGTACTTTTAGCCATCTCAAGCTGTCTGTTTTTGTCCAACAGTTGAAAAATCCTACCTTGTACACACACACACACACACACATATACACACACGTGATCTTCTGGTGATTCTGTATGAAAAATATTATTCAAACAACACAGTCACTGAAGAATCAACATTTAGGTTGACCCAAATGACAATGGAGAGATGCCTTTTGGTCAAAAGTAGATTGCAACTTGGTTCTTATATTGACCTTGGTGCAGAAAGTGGCAGAAAGGTTATCACTGATGAAATATATGATTGGAAATGGAAGTTGGTCAGTCATATGGAGAGAGGGAGGAAAAATGGATGGATAATCTCAGTACTGATCCAATACTCATGGGAAAAAAAAAAAGACCTAAAGGAAGACCTTTAATATATTAGATAGACAGGGCACCTGGACCAAGAATCATATAAGAATAGCAATGAGTAGATTATGATCTTCACCAAAGGACAGTGATGAGATCATAGACAAACTATACAGAGGTAAGGATGATTTAGTGTGTCATCATGTGGTTGTTGTAGTTATATCTGACTCTTCATGACCCAGTAGGCCTCTGTCTGTGGGTTTTTCTTGGCAAAGATACTGGAATAGTTTGCCATTTCCTACTCCAGCTCATTTTATAGGTGAAGAAACTGAGGCAAACAAGGTTAAGTGACTTGCCCAGGGTCACACAGCTATTAAGTGTCTGAGGCCAGATTTGAAATCACTGAGATAAGCCTTACTGAATCCAGGCCTAGCTCTCTATCCACTGTGCCACCTAGCTGCCCAGTGTGTTACTATATCCAAGCAATCCAACTAATTTAATCCTGAGGCACCAAAGTGACCTAGACCATTGATCTAGAGTAGGGAGGGACCACAGAGGTTATCTAGTGATCCTCTGGGGAAGGTAAGGTGACAAACCCTGTTTGCCTCAGCTTCCTTATCTGTAAAATAAGCTAGAGAAGGAAATGACAAAGTACTCCATTATCTCTGCCAAGTAAACCCTAAATGGGGTCATGAAGAGTCACACACCACTGAACCACAACAACAAATCATCCTCCTTGTTCTCTGCATTAAAGAAAGTGAGGCTTTGGGAAGTTGTGATGTTTATACGGTCACACAGGAGAAGAATCAGGATGTGAACTTAGATGCTTTGACTCCAAATCTAGCAGTCATTATATTGTAGGGTGCTACAGCAATGAATAAGGTATTATGGCTCTCTAATATTATTGTAACCTCCTCCTAAAGCATAAGCTGACCAAAAGGTACATAAGTAATCATTCCTCTATTCCCTACTAGAAGAAACTCTCTGAGCTTTTTGCTCCATCTATCTTTAGATGGAGCTATTTGTTAGGTAATTTCAAATGTCTGTTTAAAAATATTTTTCTTAGCTATGCGAGAGCAAAAAAGCTCAGGAATCTGAAGCTTTAAAAAACTGAATCAGAAAGGGGTTTATTGAGAAACTTATGTAAAAGAACTATAATTATTGCAAGTCAGATAATTATTATTTCTAATCAATGTTCAAAACAACCAAAAAACACTAAAATTAGGTATTTAATATCTTCATTTATTTTTCCCATTTTGTTCTGTGTTTATAGTCTCTTGTGTATTATAGTAATATCTTGAAATGGTTAATGATCTTCAGGAACTGCCTAACTATATCCCTGAGAGTAGCTTATGTGCTGAGATCATTTGAATATATCTTTAAGATGTGATTTTTTTGGGGGTAATGGAAGTTTGGGTCAAGAACAGTTACAGCAATACCTGGTTTTCACACTCCCACATTGTGAAGACTACATCAGCTGTTTTTTTTTTCCTTTTTTCTGTGACACTCTTCAGACCAGCTTTGTTAAGAGTAGGATGGCTGTTCCATTAACACAGAGGCTTATTAATACAATTATGTTTAAAACTATTTTTGCAGATCCAGTGCAGTCAGGTCTTTAGGGGTTGTAATACTCAGCTGTGAAAATTGCTTCAGGCCAAAGCTTGGCACAATCAGGTCCCAGTTTTATGGAGAATTTTAGATTTTATGAATTAAAATTAGAAAAACAAAGCATCAGCAAGAAGTATGATAGATGTTTTGTTAGTATTCTAGAAACAAACAAAACAACTACTAAAATAGGGAAAAGAAAAGTATTTTAAATGAACTTCTAAACTAAAATTTGTATTTACAAAATTGTAGCTAAATTTATATGACTGATCAAATATTTTTAAAAATGACATTTATGAGCCAAATATATAAACTGAAATAAGTGCTAGGTATGTATTTTGAGGAATGTCCTATTTGTATTAATGAGACATTGTCAAAAGATGTTGACAGGAGAAAAATTTACATAAATCTACAGCCTGATCATTTGTCCTCAGTTTTCATGGTATTTCTGGATCATAATCAAAATAAGAAGGATATCATGTTCTTTCCCTTTTAAAAAGGGTTAAATAAACAGAACAGGTCGGGACTGACTTAGTCTAGGCAGCTAGTTCAGGCTCAAGAATGGAATAAAATGAGGCAAACAAACTAACAGTTATCAAAAGTTTTACTTAGAGATAAGAGTGAAAGGTTATACAGCAAAGATAAAGCCACAATTCAGGTGTATACTGCTTTCTGCATCTCTGTTTCCCATGTTAGTGTCACAGTGGATAAGTCTATGTAAGGTTGTTTAGTTGCTTTGGTTGTGTACAACTCTCTGTGACCCCATATGGAGTTTTCTTGGCAAGTGGTTTGCCATTTTTTTCTTCAGCTCATTTTAGATATGAGGAAACTGAGGCAATTAGGTTTAAGTGACGTGCCTAGGGTCATAATGCTAATAATCTAATAAGCTGAGGCCACATTTGAAAGCAGGAAAATGACTTTTCCTGACACCAGGCTCAGTGCTCTATTGACTCTGCCACCTAGCTGTCTAGTACCAAAATGAATACATAAATTGGAGAGAAAACCGACTTAAGTGATTTTACTTATATGGTAACACACCATTTCAAATGAAAAGAGCTCAAGATGAACCTAATTAGAATCAGAAAGTTAGTCATAAATTGTATATATTTGGACTCCATCCTTCATATTTTTTCACGTTTATTTTTCATGAGGACTTTTGTTTCAAGGTCACTTTGTTTCTGAAAACTGATGGTTTGCTGTAAATAAATTCATAATAATTTCTTGCTCCAAAGATACATAGAATACAAAAAGATAAGGTTAGGAATGAAATAAATTTAAAGGTAGACCAAATATGTCAAAGTTCATAGGCCCACAGGGGTGGTATTGAAGTCCTGTGATTTTGGTAATATGTAATACTATAATAAATTTGCATTTTACATAGAATAACTAATTTCAATGATTAATTATAGTAATTATCTGATATAATTTAAATGTATTTTTCCCTGAGATTATACCTTTTTTTCCCTTATCCACAGGCTCTTATCATCATTAGGAAAATATTCATACACATACACACCCACAACCACACACCCACACCCACACACACACATACACTCACACATACACACACACACTCACACATACACACACACACTCACACACAAAGACCAAAAGGCTTTTTAGTAATGAATCGTTTGTTAAAACTGAAAGCATGGCACAATATTAAAATGTTTTATATACTGACCTATTACTATGCAAAATTGAGCCCAGTTCAATACCCATTTTCAACAACTGTCTAAGATCTTTGGGGGAAATAAGTATATATTGCCTACTGGCAGCTAGGTGGCTCAGAGGACAGAATGCTAGGCCTGAAGGAAGGAAGACTCATCTGGCCTCAGACAATTATAGCTGAGTGACCCTGGGCAAGTTACTTAACCCTGTTTGCCTCAATTCCTCAAACTGTAAAATAAGCTGGAGAAGGAAATGGCAAACCATGCCAGTATCTTTCCCAAGAAAACCCCAAATGAGGTCATGAAGAGTCAGAGCTAAAAAATGACTAAACAATAACAACATAATGCCTACTACTGCCAGGAACTATGATAAATGCTTTACAAATATATTCTTATTTGAGATTCACAACCTTGGTAGGCAGGTATTATTCCTGTTTTACTGTTGAAGAAATGAAGGCAAACAGAGGTTAAGTGATTTGTCCAGGATCAAACAGTAAGTATTTGAGGCTGAATTTGAACTCAGATTTTTATGACACCAGGACCAGCACTCTAGCTACCATACTATGTAGCTGCCTTTATATGCATAAATTGAAGAGATAGCTCAATGAACTGTCTATCCAGCTGTATGGCCTATTTTGTACAATGTATTCTGTTAATTTTTTTTTAGTGCAGATGGTTAAATAAATCTTTAAAAAACAAAACAAAACAAAACTACTGATTTAATCAGAATGCATAGTAGTTCCATAGCGCAGTGCAGAAGGTACAATGACTTCATATATGCTAATATAGAACTTTTCACACATTAATCATTAATCAGAGTTTATTGAATGAAACAGAATTGCATCCTTTTCCTCTCAAGCTTCATTGTGATTACGGCCAGGTAAGATGATTAGGTGTGTCATGAAATGATTTTTCTTGTAGCTTTCAGGTATGCAGCACTGGCAACTCTTCCTTCCCTTCATTTCTAATTAGAAACAGATATTCTATTTATCTCCAACTTCCTCATGCTTTCTGATTTAATTTACAGTAAGAATGTCACTACAGATATGATTTATTTCCTCTGGAAGCATATCAACTTAATTATTTGACAAAGATCATATAAAAACATGCCAAGGGTTAATTCATATTTGAATATAACCTGAGAGCTGTATGCTTTTTTTTTTTAACACCCTCTATTACTTTTCCCTCCATGATATGAGGGAGGGATGTACAAGAATGATGGCCATTTGGTATTTTATCACTTGCATGCATTTCCACAGCCAAAACATTTGTCTCTTAGTTATTGCTTCAGTTCATTGATTAAACTTTTTTTTTTGATTTTTAAAATTTATTCTGAATTTAAGTACAAAATTAGGAAAAAAAATTGCCATGTTTTAATTATTATTAAAACATTTGAGCTTCATGTTAAAAAAATACCATTTAGCACTTATTCAAAGTTAATGTTCTATGTTTTGATGCAGCTCTAAAAAAAGCTTGGTTATCTGGCTGTGTAGCCCATGGAAGAATCATAAAATCATAAAATTTTAGACTTGCAAGGAGCTTCTTCAGTTGTCTAGTGAAACTCATAAAAAAAAAAAAAAAGGAATCTCCGTTATGACATACCCAAGAATGAATACACCCAAGAATTGATTATCCAGGTTCATGCTCAAGAACATTCTAAAACAGACTAGCACAACATGTAAAGTTCCTCAGGCAGCAAATAGGTTAGACTAGAGACAGACCAATGATGGTTGGTTACTGCTGGTCATGTGACAGGTTAGACTAGAGACAGACTGATGATGGTTCCTTGCTGCAAGTCACATGACAGGTTAGATTAGCAATCAGCTATGGTTGGTAGCTGTGGCTCCTGTGACAAACAGGAGCATGCACAGTGGAAACCCTACATTATTCCACGGGTGGTATGGTGTGCAGGCCTGTTGCATAAGGATCACCTACTGCCTTTCACCACCCATTCCACTTTCTAGCAGCTCTAATTTTCAGAAAGGTTTTTTTTTCCCTGCCCCCTCTGGAATAAGACTAACTTTACCTTTATGGAACTCTTATCTTTCGTTCCTAGTCCTGTCCTCTGGGACTAGCAGATTAGAAGAAACTAATCAGAGTGAATGCTTTGAGGAAGCCACAAGGATAGTAGAAGAAAAGTAAAAGAAAAAAAGTATAAAAGGGAAGGAGACAGAGACAAGTATAAAGAGTAGATGTACACATATGTTTAAAAGCAGAGAAGTCTGTACCATTAAATATAGTAAAAATTATTGCTATCTGCTTAAATAGCCTTTGATGGCATCATTGTATTTACAATGCAATAATTAATGTTTATTATTCTGATCCTGAGTCATTAAGAACAGGTGAAAATTTCACTATGAAAGGCAGAGTGTTGCAGTGGACAGAATGATATACTAAGACTCAGAAAGAGCTCATCCCTGATACTTGATTAGCTGGGTGACCAAGGGTAAGCAGTTCAAGTAACTTTGTAAAACTAATCTATTTACACATTCATCTTAAATGTATTGAAGTGTTTAATATGACCTATTTAAGACAATAGGAAATTGGGCACTAGATTTTCTAAAAATTTCTAACCAAGTCATTCTTTTAAAAAAATTGATATTTAATTATTATAAACTTCAGTCATATGGAATATTCACTTTTGATAATGCTGAATAAATTATCACTGTTGTAGACTTTTTTCTTCAAATACAATGAAATTATTCTTATTGACATGGATCACTCCACTACATAAAATTGTTCCATGGAAGTGAAACAGGCATTTGTTTCTTTATTAACCAAATATTTATTTAGCTGTTACAGAGCTAAATACTTGGAAACACAATTAAAATAAAAAGCTAGTAAACTCAAGAATTATGAATTTCTGTAGAATACATTCACTTTTTCAGGTTTCTAGGGCCCATTTGGTTCATGATATTTTGTTTTCTTTTATCATTGGCATCCTCCTGGTTCAGTACTGATCTTGGATGTTGTTTTGAGGCATTTGTGACACTATGGCTATTTTACCAATAAGGCATCTGAGTCTGACTTGAACTACTAAGAGCTACATTAGATATTTATAGAATTTTAAGGATACTTTAATGCTTCCCAAAAATATAATTATATACTCATTGTACATAAGAATAGCAATTTGGGAGGTACTGCCCTTAAAAAAAAAACACCGACCCTGACAAGTCATAATGTAACCATTAAGCATATTATTACTCCAGGACATCAAATGCTTATTTGTCAGACTTTGACCTTTCCTGTTTTGTAAGCTATTTTCATGAATGCTTTTCAAAATCAATCCTAGTTTTTAAACTTAAAGTAACAGTAACAGGTCAGTAGGCAAGTAGAGAGTTATTTTGGAGAGAGGGAAAAATTACAAAGTGTCTTCATAAATCTTTGAGATTTTCTTCTATTTCACCATGATTAAAACGTGAATTATAATTTCATTTCTACTTTTGACTTATATTTAGATCAGGTGAATAAAAATATCAAGGGAAATGGAAAGATATATTCACTTGATTATAAGTGGATAATTGAATCAATTTGCACTGATACATCTGGGCTAGTGTGTTCCAACAGAAAGTGCCATGGGGAGTGTGAAGTGCTTATTAATATGCGAGTTGCTACACAAAGAAATCCACTTGGCTAAATAATAATTAGCATATTGTTAAGAATGAAAGAGTTCTATTTAGTTCTAAGTATACTATGGTCCTTATTTTCTACCCCCCCCTTTTTTTTTGGTGAGGTAGTTGTGGTTGTGACTTGCTCCGAGTCACACGGCGAGTAAGTGTAATGTGTCTGAGGCTGGATTTGAACACAGGACCTTCTGACTTTAGAGTCAGTGCTCTATCCACTGCACCACTTAGCTGCCCACTTACTTTCTTTTGTATTCTATTATTTTTAATAATGTGAACATCATTTGTAAAAAGAAAAATAAGAATTATCTAAAAAGAAGCATTATTCTGATTGAATGCATTTGCAAGGCTTCACATATTATAAAATTTGAATATTGAAGCACAAGAAAGCAGCATTTGGTTGATTGTAAACAGTTCAATATGAGATAGTTATGCTGCCAATATGATTGTTAAGGTGGTAGAAAACTGCATTATTTGACACCATAGCACTGTATTATAATTGGGCATCACTGCTATGTTTGCAGTTTTTTGAAAATATCAATGCCATTAATTCAATTAATTCAATCAGAATAATGCTTCTTTTCAGATAATTCTTATTTTTCTTTTTACAAATGATGTTCACATTATTAAAAACAATAGAATACAAAAGAAAGTAAATGGGCACCTAAGTGGTGCAGTGGACAGAGCACTGACTCTAAAGTCAGAAGGTCCTCTGTTCAAATCTAGCCTCAGACACATTACACTTACTCGCCGTGTGACTCGGAGCAAGTCACAACCACAACTACCTCACCAAAAAAATCAATGCCAGTTAATTAGCAACACAGTTCTTGTGGATTTGTTTTTTAACTTGCTGGAATTTTTACCCTATTATTAACTAGTCTTTTTGGCGAAAATTTATCTGCAATAACAAACTTACAATATGATTTGCTGTACCTCACTAAATTCTTCTGGAGAAATAAATTTATAGATTTATCAAAATGAGTTCTCTTTTATGCTTTTCCCATATATCTGTTGTTTAGATATTGGTATAAATGGAAGGCAGGTTACAACTTAAAAATAATAGTGCTCGTATTGAAACTCATTACTTTTCAAATTCTACCAAGTACTATGAATTGTGCTTTAATTTTTCTTTTGTAGCCATATAACTAAGGACTTTTCATCAAAGAAACATATTGCAGCTTTGAGCAAAGATTCCTATGATAAAATATTATTTAATATTTCAACTTCATATATTAAGATATCCATTAAAAAATAAGCTCATTGAGGTAAGGAACTGTTTCATATGAGGTTCTATGTGGCCAGAAGCTAGCAAAATTCCTGGAATATACCAGGCCCTTAATAAATGTTGGATTGAATCAGGTCAAGAAAAGAGAAAAATAGGCTTTTTAATATATCCAAATAGGGTTACTCAAAAATATCTTTATGTTTCAAAGAGATTAAACTATTGTGTCCTGAATCTCACACAGTGGGCTTTGTGTAAAAACTCAATAAAAAAATCTTGTTACATTTTTATTCATATGTTTTCTGATAACAGGAGGCTGCTAGAAGAAAATGATTATTTATAGTCTTTAAAGTCAGGAGCAGGGCAGCTATGTGGCACAATGGATAGAGTGCTGGGTCTGAAGACCTGAGTTCAAGTCTGGCCTCAGACACTTACTTGTGACTCTGGGCAAGTCACTTAACCCTGTTTGACTCAGTTTCTTCATCTATAAAATGAGCTGGAGATGAAAATAGCAAACCGCTCCAGTATTTTTGCCAAGAAAACTCCAAGTGGGGTGATGAAGAGTTAGACATGACTGAAATGACTGAACAATAACAACAAAAAGTCATGTTATGTTACCATATCTTCTGTGGCCCATAGAAGCAGAGACAATGACTTAAAATTCCCTGTAAACTTTTCTACCTTGTAGATAATCCTGTCTACTCCAAAATTAAAGTAAAAGCAGAAGCATGTCCAGTGCAGAACAGTCCACGTCATGATATGCAGCTGCATTTTTGCCATCTTTCAAGGTCCGTATAACAAGAATATCATCCTGACTTAAGCAAAACACAACCCTTTGGTTCAGCACTTTCAAAAAGCTTCAAGATAGAAGGAGCTTTGGGAGAAATAAATAAATAAATGAAAATTACCTGAGGGCTTTGGACTGGGCCTATGATTTCGTTGCTATAGGGAACTCCTGATGACTAAGTTCTCGAATCTGCCTTTCAACTCAAATTCTTAGAAAGGTGCCTAAGGAACTGATTCAACCAGGGTCACATACTCAACATGAAGAACTTTGGGTCAGGATTCAAGTCTTCCAAACTACAAGGCTTGCTTCATTAACTGCAAGTCATACTGTCCCTCACTGAACACATCATTATGAGAAGCTTAATGCTGACAAATTTCTTAATATAGTTTTCTATTATGTTGCTACAGGGTGAAAAATGTTACTCAAAATGTTACACTTCATAGAATATTACCGTCACAGAACAAATTAGTTGTTAAACTTTAGCACATTTTGCTCCCTATTTTGTCAGTGATTTTCTTCTCTGCTATAACAGATATTTCTAAACTCTGCTCTTCAATGATGCCTTCATCACTAATACTTCTAATATCTTGCTACCCCCTCTTTCTTTCCAGTTTTTTTAAAACTTCATGTTATTGTCTTTTACATCTTTTATGAAAGCATAGTAATCAAAACCATGTTTTTCACTGATACTTTCCCTCTCTAGAAAATTTAAGATGAAGAAATTTTAATTTCACTATAGATGGAATCATAGACCAGGAACAAACTCTGAGACTAGCTATTAAATCCTTTTGCCTCCAGAACAAATGGGTAACAGTCATGTCATTGCTCCAGAGTTATTACTTGCTTGTAATAACAACCCACATCTCTGCAGAAATTAAAAAAAATGCAAAATACTTACTTTAAAACAACCCCAATACATCCAGAAAAATCACCTCTCATATTGCGGTATTCACCCAAGATGAAATAACTATAAATAACTATAAATAACTATAAATAACTATAAATGACATTTAGATACAATAACAAATAGAAACATTTGTGAAATGTGCTTATATTCCTTGACTCACAGAATTTTAGAACTTGAAATATGTAATATTATTTGAGATCAACCTAACACTCTCATTTTACAGAAGATAAAATGGAAATTCAGAAAGATTCATTGGATCCCAGAATTTAGGGCTATGAAAGGACTTTATGAATCATCAACCTCCTCATTTTGCTTTAAAAATTCTTATTTTTTTTGTCAAAGACTTTGTCCAAACCTGACTTTGTCCCATAAGTTCAGTTTTATCTCCTTCATTAAACACTTTATCTTAATTTTTTCCCTAATTTTTGACTATCCTACTATTTGTTCCTACTTCTAGGTATTAAGTCTAATGTGAGCTTCTGTAAACAATGGGGTATTTTCTTAAGCAAAAAGTAAATCCAGTACATAGAAAATATGCGGAATTTCATGGAAAAATATTGTTTCAATTGTTGTGGTGGAGAGAACTACTTCAATAGTTTACCAGTGAGATTTTTTCCTAATAAAAATAATTTTCAAAGAGTACCAGGCAAGACTCTTTTAGCATATCAAGAAGGGAGAAGCCCTGAAACACAAGAAAGGAAATAGAGGCCAATATACATCTCAAGGCTAAACACAAGAAAGGGATTTTAGCTGAGAATTGTGAAAAGGAATAGAACAGAGATATAGTTTCTGTGTAAAAGGTATTATAGTATTTAAAGATCTAGGCAACAATAACAAAAATGGCTTCCTTTAGATATCTATTATCTTTTCTTATTTTGAATATGATTGGATTTAGAAAATAATCATTTTTCCTTTAAAATTTTGAATCAGTGAACTTTTGTGCCCTTTTTGAATGAGTTGATATTTTAGTGGAATACCTTATCTACAATAAATAAGATGAATGGCCATTCTAGTTCCCATCAACTTTTCAGAAATACATGTTTTGTTTAAAGTGAAACACACCTATTTGATCTCATAACTAGTACCTTGCCCAGAGTTATCCCTAAGGACATTGTGAAGGATGAATTATACTCTGACAAATACTGCTTTTCTTTTTTTCTTCTCAATGACTCAAGCAGATGAAATCAAGTTAGAATCATAGAATCATCACCCTGGAAAGAACGTTAGGCATCATTGTCTTGTCTATCTCCACCCTCCTCTTCCTCCTAGTATTTTACAGAAGTGAAAACACCATGCTTAGCCTGGAAGAGAAAACATGAAAGGGAACATGTGCATGAGATAAAATGTTATCTTTTTTGGTCTAATTTTATTTGTGTGAAAAATATTGAAGTATATACAAAAACCTGAGTTTTATTTAGCCCTAACTTATAGCCAACAATTGATTTTCTGAGTCACTATTTGGGCAACAAGTGATTTGATATGCTCACCCTAATTTCACATTCTAGGGATGACTGTGGCTTTCCTAAATAAACATCCTATAGGCCAAAACATTTTTTTTAATAAACCTAGTCTTTCATCTAAAATAAAAAGCAAAATAAATCACATTGGTAGTCCTGTAATATACACATATGTGGTACCTTGGAGAGAGCTAGGTGATACAATGGATGGTAACATGATAGACCTAGAGTTAGGAAGATCTGAGTCCATATTAATTCTCAGAAATTTTCTAGCTGTATGACTGGATAAGTCATTTAATATCTATATGACTTCTGTAAAATGGGAAGAATAATAGCACCTACCTTCCAGCATTCTGGTAAGGATTAAATGAGATAATATGTGTTAAGCTATTTGTAATCCTTAAAGTACTATGCAGATGCTAAATAATAAATAAATAAATAAAGCGTGCATATATTTATATGGATACAAATGCATTTTTACAAAAAGACCTATCTACTCAGAATTCATTGGTACAAAAATTACCCTTTTTAACCCACAGCAACATCTTTTTAAGCATTAGGCACTATTCTAGGCAATAAAAATCTCAAAGAAGTAAATGCCATAGTCTCTGTTACAAAGGAAATTACATTCTATTGAGGAGAAATAATAGCTCAAATTCATTACAAAACATATGCAAGGTATTTGCAGGAGGTGGTCACTTCCAACTTGGAGCATCTGGATTCTACTCTTTTAGGAGATGACATGAATATCATGCCTATAATTGTATATCTAAATGTCTCCTTTCCATTAGAATATAATAGAATTTAATTCCATTGAAGATAAGAAATCTATTTCTTTATTTATTTTACTTTTGTCTTTAAATCCATAGTGCTTAGGACAATGCACTTGCACACTGGAGATATTTAGTAAATATTTGTTAATTGACTGTTGCTTGCAGTATACCTCTTTGAAAATTCCAATAAGCAGTTAATAATGAGGAATTGGATTTCATCTGAAAGTCTAGAAATATATGTAGTGATGGGGGAATTGTCTGCATAGATGTGAATGTAGAACCCATGGAAATTTATGACATCATGAAGATAGATGAAGAGAGGGAGAGAAGACCCATGAAAGCATTGTTAAAACAAAACCAACCAAAAGTTGTGTCAATAACTGGGCAATTAAGGAGGCAGAGAGGCAACCACCCTGGAGCTTTCAAAGTGATACAAGTCTGACATTTTCATAATTAAGAGTTTTGTTGAATGGTTAGAAATCAGCCTAGAGAAGAGCTAAATATATGGAGGGCTGGCCAGCCCAAGTGTTGATCTGAAAGTAAAGGGAATTTTGTCACTGAAGCTCTCTATATGAATGAAATTATAACTCCAATTAAGATTTGAAAAACAAAAGAGTTTCTATAATCTTAATTTCATGTTGACAAGTGAAATGCTAAATAGAGAAAAAGATGTTTTTTACTTTTTAAATTTTAAATTTTTAAATAAGAAACTTGGACACATTCACATGGACTTTGCCCCCAATTTGAACAAATTTAATGATAGTGCTTTAAGATTTTCAAAATACTTTGCTCTCAGCAATCCTATGAAGGACTGCATACAAGAACTACAATGGTTCCAGCATGGTATAAGAGAAAAAAGTTTATACCAAAAATTATTTTTACCAAAATTCATTTTACTATGAAATGCATATATATCTATATCTGTATCTATATCTATATCTATGTATGGAGTATACCAGTATTAAAGAGCAAAATTCATTTTTATAATGCAATATTTGAGAGGTTTATGTAACAAAATACAATTTCATGTTCTTGTATGAGATTTCTTTTTTGTACTAAAAGATTATTTACTGGAAATGTAAATGTCTACACAAATATATAGAGATATATGTCACATGAAAGACATATATTGTATCTACATATAGTTTCATATAACACATATAATGGAATATACAAGAGGTCTCAAGACCACTTTTATTATATACAAGAAAAAAATGAAAACAAAGCAAAATTGATGATTTGAGTACTCCAAATGTTAAGTATTATCTAAACTGTGTAATGACATTTGTAATGACATTTGCAATTTGCAATTGTAATTGTTTTTATTCTATATTTTAACTTTATTTAAACTTATTACTATTATATCCATCTACCTAGTGAATAACTGCAGTTTACATCATCTAAAAAATGACTTTTAAAAAGTCCTATCATTTCCTTACTTTTCTTCCTGCATTTATGGCACCCATTAAACTAGTGATTAATTTGTTTAGATCATACTTAAAACCAGGGGTACCCAAAACATCAATTTTACTTTGTTTTCAATCTTTTTTGAATATTATAAAAATGGCTTTGATAACTCTTGTATAATTACACACATATGCTTGTATATTTACATATACTGATACATATATATGTATCTGTGCAGGCAACTTCATTATTGTTGAAAAGAGACATATCAACATGCTAATAAGCAATGTCTTAATAATAACTACCTAGAAACATTTTGAGTTAACTGATGGAAGCCTGATCGTTGTATGACATTCAAATGTTTTCTTACATACAAGTGTGTTTATGAGTTACTCTTTTTAGACACACATGTTTCAATATCTTTAGACATTTATTCAACATGCTGAAACTCAATTTTAAATGCATATATGCGATTCCAGTCATAATTGATATATATCATTAAACAAAATGTTTAAATACCTAAGGAACTGAATGAATAAGAAGGTAGATGCTACAAGTCTTAGTATTTTTTTTTTAATGTTTTTACTCCTTAAAATAAAGACTGGTCTATAAACAACATTAAATTCTTAGAATCCAAAGTCTGTGAATTTCATCCTTCACAGCAAAACAAAACATGACATGAATGATTTTTCCAGGGGTAGTTTTCCATCATATCTGTATCTCTAATCAATATCTACCATAAATATGAGTGTATTTACTATTATTGGAAAACTGGAGAAAATGAATTACAATTAATTGAAAGAAACTTTGAATAAACAAAAAAAAAAAAGAAGCTATCTCATGTAATGAAAGTATGTGAATAAAATCTATACTCCAATGGTACAGTATAGTTTCTGAAATTATTTTTACATCCTAAGGTCATAAGATTCATGAGTCATGGTCTATACAGCTTAGAGAAATCTTAGAAATAATCTACTCTAACCTCTTCCTCTTAGAAATCAGGAAATTGAAGTCCAGAAAGTATAAATGACTTGTCCAAGGTCACATAGATGGTATTTAGCTGAAACCAGGGGATATGAACCTAGGTCTTTCAAATTTATATTTAGTTCTCTTACCACAAAATACTAAGAATATTTTAGCTATACCCAAACCTGTCATTGAATATTGCTCTCTTTTAGACCAAAGTTATGTGCAGTACCTTGTGTTAAACACTGGGGATAGAAATAGAACAGCTAGATACTCTCTGTTCTCAAGGAGCTCCTGTTCTAACTAGGGGGGACAACACATATCATATGGTTTGTCTACAGAGTCCAGTGAGTATTGGGGTGCAAAGGTAGGATTGATGAGATTCCAAACTTTGATTTTGGAGACAATTGCATTACATATCTTACTCCGCAAAAGTATTACCAATAGAATGTTATTATCAAGCCATGAAAAATATCAGCAAGTCTTTAGTTAATACAATATAAAATATGGACTTATCAGTAATGTGGAAAGTCTGTCTCAGGCTTGATTAGACCTCAAATTTGGTATGATTTTTAAATATTATTCTAGAAAATATCAAAAGAAATCCATGGTATTATTCAAAATTTGTCACTATTAAGGAAGAAGTAACTTTGTATAGTGGAAAGGGTACTTGGACTAGAAATTGGAAATCCTGAGTTCTAAAACCAATTTTGTTCCTTGATCTTGGTCAAATCACTTTCTTTCTCTTCCTAGTGCTCAAATGGAGTTCTCTGAAGCAATGCAAATTACAACCCATCTACGTATGGTCATCCTTTCTGACCTAACATCTATGGTTTCCAAAAACTTCACCACAGGGGCCTATTCAATATGCTGGAGGCCTTCCACTCCTTCTGGGGCATTATAAGGTTATATAGGTAATTCATATTGTCAATAGGTAACTGTCTACTTATTACTCCTGATCTTACAATAGGAATAGTCTATCTTTTCCTTTTATACAATTTCTGGATTACATCTTTTAATCCTATTTTTCAAAGTTCCTCATTGGTTTCATACTTCAAGCTGCTCATACAAACCATGCACTTCTACATTACCTTCTATATTCTATTAATTTTTTTCTCCAAAGGCAGTTTGTGTAGTAAATGTTTATTTACTGTATAGCATACAGATAGAATGTTAGTAATGAAAAAAGTCCTTGTTTCCATGAGAAGTTTGGTGCCAATAAAGAGATTCGTATTTTCCTGAAAGCCATCTCACATGACCTGTTCAACTGTTGGGCTAATCTCTTGTATTTCTAATATCTAACATGGATCCATATACAATTGGTCAAGCTCTATCAAGTGTCCAAATCAATGCATTTAGAAATCAGGTTAGAAAACATTTTTCATCTTGGTGGTCTTTCCTATGTAGACCAACAGGCCAAAGTCCTTTGAGTGATTAGCGATCTCTTCCAGGAGTTTCTGTAGCATTCTGGGTCTTAATGCAATCATCACACTCTACAAACAGGTACCTTGTTTTCTCTCATGTTAAGTGAAAGCCCCATGAGTGAAATGGAAACTAATGATTTATATTTTTCTTGGCTTAATAAAAACATTTTGTGGCTAATCCTTTTTTGGTAGGAAGACATGTAATGCAGTTGCCTCAAAATAATAAATGGTTATTAAGTTTCAATTATATGCAAAGCAGTGTGATAGACACTGGGGTACATGAATGAAAAAATGTAGTCTCATGATCATGGAGTGTATATAGTAATACTAGAGACTGAAAAAACAGACAACGTAATAGAACATTTGGTGTGATGGATAGGGAGCAGGCTTAAGAGTTAAAAAAGATGTGGGTTCAAGTCCAACCTCTGAAACATGCTAAGTGACACTGGGTAAGTTACTCAACCTCTCAGTGCATCAAGCAACTCTCTGAGACTATAAGATACAGAACAAGTGTCAATTTGCAATGGCAGCAGGAATTTCTTCCCAGGGTTATTACATAAACCATTTAAATCACTGGCCCTACTAATTTTTTTTAAGTGTGATACAAGTTAAAATCTCAGAGACACCTAGATCCAAAACAATGCATGTTTGCACTACCAGACACATGGTTTTGTTGTTTTTAACATTATGATAAATCTGTTAGTGTGATAGAATTTTAGAATTAGAAGGATGTTCATTGGCTATTTTATGGAAGTGGAAAGAGGCCCACAGAGGTGAAATGACTTGACCAAAGTCACAGAACAAGTCAGTTACAGCTCAGAGCCAGGATTTGAACCCAAATTCCCTAAGATCTTTGGAAATTATAAAGCATTTGGTATAGAATCGTGTGTGTGTGTGTGTGTGTGTGTGTGTGTGTGTAATTCTCTAGTAATCTTTTTTTAATCTGTTCTAAATTCTAAGTTCTCCATGTCACTCTTTTTTTTGTATAACCACAGCCCATAAGAGACTACTAGCAGTATTACAATAAGAAAGCACAAAAGTAGTAATAATTTTGTTGTCTCTAAATGTTCCTCAGTCTCCAATACACCAAAATTACAGAATGTGGCTTGATAGGGAAAAAAATACCTTACAAAAACATAAGCATGCCATTTTTTATAATGAGTCTACTATTGGCTCTCTTTTCCAGTAATTGTTTTTTCTAATGATAAAGGGAATTTATTTCACGACAAACTTTGTAACAATGACATTGTGTCTAGCTTTGAGCCTAGCAGACATAATAGGAATTTGATACAGAACATAAAATTGGATATTTAAGAACTCTGTGTCAGCTTGTCATCTAACTGAAAAATAGAGAATGGCCCAGGGGCATATCTAAGCTTCAGTTACATGATGCCAAAGACTCTTGTTAATTAAATCATGCTGATATGTTGTCTTATGCTATGCAAAACAATTAGAGGTTATCTTTCATTATCTAAAGTTCTCTCCTCTAATGTTTGTGTAGTTTTATATATTTAACTATAATTTTTCTCATCACAAAAATATAGTGGAATATCCTTTAAAACACAGGAATTATTTCTTGATATCAATTAAAATAGAATTTTAAAAGCCATCTAAAATGTATTTTAAGATTTTTAAATGCCTCTTTTAGCATTTACTTGATTTTTTTAGTTATAAAATTAAATTTAAAGTTGGCCATCCCAAACAAGCTAATAAGCAGGAATTTAGAACCCTGAATATGACAAAGTCAGTGAAAATGAATGGGGCAAAGTAGAGAACTCTAGGTTTATCTATTCTAAGTTGACTATACTAGAACTTAACTATTGAAATATGTCTGATATTGAGTACTCAGTCAGTTGTGCTGAGGTCAGGACAAAAAGAAGTTGCATATAATAAAAACATATTGGCTTGTACTCCATAAGTTATATGGAAAAATCAATGCTTGTCAAGCAGGAAAGGCCAGCATAGTATAAGAAAAGAAATGTTCATTTTAAAAATCTTTGAGCTAATAGTTAAAATAATGAACTAAGTAGTCATTTTAAAATAGGTTTTTCAAAATATGCTTTAAATTGAAATAGGATTTTATTTATTAATATAAAATTAATATACAAGATTTATCATAATGTATTTTGCCTCAAGTTTAATTTTTGATCCACTAGTATTACTGTGTCATATATGGATAATTAATTAGACTTGAATTGGGAGTCATGTATATCTTTTTTCAAAAACATTCATATATGGTAGTTTTTGTTTTATAGAGTATAACATAAAACCAGTCAGGACAAGACAATGGCTTGATATATTAAGATAAGTAGGTAAGAAGTATAAAATAAGTGTTCTTGAAAAAAATGTAATATTCAGAGGATGGCAGAGTAAAAGCATTGATTTGGTTAAGCTCTCCCCCAAACCTCTCCAAATACCTGTAAAAAATCACTCTAAACAAATTCTAAAGCAGCAGAACCCACAAAAAGACAGAGTGAAATAAATTTCTAGCCCAAGACAACCTGGATGGTTGAACTGAAAGGTATATTTTGCTGGGTGGGAGAGGAACACAGTTCGGCATGGGTGCGCAGGGAAAATAGGCCTCAGCAAACCTGGAACAGGCCTCAGAGCACTGAATCACTTGGCAGCTAAGGCAGTTACCAGACTTCAGAACCCATGAATGTGAAAGACAACTTAGAAGGTCAGTAGGAAAAGGCTGTGTCTGCAGAGAGAGAGAGGCTTGGCTTCAGCCCCCATCCCCAACTGTGGCCCTGGGGCAGCAGCTGCTTCTGGCCCACAGACTGAGAGGGTATTAAGTGGCTGATCAGAGGGGGATCACAAGGATCTCTTTGCTGGTGCAGGATTCTCTTGATTTACCTGTGTTTGGATCTGGGTCACAGTTCTGGGTGGCAGTCCTGAGGTGAGGAGCAGTGCTGGCATGGTGGAGCTTGTAGTGGCAGTAGAGAAGAAATCCTCCTCACAGTTCCAGGGCAGAAAAAAGTGCTTGTGGTAACTCATAGACCGGAACTCAGGCCAGTAAAGGAGTAAACACCTCGCCCTTGATCATACCACCTTGGAAGAACTGAAAATTTATAGGTCCCTAGAAGGGTCTTTGGAAATAGCTACACAAAACCCCCAAAGCTTGGGGCAGTACATTCTCCATACTGGAAGCAGACCACTACCTTAACACGGTGTTTATAACTCAGATAAATGGCTGTATCATGAACAAGCAGTGAAAAAAGATTCAGACCATAGAATCTTACTTTGGTGACAAAGAAGATCAAAACCTACAACCAGAAGAAGACAACAAAGTCAAAGCTCCTACATCCAAAGCCTCCAAGAAAAAATATGAATTGGTCCCAGGCCATGGAAGAGCTCAAAAAATATTTTGAGAAGCAAGTAAGAGAAGTAGAGGAAAAACTGGGAAAAGAAATGGAAATGATGCAAGAAAGTCATGAAAAACAAGACAACAGACCCCAAAAAATACTGAAGACAATAATGCCTTAAAAATAGCCTAAGCCTAATGGCAAAAAAAGAGGTACAAAAAGCCAATGAGGAGAAGAATGTTTTTAAAAGCAAACTGGCAAAATGGAAAAGGAAGTCCAAAAGGTTACTGAAGAAAATACTTCCTGAAAAATTAGGACAGAGCAATTAGAAGCTAGAGACTTTATGAGAAATCAAGACATTGTAAAATAAATCCAAAAGAATGAAAAATTAGAAAACAATGTTAAATACCTCATTGGAAAAAACAACTGACCTGGAAAATAAATCCAGGAGAGAGAATTTACAAATTATTGGACTATCTGAAAGCCATGATCAAAAAGAGAGCCTAGACATCATCTTTCAAGAAATTATCAAAGAAAACTGCCCTGATGTTTTAGAACCAGGAGGCGAAATAGAAATTGAAAGAATTCACCAATCACCTCCTGAAAGAGATCCCCAAAGGAAAACTCCTGGGAATATTGTAGCCAAATTCCAGAATTCCCAGGTCAAGGAGAAAATATTATAAGCAGTCAGAAAGAAACAATTCAAATATTGTGGAAACACAATCAGTATAACACAAAATTTAACAGTTTCATCATTAAGGGACCAGAGGGCATGGAAGTCTGTGGATAAAGGAGATAGGATTACAACTAAGAATCACCTACCCAGCAAAACTGAGTATAATGCTTCAGGGGAAAACATGGAAATTCAGTGAAATAGAGGACTTTCAAGCATTCTTGATGAAAAGACAAGAGCTAAATAGAAAATTTGACTTCTAAATACAAGACTCAAGAGAAGAATGAAGAGGTAAACAGGAAAGAGAAATCATAAGGCACTTATTAAGGTTGAACTGTTTACGTTCTGCATGGAAAGATGGTATGTGTAACTCATGAGTCTTTTGAAAGTATTAGAGTAGTGGGAGGGAAAAATTACATGTAGATAGATAGATAGATAGAGGGTACAGGGTGATTGAAGGTGAAGGGGTGATATCTGGAGAATAAAATTAAGGGGTGAGAGAAGATTGTACTGGGAGAAGGAGAAAGGGAGAGGCAGAATGGGGTAAGTTATCTCACATAAAACAGACAAGAAAAGGCTTTTACTGTGGAAGGCAAAAGGTGGAAGGTGAGAGTGAATGAGTTAATCTTATTCTCTTTGGAATTGGCTTAAGGAGAGAATAATATACACACTTAACTGGATATGGAAATCTATCTTACTCTACAGGAAAATAGGGTGGGAATGGGACAAGAGAGCAGGAGATGAGAAAGGGTAGGGCAGATTGGGGGAGGGGGTAATCAGAAGCAAACACTTCTAAGGAAGGACAGGGTCAAAAGAGAGAATAGAATAAATGGAGGTGGGATAGGATTAACGGAAATATAATTAGTTTTTCACAACATGACTACTATGGAAGTGTTTTGCATGACTACACATGTATAGCCTGTATTGAGTTGCTTGCCTTTTCAATGACAGTGGGTAGGGAGGGAGGAAAGGAGAAAATTTGGAACCTAAAGTTTTAAAAACAAAAGTAAAAAAAAATTGTTTTTACATGCAAAATGGAAATAAGATACACAGGAAATGAGATGTAGAAATATATCCTGCCCTACAGGAAAATTGAAGAGGAAGGGGATAAGAAAAGGGTGTGGGGGAGAGATAAAAGGGAGGGCAGATTAGAGGAATGGTTATTCAGAATGCATGCCATCTTGGGGTGGTGGGAGGGATGAGACAGGGAGAATATTTGGAACTCAAAAATCTTGTGGAAGTGAATGTTGAAAACTAAAAATAAATTAATTTAAAAAATGTAATATTCAATATGTATTAATTGAATACTTTCACTCTAACCAAAGTATATTGACTTTCATTATAATTTTTGAAGAGTATAAATGATATTAACCCAGAAACAATTTTCCAAGATAATCTAATAATCTATAGAGTGAACATAAAACAGAAAAAGAGCATCCCTTAGGACATCAGACTGTTTTCAAATTTAATGATTCAATTGGATAAAGCTAATTAAACTAATTATTAAAGGTATTAGGTGCAAAGCATTATGCTAATTTGCTAAGAGGAATTCGAGTATTGATAAGACAGTATCTCTACTGCCACAAAACTTATAATGTAATATGGAAGATAAGAAAAAAGTACACAAATGACTATAGTACAGAAGAAAGTGCAAAGGTATGCAGTAATGGTACCAAGTAACAGAGTTCAAAAGAAAGAGGAATTTTGTGGGATTATAGTTGTGACTTGGGTGCCTGGACTTTGAGGTCTTTCTAGGAAAGGAACTAGTAGAAGAGTTAATGGAGAGAAGATTCTTTCAGTTCCAGGAAACCATGAGTAAAAGTTTGAAAGTGAGAAAGTTTCTTTGGCATGTACATACATATACACATATATGTAGATGCATATACACATATATACATACATACACACATATGTATATATACATATATATGTATATATACATACATATATGTATATACATATATACATATATGTGTGTGTATATATAATACACATGTGCTTGTGTATATACACTAACATCATTGACAATAATGTTAATCTAATCCATATGCATTAGATATTCCATGAAAAAACCCTTGAAAACAATTTTCAGAAATTGAAAAAATGTTTACTGATCTTTGATGTACTTCATTGTTCCCTTTAAAAAATATAGTGAAGGCTTTTCTTGAGTAGCTTAAAATGGAAAATGAATTGATTCAGAGTTGAATGTCTTGAATGTCCTGAGTGATGGAATAATAAATTATGGTAATAAATGTCAAGTTCATCTAGAGAGTTATCACTAGAAATGTTGCTTTAAGAAAACGGCATTTGTATTGGAATGACCTATTGATCAGAATTAAAGATTTAAATTGATTTAACTCATTCTTACTAAACTTAATAGTGTTATTTCTTTCTAGCACCCAAACTGAATCAATTTTTATTTCATCTCAGTTACTCTTGAAATGCCAAACAGAAATAGTGAAGCATGAAATACTCCAATAATTTATATTTTCATATATGTAGGTACTTTCATTTCCACTCTCCACACCACTTGGAACATTATAATTTAGAAGATGGTCAGCAATGATTTCTCTGGCCAAAACAGTTCAAAATGGTAATTGTGTCATCTCTGAAATTTATTAGTGTAGTCCTCACACAACAGACATGGATGCTCCAACATCATATCTATATTGAAGTTTTTCCTGGCTGGGTAGGACCTGTCAGACATTACATTCTGCAGGAATGTTTTTTTAAAAGCCAGTGTTATCCCCATGCAATGATGAGCCATTGGATTTGGACTTTGAAGAAAGATGAAAGTAATCTATAAAGAAATGAATTTAATTGGAATAAAACTTAGGGGAAAGATTCATTGAAGTGGAGAGTCTTTATTCTTAAATACTATGCCAACAGAGAATATGTTTTGGGAAGTCCTATCCTGATGGAAAAGGTTTTGAATGCAGTTATAGGACAGTCCCACTGAAAAACCATGTTTGCTGTCTGCAGGGTAGGTATGGAGAAACTTATTTAAAGGTTAACCAGTAGATGATAAATCGTTTCTCCATTATAACCTATCAGTTTCACTAACAGTGAAAATTCCTACTTGGTCATAACTCTCTAAGAAAATGCTGGAGGGGGAGAGACTTTTTTCTCAGGTTATTACATAAAACAAAGAATTTTATTATGTTGGTGACAGAAGGATTAAAGGTTCCTTGGTAAACTTGGTTTTCTGTGATTTTTTTGTTGTTGTTGTTGTACTTCAAATGTAAATCTTTAATGGTGATCAGCAGGGCTAATACAAAAACAACCATGACTTGTTATTAATTATCTACTCAAGTAAATCATGGAATGATGTTTAGGAAATTAAATTTTATTCTTGAATTTGTCACTGCTGTGCTTTGTGACCTTGACTGAAATCAACTTAACCTTTCTGTGCCTCAGCTTCCTCATCCATAAAAAAGAGAAAGATGACTCTTTTATGAACATAAATTCAACTATGGTTTGCCTCAATTATTTTAATAAATTGCTACATTAACTCTATAAAATCATTATGCTAACAGTAAAGATTCAACTAAATTGATATCTTCTGTAAGATTACATTGTTCTTGCTTTCTTCAGTTCATTATTCTTCTCCTTTAGAGTTAAACAAAATGAATATTATCTCTGAATGTAATCCCGTGATCATCTGTATCCCAGCCTTAGCACTTAGACATGTTTTCAATCGATCAGAATCAAGGATTTTATCATGACAAAGCCAGAAAGGATTGACTTATTTCGTGGGTTTTGTACAGTTACAGAGAATAAGATGGGCAGGTTATGAAAAAAAATTGCTGATACAAGTTTCAAAAGATTAATATAGATATTGCGTATAATTTAGCTCCATGAGTGAGGTAGAGTACCAAATGAAAAAATATATTCAATAAGTTAATGCCTTTCACCCCTTCTTTCCCCCTAAGCATGTGTGCTGAAAACTATGAAGATTAGAAAGCAAATAATTTGCATTTAGTAATTTTGATAGTTTTCTTGACATGATATATTTTAGTTGGAGTTAAGAATCTTTATCCCATTGTGAGGTGAAATGAAATAGAAAATGTTTCTTACCCAAATGTCAAAAGCTGTGAATACCTAATGTATAGCAACTGAAAAACTGATAATTGAAGCAATGTGATTTCTCCATTGGCATACAAACTAAAGAAATGGAATTTAGTTTTTAATTACTTTAATTGCATATCTACAGGAAATCAAAAGCAGGACTTCTAAAATATGGGAGTTTAATTTTATAATATAATTTATCTTTTTCTTTTTTTAGAATTTAATTCAGAAACATGTGTTCCGCAACATAAGTTTCCAGGATGATACCAGGATATACACCATAGTATAAAGCTACTCCAGATTTCATCCTCCTGCCTCTGGAGGGAACCTCAAATAAATGGTACAATTGATTTCCTTTCTTTTTCATAGTCTCCCCAGAGAGAAAAAGTACTCTCATCTTTACTCAGCAGTCTTTAAGAAATTTTACAAATGGGGAGTTGTTTTTTTTCCTGTTGTATAACTTAAAACCTTCTTTTCCTCTAAATGTAGGCGTTCTCTAACTGACCACAGGCTCATTCTCTTCTATTCTCTCTATAATTTATATTGTTCACTCCCACAGCTTCACCTGTTATTATTAATAGAATAATAAATATTAATAATAAATAATACAGAAATAGTACAAAATCTGTATAAACATCTCCCATGTTTTTCCTGAACTTCAGATAGGTATTCCTGTAGTTTCTGTCTGGAAATGTCACTATCAGTTCAAACTCCATACCTGCAAAACTGAACTTACTGTCTTTCTTTTCTTCAATACGTTCTGTCTCCTGACTCTCTTATTTCTATTAATGGCACCATCCTTCCCCTAACACCCATGCCTAAGGCCTAGATTCATATTTGTCTCATTCCTACCTCCCACTTCTAATAGCTAACTTCTGAATGTATCTCCATGCTGTTTTTTTTTCCTCTCAGGTATGTTTTCCTCCTACTATCACTGTCATCACCCTAATACATACAAAATTTTCTTGACTTCCTGAAATAAATCCTAAATGCTCTCCCATTCTCCAGTTTCAGCCACCTCCAGTGCTTCCCTTACATGACTGTCTTATTAATCTTCTTAATGCACAAATCTGATAACATCATTGTACTGTTTTTAACCTACTAATTGCTTCCTGTTGCTAACCAAGAATGGCTCATACTTTTAAGTCTGTCATTCAACAGTCTCCGTAATCTAGCTCTCCCCAATGTTTTCCATCTTTCTTATATTTATAACCCTGCCAAAATGAACTACTTTCCATTACAAAAATGTACCCTGCTGTTCCTACGTCTAGACTATTTCCCTTCATCTGCACAAGGATTAATGGGATCATCTTTTAAAACTCAATTCAAAAGCTTCTCCCTCTATGAATTTTCCCCCAATTTTTGCTGGTGAATATGTTCTTTTTCTCTTTGGACCTCTTAAGAGTATGTAGCTTATGTTATGTAACTATGATGTTATATTTGTTATTAGAGCTTATATGATATATCTCATCTTCTTTAACAGATCTAAAGCAGCTTGACAGCACAGATTATCACATATGTCCAAGTGTTCATTAGCTATCTCATCCTGGAGGCAAATTTTAATATGTACAAAAGTGAAGGTATTGTCTTTCCATATAAACCCATTCCTAACTTCCCTATTTTTGTTAAGGGTACCATCATTTAAGGGCATCTGGGTGGTACAATGGATAGAATGTTGGGCCTGGACTTATGAAAACTCATCTTCTTGAGTTAAAATTTGGCCTTAGACACTTCCTAGCTATTTGACCCTGAGGTAGTCACTTAAACCTGTTTGCCTTGGTTTCTTCATCTGTAAAATGAGCTAGAGAAGGAAATGGGAAACCACTCCATTATATTTGCAAAGAAAACTCCAAATGGGGTCATGCATAGTCAGACACAATTGAACAACAACAATAATCATTTATCAGTCAGTCAACTTCTATTTCTACACATCTAGCTTCTTAACCTATGAGTCATTCTCAATTTTCACTGTCATTGCCTTTCCCTTTCCTACTCTATTCAATGACCAAATCTTGGTTCTTCCATCTCTATGAGAGTCTACCTCTTCCTCTAGATCTCTGTTTTTATACTAACATATCATAGTTCTGGTTCACTTCACATTTTACCTAAATTATTGCAGTGGTATCTGAATTGATCTCACTGTGTCCAGCCACTCCTCTCTCCAATTTATCTAGCACATAGCTTCCAAATTGATGTGGCTTCAAGATTGATTTGAAAATCACTCTGCTGTTCAAGAAAGTTCATTGGTTATCTGTTGCCTATTGGATAAATTGTGAACTTTAGTATATAAAATCCTTCATAATTTGGATTCAAAATATCTTTGCAGATTGACTACACATTATCTCTCCTCACATACTACAGTGTCTGGGCAAACAAATCTATTTGCTCTCCTTCATACACAATACAACTTGGTACTTCCTAAACTATGATCTTGGAATCATTAGCTTATTTTAAGGTTCAACTTAAATGGAAGCCTAGAGAAGGCTCTTCCTGTTTGCCCCACTGCTTCCTCCATCTCTTTAGTAGAATTAGCTTTTTATTTAATTTCCATGTATTTTATATTTACTTATTTGTGCTTGTTTAATTTTTCCTCAAAAGAATATAAGCTTCATGAGCATAGGGACTATCTTTATTTTTACTTTTGTATCTCTAGTACCTTGCATATAATACTGGCACATAATAAGTTAATAAATGCTTGTTTAATTTAATTAAATTTACTATATCTTATTTATGTCTAAACCCTCATAGTTCTTTGCACAAAAAATAAAAATTGTATTAATGCAAAATGATTTCTTTTTTCACAAATTTGGCAATTTGTTGTGAATTCAATGAGAATATTTTCCATAATGGAATCTAGTCTCAAGACCAACTCATTTGTCTATCACTGAATACAACTACTATTGATGCATGTCAACAATTAATGACTAATAGGTGTTTGTTAGCTATGTCTACTATAGCCATATTGTTAGCTAACTCTTGACCATATTTTCTTGTCATAAAGCCAATATTTTTTTTGAGAAATCATGGAAAACTGGATAGGCATGACAAGGCTAGAGATAAATATCTCAATTTCTCAAAAATAAGAAAAAAGGAATTCCAAAAAAAACTATAGACTGGTGAGAATACCATTTATTCCTGATAAAATTCTAAAAAAAAAATAAGTGGATCCTTTTTGAACACTTTTGAACACTTAGAGGAGAAAGAAGTGGTTATAGTATAATGGAAGTTAAAACTAAAACTGTCCTTAAAAGTCATTTAATGGACCCAATCAATTTCTAAATGATCATTATACAATGGGTTCACTAAGAAAAAGTCTTGATAGAATTATTTCATTTCATTTTTTGAAAATAATTTTAGTCAACTGAACACCACAGTTATAGTGAATATTAGAGATTTGAATTATTAGGAATTTGATAGAACTACTCATAAAATTCTTGAAGATTACCTCTTTTAAAAAAAGTTACCCAAATGATTGAATGATGAAGTTGATTTGTAACATACAAAGAGTTTTGATTAATAAATGAGAAAGGCAAATGTGTAATAGATATATAGTGTTGATTATGGAATTTCTGTCAAATTGCCAAACTTTGAACGTCTCTTTGTTCTTCGTTAGGTTTCTAGTGTATGACCTATTCAGTGTTCCGCTAGTGCTTTCCTTGAAGACATAATTATAAAACTTATTTAAGTAGAGCTTCAAGGGAATATATACATATACATACATATATACATATGTATGACACAATCAAAATTCAAATAATTCTCATCACTGAATGGTGGGACAAAAATAACAAAAAAAGATGAAGTATAAAAGGGAGTAGTCAATTTAGTTTAAAATAAAAAAAGTAAAAAGTGTAAGTACAAAATAAGGGAGATCAAAGTTACCACATTTTATGGGGGAAAGAATATACACTTTCATTTAAATTTAAATTTGGTGTTAAAAGAGTATGATGGAGGCAGAGCCAAGATGGCAGAGTAAAGGCAGGGACTCACCTGAGCTCTCCCCTAAACCACCCCAAATACTTTTAAATGATGACTGTAAAAAATTCTGGAGTGGCAGAACCCACAAAAAGATGGAATAAAACAATTTTCCCATCAAAGACGAGTTAGAAGGTAGGCAAGAAAGGCCTATCACACCAGAGTTAGAGAAGAACACACTCTGGGCTCCAGCAAACCAGGAGCAGGCTTCAAGACAACTGAATCAGTTCCAGCATTGGCAGTATCGAGACCTCTTAGCCCACAGATGATAAGAAGATTTGATGGCAAGTCAGAAAGAGATTTACAAGGGTCCCTTTGCTGGCACCAAGGACATGTCTGTGTTTCATTGCCCATACTTGGACCTGGGTCACAGTCCTGGGTCTTAGTCCCAGTGCAAGGAGGAGCACTAGCACAATGGAGGAGCTTTGCTTTTCAATAGGGTTGAAAAGAGTTCTTGTGTTAGCTCACAAACCAATACACAGTACAGGAGAGTAGTAAACACACCTCTCCCTAGATCATACCACCTTGGAAGAGACAAAAGCTTACAGGTTCCCAGAATTATCTCTGAAAAAAAGCTGCACAAAAATCTTGAAGATTAGGACAGTGCCCCCTCCTCTTGGAAAACAGAGCCTCAGTTTAGCATAGAGTTAAAAGTCAAGAAATGGGCTGGAAAAATGAGCAAACAATGGGGAAAATTTGGACCATAGAAAGTTACTGTGGTGATTCAGAAGATCAAAACACACTCAGAAGAACACAACAAGTCAAAGCTCCTGTATCCAAAGCCTCCAAGAAAAATATGAATTGGTCTCAGGCCATGGAAGAACTCAAAAAGGATTTTAAGAACCAAGTAAGAGAGGTAGAGGAAAAACTGGGAAGGGAAATGAGAGTGATGCAAGAAAATCATGAAAAAAGAGTAAACAGCTTGGCAAAGGAGGCACAAAAAAAAACAGCAATGAAGAAAATAACACCTTGAAAAACAGAATGGGCCAAATGGTAAAAGAGGCACAAAAATCCAAGGAAGAGAAGAATGTCCCAAAAAGTAGAATTAGCCAAATGGAAAAGGAGGTACAAAAGCTCAATGAAGAATAGAATTCCTTAAAAGTTCTAATTGGGCAAGTAGAAGATAATGATTTTATGAGACATCAAGAAACAATCAAACAAAATCAAAAGAATGAAAAATAGAAGAAAATGCCAACTGTGTCATTAAAAAAAAAACCCAAAAAACAATTGACCTGGAAAATAGATTCAGGAGATATAATTTAAGAATTATTTAATGACCTGAAAGTCATGATAAAAACACCAGGTAGACATCATCTTTTAAGAAATTATCAAAGAAAACTGCCCTGATATTGTAGAACCCAGAGGATAAAATAGAAATTGAAAGAATCCACTGATCACCTCCTGAAAGAGATCCCAAAATGAAAACTCTTAGGAATGCTATACCCAAATTCCAGGCCTCCCAGGTCAAGGAGAAAATAGTGCAAGCAGTGAAAAAGAAACAATTTAAATATCTTGGAGCCATAGTCAGGAAAACACAAGCTTTAGAATCTTCTACATTAACAGATCAGAGGGCTTTGAATAAGATATTCCAGAGGGCAAAAGAGCTTGGATTACAGTCAAGAATCACTTACCCAGAAATACTGAGTATGAGGGGCAAAATGGAGATTTAATGAAATAGGGGATATTCAAGCATTCCTGATGAAAAGACCAGAGCTGAATAGAGAATTTGACTTTCAAATATCAGCTGCAAAAGAAGTATAAAAGGTAAACAGGAAAGAAAAATATAAAAGATTTGGAAAGGTTAAACTGTTTATGTTCCTACATGGGAAAATATTTGTGACTTCTAAAAACTTTATTAGGACAGTTAGAAGGAGTATACATAGACAGAAAGCAGAAGTGTAGGTTATATGTGACAATATGACTATTAAAAAAATAAAATTAAGGGACAAGAAAGAAGAATGTACTAGAGAAATGGAAAGGGAGAGGTAGAATGGGATAAATTATCTGACATTAAAGAGGCCTGGAAGAGATTTTACAGTGGTTGGGAAAATGGGGGAAGCAAGGAGGGGAACATATGAATTTTACTTTCATCAGAATTGGCTCAAAGAGTGGCTCAGTTTAGTGTAGAAATCTCTCTTACCATACAGGAAAGTACGAAGGAAAGGGGATAAGAGAAGCGGGTAGAGCTGATACAACAGAGGGGAGTTTGAGGGAAGTAAAAGTCAGAAACAAAATAATTTTGAGAATGGACAAGGTAAAAGGAGAGAGAGAATAGGATAAATGGGCAAAATAAGATGGGGGGAAATTGATCATCATTACTGTGAAAAAAATTTACAGTAAGTTTTTGGGATAAAGATTTCATTTCTCAAACATATAGCAAACTGAGTCAATTTTATAGAAGTAAGAGCCGTTCCTCAATTAATAAAAGGTAAAAGGATACGAACAGGTAGTTTTCAGACAAGGTAATCAAAGCTATCTGTAGTCATATAAAAATGTTCTAAATCACTATAGATGAGAGAAATGCAAATTAAAACAACTCTGAGCTACTACCTCATACCTGTCAGATTGGCTAATATGACAGAAAAGGAAAATAACAAATGTTGAAGGGGATATGGGAAAGTTAAAACTAATGTGCTGTTGGTGAAGTTTTAAACTGATTTAACCATTCTGAAGAGCAGTTTGGAACTATGCCCAAAGAACTTTAAAACCATGCATAGCAATACTACTGCTAGGTCTGTATCTGAAAGATAAAAAACAAAAAGGAAAATGAATTATGTGTATAAAAATATTTATTGCATCTCTTTTAGTGGTGACAAAGAATTGGAAATTAAGGATATGCCCATAAATTAGGGAATGGCTGCACAAGTTGTTGTATATGATGCTGATGGAATAATACTATGCTTTAAGAAATGATGAGCAGGATGTTCTCAGGTTAAAAAAAAAACCATGGAAAGACTACATGAACTGATGCAAAGTGAAATTAGTAGAATCAGGAGACCATTGTACACAGTAGCAACAATATTGTATGGTGATCTACTGTGAATGACTTTGGTATTAGCAGCAATATGATGATCCAAGAAAATTGTGTCGGACTTATGATGAAAGGTGTTGTCCATCTCCAGAGAAAGAACTGCTAGAACCTGAATGCAGATCAAAGATCTTTTTTTCTTTACTTTATTTTTATTTTTTGCCTGTTTTTTTCCCCCACAAAATGACTTGCATGGAAATGTATTTTGCATAACTAGACATGCATAATCTATGTCAAATTGCTTGTGTTCTCAATGGAAGAGAGAGAATTTGGGACTCAAAATTTGAAAACATATGTTAAAATTGTTTATATGTGTAACTGGAAAAATAATAAATAAGAAAAAAAGAGTATGGTGACTGCCACAATGCTGATTCAATCTTTGACTAATTAATAGAAGTATAATGTTTACACTATTTGAAGTTATGGCTATATGGTAACTATTCTTGTTATAACACATCTAGAGTGCTGCGTTCAGTAACAGGGACTACACTTTAAGAGGGACATTGGAAGAGAAACTGGGGAATGCACAGGACAGGAAAATCAAGATGTTGGAGGCCATAAAAATATAATGTGGGGAATAGTAGTTATTTTTAAGTTCTTAAAAGAGGCATATGTTAGAAGGATTAGATTCATCTGTACTTCCAAATGCCATGCCAGAACAATACCTGAATAGAGAGGATAGCAAGCAGGGGAACATTACCAGTAAAGAACAGAATGCTGGTGTTCCCTATTCCCTAGTAAAACAACAATCCCTATAATCCCCTTCAGAGGTAATTCCTCCAAGTCCCAGAGATCTTTACAATGAACAAAATGTTGTGCTCACTGCACGGCTTAGAATCACATAAAAAAAGTTGAGAAATGCCCTTTTCTCTTAACACAATTGCACAAAATGAAAAACTGAGCTGCTGCTTCAAAAGAGAAGAGGAGAGAGAGAGAGAGAGAGAGAGAGAGAGAGAGAGAGAGAGAGAGAAAGGATAATTTCAATTTCTTTTGCTTTAGCTTTCTGAAGGCAGCAAGAAGAAATGGATGACAACTAAAACTCCTTAAAAACTCAATAGTCACTTTAAAATGGTCTCCAACAGCTTCATTCAGTCTTTCTGACTACAAGATTCTCTTTCTCAGAGAACTATAAGATCTGCAAAATGATCTTAGCTTTTTACAAAAATACTTTTGGAACTAATTTGAAAGTTCTATGACATTCGAGTAGTGAATGCTAGGTTACAGTGACAAGTTACTTCTGGCTAGTGCTCTTCTTGGTCTCACCTCAAACTTTCAATATCTTTAACCAAATGTTCACTTTCCCAGTGGCAATAGAGATTCTTTTTGATAGAATCTTCCTATAAAGTAGAATTACATATGCTGTCAAAACTTTACTCCAATTCTAGTACTGGGAATATAGAAGAAGGCTTCTCTCAATCCCAAAATGAAACTGTTTCAACCTTCCTTTAATGCCCAGATTCTTTGCCAATAAGCAAAATGGCTTTTTTTTTTCAGATTAAGCCCCAATAAATCACAGAAGCAAAAATGTCCTTTTTAAAAGACAAGGACTATTTCTAGGCCATAGGAAAATAAAACGTATATGGATAAGTTCAGAAAAATATATTAATAAAAATATGTAAATTGATTGGGAAGACTTCATAAAGATGAGAAATCTACATTTCTAATCCATCCAACCCTATACAACAAAGGAAAGCAAGACAAAGGTTGAGAAAAGATGGCATATGCACACAAATTTGCTCTTTTGCTTAGGAAGCAGAGCAGGTAGGTAAATAGGGGAGGTCAAACAAGCTGCCCAGAGCCTTCCACAACTGTCCTATTCGTAATTCTGAAAGCAAGTGGAATGTAAATAATTTAATCCTTGCATCACCAGTGGTTGAGGAATATATTTATTTCAGTTTTTGTTTGGAAAAGAGATAATACTTTAGAAATTATGCTCATTTGTTTTCTTCTTACCACTTCCATCCTCACTGGAGGCCACATGCAGTAAGATAAAGGACTATTTTGCCACTAGTATGGACCTTGCATAAAGATTTGTAAATAACCTTAAGAACAGTAAAGTAATTGACTCATTCAGGATCTAGCCCAGAGCCAGTTAGGTAGAACAGTGGACAGAACACTAGAAGACTAGAGTTCAAATCTAGATTCAGGCACTTATTAGCTGAGTGACCATGGGTAAGTCACGTAATATGCCTACCTCATTTTCTTCATCTGTGAAATACAAATAAATAGCACCTGACTCCCAGGTTTATAGTGAAGATACATATTTGTAAAGCTCTTAACACAATGCTTAACTATAATGGGGACTTAATAAATGCCTATTTTCTTCCTTTGAGACCTTTTGATCTGACCTAACCTAATGAGTACAGGCACATCTTTAATTAGTCTCTTGTAGTACAGAGAGGTATATACACCTCCAAAAGATTAACTCATTCTTTATCTAAGCAAGAAGGTGTCTAACAGAAAGGAGAAAAAGTTAAGCAGATGGAATTGGGAAGACAGGTATTGGGGAGCATGGTGGTACAGAAGAAAGAGTGCTGAGCCTGAACTCGTAAGACTTTGATTAGAGTTCCTGCTCTGTTCTGTACAATGTGTGCCGCCCAGAACAAGTCACTTCATCTCTCTGGTCCTCAGTTTCTCCATCTTTCAAAAGAAGGCTGGACTGCATGATCCCTGAGGTCTTTTTCAGCTCAACATCGGGATCTTAGAATGTAGTTGTAGTTCACAGAAGGATAGGAATCATGTCTACTTTCCTAGCCAAGACTCAATCATTTATATAGTAGAAAAGCTGATAGTCTGAGTACATGACAGGGACCTTCTGTGTTACCAGGAGATAAGAATGGGTAGGATATTTGGTTTGAGTATGAGTTGAATTGGCTGACTAGCATATGCTATAACAAATCAGTATGTCAATCACTGACAGCCTTTGAATAAGAATATTAACTATATTTTTTCTGCTTGACCACTAACTTAATAATACTGAAATATGAACTAGATGTTAAAAAAATTTCTACTATGAGAAAATATTTGTTATTAAAAACAAACAAAATTCCCCAAAATTCCATGGGGACAGATTTATGTGATGCACATTAAAGATATATGCATGTATACACACATATAAACATATGTACATATATGTATGTATAAATTATTTCCTATTTAATGTATACATATTTTATAATGTGTATGTGTATCAATATAAAAATAAAACACGCATATTATAAACATATACACTGATTGTATGTGATATGTGATTCATAATATTTTGCATACCATGACAGACATTTCTGTCAGTCATTATGCTATTCATTTAAAAACTATTAAATGTAAAAGGCAATGAGTTACTAAACAATGCTGGCAATAATAAACCCCATTGATACTTTGTGTCTTTTCAGGAAATTTTATTGCACTTTATTTCATCATATTAATGACTTTTGATTTAGAAAACAAATTTTCTACCTGGCTTTAAAAAAAATTCATAAGAAAAGCATTCACCAATGGTGGAAAAAAAGGATGATATTATGCTTTTAGGGAAATGTGATCATGATGAACTGAACACTAAAGTATATAAAATAATGCATCATTATCATCGAGAGATATATCCACCATTGCAGCTTTACTGACATGATTTAGGTCTCAAGAACTGTAATCACCTTCAGCTATATGCATAGGAAATGTTACCATGTCATATCATTTAAAGCAATTTGATATGAATAAATTTGCACATTCACTAGACTTTATGGCAATACCTAAAATACATCTTAATATGTACTATTCACAATCCTGAACAGACAGCTGTCCCATTCATACAAAATTATGGATATTGTCAAATCTTTTTTACCTAAATCAGTGTATGTAGAATTCAAATGTCATAGAGGCTTCATGCTATTTGGTTGGATGGCAATCTTTCCTAGTGAAAAATTCTCAATTTCTTCCCTGCTATGAGGAAACACTTCTTTCCTTTGATGGATGGAAAGGAGACATTTTGTTAAAAAGGAGTTTAGCTGAAATTTCTTCTTTTTATGTCTTACTACTTGAAAGATATCTGTCATAGTGGTTTAGATTCACAGAATCAGTGGAAGAAAAAAGTTTGATACCAAGGGTTAGTTTTAGGCTGACTTTATAAGCCAATGAAGAAAGATTAGAAATTGGCTCCTATTTTCTTCTCAGAAGGCATCTTTCCCCCACATTCCATTACATTGATGATTAAATTTCTCTTATCAAAATTTCTGCAACCGAGAGACTTCAATAATGATTGGCAGCTTTCAGAAGGAAAGAAAATTCAATCTATATTATAAAGGAAATGCAACATAGGAACATTTATCAGACATTTTTCATTAGGCTGTTGGCAAGATAGTGGAGTGCAGTATTAAAGTATTAATTCAGATTTCATATCCAGACAGAGCTATTAAGTAGTAGAATTCCAAAATGAAGAGAAATCCTATATATAAGTTTGCCCTAACTATTGTCATTTTGCAACAGCATTATGAATACTTTACAGCAAACCTCATTAAAAAGTCACAAAATCCTATGGTAACATCACTTGGTCACTTATTCATTGCTATTATGATTTCTGGGGAATTAACTGCCCCTCTTACGATAACTTCATTTCACTTTACATAATTTTTTAGAACCAATTAATGATACTATCCCACAGTAAATCATATACATGCTGAATATATGTATGTATATATATATATATATATATATATATATATATATTTCTACATGCATAGGTATGTAAATGTATGTATGTATATGTGTGCTTGTGTGTGTGTTTATTCAGAACTACTATATCCTGAAAAGCTGAAAATCTGTTTATTACTCAAGTGCCTCCATCATTCATTTCCTGCAAAAGTCAGCTGTCTACCACTGGTATAAATCAAATATAGTCCAAGAGCATTCATTCTGTATTTCATCCAAATGTAAGCTGTGTGACAATCAATTTTTCCATTGGTATCTCTAAGATGGTACTTGTCACATTTAAAAAAGGAAATGAATTCCATTTGACTGAGCAATATATTGAAAGTAACACAATGTATTTTTTTAAAGGCTCTTCAAATAAAAATAAATTATGTCTAGAGGAAATATTGTATAACTAAGATAAATGATCGGCATCTAAAACTCATTGTCCTTATAGTATTTTACATGATAGCAAAAACATATTTCATGAGAAAATGAGGAAAAAAAGCTCTGCAAAAACAGACATTAAGTATTGTTTCACCAAAACAATCTTTACAAATTTTGTACATATCAACTAAGGATGAAATGATGGTCATAGTCCTTACAAGTTTTACCCTTATACCTGTGCTTTGAAGCGCTTTAGAGAAACAAAAATAATATTTTATTCTTCCCACTGAACTGCAAACAATATGAACTGGAAAACTCCACAATAGGGAGAAAAAGTAACAATGTTCCTTAATTTGTCACATTTTGAAGATTCTGTATTTTCGATATAATGGTGAAATGCGTCATTTTCATTCCTTTACCATTTTTAAAAAGGGCTAACTCCCTGATAATCCTCATTCCACAATCCATTCTGTACCCCCTTTTCTTTTATGGAACAATTTCCGCTTAAGTTTAGGATTAAGTATACAGGTAATTTTACATATTTATTTTGCATGATGTATATGCACAATAATGATGATGTGTCACATTTGTCTTATGTTTTAGCATTTACAAAGATTTTTTTTTAACATATATCAAATGACTTGATCTTGTAAGAAGAGTATGAGAGATATCACTATCTCCATGTTCCAGGTGATGAAACTGAGGTCCAGAGAAGTTAAGGGATTGATTCTTTTAGTATTTGGTGAAACAAGAGTTAGTGCTCTCTTTTGAATTTTGCTCCAGTACTCCATTAACTGTACCAGGTTGATTTTATATATCATACCTGACATAATTTCATAGTTATTGTATTCCAGATGATAAAATCTTTAGTTATTTACAAAGAATAACATATTAGATTATTAAGTAATAGAGTATGACATGTAAAAGAAGAACCAGTTGCTAGTCTAAGCTGAAAACAAAAGTAAGAGTAACCTGTACTTAGAAAATGTTTGATAATAAAACCAAATGATCCACATGAATTAAATGGGGTTTTTTATGTATTTTCAAAAGTTTCTGTGAATACGTACAGTGTAATTTTCTGTTTGTGGCATTGCATACCTCAAAATTCCCTGTAGTACTGTGAATATGACATTTTAATATTTTCAACTTGATTTCAATACAAATTGTTTTCATTCCAGAAGGAGTAGACATTCACAATTCACTCCTTCTCACTTGGTCAAGTCTGATTTGCAGAGTATATAGGAAGAGTGGGGTACCTGCAGCCTAGAGGCCACATGTGGCCTTCTAGGTCCTTGGGTACAGCATTTTGACTGAGTATAAGTTTCACATAACAAGCTCTTTTATTAAGGGGATTTGTTCTGTGAAATTTGGATTTAGTCAAAGGGCCCCACTTGAGGACCTAGTGGGCCACGTATGGCCTTGAGGCCTCAGGTTCCCAATCCTTGACACTGAGTATACCTTCAATAAGCAATAAAATGTCAGATATTAACTCATGTACTTACCTGTCACAGTGAGTTCAGTGGTTCTTCTAACAACAAAGCCTCCATATTTTAGCTCACATGTATAATTTCCAATGTCATCTTCTCTAACTTCCCGTAGAAGCAGAATATTCCTTTTGAACACAATACTTGGCCTCCATGTTTTTGTCCTACATTCCTGTATAAAGAAAAATAGGTCACAAATATCTATTTCATTTTAAATTACTCAAAAAAAAGTTATTGGTATTACATGTAAAAGTTTCTGAGGAAGTTCTCATATTTTCTGTGACCCCCCAACATATAAATGCCTATAGATGATTATATGTTTCATTAAAAAGGTTTTATCAGAAAATTATATGAATCCCACTAGTACATGGATATTAATTAGCTTGTATATATCTAAATTTTACATATGTAATATATTGTGGCCTAATAAATTTCTACTTTCATTATTTTTTCTGTCAAAATTTAATTTCTTCATGATATATAAGAGTTTATGTTTTGGGGACCAGACATCTTATTACTCAAGCCAAATTCCCAAAGTGAAAGCTAAATATGGTTTTCAGAGGTAATGAAAAGTATCTGAACTTTTTTTTTAAAATATAAATTTGTTGATCACCAACAAACAGATTATTGACTTTGTATATGGGGAATGGGGAATCTATCCAATTATTTCAGCCGAAGATGTATATATGTTTTTGTTTACTCTTGCTAGATTTATTTTTAAAAAATCATTTTTCCCAGGGAATGCAGATTTACTCCTTCTGCAGAACATAATTACTTGCATAATGACTCCTATGAGTCATTGTTATCAGGTAAAAAAAAACACGCAAAATATAATGTGAAATATCATTCACATTATGCTTATGTATGTGCTTAGGCACATACATGCATTTGTATAACATATTATGTATAACTCATATTAAGTTCGGCAGGCTAATTCTTTTCCTATATAGTGCCAATATGACATTCTGTTGCTTAGTTTTGCTTATATTTACAAGTGGTTTTATTGAAACAATGACATGCCGTATTCAATTACATGTCTCAGTTTTACAGAATTTTGCTATACTTCTTAGGTTGTGCATTCTCTTATTATTCACTTAGAATATATAATTTATATTGTAATGACTATAGTGTTATAACTAAGGGCATGAAGTTCTCAATACAAAAACTATACCTCATACACAAAAATTATAGTCTTCACATTCCAAGCTGATGCTGGTGTTGCTCTATAACCAAAAAGACCTATTCAAGACCTATGGTCATTTAATACTGAATAAAGGCTTAGTTTATCTTCTAAATAGCTCTGGTCAATTCTTTCTGAGGCAATGAGCTAAGTAAGATGCATAGTTGAGGAAGCAAAAGTTTAAATGTTATTCTTCTTATTAAGGGAACAGATATGCCACATTCAAAATTGTGCCTTATTTTACCCTAATGGGTTTTTAATTTATACCTTTTAAGGATAGGGCTATAACTGATTTCATTGTTATAAGGAACTTTTGATGAGGGAAAATATCCTGCTAATGCAAAACTGCATTTGTTCCAAAACTTACTGTCCAAGAATCCTACATCAATGGATTAAGGGACTTCCTCAGGGTCATATGATTAATGTTAGAAAGAGGATTTACCTCTGGTTTCCCTGCTTCTGAGGCTAGCTTTCTCTCCACTTCACCAGGCCATCTGTCATTTGTAAATATTTATTCGTATCACACCATAATCACAAAGAAAAAGCAAATAGTTTATTCTTATACACAAGAAATCTTTTTTCATGAAGAATTTTTAAAAGTAAAAATAGCTAAATTTTGATGAAACTCCAAGTGTGTCTCTTTTATGTTAAGAAAAGATGAGAGTGGCCCTGTGAGATTGTATATTGGACTGTGCAGAGTAATTGCCACCAAAAAAGTAGGAACACTAACTGGCCCTGTCAAAGAAATGTGAGAGATGAGACTGAGGGATGATGACTTTGACAGAAATATCACTATTTTAATTTAGAGGTAGTTTATCTACAAAGGAATCCATCTGATATATTATTAACTAAAGTAACTGTTTTAATGAGTGCAGTTAATAGTACTAGAGACATTCAGAGAAAAATAAAGATGTGTGTATGTGTATAGGAGAGAGAAAAAGAGAGAGACAGAGAGAGAGGATGAAAATGTATTAAATAAACATAAGATGAAAATATAACTTCAGACATAGTAAGGACAAAACTGCAATGAATGCCTAAACTATAGAACATTTTTAAGTAAATCTTGAGTCTCATTACATTAACTAAACCTTTCTATTATACCTCTCTTTTCATTAGCACAGACCATCCTTCATATTCTTTTTTTTTGCTAAAATTGCATATTAAAATTAATGTTTTAAAATACCCTTTGATACCCTGACAGTGTATTCTGCCCTAGAAAGATCATGTTTGGAATATTGCTTGAGTTAAGGGCACCATGTTTGAGGAAGAACATTGACAAACTGGAGAACATCCAGAGGAGGGTAACCAGGATATTGAAGAATTTTGAGTTCATATCATTTTAGAATCAGTTGAAGGAATTGGGGATTCTCCCCCCCTTCCAAAAAAAAAAAGACAAGAGGGCTTAGGAAAGGACATAATTGCTGTGTTCAAGTACTTGAAGGGCCACCACAAGAAAAAGAGATGAGATTTGTTCTGGTTGGTCTCAGATCACAGATATTAGCAATGAGTAGAAGTTGTAGAAAAACAAATATAGCCTTACTGCAAAGAAAAGAAAGACTTTCTAACAATTAGGGGTATACAAGAGGGAAATTTATTGCCTTTGTTTGTAATAGGTCCCCTGTTTACAAGAAGTCTTCTAGCAAAGGCTAATTAGCCACTGGAGGTGTTGATGGGATTCTTGTCTAGGTAGAAATTGGACTATATAGTCCATGCAATTTATTTCATCTCTAAATTTTATTCCCTTTGTGGTGTACCTTCTCTGATAACCCTAGCTCCAAGTTTTCTTTCCTTCTTCATGTTTTCTTAGGATACTTTGTTAGGAGCATTTTTCCCCTGTCAAATTTTACCTAGTATAATTATCAGCGTAGTTATCGTCTTTGTATCAATAGGGCCTGGAATCGTCTTGCCCAAAGCACAAACTTAATATATGAAAATTGAATTGAATTACATTTAGTTCAGTTAACTGGCTTGAAAGGAAACTGGTGTTAAAAGGATAAATGACTCTTGAAATTTAAGAAACTGTTGAGAAAATTCTTTAGAAAATGCTGAAACAGACAAAAATAATGAGTGACTCAAGTAAATGAGGCTAATAATATTAATCTATGATTTGCTATCCTGATCATTTCATATTCATTTCACTTGTTAATTACTTAAAGTTACTGCCTTTTAAAGCATGAGTTTAGCTCATGGTTTAATTTATTCATAAACTCTATATATTCCTCTTTAATGATGTTTTCTCTCTATTTCTGGTTCCATTCATAAAAATCCTGAAGTGGCCTAGATATTCAGCTGTAGAACTCTCAGTACCAAACTGCTATGGATGTAAAACTGAAAAGTATGATACAATACACTTAGTTAGACTCACAGAAGCCTAGATAAAAATGACCACAAACTCTTTAGCATAATAAAAAGTCAAATCATGGATTCAGAAGGGCAAAGATACAACAGTATCTTAAAATTTGAACTTTGAGGAAGTTCAAACAAAATACAAACACTGATTTAAAAAAAATCAACCTCCAGAGCAGAGCCACGATGACAGAAAGTGCTCAGCAGAGCCCTCACAACTTTCCCATACAAATAACTTTAAAATAACACCTCAAATCAAATTTTGGAGTGGTAGAGTCAACAAAAGATAAGAGTAAGACATTCTAAATGCCCAAGAGAACTAAGGAGTTTGAAAAGAGAGATCTATGACATGGGGGTGGAGAGTGACACCAGAGCCCACATGGATGAAACACTAGTGTGGGATGAGGTGGTGGTGACAGAAACAGCAACTGCATTGGGAACTTCCAGATCAGAGAGAGTGAGATGGGAATTTCTCAGAAAGAAACTACAGGAGATGTCTGTACTAGCACTGGATGCAGTACCAGACACTGCTTAGCAACTCCATTGCTTATGCTGACTTCTGCATCTTAGTTCAAGGTCAGGGAGAAGAACCTTTAGACAAGAGGGAGTGGAATCCATGAGGGGCAGTATCACTTTTGCATTCAAGAAGGGATCAAGAACCCTGAGGAGCAGCATCAGTTGCAATCCCAAGAGATCAGGGGCACTTCCTGGGTAAGGAGCAGAGGATAGACTAAGAGAGTAGTGACCTCACCTCTCCCCAGATCACACTAACTTGGAGTTCCCAAAACTTCCAAACCTTTAGAACTAACTGGAAACAGCAGTGCAAAATAAACCTGAACCATGAGGTATTGCCTCTACCTCCAACTATGCCTGAAACAGAGCCCAAACGTTAACATAAAGTTTGAAATCAAGAAATAAGGTTGAAAAACATGGGAAAATAACAACAACAAAAGTACCTGGCCATAAAAAAAATTCCTGTGGTAATAGGAAAGAGCAGGAAACAGCTCAGAAGAAGACAATGAAATCCAAAAAGCAAAAGCAAAACCTCAAAGAAAACCATAAATTGGACACAAGTTCAACAAGAATTCCCTAAAGAGCTAAAAACATTATTTTCAAAGTCAAATAAGACTGGTAAAGAAGAAAAACATAAGGAAAGAATGAAAGTAAAAAAATATGAAAAGATATTCAACAAATGGTAAGAGAGACACAGAAATAATACCTTAAAAGAGAAAATTGGCCAAATGGAAAAAGGAGGTACAAAAATTCCCTGATGAAAATACACATTAAAAAACAGAATTGGAGGCAGCTAGATGGCACAGTGGATAGAACACTGGCCTTGGATTCAAGAAGACCTGAGTTCAAATCTGGCCTGAGACAGTTGACACTTACTAGCTGTGTGATCCTGGGTAAGTCACTTCACCTCATTGTCTCACCAAAGGAAAAAAAAAATAAGAATTGGCCAAATGGAAAAAAAAGGGACAAAAGCTCACTGAAGAAAATAATTCCTTAAAAATTAAAATTGGGCAAGTAGGAGCTTATGACTCCATCATACATCCAAAAATAAAAGTTCAGCCAAGTTAAAAGAAAAAAAAATAAGAAAATGTGAAACATTTCATTCAAAAACAACTAACCTGAGAAAAAGATCAAGGAAGCATAATTTAAGAATCATTGGTTTACTTGAAAGCCAGTTGATGTCATATTTCAAGAAATTGTTATAGGAAACTCATAGATATCTTTGAACCAAAAGGTAAAGTAGAAATGGAAAGAATCCATAAGTCCTAACCTGAAAGCATTCCCAAAATGAAAACTAACAGGAATATCCTATACAATTTCCAAAGCTCCAAGGTGAACAAGAAAACACTTCAAGTAGCCAAGAAGAAAGTATTCAAATAATTTGGAGCCTGAGTCAGGACCACAAAAAATTAGTATCTATCACATATGGAGCAGAGAGTTTGAAATATAATATATCATAAGGCAAAAGAGCTGAGATAACAATTAACAATCACTTCCCTAGCAAAACTGAGTATATCCTTCAAGGCGTAACATGAATATGTAATGAAGTAGAAAACTTTCAAACATCCCTGATGAAAAGACTAGAATAAAAGATTTGATTTTCAAATACAAGATTCAAGAGAAACACAAAAAGGTAAAACAAAAGTGAAATCAAAAGGAATCCAATAAAGTTAAACTGCTTTCATCTTTATATGAGAAGGTAATGCACATATCTTTGAAGAACTCTGTCATTATTAGGAAGTCTATGTGGAAAGAAAATGCAAAAGTGAGTTGATGATGTCAGGATTGTGTAGGGAAAAAATGGCTCTATTGGGCAAGAAAGAGGGATTCCGTAGAAGACTGATGAAATGAGAAGAAGAATGGAGAAAATTATCTCACATAAAAGAGGTGCATGAGCTCAATTGGGTATGGAAATCTTTCTTACCCTACAGGAAAATAGGGGGTAAGTGGACATGAGAAAGAGGGATGATAGCAAGGAGAACAGATTGGGGGAGGGGGAAATCAGAAGCCAACACTTTTGAGGAAGGACAGGGTCAAAGGAGAGACTGGAATAAAAGGGGGGCAGGATAGGATGGAGGAAGATATAATTAGTCTTTCACAACATGAAAAAAGAGGTGCACAGGGAAGAGCTTTTACAGTGGAGGAGAAAATCATGGGGAGGGGGAGGACAGGCAACACTTAAACCTCTCACTTCTAAATTGATTCAAAGATGCAAAACACAAATACATCTTCAATTGGTAATAAAAGTTATCTTATCAAACAGCTGGAGGGGAAGGGGTAAGAGAAAAGGAGGAGTGATAAAAGAAGGGATATAAAAGAAGGTAGTGGTCAGAATCAAAAGAGACTTTAGAGGAGGGACAAGATAAAAAGAGAGAAAGATAGAACAAAATAGGATGGAGAGAAATGCAGGTAGCAATTGTGAATATGAATGGAATAAACTCACCCAAATAAGCAAAGTGGATAGTAGGATGGATTAGAAATCAGAATAAATAATGTTATAATATATATGTAATATACAACAAATACCCCAAGAACATGAAACAAAGAGACAGTAAAAACAATAAGATGCCGGAGCAGAATCTACTATGCTTCAGTTGAACTTAAAAAGGAAAGTGAGGCAATTATGATGTCAGACAAAGCAAAAGCAAAAATAGACCTAATTAAAAGGGATTAGCAGGGAAGCTACTTCTTGCTAGATCCATAGACAATGAAGTTATATCAATACTAAACAAATGCACCAAATGGCATAATATCTAAATTCTTAAAAGGAAAATTAAATGGATTACAGTATTAATAGTAAAACTATACTAGTCGGGCGCCTTACTTTTCCAGAGCTAGATAAAACTAACCATAAAATAACATTTTTTAAAAGTGAAGGAATTGAATAGAATCTTAGGAAAGTTGAATATGATAGATTTGTGGCAGAAAGTGAATAGGAGTTAAAAAAGTTTAACATTTTTTTTTCAGTTGTACCTGGCACCTTCAGAAAAATTGACTATGTTGTAAGGCATAAAATCTTCACAACCAAGTAGAAAAGCAGAAATATTTTCAGACCAAATTATACTTTAAAAAACTGACTCTGGAAGCATAGATTAAATGTAGATCAGAGATTAAATAATCTGATCCTAAAGAATGAGTGGGTCAGAGAACAAATCATAGAAACAATCAAGCAGTTCATAAAGGAGAATGACAATAATGAGACAACATTTCAAAACCTTTGGTATGAAACCAAAGCACTACTTTATTGAAAATGTATATCTCTTAATGTGTGTATCAATATAAAAGTTAAAGAATAGACCCAGGAATTGCACATACAACTAAAAAAAACTGGAAAATGAACAAATTAACATCCCCAATTAAATACCAAAATGGAAATCCTGAAAATCTAAGGAGAGATTAATAAAATTGAAAGTAAAAATCAAACAATGAAACAAAACATTGAACTAAAAAACAAAACGAGGACTCAATTTTCTGGGGAAAATAATAAAATAGCTAAACCACTGGTTATTTGATTTAAAGAAAAAAGAAAGAAGTGGGGCAGCCAAGTGCTGCAGTAGAAAGAGTACCAGCCCTGGAGTCAGGAGTACCTAAGTTCAAAACCTGCCTCAGACCAGACACTTGACACTTACTACCTGTGTGACCCTGGGTAAGTTACTTAACACCAACTGACCCTCCCCCCAAAAAGGAGAAAACCACATTACTGTTATCAAAAATGAAAAGAACATATTCATATCAATGAAGATGAAATTAAAGCAATAATTGAGTCATTTTGCCCATTTAAATGCCAATAAAACTGGAAATCTAAGTGAAATGGATATATATTTTATAAAATAATATAAATAGCTTAGATTAACAGAATATGAAATAGAATACATCAACAAATCTATCTTGGGGGGGGATGAACAAGCCATCAATGAGCTTCCCAAGAAAATAAGCCCAGGACCAGATCGATTTACAAGTGAATTCTATCAAACATTCAAGTAACAGTTAAACCCAATACTGAATCAACTATTTTTTAAATAGGTAAAGGAGTCATAGAAAATTCCTTTTGTGATGCAAATAGGGTTTGATACCTAAACCAGGGAGAACAAACACAGAGAAAGAAAACAGTTTTTAATAAATATCAATGCAAAAACTTTATTTTAAAAATTTTGATAGTATTTTATTTTTCCAATTACATGTGAAGATAATTTTAACATTTTTTAAATAAAATTTTGAGTTCCAGATTTCTCCCTCTCACCCCTACCCATTCCTAAAATAGTAAGCAATATGAAATATGTACTATACGTGATGCAAAAATTTTTTTTAAATGACCAGGTGAGATTTATTTCAAGAAATCAGTGGTGGTTCTATAATTAGAAAAATAATCAACAGCATTAACCATAACAACAACAAAAATCATATGATTATCTCAATAGATACAGAAGAAACCTTTGACAAAATACAACTCTCATTCCTATTAAAAATTCTAGAAGACACAGGAATCAATCGATCCTTTCTTAAAATGATAAGCAGTATCTATACAAAACCACTGGCAAGCATTATTTGAAATGGGGATTAACTTGAGGCCATCCCAATACGATCAGAAGTGAAGCAAGGATGTCTATTCACCACTATTATTCAATATTATACTAGAATTCCTAGCTATAACAATAAGAAAAGAAAAAAAATGAAATTGAAGGAATAAAAATAGGCAGTGAGGAAATAAAACTATAATTCTTTGGAAATGATATGATGAAATACTTTAAAAAAAACCTTGATAATGAACAAAAAACTTGGAATAATAACTTCAGTAAAGTTGTACTATATTAAAATAAATTCTTGTATATCAACAGAATTTCTATATGCTACCCAAAAAATCCCACAGCAACATAGAAGGAGAAAGTCCACTTAAAATAAGTACAGACAATATAAACGACTTGGACTTCTGCCTGTTAGGACAAACCCAGAGATTATATGAACCCAATTAGAAAACACTTTTCACACAAATAATGTAGATATAAATCACTGGAAAAATATCCATTGCTCATGGGCAGGCCAAGCCAATATGATAAAAATGGCAATTCTACCAAAATTAATTTACTTATTCAGTGCCATACAATCAAATTACCAAAGAATTGTTTTATAGAACCAGAAAAAAAAACTAACAAAATTAATCTGGAAGAACAGTGTCAAGAATATCAAAGGAATCAAATTTTTTTAAAAAAGTTTAAGAAAGGTGATTTAGCAATACCTGATTTCAAACTACATTACAAAGTGGTAATCATGAAAACAATGTGGCATTGCATAAGAAATAGAGTGGTGGGTCAGTGGACTAGCTTAGTTACATAATATACAGTAATAAATGATAATAGAAATGTAGTGATTAATAAAACCAAAGATCCAAGCTTTGGGGATAAGAATTCACCATTTGACAAAAATTGCTGGGGAAACTGGAAAGTAGTTTGGCAGAAACAAGGCATGGACTAACAATTCACACTGTATAACAAGATAAGGTCTGTCAAGATATTAAGAGACACCCCCTTTTTTTTCCTGGAGCTAAGACCCAGCAAGCAAACTGTGCACAGTACTTGGCATAGAAACAATCCTTTGCTCTCACCTTTCCTGAGCTTGGGCAAGCACCAACAAGCCCAGCCTAGACACAGTAGGGCAGGGTCCCAACACACACACTTTGGGGAGGGGGGGGTCTGGATCTCCTGTACATGTGACTTTGTTTGCAAGCCATTTCCTCTCTTTGAAATTAAACTTCTGTTTGAATACTGACTCTCCTGTCTCTGACCTCCTCTGTTGACTCCGTCTGATTGACAGGTCAAAATGGATTAATGATTTAGGCAGAAATGGTGATATCATAAGTAAAGAAAGAAAACATCGAAAAAAATGCACCAATCAGATCTATGGATAAGGAAAAAAAATTTGACCAAAGAATAGATAGAAGGCATTATGGGAATTAAAATGGGTTATTTTCATTATATAAATTTAAAAGCTTTTGCACAAAAAAATCTAATTTAGCCAAAATTCAAAGGAAAATAGGAAAGGGTGGGGGAAATTTTATAACAAGTTTCTCTGGAAAAGATGTCATTTCTTAAATGTATAGATAACTGAGATAAATTCATAAAAATAAGATCCATTCTCCAGTTGGTAGCTGGTCAAAGGATATGAACAGGCAGTTTTCAGAAGAAGAAATCAAAGTTATCAAAGTTATCAAAGTTATCAATAGTCACATAAAAACTCTCTAAATCATTACTTATTAGAGAAATTCCAATTAATGTAACTCTGAGATACCATCTCACACCTATTAAATTGGCTAGCATGACACAAAAGGAAAAAGGGGATATGGAAAAATTGGGACACTAATTCACTGCTGGTGGAGTCGTGAACTAGTCCAACCATTCTGGAAAATAATGTGGGACTAGGTCCAAAGGGCTATAAAACTTTGCACATCCTTTAACCCAGCAATGCCTACTAAATCTGGTTCCCAAATAGATCAAAGAAAAAAAAGAAAGTGATCTGCTTGTGCAAAAACATATTTATAGCAAATGTTTATGTGGTGACAAAAAATTAGAAATTGACAGTACTACCATAACCTAGGGAATGGCTGAATGAGCTGTGGTATAATGATTGTGAGGGAACACTATTGTGCTATAAGAAATGATGAGCAGACAAGTCTCAGAAAAACCTGAAAAGACTTACATAAACTCATACAAAGTTAAGTGAGCAGAGCTGGGAGAAAACTATAAACAGTTAACAATATTGTAAGGATGATCAACCAAGAAAGACTTAGATACACTGATCAAGACCATACTCTAAGACAATGCTAATGGAGCCATCATTAACCTAAACAAAGAGAACTGCTGAACTCTGAACATATAGAAGCATGGTTTTTTTTAAACTTTCTTTGCTTTTGTTTTATTTTTCTTGTGTTTTCTTTTGAAACACAGTTAACATGAAATATATTTTGCATGATTTCACATATATAGTTGATATAAAATTGCCATCTCAAAGGAGGGAGAGAGGCAGGAGAGAAAGAATTTAGATCTAACATTTTTTTTTAAATTGTGTTAAAATTTTTACATGAAATTGGGAAATATTTGACAAAATAAATTAAAAAATAATTAAAAGAAAATAAAATTTTAAAATGAATTTTTCAGTTAATATTAAGCACCTACTATTTGTCAGGTACTATGCTAAATAAAGATACAAAGAGAAGGGGAAAAAACAGATCCTGCTCTGAAAGAACTTATAGTGTAATAAGGGAGAAAACATGCAAAAAAAATTATGTATGAACAAGGTACATATTAGAATAAACTGGAGTAATTTCAGTGGGAAGTCATCAAAATTTAGAAGGACTGGGAAAATCTTCCTATGCATAATATAACTTTACCTAGGACTTAAAGGGACCCCATGATGCATGGAGGTAAAGAGGTGGAGGGAAAAATTTTGCAAGCATGGGGGACAGCCAAGGGAAATGCTAAGAGTCAGGAGATAGAGTGTGATTTTGAGGAACAGCAAGAAGACCAGTGTCACTGGGTTACAGGGGAGAGTAGTAAGGTATAAGAAAACTGGAAAAGGAGGAAGGGGCCAGATCATGCAGGGCTTGGAAAGTTCAACAGGGTATTCTATATTTAATCCTAGAAGTAATAGAGAGCCATTGTAGTTAATTAAATAGGGTATTGATACCATCAGATTTGCATCTTTGGAAGAGCCCTTTGACAGCTATACAGAAAATGGATTGGAGTGTTGTGATTTGAGGTAGACAGACCAACCAACAAGTGATTGTAACTGTCCAAATATGAATTGCTGAGAGCATACATTAGGATGGCTGCAGCATCACAGGAGAGAAGAGGGGAGTTTTTGCCAGATGTTATAAAGATAGAAATGAAAAGATTTGATGGATATGGTATGCAAGGTATTAGAGAGAGTGAGAAATCAAGGATGACATTTGGGTTGTGAACCTGATGACTGGGAAGGGCAGTACCTTCAATAATATTAGGGAACTTATGAAAAGGAGAGAGTTTTCAGAGGGGAGAAAGGAGATAATAATTTTATTTTTGGCAATATTAAGTTTGATATGTCTATACTCAGTACATCTGTTATAACCAGATTGAGATGCTTGAAAGCTGTTAGAAATGTGACCTGGAGGTTGGGAGAGAGGTTAGGGCCGATCAAGCTGACCTGAGAGTCATCTGAATAGAAATGATAAATGAAACAATGGGATATAATGAAATCAGCAAGCCAAATGTACATAGAGAGGACAGAAAAGTGGCCAGAGCAGAGCTTTGGGGGACTGTCATGGTTAGTACAAGGCAGGAGGAGAACCTGGAGTGATCAGTGTCATGAAAACCTAGACAGAAGCCAGTAGTCATGGAGAAGAGGTTAACTGACAGTCTCAGAGGCTGCAGATAGATCAAAGATGATGAGTAATGAGAAAAGGTTAGACTTGGCAATTATGAGATTGTTAATAACTTTAGAGAGAATAGTATCAGTTGAATGATGAAATGAGAAGCCTGACTGCAGAGTTTCAGAAAACAGAGAGAAGAAAGGAATTGAAGGCAGCTATTATACTCTTCTCAAGGTGGCTGCCTATAAAAGGAGGAGAGACAAAAGACAATAGCTAGTGGGCATGGGCAGGTAAAGTGAGTATGTTTTTTTTTAAATGGGGAACACATGGGCATATTTGAGGACATTAATGGAATAGCCAGCAGAGAGGGAGAAAGTGAAGATGAATGTGAAAGTAGAAAAGTGTCAGAGGAAACTTTGCTGGAGAAGCCAGCATGGAATGTGTTCACTTGTGCATATAGAGGAGTTATCCATGGCAAAGAAAAACAGTCACCTCTTCATATAAACATGGGTGAAGGAGATTTGCCAAAAGGCATCTGAGTGATATGAGATGAGGAGGAGGGGAGAAGAGGGAGCTCTGGGTAAATAGCTTTAATTTTTTTTTTCCCCATGAAATCTGAAGCAAAGTACTCATCTGAGAAGGTATGGGGGAATAGAAGAGAGGTGTATGAGATCAGAGAAGGGATCAAAAAGTTTGGAAAAGCCACTGAGGTGAATGAATAATTATTAAAACCTTCCATATACCAGGGACTATAATAGGTGGTAGCAATGTAACAATGAAAAAAAGAAGCTAGGACTTCTGTGAAATATGACCCAGGCTTTAAAATAATACAATAATAAAAAGTGGGGGGCAACGTAAACTAGAGAGGAAGCAGTTACCTAGTGCATCTGAAATGCACTACTGATCAATTTCTGACCTGAAGTAAAAAGAATAGAAGTCAATTCAGTACTTTAATGTGTGTTACAGAAATTCTGAATGATGACTCTAGAACGCATAAGGTTGATAATGATATTACCTTCCAAAATCAAGCAAAGATTTGGACCAGAACATTGGATAATTGTAAGATAATTTTGGCTTGCTATTTTTGTCCAGTTGGCCATGTAGGGAATATATTAGAGCATATGGTTAAAACTTACTCATAGGTCCAATATCCTACTTCCAGAGAGCATCTGTAGTTTCCAGACATTATATAGCCACAGATAAAGCATTCCACAGTGATTTTTTACATGAAAACTTTACTGTTCTCTATTTATATTCAATAAGTAGAATTTTTATTGCATAAACAAGCTAATGAATATATTATAATTCTATAACCTTAAAGAAAGTTTGGGTCTTTCATTGGTACCAGGTTCCAATTACATATAGGGAAAATAGGGGTAAGATTTTTATTTTCAACTATGAAAATTATTTTTGAGTTTTGAAGAAACAACTATATTCAAATGCAATTATATAAATTCCATGGAGTTTGTCAAAAGTTTTTTTGTTTTTTTTTCTCCCATTTTTTTCAGTTAGAAGTTCAGAAAACTAGAAATAATAAGATTCATGATGGAAAAAGAGCCAATGGAAGTGATCATACAATTATATTGGAGAGTTTCTGGTCAATTGTTGCTATTCTCATTTTAGGGTTCCTCTTTTATTGTACAACCCACTAGGGTAAAAATGTATACAGATGATTTTTTTTCCACTTCTGACCAAATCAACAGAGGCTAAAAAGGAATCATAACAATCATCTCAAAAAAGAAAGCTAACACTCGGTTTCATCCAGTTCATTCTTCCCTATAGCTAACCAAACTGACTAAATCCTTTCAAAGCAACAAGAAGTCCTATAATAATTGAAACAACACGTTCTCAAGAGAATAGGAGCTAAACTGTACTATGTCCCTTTAAATAGTTTACAATATCAAAAATACTTCTGAACCCAACAATAATTTATTATAAGATTTATTAGAATTTATTATATAATTCATTATAATTTATAACAAGATACAATAATTTATTATAAGATTTTACAATAATTCATTATAAGGACCCCACCCTCTCTGTTCCTTACCTTATACCACAGGATTTCAGGCTCTCTGTATGGTATTAGAAAATCCTCTATGTCCCGGCATGAGATTTCCTTACTTTTGCTAAGCTCAGCTTTTTCAAAGTACTTCATCTTTGAATTGTAGCAGAGTCCAGTGTCATTTTCACCCACAGTCAGTGAAATGGACACTTTCATACAATACGTGGAATTTCTGAAACACATCAGAAAACAAATGGTGGTGCAAGGTGAAAAAAAAATAGTAATGCCTTATACTTGTATAGAGCTCCACAATTTGTCAAAGGACTTCCACCTTCTTTATGCCCACAGTCCTAACAATAACCCTGTGAGGAGGGAAAAACTATGGGTGTTATTATCTTCCCAAATGACAAAAGCTAAGATTTAGAAAAGCTAAGTGACTTCCATAAAGTTGAAAAGCCAGTAAGAGGAAAGGATAGATCTTGAAACTATATCATCTGAATACAAGTCCATTATCTTTCCAAAACTGTCATCAGTTTGACAAAGTAGAATTCGAGGCAAAAACAAAATACAATGTCATATTGTACACATTTTACGCTAACTTGAATTATCTTACATTATTTCTTCATTTGTTCATTAAGTATGAAGATTTATTAAGCATATTCATATACAAATTATAATAGTAGACACTATTAAATGTCTTTTTAAAAATTCTGCCATTACCAATGTTTGTTCCTGTAAGGGGGGTAAATGGTTACTGACATAAGTATTGAAAAATATGTATTGTTATATTACATAGGGGATAAGTAAAATCTTTTGAAATGTTTAAAATGAAATGTAATATATTTTAATATTTTGACAAAATATTTTAAAATATCAGATTGAATCATAAGGGAACATATCTGAGTTTTCTTACCTATTCATGTGATACATCATATGATTCATAAATTGTAAAATGTTGCATACTTTTAGTTTATTATTATTACTATCATCATCTATTGTTGTTTATGTGTTTTTCAAGTTGTGTTCAACTCATCGTGATCCCTATCTGGGATTTTCTCATCAAAGATAATGGAGTGGTTTGCCATTTCCTTCTACAGCTCATTTTACAGATGGGGAAATGGAGTCAAACAGGATCAATGACTGTCTGAGGCCAGATTTGAACCCAGGTCCACTAGACTCCAGGCCCAGCACTCTATGTATTTTGCCACCTACTTGCCCATTATCTTCATCATCTTTTTCACCATCTAATCCTTCTCATCTTTGTAGTTATTATTCTATCTTAAATGGACAAATGATCACATACATCTAGGAGTATCCTACAGCAATGCAGATCATAATGCATCCAGCCATTCACGCCAATTATTAATCTTGTCCAAAATCTCTGAAATGTTCATCAGAATGCATTTGGGGGAGGTAGTGGGAGAGCTTAGATGGGGAAGGTACAACCACCTTTGTGCTGGATGTCTTCTTCCCTATACTTGAAGGGCACTAGTAACACATTCTGCCTGTGTATCTTTCATCCCTTGGTTTGCCATTTGACCAGGCAATTTTATCTTCATGCCATACAATCACTTGATAGCATCTTTTAATATACATACATATTTTATCTATATTCTCAATACCATTCCATTTTTGTTTCCCTAATGAAGCATATTTATTTTATTAAGACTGAGGACATGTAGATTTTGTTCATTGATAGTTTCAATTCTATTCATTGATCAAATGAGAACATTTTATTCCCAGATGGCTTCATAACGTTCTTTATGAATAAATACTCTAATGATCAAAGAAAACTTTGTAATCCAGGAGAAATCAGACCATATTAACTTTAAATAGTCTTTCAAATAAAATGATGAGGGGTTAAGATCGCACTGTATTCATAAATATGTAATGTAGAGACTTCTGTCCTAATCAATCCATAATAGGCTCTTAAATTCAATTTCCTATTCTGTGCATTTTTCTTTCACTCAGACCTTGTAATTTATGACTAACCAAGTCTATATGTGCAAAATTTCATGCTCATTTGGCCAAAACATAGCTTAGATAACATCATGTTGATGATCTGTTCATTTCTCCTGTTCTTTAAGCTAGGGTGAAATACAAGATATGTCATAATGGCTCTTATAAGGTTGTCTATATGAGTAGGAGAAAATGTCTAACATTAAGAAGCACAGATGAATGTAGAAATCTCCTTCCTCCACCCACCCCATAAATGGATCTAAACCCTAATCTGTAGAAAATACTTCCTACAGAGAGTTCTAAAGCATTCTGTCTTTCATTGTTTTTAGTTTCCAGCTCAGTGAGGAAATTGATGATTACAAACTGTTGACTGATGTGCTGAGTCTCTGTCTCTCCAGGATAGCACCTTTTTCAAGTTACTATGGACACCTTAATACTTGTTTACTGTTCCTCTTTATCAGGAGATGATTAAAAAGCTAAAAATACAACAATACCCAAAGAGCACTAGCATCCTTTTTCACTAAGAAGAGCAGAGAAACAGAGAATGATCTTTTGAAAATTGATGCATATCTGATTCTGGAGTAGATATTTTCAGGAATCTTAGAGTAAATGCTAAAAAGCAGCAAAATCTTTCCTGTGATTGCTAATACATTGTGACAATGCACATTAAGGCATGACAATGTCTAAAGGAAAGGAATGAGTTTTCCTCAAGGTACAAGGTAGCATCTTCTTTGTCAGTCATCATCATTTGTTTATTTGACCCACTGATTAAGTGCTTAATGTGTTTGGAACACATAAACATAATAATCAATAACATTTACTGATTGTCCATAAAGCAATGGGTTTGAAGGGATAAAGAGAATATTATACCATCAATGCTTTTATGAGTTATTATTGCAATAGACTCCTAATTATTCACTCAAGGCTCCTCAAATTTGCAAAAGTCAGGAGCAGAGCAAAGATGCACTCTCCCTCAAAGCCCTCCAAATACCTATAAAAAATAGCTCTAAACAAATTCTAGAGCAGCAGAACCCACAAAAAGACAGAGTGAAACAAATTTCCAGCCCAATACAACCTGGGTGGTTGGTTAGAAAGGTCTATTGCACCAGGCTAGCAGAGGACTACAGTTTAGTGTGGGCACACAAGCAAAGATGAGGTCTCAGCAAACCTGGAGCAGGCCTCAGAGGACTGAATCACAGGCAGCTATGGCAGTTTCCAGACTTCTCAGCCCACAAATGACAAAGACAGCTTAGAAGGTCAGTAGGAAAGGTCTGTGACTGTGGTGGGAGAAGCTTGGTCTAAGCCTCAGTCCCAGCCCAGCCCTTGGGCTGTGGCTGTTTCTGAAGCTTTAGGAACACAGATGGAGGGGGAACCAAGTGGCTGATTAGAAAGGGATTGCAGGAATCTCTTTGCTGGTGCTGAGGCAGGATTCTCTTGCTTGCCCGGGCTTGGATCTGGGTTACAGTTCTGGGTGGTGGTCCTGGGGCAAGGAGGAGCACTGGAATGGTGAAGCTTGTGGTGGCAGTATAGAGAAAACCCTCCTCATGGTTCCAAGGCAGAAAATAGTGCTTGTGGTCACTCATAGACCAGAACACAGGTCAGGAAAGGAGTAAACACCTCTGTCCTTATCATACCACCTTGGAAGAACTGAAAATTTACAGGTCCCTACAAGTATCTCTGAAAACAGCTGCAGAAAACCCCCAAAGCTTGGGACAGTACATTCTCCACACTGGAAAGAAACCCCTACTTTAACAAAGAGTTTAAAACTCAAGTAATTGGCTAGGATCATGAGCAAGCAGCACACAATGAGTCAAACCATAGAATCTTACTTTGGTGACAAAGAAGATCCAAGCATACAATCAGAAGAAGACAACAAAGTCAAAGCTCCTATATCCAAAGCCTCCAAGTAAAATATGAATCAGTCCCAGGCCACGGAAGAGCTCAAAAAGTATTTTGAGAAGCAAGTAAGAGAAGTAGAGGAAAAGCTGGGAAGAGAAATGAAAATGATGTAAGAAAATCATGAAAAACAAGTCAACAGCTTGCTAAAGGAGACCCCAAAAATACTGAAGAAAATGACACCTTAAAACTAGCCTTATCCAAATGGCAAAAGAAGTGTCCAAAACACCAACAAGGAGAACAGTGCTTTAAAAAGCAGAATTGGCCAGATGGAAAAGGAAGTCCAAAAGCTCACTGAAGAAAATACTTCCTCCCAAAGAGATCATATAAATGGGAAAAGGACACACATGTACAAAAATATTTATAGCAGCTCTTTTTTGGTGGCAAGGAATTAGAAATTGAGAGGATGCCCATCAATTGGGGAATGGCTGAAGAAGTTGTGGGATATGAATGTGATAGAATACTATTGTGCTGTAAGAAATGATGAATAGGCTGACTTCAGAAAAACCTGGAAAGAATTGTATGGTGTGATGCTGAGCGAAGTGAGCAGAACCAAGAGAATGTTGTACACAGCAATAGCCCCATTATGCGATGACTAATATTGATAGACTTAACGCTTCTCAGCAATACAAGGATCTAAGACATTTCCAAAGGCCTCATGATGGAAAATGCTATCTACATCCAAAGAAATAACTATGGAGTTTGAATGCAGATCAAAGCGTACTATTTGCTTTTTTTTTTCTTCTATTGTGTTTTGTTTCCTATTGGTTCTAATTCTTACTTACAACATCAGTAATGTGAAAATATGTTTAATAGGAATGTATATGTATAGCCTATATCACATTGTGCACTGTCTTGGAGAGGGAGGTCGGGAGAGAGAGGGAAAAATTTAAAACTAAAAAGCTTATGGAAGTGATTGTTGATAGTTCAAAATAAGTTAATTTAAAAAAACAGAAAATAGTTTCTTAAAAATTTGAATGGAGCAAATGGAAGCTAGTGACTTTATAAGAAATCAAGATATTGTAAAACAAAACCAAAAAGAAAAGAAAAAATAGGAGACAATGTGAAATATCTCATTAGAAAAACAACTGACCTGGAAAATAGATCCGAGACATAATTTAAAAGTTGTTTGACTCTCTGAAATCCATGAACAAAAAAAGAGCTTAGACATCATCTTTCAAGAAATTATCAAGGAAAACTGCCCTGATATTCTAGTACCAGAGGGTAACATAGAAATTGAAAGAATCCACCAATCACCTCCTGAAAGAGATCCCTAAAAGAAAACTCCCAGGAATATTGTAGTCAAATTCCAGAGTTCCTAGATCAAGGAGAGAATATTGCAAGCAGCCAGAAAGAAACAATTCAAGTATTGTGGAAATACAATCAGGATCATACAAGATTTAGCAGCTTCTACATTAAGGGACCAGAGGGCTTGCAATAGAATATTCCAGAAGGCAAAGGAGATAGGATTTCAGCCAAGAACCACCTACCCAACAAAACTGAGTATAATCCTTCAGGGGAAAAATGGATTCAGTTAAATAGAGGACTTTCAATCATTCTTGATGAAAAAACCAGAGCTGAATAGAAATTTTGGCTTACAAATACAAGACTCAAGAGACGTATGAACAGGTAAACAGGAAACAGAAATCATAAGAGACTTACTAAGATTGAACTGTTTACATTCCTACATGGAAAGATGATATTTGTAACTTATGAGATGTTTTTCAACATTAGAGTAGTTGGAGGGAAAAAATTATATGTCTATAGACATGGATAGATAGATAGATAGATAGATAGATAGATAGATAGATAGATAGATACATGATAGATAGATAGATAGAGAGATAGATAGAGGGCACAGGGTGAGTTGAAGATGAAGGGGTAATATCTGGAGAATAAAATTAAGAATTGAGAGAGGATTATACTGGGAGAAGGAGAAAGGGAGAGGTAGAATGGGGTAAATTATCTCACATAAAAAAGACAAGAAAAGGCTTTTATAGTGGAGGGGAAGTGGGGAAAGGTGAGAGGGAATGAGTGAATCTTATTCTCATTGGATTTGGCTTAAGGAGGGTACACCATATACACTCAATTAGGTATGGAAAACTATCTTACCCTATAGGAAAATGGGATGGGGAAGGAGATAAGAGAGCAAGGAGATGATACAGGGGAGAAAAGATTGGGGGAGGGGGTAATCAGAAGGAAACACTTCTGAGGAGGGTTAGGGTCAAAAGAGAGAATAGAATAAATGGGGGGGTGGGACAGGATGATGGGAAATATAGTTAGTTTTTCTCAACATGACTACTATGGGAGTGTTTTGCATGACTACATGTGTATAACCTGTATCAAGTTACTTGCTTTCTTAATAAGGGTGGGTGGGTAAGGAGGAAGGGAGAAAATTTGGAAACCAAAGTTTTAAAAATAAATGTAATTTCTTTTTTCACATGCAACTGGGAAATAAGATGCACAGGCAATGGAGTATAAAAATCTATCCTGCCCTAGAGGAAAATAGAAGGGAATGGATAAGAGAAATGGGGGGAGGAGATGGAAGGCAGAGTAGGGGGAGGGGTATTCAAAATGCATACTATCTTGGGGTGGGGGAGGGATGAGATGTGGAGAAAATTTGGAACTCAAAATCTTGTGGAAGTGAATACTGAAAACTAAATTTAATTAATTAATTAATTGATTGATTAAAGAAAAGTTTAAAAAAATAGAATTGGCCAAAAAAAATTTCAAGTCATTTACCTTAAATGTAGATGGCACTACATGACACTCTTCCATCCATTGACCTTGGGTGGCTCCGTATCAAATGCCTTTGTTTAACATTTGAAGATCTTCACAACCTGATCCCAATCTAACTTTCCTGCTACACTGACCTTAGTGCTCTCCTTAATACTCCATCTTTCATCTTTGTGCTTTTTCATTCACTATCCTCATGACTTAAATGCACTCCCTCCATGCTGACATCTCTTAGAACCCCTTGTGTACTTTAAGACTCAAATGAAGCAGTGCCTTAAACATGCACACTTTCTGGTTCCTTTTCAGAGCTGCTAGTGCCCTCCCTCCTGAAATGAATGTTATGTCTATATTCTGCACTCAATTATAAATATACTAAACATGTCAGTCAATTAGTCAATAATATTTGTTAAATGCCTACTAAGGTTCAGATACTGTGTTAAATACTGATGATACAAAAAGGCAAAAGAGAGTCCTTGTCTTCAAGGAATTTACAATCTAATGGGTGAGAACACTAATAAATTAATAGGTGCATACAAGATATATACAGGATAAATAGGAAATAATTAAATGTGAGAAGACACTGGGATTAAGAGGGGTTGGGAAAGGTCTCCTGTAGAAGATGAGACATTATTTGGATCTTAAAGGAAACCTCTCTTCCCATAAAATATAGCTTTCTAAAGTTTGGAAATGTTTCATTTTTGGTTTTTATATCCATAGTTCTTAATAAATGTAATGAGCTCTTCTTTTCCAATACCAGTGAAGTAGGAGGATTGTTTCACATAAAGGAAAAAGATGGCAAATTCAACATGAAGATAGAAAAGCACCTTAGGTGACATTTCTCTCCCGTGGTAGATTGGTTGACATATGAACATAACAGACTGTCAGAGATGTCAAGAACATGAACAACATGTCTGCAAGGGTCCCCTATGGGGAACCAGATTAAAATGCAGTTGGGAAATATTTAGCAAAACAAATAAAATACAAGAAAACACATATGATGACAATATATTGCTTTGTAAGTTAATATGCTTCCTTCAGGGATCCTTGTTCTACTGGCCCTTGTTTCTATTTGAGTTTCACATCACTGGTTTAAGTAACTTCTAACAGAAACAGGTAATTCCACAATACAGACAACTCACACACAAATAACTGAAAGATGGCTTATAGAAATGATGGCTGTTGATTTTTGTGATAACTATATTTGAGGTTAATTTATTATTATGAAAAACAGTTATTAAAAATAAGAGATGACTCAAAATGTTTATAAATCTTAATCTAAAAAGGAAATCCTATAAAGTGGCATGCCAACAAATAATCATTATTTTACAGGAATCTTTGTCCACACTATTGTTTTAATTAAAATAAACATAATTTATATTTTTAAATGGTAGATATCTATTCAGATATGCAAAATCATTTAAATTCAAATTACTATGGCCAATACAAAGTGATAGAGCCATGACTAAAGGAGTTTGAACTAAAAGTAAAATTAAATGCAACAATTCCTTCAGCTCCTAGCACATTTTTATTAGGTTTCTAAGAGAAGTTAAGTGTATAATGGACCTCTGAAGAGACAGGGATAAGCTGAATGCATAGCTTGTACTATGTTCTTTAATCTAATTGAAGGGAAACAGGAGAAATAGGGAATGCAAGTTTCATGGATAATGAAAATATACCTGAGTAAAAATATATTTAATCTCTCTTTAAAAATGCCTTCAATATTGAGCATACATGAAACAAACATGAAAAGAAACACGCATTTAAGAAGAAAGTAAAGTTGTTTGTATACATCATTAGGCTTTTCCTTGGGATTCTCAGTATCCTGACACTTTGAAAGCAGAGTATTAAATGTTGAAATCAAGAGTTATATTAGAATTTTGGAATTAATCTTTACATTTATCCTACCCTAATCAATGAGAATCAAATGAGAAAATATATATGAACTGCTGTGTAAAATTTTAAATGCTATGTAAATATTAGCTTTGGTTATTGTCATTATTATATTATAAATGCAGGAGTAGAAATTTGGGTAGTATAAAAAGGAAGTGGGGAAGGGAAGATGTTTCAAAGGAGGAAATTGATAAATGCTCCATCATGAGATAAGTTACGATAAAATATCATTAAGACTTGCCTTGTGAAAACATGGATAATAATATTATACATCAAATCTTAGGCAACATACTTTAGTGGAAAGAGTACTGATGTTGAAATCAGAGGACTTCTGTTCAGATAATGCCTCATATGCTTAGTACCTGCGCAGTAAACATGGAACCAGTCATTCAACCTCAATGAACCTAAGTTTCCTCATCTGCAAAATAAAAGATTTGCATTGCCATGAATCTTTCTATCTCTTAATCTATTATCTCACATATTATGTTTTCATATTACTCTATATCAGGCCACTATATGGAAAGACCTAAAATGATGTTATTAAAGGCAAACCTCAAAGAGTTGTGAGGATTAAATAAGATAGCATATTTAAAATACTTTGCAACCATAAAAGGACAGCGTGGCACAGTGACTAAAACATTAGACCTACAGTGGGGAAGACTTAAGTTTAAATATGGTCTCAGATACTTACTAGATGAGCGACCCTTGGCAAGTCACTTAAATTCTTTCTGCTTTAGTTTCCTTATCTGCAGAATGGGTACAATAGTAACAACTACTTTCCAGTGTGATTTTAAGAATAAAATTAGGTCTTGTTTGTAAGGTGTTCTGCAAACTTGAAAGTACTGCATAGATGTTAGCTATTTTATTATTTTTATTGTTATTATTCCCTCATAGTATCATTATATAATAAATTTTATCATATGGATAGGCTAAGTCTAGATAGAAATTGTCACTTATGAGATAAAGACAGAAAGACCTGGGTTCAAATCTTGCTTTCACAACGTACAGGCTGACTTGGCAAGTTACTTAAACATAAGAATGTCCATATCTCTCTCTAGAACTATAAATTACCAAGTAGTTGCTGACCTGCATAAAGAGAAGATTTCTATATTCAAGGATTCCTCATGAAGTTGAAATCAGAATCAAAGAAATTGGGCATTGGAAAGGATCTCAGTTCACATTTAATCCAACCCCATTATCATAACATATCTGATAAGTGGGCTCTGTTATAAAGCCTCCAAAGAGGGGGAATCAACAGCCCCTCTATGTTACTATTGAACCTCTTTGCAACTTCTGTCCATTGCTTCTTGTTCTGCTCCCTGAGGCTAAACAGGAGAAATCTAATCCTTCCTTTTCATGATAGTCTTGCTTCAAGAATGAAGGACAAACCACACCCTGTTAGTTGTTTGAGCTGCTCACTAGGTACCCAATTGGCCAGTTCCAGTCTGCACTATAACTCTTTTTCTCCTTTCCTCTTTCTTCCTCTCCCCTCCCTTTCCCTCTCTTCTCCTCTCTTTTCCCCCTTTCACCAGCCATGTATTTAATATTCCATTCTAGAAATTTTCATAGGAATCAAAATCTCATTCATTAGCCTAGAGTTTGTATATTCTGTTCTCTCTTTCTTAAAAAGTGGGGCATTTGTCCTTCTCTAAACTTGTGACATTTGTCCATTTTTTATGATCTTCCAAACAATACTGATAGTAGCTCAGCAATCACATTGGCATCTTCTTTAAGTACCTGGGGATATAATGAATTTGAGTGGCTAGATAGCACAGTGGACAAAGGGCCAGGCCTGGAATCAGGAAGATTCATCTTCCTGAGTTCCAATCAGGCATCAGATACTTAATAGCTATGACCATAGACAAATCACTTAACTCTTTTTGCCTAAGTTTTCTCATCTTTAGTATGAGCTGGAGAGGGAAATGGCCAACTACTCCAGTATCTCTGACAAGAAAACCCCAAATGGGGTCGTGAAGAGTTAGATATGACTGAAAACAGTATACAACAATAATAATAGCATATGTGGAAACTTTATAAATAAGCAAACATTCATATATTTGGGAAACATGTTCTTTAAAAACGAAACAAAAAAACTGACCCACTTTGCTAGAGCAAGTTTTCACACTGAGAGTTCCTATATCAATGAAATCACTGCATTAGTTTTCCTCCAAAATGTACAAGAGACAATGGTAAATATTGAGGATGCAAAGATGACTCAGATATATCAGGGCCAAAAAAGTTAAGAGTTCATTGTTATTAACAATAGTAAGCCATCATAGATTGTTTTTGCACAGGAGAATGGTATGATAAGAGCTACTTACTTTCAGGGAAATGATGATTGTCATTAGTGGAGAGTAAGATGGATTTTAAAAGTAGCTATTTCTGCAGGAAATGCATTCAATAATTAATACAATAGACACTCAATAAAAGTATTTTGATTGAAATCCTAAAATAGCAAATCTACCTTTGAATAACTTCTCCAGCTGTGATGACAAAATTTTCTAAAGTGTCAACTGCTAAATTGGTATGACTTACAGATCAATTGGAATCCTTTCCTATCCCACTTAGCATAATTATAAAACTGCTTAATTTAATGAGCTTTTAGAATCTCATCTTATGAGCAAATTCTCAGAATGGATATTTAGCTCACAACAGAACTAGAGAAAGAGTTCCTTGAAGTAAGAGAAAGAGTTAAAAGAACTGCCTTGCCTCTTCTTGGCAATCTAAAATTAAATGCAAAATAAACAAATAAATAAATGAACAAACAAATTCACTATCATTATTTAATTACACACATCAAATTAACTATAATTACATGCAATGTTTTCCCATTAATATAATTCTCTAATTCCTGTATATTAAATAAAAACAAATTTTAAAAAATACAACCCAGAATTTTCTTGTGTGTTTTTTTTATTCATATAAAATGTTTGTTTATAGACAGGTACATGTGTGCTTTCAATACTTTCTATTGCATTTTGAATACCAGTTCAGCTACATTGTTAAATTTTAAAATGTCTAAGTCTAAAAGACAGCAATAAATCTGATTGACTTTTACTTTCTTCAAGAAAAAAATGGTCAAGGCATTAATAATTTAATTTGAAGTTGTTTTGCTAAGGCAAACATTTCATGGGAATAACAATGGCCAAAGGGTCCAGAGCTTTTCATTTTCTGTATTTCAAAGCTACAATGATAATTTTACTAATCATAAAATGCTCTGGGTAAACACAAACAAAATTGAAATGCAATTGCTACCTTTAGGTTATCAAAATTTTGAACTTAAATGTAAGCTATAGAAACATTGGTGGTGAAAGATACTAAACTATTCATTCCTTATTTATTTTCCTTTAAAAACTGACAGTACAGAATTCTCACATACAGAAAAAAAGTGTTTTGATAATTGTAAAAAATATAATAAATTTACAGAACATTTTTTTCAAACTTGCATTCTGCGTTAAACTTTTGAGTATTTGTATTCATTAATATCATCCTCTTGAAAAATATGAGGATATGAGAAGAGGAATCCATCTCCCCCTCCCCCACCAAATCCACATATACTTTTTAAGTGCCTACTATGAGCAAAGCAGTATAATAAGCATTGGAAATAAACAGCCCCCCCCAAAAAAAGGTAACAGTCCCTACCTTTACATTCATATTTTACTCTATTTGACAAAAGTTTAAATTAAGTAAAGGGAAAGACAGGAACCTTTAAAAACAATTTTAATGAGTTTTTTCCATAGTACTAGCAGACAAAATCCCTAGAAAATCTTGAAGGCTCTGTATAGAAAGCCTCATTGTTTTTAGAACTACTCATTTTTCATTAGGTCAAAGAAGGAGATAAACTGGTTGGAAGAGTAGGAAGTAGGAAGTAAGTGGGCCAATTTTTGTAGTTTGTAGAAGGAAATAATTGGGTACTGTGAAAAATCTCCAGAGAGTATATGCCAGAGAAGGCCCTGACTCTCCACTGTAAAATCTAATGAATTTTGTTATAAGATCTCCCGTGGAAATGTAGAGCAAAAAGTTAATGTATATAATTCAGAAGTAACTTCTAAGGTGAATCCATATAGCCACCTCAATTTCTTGTTTGTCCTCGTCAGTGGAGAACTGGCACTTCTATCATGTATATTCACTGGATATTCTTTAAATAATAAGGTTATCATGTGTGATATCTCTATTAAGAGGCTGGTTTGTAAGTTTAAAATACATATTCGTTGTATCTTATTTTTTTTTTCTGTTGAGGGCTTGATGTTATTTTAATATTATTTTAGTTATATTAATTTTAATATTAATGACATTAATTATTGTAATAAAAATCTCTTATAACAAGACTTGAGTTTAACATACTACCTACAAGGTGAGCACAAGAAATAATAATAAAAATAATAAATGAGCATTTTTGTTACTACTATGTACTTTGTCTACCTTCTCTTTCCAAACTTCTTCATTGAAGCTCATTCCTCTGGAGACAAATGTAGCAATGACACATTTTCATGTTCACAAACATTTATAAAATTTCTATTTCTCAATATTGCATATAAGTATACTAAGAGAAGAGGATAATTCATCAATAATAAATGAATAAAGTGTTAATTAAACACTTACTATGTGTACAACCCTAGGGATACAAATAGAAATACTAAGAATGACTGATTTCAAGAAGCTCACATTCTAATAAGGGAGACAACAGATATGGAAAAATTCAGCTGGCTAGTCAGATGGCAAAATATCACAGTCCTTAGGGCAAAGTAACAAACCAGATATTAATGCTTTTCTTGAATGTCATTTCCCTAATATATGTCTACGTTTCTTATGTTAAAACACTTGATATTAATGACAACTAACATTTGTATATTATTTAAGGTTTACAAAGTGCATTAGTCACAACTCTAGACCTGGGTGAATAAGGTTGTTAAATGCAGATGTGTAACTTTTCTCGAGCATCTTGAAGTGGAAGGTGGAGTCTACTAACAGAAAATTGAAAGTATCATTTTAATTTCTCTCATATGTAATTTTAGTTACCTGTGAAATGCATTACTCTTTTTGCCATAATTTTTTTTACCTAAGTGCCCCCTGAGAACACTTATGAAAATCAAATTTAGATGAACTTCTACTAAAAATGGGCTTTTTACCTAGTCCAAGCTAAGGTATTAACCTATGCAATTATGCCATTGTGATTAAGTGTGCTTCCAAATTGCAGAGCAATTACCAAGGAAGCAACCACCACCTTTCTAGCCAAAAATCAGATATCATTTCCCATAAATGAATAATTACATGGAATGCACTCAAATCAAATGTACAAATTACATGAACACATTTTAGTTGCAACACGAAGCAGCTTTGTCATATGTGTAATATACAATTTTGGACACCTCAATACATCAAAAAGATGCAGCATCACTCTCATTCCCATCCCTGACCTCCATCTGAAACTACAAATGATTGACTTTCAACAGAAGCACATATTGAGTTTAATATACTTCCCTGGGTGTCCAAAGAAAGAACTTTTTGTGCCTCTATTTCCTGGCTGTCTTCTGCTTTACTTTTTCTTTTCTTCTCATTTCTAAGCATGTCATAGACCAGAGACCTGGCAGTGAATTTTCCCAATCAAGAGACAGTAGCCTTCAGGACAGTGATGGAACAATGTGAAGTAATACAAAGAATGTTCATTCACTATGCCATGTGCTCCAAACAGGGTGATCTTGGGCAGCGTGATTCCTGAACTCTTGTTACCTAGCTGGAGAATTGGGTGTTTGGGATAGTTCTTTGTTACATGATCCAAAACATAGCCTTCTAACTAGAGAAGCAAAATTGCTTACTTCTGCTTACAACCATTTAAGGGTTGTACCATTTATAAGTGCATGTTCCATAGTTTGAGGATTTGGCCATCAATCCAGGGAAGAGAAATTTCTTGGCAGAGGGAATCTTGAAGAGGGAAGAGTATTGTTCTTGTGCTCCTCACAGCTGGAGAATTAGTAAAGGACCATCAATTTGGCGAACCAGAAGATAGGAGTATTGTTCTTTTTTTTTTTCGAATTATGAATTGTTTGAATAACTTAAGTCCAGTGGGAAGGGAATTGCCTATCCTGCAGTCTGAAAGTTGTTTCCTTTCTAAGGGGAGAATGTTTAGTAGAAGAGTAATGAAGTTAAACTTAAATAATAGAATAAGGAGATACCTTAATGAGCTATTCTCTATTACATATGTAAGTTTGCCTGATATTACATTCATTCAAAGTATCATGTTGTTTTCATAAACCTTTCTATTCACAATGCATCCAGTGTTTATTATGAGTCAATAAATACTTCATCAGGTAATCCAAAGGTTTTAGTGCTATTTAATAAACTTCTAAAAAAAAATATCCGAGGAGCTAGATCATTATTTGTGATATTTCATGACTGGCTAAAAATAGGAATCCATAGGGGGCAGCTAGGTGGTGTGATGGATAGAGCACCAGCCCTGAAGTCAGGAGGACCTGAGTTCAAACCTGGCCTCAGACTAAACACTTGACACTTACTAGCTGTGTGACCCTGGGCAAGTCACTTAATTCTGTTTTCCCTCTGCAAAATGAGCTGGAGAAAGAATGGCAGATCACTTCAATATCTTTGCCAAAAAAAAAAAATGAGGTCAGGAAGAGTCAGACATGACTGAAAAATTACTGAATAACAACAACAACAACAAAGTTATAAAAAGTGAGTTTCCAACTTTTCATTACTTCTGCTGATTTTTTTCTTTTGGTTCCAGATGGAAGAAGGGCAAACTAAAAGTTGATAGAAAATGTTTAGTAATTGTCAACAACTGTGTACATGGACCAGATATGTTTTCTTGTTGTTTGTTTGTGTTTTATAAATTTCAGTAGCTTTATGAGGGTGAACCTGATAAAAAGCAGTGATTTCTCATATGAAGAGGGAAGGAAAAATTATTCCAGAGACTATAAACCTTCCTATGTCAATATAACTTTCTTATTGCTACATTACTATATCTCATATACTGTTCATGCAGAAAACTATTTACCCAAGAGATCAAAAACTCCCTTATTATATACATCACACACTTTCTAGTCATAATTTTGCTTTTTCCTTCTCTCAGAAAAAAAATTCCAGTACCATATTAGCTGAGGAGAAAAAATTCTCCGAAGACTGAAAGATTATAACTATTAGCCTCATATAATAATCTTTTAAAAATTATACAAGATTTTCACAAATTGGTTTCAAAATCTACATGATATTTCTCTCTCCAAATATTATCATATTTTGCTGTACATCTCTACATGAATTACACAGTAAATTTTCATAGTTGCCACTTTAAAAATAATTTTCCTTTATATTTCCTCAAATGCAATTTTAACAAACCACATTTGGTGGATAAATTATATAAATTAAAACACTGCATCCTGAAGAGATTAAATATGATACATATATATGTGTGTATATACATACATAATTAACATATATATTAGTTAATTGTTGTTACTCTTGTTAAGTTGTGACTAACTCTTGATGGCTTCATGGACCATACTGTCCCAGAGTTTTTTGTTTTTGGTTTTGTTTTGGTTTGGTTTTTGTTTTTGGCAAAGACACTGGTCTGTCATTTTTGTCTCCAGCGGATCAAGGCAAAAAGAAGTTAAATGACTTACCCAGGGTCACATAGCTATTATATGTCTGAAGTCAGATTTGAACTTGGGTCTTCCTTACTCTAGGCTTTATCCACTGAGTCATCTAGGTGCGCATTTTAGTATATACACATACATACACAGTAATACATGATTGTTTGGTTTAAGGCCTTGCCAACTAATTTGACTGCCATTAATAATACTGTTGTAAATGCCTACTATATATGAGGCATTTATTTATGTATTTTTAATGAGGCAATTGGGGTTAAGTGACTTGCCCAGAGTCACACAGCTAGGAAGTATTATGTGTCTGATGCAAGATTTGAACTCAGGTCCTCCTGACTCCAGGGCTAGTGCTCTATCCACTGTGCCACCTAGCTGTGCTAATATGAGTCATTTAAAATCAAATCAACTACTAAAAAGTTTTGTAATTGAGCCACATATTCCTTGGACATTAGTTTCACCATATATAGAAGGACAGTCTCTATTAAATAATTTCCTTGGTCCTTTCTATCTCAAAATTTCCATTGTATTCTACAGATATCATGACAGAATCTATTCCTCTAGGAGACTGTGTTTTGAGAGTCACATTGGTTTTTTTTGGGGGGCGGAGAGAAGTACTTTTCATATGCTTTCACTCTATGTCTATGTGTCTTGTGGTGAAGGCAGGTGGGGAATAGAGTGTTACTAGTCATTTCTTTTTAAATGGTCAGTAGTTATTTTGTTTACAAAGAAAATGGCAATAAGAGAGAAAATACACATTGCAAAAGCTCTTAGGAATTGTTTCTCTTGGATGCCATAAATTCTTCTCTGCAGAAATGGAGAAATCCTAGCAAGGAGCATTTTATTTCTTACTTCTCTCTCCTTTTCTCTTTTTCTATTTTCTTTCCCTCCCCCCTTCCTCCCTCCTTCCCTCCTTTCCTTCTTTCCTTCCTTTTACTTTTTTCTTTCCTTCTTTTTTCTTTCTTTTTTCCTTCCTTCTTTCCTTCCTTCCTTCCTTCCTTCTTTCCTTCCTTCCATCTGTCTTTCTCTCTTTCTCTCTTTCTTTCTTTCTTTCTTTCTTTCTTTCTTTCTTTCTTTCTTTCTTTCTTTCTTTCTTTCTTTCTTTCTTTCTTTCTTTCTTTCTTTCTTTCCTTCTGTCTTTCTTTCTATCCTGTCTTTCTGCCTTTCTTTCTGTCTTTCTGCCTTTCTTTCACTTTTGTGGGTTTTTTTCTTTAACTTTTCAATCAAAGTAACCTGTCTCAGCAATTCTCAACTATAGCCTCAGTTCTGTCCTTGGGCACAAGTAAAATAATTTTAATTCCCCTTCCACAGTCCAGTTAAGTATTCTTTTCACTGTACCATGCAGCTTTTCTTTCTATACAGGAACTCTAGAGAGGGAAAAGAAGGAAGAAGAGAAAGTGAAAGAAAGAAGAAAAAAGAAAGGGGTGGAAAGGAGTGGGAAGAGGGAGAAAACATAGACAAGTAGTTCTTTCATCTCTCCTTTCCAAGTTACTTTTGGGGGATATAGCTATCTTTTGCTAGTTTTGTTCCTAATAGAAAGGATAATAGGAGCCAAAGGAGCAATAACTTATTAGTAATTACATTTTACAATCTATCTGAAATTGAAGCAATCCATATTCCCTCATAATTCCTTGATTCTACATTCTTTCATCACAGACAAACCATCTTTTCATCCATCTATTAAAGCACAAGATATATATTTCACCTTTGCAGTCTATTGAAATCCTTATTTTTGGCTGATCAGAAAAAAATAGCTATTATGTACAGACTGTGGGCTTGGGATGAAGGAACATTTCTCTAATCTCTCAATAGAGTAGGTGTGTTAGTACCTAGAATTGTTTGCAAAATAATTAGTACCACATAAGCAATATATTTAAAAATCATTGTTTGGTGATATGATATGAAAAGTTATTAACCCAAATCAATCATGTTATTTACAAATAAATTCAGTGCCACACCGGATTCTACCAGACACATAAGATACAAATAGCTTTCTTGGAAAATGGCAAAAAAATAAGGTGCTTTAATTAATATGTATATAACATTAAAGACTGTAGATTCTATTTATAATTAAATGTATTATCATATAAATGTGCATATGTGTTTATGAATATGCCACAAATATTCCATATCCATATGTCTGTAAATGTACACATTTACAGTGCATGTATTTATACAGGTATAAATACAGTTATTTAAGTTTAAAAAATTAGGTGGAAAAACTTCCTGACAATTAAAAATGCTCTGAAATATAATGGGCTCTATAGAGAAGTTACAGAGTCCTCTTCTCTAGAAGCCTTCAAGTAGTGGTCAACCCGGTGTATTATAGTAAGCATTGCTACACATTGGAATTGGACTAGTTGGCTGCTGAGGTATCTTCTAACTCTCATATTTTGTGATTCTGTGTCATCTAGGTAGATAACAGGTGGATGGATAGATAGATAGATAGATAGATAGATAGATAGATAGATAGATAGACAGATAGATGCATATGCAAATGAATGGAGGAACAGGAGAAGAAATATCTATACTTCTTTTCCCTTTAGTGACAAATTTTCTGGGTGATTATTTTCTAATTTAAAAAATTCCAAGTTATTTTAAACTTTATTCTTTAAACCTTTAAGAACTTTAGCTTGGAAGAGACATTGAATTCCTGGGTTACTTCTACCTTTGTGATGCCATTACTCTATGAAAAAATCCTTTGAGTGTTTCACTTCTATAAGGGAATGAGGAAAGCAAAACCAGATGGCTCACATAATTTTGGTTCTATGTTTCACAATCAACCCATACATGAAAATTGTAAAAGATAACTATAAATGAAAAGAAATTATGTCCCATTTAATTCTGCTGCAAATAATCCATGGAAATATTCATGTCGTGTCTCTCCCCTCATTGTAAAATGTTCTAATCATAGAGTAATATAATGAAAGAAGTGGAATAGTCTTTAGGGCATCCATTTCAGAGGTTCATAATTTGTAATCTGAGCATCTCATGTTAGTATAAAAAATATTGAAAGTGGTCTTCAAATCCATATGTGTGACATTGTGGTTTTGATCATTATTTAGACTGTTAGTTTAGTGTGACTCTACAATGAATAGAAATACCATCTATGGACTGAGGAAATAAAATGCTTCCCAACTAAATTATTTTCTCAAATGTGTGTTGCCATTAAGCTATTGTGAAAAATAAATACAAATTTATTACTAGTCATACTGCATTTTTGTCATATATTTTTTTCAATCAATAGAAAACAGTGCCTATTTTGATGTTTTCTGTGTTTTTTTTTAATCTTAAAAATGGATCCAATGGGGCAGCTAGGTGGCATAGTGGACAGAGCACTGCCCTGGATTCAGGAGGTCCTGAGTTCAAATCTGACCTCAGACACATAACAATTACTAGCTGTGTGACCCTGGGCAACTCACTTAACCCCATTGCCTAGCCCCCCCAAAAAATTACATAAAAAAAGTGGATCCAATGTTAGAAAAGACTAAGAATTTCTAATCTGGTCCAACCCACTCAATTCCAGTCAGGGAACTGAGGTGCAAACATCTGCGGCTCTTAAGGTTTGTTTGTTTCTTTGTTTTTCAGAGTCAATCATTTTAAATATTGAAAAAAAGTCTAAAATTCATTAAAGTGTTAAGAAAAATGAATATATTTATTTTATATGATAATCAATGGCATGACTCATGATTTATTCATCACTTCCTTCTCTTCATATAATCACAAACTCCATGAGGGCAGACATCCTCGCTTGAGCTCTGTCCACCCCAGTACCTATCACCATGCCTCACAGTATGCTTAATTACTTAATAATTTTTTGTTGAATCCAAATTAAATTAATTAATTATTTACTATCATGTGTGAGAAAACATTGATACTGGGTTGAAATTGTTTCCATTTCCACTAGATGAAAAGTGAGGGAAATAGAGGGCAACTGGGGCACATTTCACAAAAGGCAATGGATGGAATAAACAAATGTGAATATATAAAAAGTTTAGTTTAAATAGCTGTTACATGGCTTTTGAAAATGTAATTAAGAAAATGTTTCTGTGATTTGTTCCAGTGAAGGAGTTTATTTCCTTGTTATAAGTATAGGACTGCATTTATGACTTTTAATTGATGTAACTGGCACATAGAATGATCACTTGAAAAAAACTAGTAAAATCCTTAGCTAGAAGAGTAGGAATGTGATCATTCTCACACACTAAAGAAAACATGATTTAAAAAAATTGTGTTGACTAGAAATAGATAAGGGACAAAGATATTATCAGGGTAGGAATTTATTATAAAATTCTACTAACAATATTATAAATTAAAATTTTAATTCTGCCCTCCAAGATGTAGGCTATCCTCCTGTCATCAGACTTGGTGATTACAATCTTTTCCATGATTGTAATTCAAAATAAATAGTGCTTGGATCATCACTTATACCTTTAAAAAGTGAATTTCTCTTTGCCTCAGAACTTACTGAGTTTGATTATAGAGTATGACTCACTTTTGAGTTGTGTGATTTAAAGCATATTCTTCAAATTTTTACCGTAGATGTTATAAGAAACAAAATCTTTCTAACTGAAAGACAGACTATGCCTCTAACTCCCTTCATCGATTCTAGACTAATCCCTATGGCAAAAGATTAGATGAGTATAATAGGAATTTTTCCCCTTAAATTACTCTTCACAAGTAAATTCATAAATTCAGTAAAAATAAAACAAATTCAACAAAACATCTATTAGCAGATGATAAGAAATTTGAGGAGGAAAACGGCATCAATCTAAACTTACAGTCTTTGAAAATTAGTGAAAAGTGCTATCTTCCTATCCTTTACCTACCACAATTTTAGATCCCAGATAAATAAATAATAAGCTAATTAGGGATATAATAACTTGATGAAAGACCCTGAATTCAGTAGTTTACATCTGACATTATGAGATGTAACAGTAGTCTATCCAGATATTTTCCAACTCTCAGATATGTAATTCAACATCCGTCTACATGCTGTTATAATGGGTTCCTACTTCTGTCACAAATCTTGTATCTTCCACAGAGCTGTGATAATGATTGTCCTTAAGTGTAAATCTAACCATAGCACTTTTATAAATAATTCATTATCAATAATCCTAATATAATTTACATAGCACATTAATGTTTGCATGGAGTTTTACATATGTTATCCAATGTGATCCTCACTACAATCATCTAAGGTAGGTATTATTATTATTATTATCCCCAAATTACAAATGGGGAAAACAAGGCTGAAAGAGGTTGTAACTTGCCCAGCGTCACACAACTAGCAAGAATCCAAACTCATGTCTTCCTTATTCCCAATGTAATTCTATCTAGTGTGCCATTTCTGGCTCCTTGTTCTCTTTAGAATTAAAAAGAATCCTTTATTTCACATCTAAAGTTAAAAATCTTCAACTTGAATCAGGGTTCTCTGATTCTATGGCCAGTGCTATTTCCATTGTATCTGACTTGCCTTTTCATCTGACTGTCTCTTGTCCAATGTACGTATATGAAGAGTGGTACAAAATAAGCCCTGCCTTGTTAAACTTCCAGTCAGAGAGGAGACATAAAATACGTAATTTAAGAAATTATATTAAGTACCTATTATGTTCTATACACTGTGCTAAGTATTGGGTATACAAAAACAAAAACAAAGAAAAGTAGCATGATGTAGTAGATAAGAAGATGGTCTTGGAGTCAGGAAGACCTATGTTTAAGCTTGATTTCTGACACAGTGGTTGTAGTACCTAGGGAAAGTCACTCCATCTCTCAGTGTCCAACTATGTTTCTAAAATTTAGAACTGTTTCTCATTTGTACTGGTAGAGGACATGCTTTACCTGGAGCTTCCTATTCCAACTATTTTATCAAAAAGCAAAATTAAACTGTCATCCTCCAAGGACTTACATTCTATAACTAGAAGGGCTGACATTTACATAATGATTCCAAATTTGCAAAACAGTTTATTCACATTATCTCATTTGATTCTCACTCAACCCCATACAAAACAATGATGACATCAACAACAATATTAAAAAGCAATAAAAGAGCTATAAATGGTGTGAAAGATTGGGTAAGGGTTTATGTTCGATAAGTGAAGATTTTATTGAAAAGGTGAAACCAGTTTCCACATTTATAAAAGTATTCAGCTAGCAGGCACTGTGCATAGGGAGAAGGGAAGAGTACAAATATTTATAAAGTACATACTATGTGCCAGGAACTGTGCTAAGCACTTTATAACATTATCTCATTTGATCTTCATAACTACCCTGGGAGATACTATTATCTCCTTTTTACAGCTGAAGAAACTGAGCCAGTCAGAGGTTAAATAACTTGCCCAGGGTCACATAGCTATTAAGTACAAGAGACTGGATTTTAACTCAGATCTTCCTGACCTCAGACCTAGCACTATATCTGTCTTGCTGCCTAACTGCGTAGCTATGGGCCTAGACTGCCTCTGACTGCTTCAATTTCCTCAACTGCAAAATAGGGATAATAATAGCACCTAATTTCCATGGATTTTGTGAGGAGTAACTGAGATATTTGTAAAGAGCTTAATATAGTATCTGGGAGAAGAAAGTAAGGCTGGTGACTTTGGATAGCCCTCCTTCACTCAAATCAAATTAATTTGCAAATCGTGTCATCATCTACCTGATGTTATGGGCCTCTTCAGTAACTATGGACAGACGGACAAACCACAACTTGTAAGCAGTCTGAGCTGCCCTCCTGGGGACACAGCGGACCACTTTCAGTTGGCCAACACAGCTCCTCCCCTCCCCTCTCCTCTGTCTGGTACCTTATCTGAGGGTTTTCTGCCCAAAGGAAGGTAAAATTTGATGTAACTTGGAGTTTACTGGCTAGATTTCTTTCTCAAAGACCAAGCCTTAAACACAATTCACTCTGAATCTCATTGATGGGAAAATAATAGGGCCCTACTCTGCCCAAGAACCCCTTATTTGTTATTTTTTGAGCCCTCCTGGCTCAGAGTGAATGTAAACTTGGCCAGCAACCCTGAGGGTCTTTCCCTCCCAGGATTTTTTTTTTTAATGAAAGGGGCTATCCCTTGACTCACTTCTTAAAGAAGCCTAATCACTGAATGGGTATTGCCTGACTCAAACTGAGAACTTGAAAAGAATTTAGTTTAAAAATTCCAAGGTCTTCCACTACATCTTGGGTCATCTCCAGTCATCCTGATCCATGACTGGCCACTGGAAACAGATGGCTGTGGAAGAGAAAGTGAGACTGGTGATTTTGCATAGCCCTCCCTCACTCATATCAAATTCAATTACAAGTCATGTCATCATCTCCCTGATATCATGGTCCTCTTTGAGAATGAAGGATATACCACCACAACAACAACCATACACATTGTAATACCAGGCACATAGTAGGCACTTAATAAAGCTTGTTTAGTTCTTCTTTCTTATTTTCATCCTTAATCCCAAAATTTTTTGTAATTCCTTTTCCAAACATGCTTACTTTGAATTTTCCCTCTTTATCCCTCTTCTGTTTTCTATAATTATATTTTTAACTGGTCAACTCAGAATAGCAGACAGATATAATTCTAACTCAATATCATCTCTCTGAGGAGAGAAGAGGGTCAAGCCTCATGTCCCCTTCTCCTGCTTTCCCTTCTCACAGGAATCAAAGTCTCTCTTGAAGAAGGATGGATGGAGGTGGCTCTAAAGGTACTGATTCATGTCTCCCTCCAATCTGCATATAGACAAACCATTATGTACACACTTAACTTATTAGGGCAAAACAAACTCAACTTACAACAGTGTAATGGGGAAAATAATGTAAAATAGGGAAGGAAGAAAGAAAGGAAGGAAGGAAGGAAAAAAAGAAGCAAAAGAAAGGATGACAGAAATGTCGTGAGCATGGTGCTAAGTTTCATGACAGAAATTAGGGCACTGGAAACATGGAGAAGAGGAGAAAAAGTCTGGAACAGACAGATAAATGGTTGACTTGCCAAGGACCCAAGTGAACAACTAAAGTTCAAAAAAAAACTATACCATTAAGATGAGTGGTAGGATAGAAGTGATGAATATTTTACATTATTGCTTTATGTGTAAAATGAACAAATATGATGTTACAGACTGGTGCTAGGGTTACTTTATTTAATTGTCTAAGTTCACACAGGTAACAAATCCAGGATACAAAAACAGCATAGAATTTTAAATATAGTTCTCTTTTCATTATATCACACTGAATTTCATTTTCCATGTAATAAAAGTATTATCATCTAGGTATGAAGAGATGTGCATTTCTGGACTTACCTAGAGCAAATTATCAGAGCACTTCAATTCATATCCATAAGCCTACAATAGAGTATTTGAAATAGAAGGACTTCAGAAGTCATCTAGACAAATAACCTGAGGCTTAAAGGCAGTAAATAACTTAATTGTGGAAGAACTTGAAAAAAGGGTCTTAGATCTCAAATCCAGGCTTCTTTCTATTACACTTGAATATACAAAACAATGCACACAAGGAAACGTGTGTGTTATATATGGCTTACTTTAGAGAAATCATTGGATATTTGTCTACCATAGCATTTGGGTTATTGGTATATAGTTGGGGGTAAAAATGTGTCAATATACTCATTGCATTATTTTAGAGATTTCTATTTTCACTTGATTAAATAAATAAAGACTAAATCACATTAATTCATAGTCAAATCATTATTTCTACATTTGGTCTATCATGGAAAATAAGCAGACAAAAGCTAATACTATTTGAACCAAAGTAGATTGTAGGTTTAAATACATTACAACAGAAGCATTTTTCATTTCTATATTTAAATACACAAGCTAGGTTTGAATTTTGCTAAACATATTCAGTTCATGAAGTTCCAGCAGGATAGAATATAAATGACATTTTAGCTATAAAAACTGAATTTTAATAAGGAAATTAGAACTCAGAAAAGAGTATAATATAACCTCTCTAATTCAAAAACCTGTCTGACCTAGAGAATTCTTTTTAAAGAAATGTAATTATATCACTTCAAGTTGATAATTCAATTCATTAATCTTCTATGTTCAGAGTACTCTTCTATACCCTGACAATGGTCCCTGACTTCATGGAATTTATAATCTAATAGAATAATTTTCAAGCAATTGGAACTAGGACAGAAAAATATTGTCTAAGCAGAAATTTATTTTTTAATGTGAATACATATTTCAAAAATATTAAGTATTCCTTGAATATAAAATACTCTGTTGAGTAGCTTAAATAATTATCATGAAGAGTATGAGACCCTAGAACCAGAAGGTAGAATAGTCATCAAAAAATCCACCAATCACCTCCTGAAAGAGGATCCCAAATTAGAAATGCCCATGAATATTGTAGCCAAATTCCAAAATTACCAGGTCAAAGAGAAAATACTGCAAGCAGCCAGAAACTATTTAAATATCATGAAATCACAGTCATAATTATGCAAGACCCTGCAGCTTCTACATCAAAAGATCAAAGGGCATGGAATACAATATTTTATAAGACAAAGAAGCTTGAATTACCACCAAGATCAACTACCCAGCAAAACTGAGCATAATCTTTCAGGGGAGGAGATGGACATTCAATAAGTGGCTTCCAAACCTTCCTGATGAAAAGATTGGAGCTCAACAGAAAATTTGATATACCAATACAAGACTCAAGAGAGGAATGAAAAGGTAAACAGGAAAGAAAAAAAAATAACAACAACATGTTATTAATAAGGGCAAACTGTTTATACCTGTAAGATGACGCTTGTAACTCTTGAGAATTGTATCCTTATTACACCATTTAAAAGGGGTATACATAAACAGAGGGTATGGGTATAAATTAACTTTGATATAATGATAAAAAAAATCTAATTAAGTGGTGAAAAGGAATTGTCCAGGGAGAAGAAGAAAGGAAGAGGCAGAAAAGGGTAAATTACATTACATGAAAAGGTGAAAAAACTGTTATGGTAGAGAGAAAGAAGGGAGGGAGATGACCATTGTGTGACCCTCACTCATCAGATTTGGCCCAAAGAGGGAATAACATAATCAGTTAGGCATAGAAATCTACCTTACCCTACGGGAAGTAGGAGGGGAAAGGGGAAAGAAAAGGGAGGGGCCTGATAGAAAGGAGGGTGGACATAGGGAGGCTGTGGTCAAAAGTAGAACTCTAGTGAGGAGGGAAAGGGAGAAGGAAAAGAGAAAAGCATAAAGAGGGAAAATAAAATGGAAAGACACAGATAGTAATCATATGTATACATGTGAATGGGATAAATTCTCCCACAAAACAGAAGTAAATAACAGAATGTATTAAGAACCATAATCCTACAATATAGTGTTTAAAAACCTGGAAAGACTTATACAAACTAATGCTGAGTGAACCAAGAGAACACTGTGCACAGTAGCAGCCACGTGATTGACTTTGATAGACTTGACTCTTCTCAGAAGTGCAAGGATCTAAGAAAACTCCATAAGGATCACTATAGAAAATGCTATCCACATCCAGACAAAGAACTTTGGAATCTGAATGCAAATGGAAGCATCCTATCTCCTCGTATTTTTTGTTGTTGTTTTTTTTTCTTTTTTCTCATTGGTCCTCCTAATTAATTCTAATTATTCTTACATCATGACTAATTTGAAAATATGTTTAATATAAATATGTAAGTAAAGCTTATATCAGATTGCACTCTCCTTTGGGGAGGGGAGAGGAGAGGGAGAAGGAGAAAATTTAAAACTCAAAATTTTACGGAAGTAAATGTTAAAAACTAAAAAACAATTAATTATGAAAAAAAGAAAATCATAGTGCTAGCAATAATTGCAAACCACAAACAACATAATGAAGCTCATGAGATAAAGGGAAAATATTATGGAACTTGAAAAATACCAGATAATCACAAGCTTTAAGATAAATATCATACAAGTTGCCCTTTACGTCCTTATTTAACATTGCCCTCTTCACTAATTCCACATTGTAGTCAATCTAGATTTTGAGCATTTCAACAAATGCAAAATGTGAGCTCTCACTTCCATATATTTACAGATGCAATCTCTGGCTTAGGCATAGACTTCATTTCCTTCTCATTTCTGCCTTTCTGATTCTCTTTCTCCCTCATGGCTCAGTTTCTGTGCCATCTTCCCCAGTGGCATCTTCCATATTCCCTAGTTATTAATGAGCTCTCTTTCAACTCCTAGAACACTTTCTCTAATTTTTCCTTAGCTCCCATTTACTTCCTGCCTTCGATTATACTAATTTGAGCATATTTTATGTTCACACTAGTAGAATTTAAGCTTCTTGAGAGTGGAGACTATTTTATTTTTGTGTTTGTATCCCATACAGCTAGCACAGGGACCAAGGGCTTATAGATTACCCAAAAGCTTCATGTCAATACATCTTGAACATTTTAAAAAGAGAAAGTACCTAACAGAACTGCAAAATGAGAAGGAAGGGTAGAAAGAAGAAAAGAGGAAGGAAAGAAAGAAGGAAGGAAGAGAGATAGGGAAGGAAGGAGGAAGAAATAGAAATCAACTATTTTAATAAAAAGGAAATAGCTAATTATAGCTATAGTAATAATTTCAGAATCAACTCTAGATTTTATCAGATCAAAGACTATTGAGAACAAAAGAAAAAATAATCATCATATGAAATAAAAGTATACAGATAACAAAACACTCTAGAGATTCAAGAAGTATAACATGGTCCATTTAAATCTACTCTGTGTCCTGAGATGCAGGCAATGGAATAAAGTGAATACCTCAACTCCTACAATATTTTAAGAAAACTTTAACCAATAGAAAATAGTCTCCAGCAAAGGAACTCTGAAAAACCCAGAAAATTGTCTCTGTCATCAGATTTGATCTCTCAAGCAAGGAGAAAGATATGTCAATCAAAGCCAATGCCATTTTAGGATACAGAATATTTACAATACATGTAGGAGGAGGATGAAGAAAAATTATAAGGATTGTCACCTCAAAACTTCAAAAAAGCAATTGTCAAGAATGCCATGAGCTTGATCTAAGTCAGGTCATCCCACAAGGTTTTGTAAAAGAAACCAGATACAGAACAAGATGGAAAAAAATAAAACTTATATTCTTGCATTTCTAAATAATCTAGTCTCATCAGAGGTGACGGGGAACCACCTTATATTCTACAGCTTGGAAGATTTGTGAAGAAGAAATGGAAATGACTAACATGTCCAAAGCTATAAAAATTGGGTGAAGAAATTGGACATGTTATGACATTTAAATAAAGATGCAAAGGGATCAAGTTTGAAGATTTCTCAAAGAAAAGGAAAAATTATCAACTGTGCTCTTATTTATTTTCTCGAAAGTGTAATTGAGAAGTAAGCAACTATCAATGTACTTTCTCTCCCCTATAAAATCATTAATTATGAAAGTGGTCTGTTTACTTATGAAGCAAAAATGGATAACAACATAAGATGGAAGCAGGGATAATTTCACAAATAATTGCCTATGGGAGACCACAACTTACTGAAAAGTAGAGGCAACGTAGAAATAACATTTGCCTTGATAGAAACATATACTTGGACATATCTTTCAAAAAATGCAAAGAACATGAGAGAAGGAAGACCAGAAGAAATCACAGATCAGTACAGCTTTGAAAGCTAGAGATTGAAAGTATCTATCTATCTATCTATCTATCTATCTATTATCTATCTATCTATCATCTACTATATTGGGAAAGCTTAATTTATATACATACATACATACATATATACATACATACATATATATATATATGTATGTACGTACATATAAAAATTAATCTTCCCCAATATAGAACTACATTTAATGTATAATTTTCCTTTTTCATGCTACCATTTTACTATGGAAATATTCAGTTTATCTGATTTTTTTTGTGTTCAAAATAAATGAATGCATGTATGTCTGCATATAAACATCCCCCCATCCCTGTGTGTGTCTGTATACACACAGGAAATACACAATAAATATGCATCCATATGTTTGTACATATTTTAAAATATCAGTACATGATAGATAGAGATAGATAAAAGAGACAGAGAAAGAGACATGGACCACACAGAGACAGACAGAGAGAGAGAGAGAGAGAGAGAGAGAGAGAGAGAGAGAGAGAGAGATGGCTTGAAATTCAAGATCACCTAAGTTCAAATCCTTTCTGGATATATTAGCTGTGAAACCATGGGCAAGTCACTTGTGTGATATTGAAAAATTTCAAGAGACATAATTTCTAGCTAATTAATCATTTTTTTAATGATGCTAGCATTTTGTTAATAAAAGAAGCCAGTGGCACTCTTGAATGCCAAAGATTCCTCACTGCGATGGGCTCAGTTTTTATGCTCTGGGAAAACTGGGTGTTCCTGAGGGTGACAATAAACTCTGACTGATTAACAATTAATGAGAGAATGAATATTACAATGACAGGTGGAGCCACTCCAATGATGGACTAGGGATGTAATCTTGATTATGTCATTTACTTCAAAATTGCCCAGACTTGGGTAAGTTTGTCAAAAAATTTATCCCCACCCAAACTAGAGTAAAAAACAATTGGCAGAAATTCACATAGATAAGATGATCTGGGTGGGGAATTTTTTTTATTAGATTTTTCCAAGGCTAGATAATTTAGAAGTAAATGACATAATCAAGGTTTCATCCCCCAGCCTATCATTGGAGTGGGTCCACCTGTCATTGTAATATTCTTTCTCTCATTAATTGTTAATCAATCAGAGTTGATTGCTACCCTCAGTAACACTCACTCTTAAAAGGACAGATAAACTGTGAGCCCACCTTCATGAGGCGTCTTTGGCATTAAAGAGTGCCACTGACCTCTTTTATTAATTAGCCAGAAACTATGTCTCTCAAAAATTTTAAACATCATAGTATGGCAATCAAATGAAGGGACCAGAGGCTTGTACCCTAGAGTCATAAGAAAAATCTCCCTTATTTTTTAGGCCCATGTGAATAAGTTCTCCATAAGGAGAGTTCTTCATTAGGACTCTGGCTGTGATCTGACTCTCTCTTTTACCAGCAAATACTTTTGCTGGGTAAGTTTATACGTTCTGTTATAAGTGTTTGAGTTGAAGCTTTATAATTATTTATTCTCACTAGCAGAGCATCCTCACAAACAGGCTATGGGGACATGGACAGCTTTTGTGTGCAAGTAAAACTGCTAAAGTGGACTTTGAAAAGAAGTCTTTTGTTTTTAAATTCAGTTTTCAGGGCAATCTGGCAGAGATGTGAGGTGTGACATGGGACATTTTGTGATCCATTTTGATATCAGAGCCTGGACATTTCAGACCTGTTATTAATTTTAAGGAGTTAATAAGAAGGTGTGATCTGAAATTTCTTGCAGGTAAAGTTTCATTAAGAGTCCTGGGTTTGTAAGAGGACTTAATGAAATGGGAAAACTGTGTGGGTATCAACTATTGTAAAATCTTCAAATTTGGGGGAATAAGTTTTCAGGTAGTTAAATATTTTCACAACTCTGCCCAAGAGAGCTTGAGAAGCCCTTTTCTTATAGTTTTCAGGCAGAAGTGTGTTGAAGGAATTAAGTATTGAAAAGATTATAAATGTAGGTTTGGGTGTGAAACTGAGTAAAAAAAAAGTTTGTGCTGTGAGCCCAACACTATGAGTAACCTTTGGTCTGAGAAAGACAGCCAAATAACCATGCTTTTATTAATAAAACATTCATATTATTAACAAAATGACTTATTACCCAGAAACTATGTCTCTCAAGCCTTTTAAACATCACACTTAACATCTGAGTGCTCTGGACAACTCTTAGATATTTACAGAGGAATCTCCAGTTTGTATTGACAGGAAAGTTCAGAAACTATCTAGACCGATTATGTAGGCACAATCCTGTGGTTTACATTGTCTATGTGTATATACAAACATGAGTATATGCAGGTATGTGGTATTCCATCCTACTATTTTCAGTGGTAGAGAGTTTAGTTTCTTCCCTTGGGAGCTTCCTAAAGTAATGAAATCACTGATCTCTATAAAATATACATAAATATGTGTATATTTATAATCAAATTCATCTTAACAACAATCTGATGTAAATAGTGACATATATACATATGTAAATACATTAATATAATATAAATTACTAACTATATATGTATACATTTATTGCAGAAACTTACATACATAAAACATAAATACCACAGAAACATGTGTATGCATATGCTTGTATGTGCATATATCAATACACACACACACACACACACATACAGCTTAATTCAGAGTTGTTATGAAAAATGTGATTTGCAAAATTTAAAATACCATGCCAATGTGATTATTACACTAGGAACTATATCAAAAAGTTCAAAATTCTTAAAGAAAATTTAGCAGCACAGACAAATGACAATGAGCTAAATTTCAATGTAAGTAGAAGAAAGACATTTCCATTTCTTTTATCCTAAAATTCTTTAAGGTATATTATATGAGTAGCAATACTGAGACCATATGATATTGAAATAATGCAAGTATGCCTCAGGGCTGCTCTAACCTCCTGGTCTCACATTTATTTTTCATCTATGAAATACTTTTAGAAACAGACACTGAATGATGGTCTTCACTTTTGTCAGTGGCAATGAAATACTGTTTGTTACAGATGGTACCATAGATTTATAACAATTATTTCTTGGGTGTGAGAGTGAGGTAAATGACATTACTAAGGATGTATATGACTAGAAAAGAAAATAGCTTGGTTAAATGCTGAGATGGAATATAAATGTCTGAGTGGATAGTCTGGGTGCTATACTAGTACCTTGAAGATATTAAAAGAACTAGAACAGTTCACTGTATAGCTCCTTTCTGAAGGATATATAGGGTATCCCAAAAGTCTTAGTGCAAGTTTTAAAAATTGTGCTGACTTTTGGGATGCCCAACATAGAGGAAAATTTTGTCCAGGACAGAATGTGGATGGAGCTTTTCAATCTGTGTCATTAAAGAGAGTATCTATAGTGATGAGGTGATAGATTTTCCAAATTAAAGCAAGTATACAAAAAAGGCCAATGCCATTTTATATGCTAAGCACTGATAGCCTTTAAAAATACTTAGAAACTGATTCCCTTCATTATGCTGAATCCCATTTTCCTAGTCTGCTTGTATGTTCTTAATTTATAGAACATATTGATTATGAGAGTTGCTTTTAAGAGTTACTCAAAGGGATAAAAAAGATTACATATAAAATTTTATGCAATAGTACTAAAGAAATGGAAGTGCATTTAGATGATCTTTAATAACAAGATTCTAATTATTTCATTCTTTATTTGGTGTATTATCCCCTTACATTAATGTCATACCATGCTCATCTTTTTCAGTTCTAATCATAGAAATGAACCATGTTACACATTTTTGAGGAATAAAACATGTTTTTTGTTTGTTTGTTTGTTTACCCCCAAAAGGTTTAATTTTTAAAAAATAACTCCATACTTTATTATATTCTTTAATAAGCAAGTATGATATCATATTTAATGTGATGATAGATTTATTAGACACCATTAAATAATTACACGTGAAAATTCAGGGATTTTCACCCTTAATTGGCCTACAAACATCTCCCAATTTCAATTTCAGTGTCCATTAAAATGTGGTAAGGAAGCATCAAAGCACTGAAACATTAAAATGTCCCAATATACAAAAAAAAGATGCTTATGAAACAAAAACAAATCTTATGTAGACATGATATAGTTTTTGTTCATGTTTTTTTTCCCCTTGAATGCATCTCATGTTTCTAAAAAAAAAACCACATAAAAACCTTTCTGTTATTGGTTAACTGTCTTCCTTATTGTCTCCAAATACTATGTGGGAATGGCTGTGTTCTTTTGACGTCTACATATCTTTCTGTTGAAAAACATCAATAAAAACTTTTAAGAAATAAGGAAAAATAGTAGTCAGCACTGATTTGTAAGTTTTATATTTTATGGCTCACTGCCTGATTTGGCTATAGCATAGTACTAGCGATGTTGAGGTTATAAGTTCAGTGCTTCAATGGGCCAATTAACTCTGTTGCACACATTATGTTACATCTTAATCCTGGCCATTCTTTCCATAAATATGCAACACTGTTTGTAAGTGAGCAGATAATAGAGCTAAAATAAATTATCACATCTTTCATAAGTCCTGGAGAGAAAAAGCCAAGGTGTGTTTCCTACAATGGAGAAGCGCTAATATAGTAGTATATTTTGTATGGGTCATAACTCATCACTACTATATGATATAATGTTTTAAAATAATTTCCTTTTTAAATAATGTTATTTTAATTTAAATAGCATTTCAACAGCAAAAATCCATTCCACGTTGAAGAATCTTGCCCTTTTGTACATGTAGTCAGTGTCATAAAGTACTAGACTTATTAAGACATTATTTTATGTAAATTAGCCTGGTCTCACCAACTATACTGTTAATAACATCTCTATAAATCTCTGTGGTTGTTCAGTCATATCTGATTCTTTATGACCCCGTGAACCATAGCACACCAATGCTGTCTATGGAGGTTTCTTGGCAAAGATACCAGAGTGGTTCGCCATTTCCTTCCCCAGGATAGTAAGGAAATAGAGGGTCACACAGCTTAGTAAGTGTCTGAGGCTGGAATTTATTTCAGATTTTCCTGTCTCCAGGCCCAAAGCTCTATCCACTGAGCCATTTAGCTGTCTCCCTATATCTCTATATAACATGAAATATACAGTTAATAATATCTCTATAAATTATTGTTGGAAATATTATAGAGTAACATTAAAAAAACCTTTTGCTTCATGATTAGTTTACATGTAGAGTAAATCAAATACTTATAATACCTTGTCTACTATAAGGAATCACGTTCGGTCCCACTAACTGCATAAAGACCTTCACATACAACTTCTACGTATATAAAACATTTAATTTGAATTTTCATGTTTGGTCACTCAGTAACAAGCAGTAATTTTGGTGATGCTCAAGGGTGAGATGTAAATCTCCTTTGTATATATCAATAATTGTGTGTTCTACTTAATCTTTCTCAATACTATAAAAGTAGTCCTTGATCATTTCATTTAAACTAAGGGTTTCACTGATAAATAAAAATAAATAGAGGCAGTGAATCATAACAATATAATTTCTAAGAAAATGCAAAATATAACATTCCTATCATTAGAGGCTTTTGTGATGTCTGAAGTTTTTTTAATATTAAATTTTAACATGATTGATTATATCTTAAATAATGAAATTCAGCATATTTTCTGCTTGTGGAGAAGAATAAAGAAAAAAGGCTAATGATAATTAAAAATCTCATAAGTATTGATTACTTTCTCTTCTTTCTCCTTTTCTTCTTCCCTCTTATTTTTTTTATCTTTTACTGTCTTGTCTCTTTTTCTCCATTTTAGAGTTAGCTTCTTCTTACCATCTCCCCCTGAATCACAATATTTCTCTGTCTCATTTTAAAATTTGGTTTTATTAAAGTTTAAGGCCTATATACATCATTTAAAAATGTAGTGTTGAGGGGCAGCTAGGTGGCACAGTGGATAGAGCACTGGCCCTGAAGTCAGGAGGACCTGAGTTTAAATTTGTCCTCAGACAAAACAATTGACACTTACTAGCTGTGTGACCCTGGGCAAGTCACTTAACCCCACTTGCCTAAAAAAAACCAAAAAACAAATATAGTTTTGACATAGCTACTGGACTAATTGAGATGTGATTTCATCCAATCATTTGCCATTTTGCTTGAAGTGTGTAGTCATTTTCCCAGAATTATTTGAAGTGACAAAAATGTCTTTCTATTTAGTTACTAGGCTTAGTCTAATTCAAACATCTTAGCCCATAATGGCATAAAATTAGAAATGATGCCCCTCCATTTCCCACCTTTATATTTCCAAACTAATGTCTAGCCATTCGCTTCTGTCATCCTCCATATCTAGCCATAGCCATAGAAGAGAAAGACAGAGATAGAGATAGAAAGACAACGTGACAGAGAGATGAAGACAGAGAGATAGAGAGACGTAGATGTACAAAAACAAAATGAGAGAGAGAGACAGACAGAGACAAAGAGAAATATACAGAGAGAACATCTATTAGATGTTCTCATTATGAGCAAAGCACTATGGTAAGTGCTGGGGAGGCAAATATAATACAGGAAAGGGGAAGGGAATAAGCATTTATACAGAGTCTACTAAGTGCCGGGGAAGACCCTCAGGGTTTCTGGCCAAAACAGAAACAATTGCTATTTATAGCACCCTGAGCCAATCAGGACCCAAACAATGACCAAGTGGGGATTGGCCTGGGAACTGTGGTTGGCCAATCGATGAGAGCCAGAGTGATTTGGGTTTAACTTAAGGCAAGTCTTTAAGAACAAGAAAGAAAGAAAGAAAGAAAGAAAGAAAGAAAGAAAGAAAGAAAGAAAGAAAGAAAGAAAGAAAGAAAGAAAGAAAGAAAGAAAGAAAGAAAGAAGAGAAGGAAGGAAGGAAGGAAGGAAGAAAGAAAGGAAGGAAGAAAGGAAAAGAAAGAAAGAAAGGAAGAAAGAAAGAAAGAAAGAAAGAAAGAAAGAAAGAAAGAAAGAAAGAAAGAAAGAAAGAAAGAAAGAAAGAAAGAAAGAAAGAAAGAAAGAACCAGCTGTGTTGTACAATTGGTCAGTTCCAACTGGGGCCCCTGTGGGGCAGCTCCTATTACTACTCACAGAGGTTGTGGTTTGTCCTTCACTCTTGAACAAGACCATGACACCAGGGAGGTGATGCCATTACAGGCAACTGAATTATCTGCCCATTTCTTTGATACCCTTAATCACTGCATGAATGTTTCCTCAGTCAAACTGACACATGTTAAAGACCTTAGCTTAAAAAGGCCAAGGTCTCCCACTGCATCCAGGGCCATCTCCAGTCAGTCTCATTTATATCTGGCCACTATGCCCAGATGTCTCTAGAGGTGAAAGTGAGGTTGGTGACTTTGCATAGGTCTGCCTCACTTAAATCCAATTTACCTGCATATCATGACATCACCTATCTGATGTCATGGTCCTCTTTGAGAATGAAGGACAAACAACAATAACTAAGTACCAAGCACTGGCCTAAATACTTTTACAAATATCATCTCATTTGATCCTCACATAATCCTGCAGGAATAGGTGCTGTTATTATTCCCATTTTACACTTGGAGGAACTGAGACAAATAGAATGACTTGCCCAGGGTCCTGAAGCTACTAAGTGTTTGAGAACATCACTGTACTACCTAGCTGCCCCCAAAAAACCAAGATAGTCACTGCCCTCCAGAAACTTACATTCTAATATAAAGGGAAGACATATAATGCGAAGAAGAAAAGTGAAAACAAAAGAAGTCATTTGAAGTGAAGAAATATGCAAAGTGGCAACTCAGAGTTGGAGAGGTCAAAGCTTTCTTCAGTTCATGTTCACCTCTCACACTTTCCCCTATCTTGACCACATTTACAAATGGATATAGTCTATACCCTGGGAAATGTGGAGAGAAGAGAGAAATTGTTTACTTTCATTTTAATATTAGATTTACATTAACATAGGAAAAATTATATGAGCTATAGCAGAGAATATAGAGAAATTAGTAAGTATATATACACACAATGACTAAAATAATGTTAAAGGAAAGAATTTTTAAAAAATGAAATTGAAAGCTGTGTAGTTATGATTGCAAAACTTGACCCATAGAAGAGTTGAGAAAAAATGTCTCTCTCATTTCATTGCAAAAGTGAGCAACTAAATGCATAAGAATATCGTATATATTGTTAGACATGGCTTGTGCATTGGTTTTACTAAAGTTCTCTCTCTCTGTTTCTGTCTGTCTGTCTGTCTGTCTCTCTCTCTCTCTCTCTCTCTCTCTCTCTCTCTATATATATATATATATATATATATATATATATATATATATTTACAAATGAGATGTTTACTAAGGAGCAATAATAGAGTAAAATATTTGGAAATGAAAGTGAAGTAAAATCAAAAATCATAAATTAAAAACAAAATAAATAGCTACTACAGATTAAAAAAACATTTAGAATGAAATAAAATAGTAACAATAATGATTTCCCTTGGCTTCTATAGATATACATTTTGAGAAGATTTCTTTTCCTTCCCTATGAAAACTATTAAATCTCTAGCTTCTTTTTATAACTTGGACATGTCCTATTAGAAGTTTTCCTACCACATTAATTATGACACTAAGAAGACAGACACTTCACTGTTCTTCTCCTATGACCTAGCTTTTTAAACAGTTCTTTTCCTTATTCTATCTAGCAAATTAAAATAATAATAATAATAATAATAATAAAATCATGTACATGGTAATATTTTTATGGCACATAAAACTTAACATTAAATAAATTCTTCCTGTATACTCATCAACTATTTCCTCGAAAAACTATTTCATTGAGCTAACCATTTCTATCTTAAAAAAATAATACACTCCTATCCTCTTGCCAGTTCTTCCTATTTTTCACTAAGTTGAAAGTTCTCCTCCTACAAAAGTAACATTTATTTCCTGTGTTACAGTCACAACATTCACTGCAAATTCCTCACTGACTCTCCATTGCCCTTCAAATTCAATTTTTTCATCTTTACCATCAACTGAATTCACCATTATTCCTTTTTCTCTTATCACCTCCAGCCCTCAATTGTTCTCTCCATTTTACTCAAGCACATATCTTATTTTATGTTCCATTCACTTTACCTTCTTGTACATTAAAGGAACTTTTACTGACAGCTATCTCAGTTTGGTCCTTCAAGTTCTATAAGTAATCTCTTCATTAAACAATCAGAAAAAAATGCATTCAATATTCATTCAACAAATATTTCTTAAGTGCATGTTTATAGTGATGTTTAACTCTCAGTTAAGCATTCCTGGCATTTATTGTATATGACAGTAATTTAATTGGAAAATAAATTAGTAATCAACACTATTTTTGAAAAAGGAGGGGCAGTTGTTCAGGGTATTTAAAGGATCCTGCAGATCTCAATGCTTTAAATGTTTCCCCCAAAGAATAAATCATATCTTATCCATGTCTCCTCATCCTTTGTTATGTTTATCCTTGTCTTTTCTCAAATCCTCAGTAAGGGCATTTACCCACTTTTCTAAAGGCCTTCATCTAAGGCTGGTAACATTTCAAACATTCAAATACATCTTTTATCATTCCATCTCACTACACAACTTCCTTCCCTTTACCTAGCAACACTCTTTTTAGGTTTAATATGCTGCAACATATTTTAATGATTTTTTTGATAGAAAACGGTATAATAAACATTATCAAGGGCAAATATCATGGCTTTCTTGTAATTTGCTTTCTTCTAGCACTAGAAAAATGGTCTTTCCTGATTCATAGCTATTGCATCAGTTAGAGAAAATTGGTGCCAAAAAAAGGAGATCTGTGACAGTAGTAATGAAAACATTACAGATCTTTATGTATGCAAGTGGGCCTACTTTCTTCCTCCTATTCAACTGTGGGCCCATTTGATTGTCCATAAGTAGTGCCTCTTGAGAACAGATGTATTGACCTATCAACTCAGTGAGCTGCTCAGAAAAAATACATATTGTAATTTGGATATTATATTGGATTCACCTATTTATTTTTTGTGTAGAACATGAAACTATTCTTTTTCAAGCAACTATTGGCCTTTCTGAGGACACCCTGGAGTTTGATATAATCATCACATTATCTACAAACAGAAGTTTGACCTTTGCTCAAAGCGGTTAATGGCTTCTGACTGCTCACACGAAGTTGATTTTGAAATGATTCCTACATTGGAGGCCTGTAATTTTGTGTCTGTTTGGATACAGCAAATTTAAGGATGGGTTCAATTCAGAGACAGTGGAGAGAAGAGCAGCTATTTCTAAGAAAGAAAGTGATATAAAAACAAAAGGCAGCAATGTAACTTTTTTAAGGTACATTTTTATATAATATTGGTACCTACTTGCCATGTTCTGTGATTCCCAATTTCTTTTTCCTTAAATTTTGGTGCCATTTGTTTTTATACCAAAAACATTTCTCCTCAAATTCTCACCCTCCAAAATGATCTTCCTTTATAATGTATTAATACAGTTATATAGAAAAACATCATAATAGTATATGTATAAATACATAGATGTATAATTAGCTAAATCTTTTCACACATACACAAAACTAATCAACACAAGGACTGTGTCTCATACACTTATTGCATTCTGCACCTTTAGCCACTTAAATCTCTACTGAGAGGAAGAAAGTATGATTAATAATCAGTTGCATAGAACTGAGATCATTCATTATGGTCAATCAGAAAACAGATGCCTTTAATTCTCTTCCTGAAGAACATATTAATCCTAGACAGGTATGGATCTTTTCTGTAATTTATATGCCTTTGGCCTCTTTAATTTCTTAATTGGAAATTGAGTCAAATAAATGGATCAGTAGATACAGTACTAGACCTGCAGTCATTAAGGTCCAAGTTCAAATACAGTCTCAGACACTTATTAGATCACTGACCCTGAGCAAATAATTTAACCTCTATATGTCTTAATTTCTTTAAGAAGCGAAATGGTAGTAATAATAGCACTTACTTTCTTATGGTGGTTGTAAGTATGAAACAAATATGAAATAAGTGTGAAAGAATTTTGGAAGCCTAAAAGCTATAAAATAAATGACAGCTTATATTATTATTATTTTATTAATATTATTATTATTGTTAATGTTAGATTAGGTATAGAGTTGATTTGCAAGATTTTATGAAATTCTGCAGAGAAATACTTTATTTAATAAGCTGAAACTATCCATGGTTTTCTTCACCACTTCTTATGAGCAAAGAAAGATATGAGGGCTCTGTTTCTGTTAAACTTAAACACATCACTAACAATTCTCATAATCTCTTCTTCATCTTGAGCAAAGCTCATGAGTCATTTTTCCAAGAAGCTACAGCTTCTCTATGTTGTTTGACTTCCTTTCTACCAAGATTATTGGTATGAATGTGGTCCAGTTCTTAGAGAAGCGTATTAACTCAAGCATTGAGTACAGAGTTCATATTAAGTGTATTAGCAGTTCCTAGGATTATGATTCCAGGGTCTCTGAGATTATCTAATCCAATCTCACCTTTTTTTTTTTAGGCAATTGGGGCTAAGTGACTTGCCCAGGGTCACACAGCTCAGGATAGTTATGTGCCTAAGGCCGCTCATCTTCTTGATAAAGAAATTTAAGCTGAGGGAGGCTAAGCAACTTGCTTAAGGTCACACGGCTAGGAAGCATTAAGGTGAGATTATTAAATTCTTGTTAAAATCATCCATACAGTTGATCTAACAACTGCAATTTTTAGCAATCTTTATTTCTTTTTCTACTACTGTGCCAGTTTCAAAGCAGAAGTAGAAAAGGACAAAATAGGACAATAATGGGTAATAATCAGATATAAAAGCCCAATAATTAAGAATTTATTATTAAGAATAATTTGAATTCTTATGGAACTTTTAAATGCATAAATTTTGGTATGGGCATAATTTCATTTGATCCTCAGAATTATATGAATCTAACACAAAGGACTCTATAGCAATTCTCATTTTATGAATAAAATAAGGTTTAAAAACATTGTGAGTTTCCATTGTCACAAAGCTCGTAATCTAGAGGACAATCTGCTGGTGAAGAACCCATCCACAATTCAATAGTTTGGTCCTTAAGAGAGGTTTTCCAAGACCATATGGAAGCCACTCCATCTTTGTATAGTGTGACAGAGCTCAGAATCTATTAGAATAGTCTTTGAAATTTGAAATAATTATAATAATAACCATTATTAATCACAACAATAATAATAAACATTAATATAATATGTTAAAGTTTACAAAGCACTTATCTTCACAAACTTTATGATGTCTCACTTTATATGTCTATATCTCTCTATCTACAACCTTCCACCTTCTTTTTAGAGATGAGGAAACTGAGACAAAGAGATTTTAAGTGATTTTTCCCAAGCAGCATAATTAGGAAGTGCCAGAGGCAGGATTTTAACCCAGGTCTTCTGATTCTTAATCCCAAGGCTTCTTTCAATATACAACATAAGTCTCTTGATTAAGAAGTTTTCATTACTAAAATAATGGTAATACTACTACAATACTACCTTTCATCTCGTCCCATATGCGTAAAATGTTATATGAAAAGAAAAAATATATATTTTTTAAAAAGGCATTAATAAAACAGACCAGAAAGCTCATAGAATGGAAGATGAACAAAAAAGCAGTATTTTTTAGAGCTGCTAAACATGTCAAACTACTTTGACATATATTTGCTTGAATAAAAATATAAATGTGTTTTTTCTCCTTTTAATCTACAATGCTAACCCAACATATTTCTAAGGGAAATTCAATACTTTTATGCTTCTAATTGATTTCCCACTTCATGAAAATGGTGACTCTTTTAATACAGTTTGTGTAGAAGATGCCAGTGAAATTATTTTTCTTTAAATTAGAAAGCAGTGTCATATAAATTTTAACCTCAAATCACACATTCAGCTTAGAATTGATGACAGATAGCATTTAAATTAATTATAAGTATGGAAAAATATTTCTAATAGCATGAACATTTTGTAACATAGATAATGTATATATAATACAAGGAAGCATAGTATAATTTTTAAATTATGTTATAATCAAAAGTATTTTAAGCATATATACTACTATTTACATTCCTTTGTTTGCAAACATAAAAAGAAGCTTCATTCTATAGTATTTTTGTTGTGGCTTAGTCATTTTTCAGTTGTGTTTAACTCTGTTTTTTTTTTCAAAGATACTGGAGTGATTTGACATTTCCTTCTCCAGCTCATTTTGCCGATGAGAAAACTGAGGCAAACAGGGTTAAGTGACTTGCCCCGGATCACACAGCTAGTAAGTATCTGAGGCTAGGTTTGTTCTCAGATCTTCCTGACTCCAGGTCTACCACTTTGTCCAATGTACTACCTAGGTGCCCCTAAATTCACAATTCTTGTGAAGTGAAGTGAATGAATTTTGAGATATCTATTTCCTCACTTCAGTCAAAGACATTTTTTTTAAAAAAATTGTGTTGTAATTCATTATTTCTGGAATTGTGGGTCTGTTTGGGATGGCTGAGTTTGCTGGAGATACAAAGGATAAGTAGCATCTCTCTGTTTCTCTCTTTGTCTCTCTGTTTTTCTGTCTCTCTCCTTTCTCATGACACATATCACATACAGGCATAACACACATAACCACAATATTGTCTTTTTTCATCTTGTATACCATAGAATTTAGGGGCACTTAGGTGGTACATTGGACAAAGTGGTGCATTTTAAATGCAACTTTTTTTATATTGTGCCCTTAGATAACTGAATGATTTAAGTCATAGATTTTTTGGTACATTGTCATAAGCAATGTATTTACTTAATATTTTCCAGGAAAACTTGTAGAAATATGAAGGTTTTTAAAATGTGGTTACAAGGAAACTTACTTCAATTTGGGCAACACTGGAAAAGACTTCTAAATTCAGAAGTCCCCTAAGGATTTGTCTTCCTCAGTGAATCCAATCAATCTGCCAAGATCCAGCTCAAGTTCCTTCTTTGTGTGCTGTGTCACCTTACTGATTTCTAATTTCCTAAATTACTTTCTGTTAGGAAATATGTTGCTAGATGACCTTGAATGTAGGTGTCCTAATGACTTGAAAAAGAAAAAGAATTAATCCAAAGGAATTCAATGTGTGTCTTTATTGAAGTTTAGAGATATTCACTTTGACAGGCTGAAGAACTACAGAATCACATATTCAAGTGAAGATCTGTATTGTCTTTGTTCTGGTAAATTGCTTCAAAGTGGTGTCTGCACTTTAGCAGCAAGTGGTGAGTTACCATTAATAGCCCTCCCTGGAAATAAACTTTAGCCCACCTGAAAATGCTGCTTACAGCACTCAAATGACTTCTTGGAAGGAGGTAATCTTTTCTTGTTTCTTTCTGGCAAAATTATCTTTCTCTTTTTGAAATACCAAATAATATCCAGTGCTGTTATCAAAAACAAATGGGAAAGTCAATAGAGACTGTCCTGCAAATGAACTTATCCACAGGACTCCTCATTATTGGGGGGAAAAATCATTTTGTTAATTTAATGGAAAGTCCTTACAATGTTTTCATATCTCTATAAGAAGTCTGGATTAAGACTCAGAATATGTTACTTCAAACAAATTACACTTTAAAGTAATGTGTTCTTGGGCCTAGAAAACTTAAGATAAATCATCAGTATATTAAGCACAAAATATTACATTTCCTAAGTATCAATTATATTGTTTTTATTACATGAATATTTTAAACTTTGAATTTGGTGTGGTAATAGAAATTTATTCACAGCTCTAGTGCTAAAACAGTAGCAGAGCAAAAGAAAAAAGAACCATGCATTTTTCCATTCTGGTACCATTTAAGGATTAATTTGCCAATATCATTTTCTTTTCACAGCCTGGAAATGAGTTCCAAGAAAACCACAATTATTCTGAATATAGAAGAAAATAATTCTGTCATCTATATACATTTTCATTATGACTAATGAATATATTTCCTACAAAATTTCCAGTCTATATTAAAATCATTTTAATTACTTTGAAGCTATAAACTCTTCCTACCCTCCCTCCCTCTCTTCCTTCTTTCCTTCCTTCTTCCCTCTCCCTTCTCTCCATCTATTGCTCTTTCCTTCCATCTCACCCTCCAAATATTTGTTGCACATATTTTACACACTTGGCAATTTTTCTTATTCTTTATTCACTGATTTTATTTATGCAGAGACCTCAATGGCATGTGGAAAATAGTTTATTTAGTACTTTACGTTCTGTTCTACTCCTGTTTCATTGCGAAATGTCTAGTACAAATTATGGAAGGTACCTCCTATCATTTTCATCTTATTAAATTTCTGACCTTTTATATTTAAATTGTAATTTGTCACTGATTATAGATTGTGGTGTAAGATGCTGGTGGCAGATGGTTTTCTTACAAATGACTTTCTAAGTAGATTTCGTAAAGTAGGGAGATGTTCTCTTACAATTTATGTTATTCTTCTTTTTTTTTTGAGGTAATAGGAATTAAATGACTTGCCCAGGGTCATACAGCTAATTAGAGTTTGAGGACAAATTTTACCTCAGGTCCTCTGGACTCCAGGATGGTGCTTTATCTGCTGTGCCACCTCACTGCCCAAGTCACTTATGTTTTTCAGTAAGATTACTGAGTTTGATTGTTTCTGAATCTTGTGTACTAACTTTGTTCCACTGATGTTGTTTTTTTTAATTTTGGACCACAGCCAAGTAGTTATATTAAGTTCTTCTTTCTAATGTAGTTAAACATTAGGAAGTGCTATTGCCCGTATTTCCAACTTTTTTTTTGGTCTTGAAATTCTATACTTTTTGTCCCTCTAAATGTTCTTTATAAGTTTTTTTTTAAGATCTATAAAGTAAAACACATAATGGTTTAATTTGTATCAAATGGTTTGATTTATATCATTGTATAACATTACATGTCTAAATTAATTTATGTAATATTACTAGTTTTTTTATATTGATACAGTTCAGTTGCAAGCAATTAAAATCTCCCCATTTTTTGTCTTCCTTAATTTTTGTAGAGAATTTTAGTTTCATTTATGTATGTCTTTAGTAGGACTTCCCAAATTGGCTTCCATATAGTTAAAATATTTTATAAGCAATTTGAATTAAATTTCAGTTTCTGTCATTTACTGCTGGTTTTAGTCATTGTTGTAAAGAAATACTGATTTGTCTGAATTTATTTTCTATTTTGCTTCTTTACTAAAGCTGTAACCATGTTTTTAAATTGCCTTACTGGAATTCCCTAGCTAAACCATACTATTTTATGCAAATAGCAATAATTGTTTCTTTTTTTGCTAATGTTTCTGCTTTTTTATTGATTAATTGATATAGCTAGTATTTCTACATGTGAGAGATGATCTCTCAGAAGTGAAGCCTCTTCAGGGGATCAATGGTTCTTGTTAATATTTCTTGATTGAAACCCTGCCCCTCTCAGACCCTGTTTTTTTAAATGCTTAGCAGAAAGAATACCCTTCACCCAACCGGGAACTGGTTGCCCTTTGAAAAGCTTCCCGCCTTTTCTTGTCTTTGGAATGGGGGAAGGGGGTTAGGGAAGTGAAATTGCAGTGAATTTCAGTTTCCTAGGAATTACCTAACTCATGGGAATTCGGCCCTAAACTTCCTCCTGATCACCACACCATTGCTACATTGGCATTAGGCTTACTAAATAAGGGCATGTGTGTTTGTATTGGCTATACCCTGTTTTCTAGTTCTTTGTCTTTGAATTTTAGGGCCTAGAACATAACCCCCGCCTCCCAGCTAATGGGATAGGAAGATTTTTCTTGCCCTTTTTGTCCTTGGTGCTGAGGAGAAGTTTCTGTGCTTAGACTGTGAGCTGTGGAGCCCAGCCAATGGGAAGAAGAGCCAGTGGGTGGGCGGGGATATTGCAGTTAGTATCTATATAATCTGCTGAGCTGAACACACTCCAGCTCTCTTTGCTCAGCCCCATCTTGTGGATGCTGTGAGAGAGCCCTTTCTCAAGAAAGCCAATAAATGAACTATTCTTTTTGCTAATATCTCTGAGTCTCTAATTTATTAGTAAGGGTCTTCCTACCCCACACATACTAATAGGTCAAAGAATGAGTTGAGAAGAAACATTCTTGCTTTACTACTATTTTTATTGGTAAATTTTCCAGTATATTTAGATTGGAAATAATGATAGCTTTTGAAGATATACACACATATATGTATATCATATACAGACACACATATCATACATGTGATATATATGTATATAAATATATAGATATATCTATATCTATATCTGTGTATCTATCTATCTATCTATCTATCTATCTATCTATCTATCTATCTATCTATATATATATATATGGTTTTTTACTTTTCCCCTCCAAGCCCTGTTCCAGGTTTCCTTTGAACTACAAACCCATGCCCTCTCTACTGGTTCATCCTGAATCTTTCTTAAGTGCCTGTGATGAGAATGGGATATAGACCCCAGAAAGGAAAAACCCTGGGCTTTCCCACAAGGTCAAATCTCTGACTTTCCCCTGAGGCTATAATCCCATCAACTGGCCTTTCATTATAGCTACACCCAATCTCCCCTCCATTGTCTTATCTCCCTATGGCCCCTGGCTATTTCCCACACTTAACCCTTGCTAGAGTCCATTGTCCAGGTCTCAGGAGTTCTGTTCATCCCAGTTTACTGGCCACTCCCATTCAGATCCACTCCTAGATCCCTCCCACAATCTTTGTGTATATAAGGTCCATTTGTCTCCATTAAGATGCTCAGATTCCCAAAATCTAGCCACTTCTCAGATTCTTAAAATCTAGCCAATAGCTTACTAATGTTCAGACTCCTTAAGAGTATGCTAAACATGATGTATGTTCTAATAACATTGTCTTTGACTGAAGGAAGGCTTGGATAGAATTCTTTTGGACAGGACCGGTGTTTTGTGATTTTGGGGTCCTAGGATCCCTGAACCCCTAAACTACATCACCTGGAGTCTCCATGTCATGAAACAGTTTTCTTCCTCCAAATCGCAGATAGGATGAAATATCCCTTTGTAAGACCCACTTCTTTGATCTCATTGGTGAATTCCTTCCAGAGTTTCCATTCTGTGGAGGGTCTCAGTACCACATACCATAAATCTTCTCCCAGCCTTGTTCTTATAGTTCAAAATTAAATATGTCCCTATTTTAGTAGCTACATTTCTCAGACCCTGACCATTTTTTCACCACTTTTTTATGCTTTCTTCCTCCATTCACATGTAAGCTCCTCGAGGGCAGAGAATTTCTTCTTTTTGCTTCTATTTGTAATCCCAGTGTTTAGTAAAGTGACTGGTACATAGGACAAACTATACATAATTCTTGTTTCCTTATTTCCTCTCTATTATGATCTGTCTCTGTCTCTCTTCTCTGTCACTCATTTGTCTCTGTCAGTCTGTCTCTGTTTCTTTCTCTTTCTTTCCTTCTGTATGTCTTTCTGTCTTCTCTCTGTCCCTTGCTGTCTCTTTCTCCATCTAGTTGTCTCTATCCCTGTCTATATATCTTTCCCTGTTTTTTCTCTGTCTCTATCTGCTTTGTTCTCACTGTTTCTGAGTCAGCCTGTTTGTAGTGTTCTCTCTCTCAAATTCTGTCTCTGTTTCTCTGTCTCTCTGTGTCTCTGCCTCTGTCTCTCTCTGTCTCTGTCTCCCCCTCTCTCTCTCTGTCTCCCTCTCTCATTTCTTTATGGCTAGTTTTCTTGTTCACTTGCCCCATGACAAACAATCCAGTCTCTTTTTCAAAGAGCCTGTTCAGTAACACAATTCATGACATTCCCATCACTTTTTGGTTCTGTGTACTTCCTTTTCAACTCCCATACATTATTCCACTCTCTGGATTGCATAGACCTGAGAAAGAAACCAGAGAATAAAAGAGAATGATTCTTTAGAGCACAAAACTATATTCATATTGAGGGTGCTTTGTTTGTTTGCTTTTGGGGGGAGAGGAAGATGTCAGCTATGATCCCAAAATTTGGTATTTCGTCTCATTATTTTTATATTCTTCGAAATAGTGGTAAATTGTGTCTATGATTTGTTCTATGACAAACTCATAAGTCAAGATACCTTTGTTTGATCTCCATTTAGATTTATATGTTTTGTTTAGGTCTATTGTATCCTGGTTAAGTGATATGCTTATTGATTCTCTTTTTGCATTTATTGTTAATTCCTCTGTCCTTTATTACTTGATTTAAAAAAATGTAGTACTATTATGTGGTATTGATAAATATGTATAGATGTGTTCATGTTCAGAATACACAAGTTTTTTTTTTCAAGTAAAACTCTGACAACAATCTTTTCAGGCCAAAGTTATCATTTTTGTTCATCTTTTGTTAAATTTATCAATATTTGATTAAAACAATTAAATCAGCTACAATGATTGTCAGTCTATGTCTTTTTTTGCAAAATATTTGGCATAATTTTTAAAAAATATAAATGCAATACCATTTTGTTAATGTATGATTAATTATCTCCAGTTTACATTTCCAGAAGAGTGATATTTGAATTTTTTTCTTTATTATCTTCTAATATTATTAAAATTCCTATGTCTTTGGAATCACTTGAAGCATGAAAAAGTTTGTTTCTGACTCTTCCTGTCATTTTGTATATATAGTTACAGTTTAGGTGAGTTTCTTATAAGCAGTAAATATACATAAGGGAGGGACTGGGGAGGTCATGTTTTCTTAATCATTTTGTCTTTAATTTTATTGGGTTACTTAGTCAATTCACGTCAAAGGTTGCAACTGTTATATTTATTTTTTCTTCCATTTTTTTCCTTTTTTATTGTGTTTTATCTACTTTTTTAAGCCTACTTTTTGTTTTTGAATATTGAGTTTTACCACAAAAATTTGATCCTTGTATATTCTCACAGATTTTTCTATACTGTTATATGCTATCTTGGGACTTCTGCTATCTTGGGACACTTGAATTTATTTAAATTGTTCATTTGTTTTTCATTTTTACAATCAATCATTTTGATGTGGTTTAGGAGACCCCAAAATCACAACATGTGGGTCCTGTCCAAAATAATTTGACCCAAGCCTTCTTTCAGCCAAAGACAAGGTTTATTAGAACAGCCATCACGTTGGGCAGACTCTTAAGGAGTCTGAACATTAGTAAGCCATTGGCTAGATTTTAAGATTCTAAGCTGTGGCTTGATTATAAGAATCAGAGCAATGGTTAGATTATGAAAATCTCAGCATTTTAATGGAGACAAAGTGGACCTTATGTACAGAAAGACTGTGGGAGGGACCTAGAGATGGCCAGTAAGCTGGGGAGAACATAACTCCTGAGACCTGGATTTCCCTCCTAGCCAAAGAAAAATGGAGCCTAGCTAGGATTAAGGGTGGGAAATGGCCAGGGGCCATACATAGGGAGGTAAAACAAAGGAAGGCCAGTCTAGATTAAAAGAATTGGGAGATTGGGTGTAACCACAATGAAAGGTCAATTGATGGGATTATACCCTCAGGGCATGCCAGAGTCTTGGCCATGTGGGAAAGTCCAGGGTTTTTCCTTTCCAGGGCCCAGATCACAACCCCATCAATTTCTCCTTTAATTTGGTCATTCCAAGATATAATTGTGTGTATGTGTTTTTGAACATCTTTCTTGCAAGCTTTCCCACCTAAGCTCTTAGTGCAAGTAATATATTTTTGTGGAATTGTTTTTTCAGTATTCATTTTTTTTGTCTTTATCCTTATTTTTATCCAAATGTCAGCTACTTTAATTGAGATTCCTCTACTAATAGGCCATTCACTTAAGTGAACCTCAATTATTCTATGACTGTCATACTATTTTTTAAGAGGCAATCAGGGTTAAGTGACTTGCTGAGGTTCACACAGCTAGTAAGTGTCTGAGGCCAAACTTGAACTGAGGTCCTCTTGACTCCAGGGCTGATGTGCTATCCATCCACTACACCACCTAGCTTCTAATAATACGATACTTTCATTTGCTCTTTTGAGTGTTCTTATTTCTTATCCTATCTCATCTAAATTCCCATGCTAAGTTTTTTTTTTTAATTTTTTAAAAGACTTCTTTATTGCATTTTATCTCCTTGTACCATAGGTTCACATATGGTGATAATCCTTTGTGGACCTCTCAAATACTCTTGCAATCATATTTTAATTTCCATTGGTTTTCCATCTCACTATTTTTTTGGGGGGGAGGAGGGTGAGGCAATTGAGGTTAAGTGACTTGCCCAGAGTCACACAGCTAGTAAGTGTTGTTGTCTGAGGCCATTTGAACTCAGGTCCTCCTGACTCCAAGGCCAGTGCTCTATCCACTGCACCACCTAGCTGCCCCTCTGACCAATTTTTTGTGTTCCAAAATTATCATTCTTTTTCCCCACTGAGGATGAGTTTTTATAGAATTCTCTTTTTCTTTTGTTATAAATCTACTAGTCTTTGATGTAGCTTGATTTCTTACTTAATTCATCTAGTTTCTAAACTTATTTCCTTGGCTTTTCCCCCCATTATTCTTCTGAAGTATTCTAAATGTACTTGGAGTGACTATATTATCATTCATGGACTCTTGAATTAGGAGTTCTTAAGATCTGGAATTCTTTTTATTTGACAATTTCCCCAAGATTTCCCTTTAAAATATGTATAAACATCTTATTTCTCTTTTTTAATCATTACGAAGTTCCTGAGTAAACTTTTGTAACTAAGTAAAATTGTTGTTTTACTAAAACTACAGGGACCTCATCTAATAGTAAATGTAACATTTTTACAACTGTAGCAGACACCCTGTTAAAAAATAATAGGACACTCCCCTCTCCTTAATGAGATAAAAGAGAAAAGAAAAACCAATTTCTTGTAACAAATATGTATTATCAAACAAAATGAATCACCTCAGTGTCTTAATACTTAAATATACACACACATATACATATGTAAAATGTCCCTATTTCGTATTTCATCATATTTCATCATTGGTCCTCTGGAATTGATGGAGTATGGGCCCAAAGTGAGACCTTTGTCCCAATTTGGGCTCCCTTTGTCCATGGGCCCTAGAAAACCTTTGGACTGTCCTTGAATTCTCCCACATGTTCAGGGATATCTCTGGCATTTCCCTGAGGCCAGGATTATTTGGCTACACCCAATCCTCCAATTCTGTTATCCTTGACCTAGACTGGTCTCCCATTGTCTTGCCTCCCTATGGCCCCAGGCCACTTTCCACCCTTGGTCCTATCTAGGCTTCATTTCCCTGGAATTCTATTACCTCATACACTACTCAGCCACTCCTAGATCCCTCCCACTGTCTTTCTGTATATAAGGTCCATCTTGTCTCCATTTAAGATGCTCAGATTTTCACAATCTAGCCAATAGCCCACAGATGCTCAGATTCCCTAAGAGTCTGGCTGATGTGGCAAATCTTCCATTCAACTTGTTTTTGGCTGAAAGAAGGCTGAGGTTGAATTCTTTTAGGCAGGATCCACATCTTAAGATTTTGGGGTTCCAGGACCCCTAACCTCTAGTCCTTGTCAGAATCAGGAATGGTCATTGAATTGACTGTACTTACAGTTTTCAAATTTGCTTATTTTTACAGTGTTATTACTTAATCTTTCTCCCATTTTCTGCTAATTCTTATTAGTATAAGGCCTCAAAATTGTTCATTTTAGAAATATTGATTTTACATTAGTTATTAGTTACATAGTTATTTTGATTTTGCTTACTTCATTTTGCATTCATAAAACTTTTCTGTGTCTTTTCGCAATTATTTTCACTTCATATATATCACTTTTTATTAGAGTTTTTAATTTGCTTTCATTATAAAATATAGAACTTATTCATTGCATTTTATCCTTTTAAGCATCATTTTTTTTTCTTTTCTCATTATAAGCCTTATTGATTCTTTATCCACTTGGGATCCAGATTTATTCTCATCCTTTCTCTCCTGGACATTTTGTTTTTCAATCTTTTTCTCTCATTCTGACTGGTATTTCTCAGGGATATGTATTTAGTCTTTGAGTCCTTCTCCCTTCCTATTTTTCATATGCACTTTTTTTTTCCTGGCACAGACCCTCTAGCCCTTGCTGGCCCCTCTTTGTGTCTGTGTTTGTGTATTATCACCATGACCCAATACAAAGAATGCTGAGATTTGGAGTAATAGTATATCAAAACTTACTCTACCACTCCCTGCTAGTATGACCTTGAAAACGTCACCCAATTTATTCGAACCCTACTTCCTCACCTACAAAAGGAGAGGGATTTATTAGATGACCTCAGAGGAGTAATCCAGTTGAAATTTGTGATCCTAGGTACCTAATATGTATGGGTAAAAATAAATATAAAAAAGCATATAATGTATATATGATGAGTGTCTGTCCACCAGAAGTGAAAGTGAAAAACCAAACTTTGAGCAATGGAGGACATTGCTAAACAGTTCTTAACAAACGCTACACAGCCAAAATAACATAATCAGAAAATTACAGATTTTGGAAGTTGAAATGAACCTCAAAGGCCATCTAATTCCACAGTGAAAAAAAAAACCTCATAAGCAACAAACAATAATGGCAATGTACTGAGTTTTGATAGAACACTCAAACTCAATAATGTCTAGGGAAGGAATTTTTTTTTCTTAGTCATGCATTTCTATTCCCAGTGACAGCTGAAAATTCAGTGAGCAATGAATGAGATAATATCACATTGACATTCATCCCAAATGCACTATGTGTATTAAAAGACTGAACTAGCCATTGAGTTTTTTTCTGAATTCTCTAGTCTCTGACTCTTCTTCTTTTCATGTCATTACTAGGAAGCACATTCATTGACAAAATTAAAGAAGGGAACATTCCACAAACTAACAGTTTGGTTTAAAAAAAAAGCCGTGTAAAGTAAAGAACATAATTTACATAGTCTGCATACAAATTAGCTATGAAAGCCTCTTTGTAGCCTTAGACTTGATGCTTGTGTTCTATCTCAGACTCCTCCAGTGCAAATGGCAGCAATGTGCTTGAGGTATCTATACAAAGAGGCTACTTCCAAATAGAATTGTTACTATATAATGATAACTATTTTATTGAAAAACAAGAATTCAGTGGTTAAAGCCTGGACAAGAGTCAATGGCTATTTAAAATTTCATCAGTGTTTGTTATGCCTCCAAATTTAGTAACATATTTATTTTAGTAACATTCAACATATGCTTATGTTGAATAAATTATTCCTGTCACATGAGATTAGAATGGATAGAAATAACATTTCCAATATACACCAAATTTGTTAAAATTGTGGTGATATTCTATATTTATTCATACTTATCATTGTAGCTCATATTACTTTTTTGGTTATGAAAGTTTATAAGCATCACTTTAGGAATAAAATTATGTATTCTTGAGTTCCATGTATGTTCATGTCATTCTGTCTACTTTTGTTATAAAGTCCTTTCATTTCATACTCACCAAGGATAATTTAAAATTAGACAATTTTTTACAGAATGAAACAATGGAAAAAACATCCAAGTAAATGAATTGTCAGAAAAATTGCTGTTAAAATTTTTTTTGCCTTTTTTGAATACTCAGAAGATTTTTCTTTCTTCTCTTGATGACAACAAAAAAGGAGTGCTCCTAGACCCCCCCTCTTGAATTTATGGAGAGATATGTGCAAGAGTCAACTGAAGCACTATCCTCATTTACACAAAGCCACTCAGTCCCCACAACCCCAAATTTCTGTACTTCCTACCTATCTTGTATTTATTTGGATTAATTATGTATATATTCCATATAACCTTATATGTGTACACACACACACACACACACACACACACACACACACACACATTCTCTTCTGAATAGAATAGAAGATTTTTGAGAGCAGGAACATCAAAATTTTTTAGCGTGTCTTTATATCCCTAGTACTTACCACAGTTCCTGTCATATTGTAGAAATGTAATAAATGGTGGTTATTGAATGATTGATAGATTTTATTTTATATTATTAGAAAGATATTCTTACCTATAATATCACAGATGTTTTTGAGAATATCAGTTTTTTAAAAGAAATGGCAATTTTCTATTTTTACTCCAAAGGAAATCCCTTTTCAAATTTAACACACTCATGATTTATATCTAGCTCAAAATAGACATTCAAATATTGATTTCTATCATATGGAAGGCACTATAGAAGACCATGTCAATCCAACCCTTCCATGTCAATCACCTTTACAAAATCTTCAATAAAAGCCTCTCCAGCCTTCATTGAAGCCTCCCAGTTAGTGGACATCATTGTCTATCAGGTAGCATATTCCACTTGTGGAGAGCTCTAATTTTATTGAGAGAAATTTCAATATATTAATCTGTCTCACTCTAATCTTAAAAGAGATAATGAAGAGTATGACATGTTTGAAATGACTGAAAAAACAACAAAACTTCTCTTTAATAACCATAAAAATTGTCCAATGAAATTTGCTCGCAGCATATACTTGAATATTCTATTTTGTCTGATTATGAGAAAGATTGTTATTTATAGTTCTGACTTTTAATGAATCATATATTCTAAAGAAACTGCTCCATCAGTAATATAGGCTTGTAGGATGTTGCTTTCTTCTATAAGGAGTTTGAGCATTTCTGGCTGCCATTTTTTTGACCATTTTATATATGGTTATGTCATTTCCATTCATCAAATAGTAATTGCTTTTATTCATTTTCTTCAACCTTTTGACCCACATCATGGACTGACTCAAGGACCAAAGTAATGAACATTTCTTCATTGTTCAGTTTCATTTATCATGGTTGTATGAGTCTTGTTATATTCCTATAATTCCAACTCTTATAGCCAAGGATAGAGAACTATAAAGTGTCACTGGTCATCTGCATCAATTGTCCTCAGTAAGGATGATCTCTAAGGTTCTTTCAAGCTCTAAATTATATGACTGATTCTAGCATCATTGATAATGCTATATTGGTGAAATGCTACACAGTGAAAACTATAAATATGACTCAACCTATTGCTCTAATTAAGCTCACTATGTAGTTTTGAATGGAAGACATTTTTAAAGTGTTCATGAGGTTAATAATAATAATAATGATGCAGCAGCTCTATTTAATATCGCATGTTAAGGTATTGTAAGCATTACCATACACTTTGTTTCACCAGATACCAAGCACAACTATATGTTTGGTAGTTTGGGGTTGTTTGATTTTTGGGGGTGGAGGGGAGGGAAAGGGGGTGGTGGCATGGAGATCTGAACGTGTGACTTCATTGATCTTTGGAATTCTCACTGCAGAAACTCCCTCCACCAATGCATATCAGCAGTCCCTCACACATAGAATCATACTTAGACTTGGAAGGGACATTAGAAATCATCTAGTCCAACACCTCCATTTTCACAGAGAAGAGGGTTGCAAGCAGGAACTGTGGCCCAGAAAGGTAAAGAGATTTGTCCAAGATCAAGCAAGTAGCAAGATATAGAAGCTGGGATAAAAAGCCATACGATCTGCTATCAAATCTAGTACTTTTCCATTGTATTGTGCTGTCTTCCTACGTAACTTAAAGATTTGCAGTGCTTCTTCGGGCCCCTAGAGGTTAAATATTCTTTCCGTGGGCACCCAGCTAGCATATATCAGAGGCAGGGCTTGAATCCAGTTATTCTTGACTCCAAGTCCATCCCTCCTCTATCCACTATAGTATGTATAGATTATGCAATATATTATCCTTATATTCCAGAGTTGAGGGCATAGAGGTGGATAAAGTTTAAATTATACAACTGGTCATACGTGGTTATGGAACTCACAAATATTAAAGCGGGTATTTCAACCAGATCTCCTAACTCTCTTCACATGGTGCCATGAAGTGTATATGAACAAATTATCCTGCAAACAAATTTTTATAATACTGTTACATGGCTATGTTAATCCCAAAATGAAGAAATCTAAGTTTGGATGTTTAAAGTACATGTTTAAAAGTGACTGGTTTAAGTTTGAAATTCACATGTTAGTTCTTACTGGGCAGCCTCTCTTGATCCCCCGTTTATTAGAGCTTTGCCTTCCTTAAATTGCCTTGCACTTATTTTTCACTTCAGAAAGAGTGAATATGATATCCTCAACATTTTACTTTTTTTTAAATTGTTCTACCCTAAGCATATAGTACAGAGCCTCACACAAAAAGACACTTAATAAATATTACTTAAATGGAATTGTTGCTTTGAACTTATCAGATACTGGTCATTTAGGATAAGATATCAAAATTATTAGTATTTTAACCTTTTGATTGATTGTGTGAGGCTTTTTTATGAATACAACCATTTTATTCTTTCTCCTTTTTTAAGCTTTTATTTATTTTTCCTCTCTACCAATTACTAGTTCTGTGTCTACTACATTTCAAATATCTCAGTGATTTTGGCTGATTTTCCATCTTTCTCTAAGGTTTCAGATATTTTATGTGTTCCTTTCCTTATCCATATTGCTGTAATATTTCTTATTAAACAAATATTTTATTTCTAATGTGAATCATGCCATCATTAACTGATTAATTTAACTTTGGCAAAGAAATGTGATTTTTACAGTGGTAAATATTTTAGCATACGAAAAATTGCAGGCCCTGTAATTCTGCTCAGATAAGTCTAAAATTAGCTTTGGCTTTCATCTCTCATGATTTGTACATGAATTAATTGTGACTTAAGTACCATGTAGACAAATTAGTTGGGGGCAGCCAGACTGACTCTATCAAAAATGTAATTGAAAGAGCAGAGGGCAATAGGTTAACAATGACATATTATTCATAAATTCATGACAAATGATATTTATATGTCTATTGAGTTTAGGACAATGTATAAACAACCAGTCATATGAATCAAACTGATTTTAATTGTTTCATCACTCTTAAACAAAGGGTAACTGGGTCAAATGATGCCTACTTTTTAAAATTTTGCTTTAAATTGTGTTCAGCTTCTTTAGAAACTTATGGGTAAGAGAGGATTGTGGGAAGATGGCAGAGTAGACCAGAAAACTTTTGACTTTCCAAATTCCCTCCACAGAAAAAGACAGAACATTGCCTCAAAGGGAATGTAGAGCAGACAAAATAAACAAAAGTCAGGGTAAAACAGTTGTTGTTCAAAGACAGCCTAAGAAGACCTCAAGAAAGACCTGACCTCCAGGGGCAGAGGTTCAGGTTGAGTGAAGCATGAACACCTCCAGGCCAACTCTACAGAATCTACAAACAACAAGCCTGGGAGGCAGATGGAGTTGGGCTGCAGCCTCAGCCTGAGAAATTTTCATCTCAGGGACAGTGTGGGTGTCTGAGAACTGAGGAGGAGAAGGGTTAGAGACCTTCCACTGTTAAGGCACACAAAGCACAGCTGTGCTGATCTTAAGATTCCCAGACTGTGGCTGTGAGAAGAAGCTAGCACATACCTGGTGGATGAAGTAGCAGAGGGGCGGGGACCCTGTTAGCTGTGGACACTTGCAGGAGAGCAGAGTCCCTGGTTTCAGTTCCAGGCAGAGAGGACAGCTGTACTTTGCAGCCACTGGAGGCACCACGGGAAATAAGATCATTTACCAGGCAGTGTGATGCAGGGATCTAGCTGTGGCTTAGGAGAGGAGAGGAGAGCCCAAGGCGAGCTCTAGGACAAGATTAGAAGTACCTGAGTACTTGGGTATTGAATTAGAAGTACCTGAACTTGATTACAGTAATAGCTGCAACCAATAAGATTAAATCATTTGCTCCTTATGTATGAAAATATTATCAATTCTATTATGACTGCCATTTTGAGTTGGGTAATTTGAAAGAAAGTCTTGGGCTGAGCTAAGTATGATGGGGGATTCTAAAGGCAAAATAAAACTGTGTAGGAAAAGCTAAAAAGGAACAATTATCTCATGCAAATGAGGCAAGAAGGGAAAACTTGATCCAGAAGAAGCTAGAAGTGGGGAGGGCAGGTACTACTGAAACCTTACTTTCATTAGCAATGGGTTAAAGAAGGAGCAACATATATATCTAGAAGGGTATAAAAGTCTTCTATATCCAGAAAGAAATAAGAAGGCAAGAGAATAGGGTCAGGGGAAAGGATAAGGAAGGATTCTTGGAGGGGTGGTTAGATTAAGAAATAGGAGGGCAAGTAGCAGGTAGAAGTAATGCATAGGAGGGAGGAGGGATAGGAATAGAGTTAGAAGGATAGTGAGGAAAAATAGGGAGGAGGAAAATATACAATAAGTAATTATAGCTTAGAATATGAATGGTATGAATTTACTCATACAATGGAAACTGATATATTAAATATTTGAATTCAACAATATGTTGCTTTAAGGAAGGAATGCTATAAAAATGAGAGATACACATAAACATAGAATAAAGATGAGGAGTAGAATTAATTATATAAAAAAGCAGAATAATCATGATTTCAGACAAAGTTAAAGCTAAAATAGATTTAATCAAAAAAGAAAAATAGGGAAAACTGCACTATGTGTCAGCCATATTATTCAATATTGTTTTAGACCATTTAAAATAACTAGACCATATAAAATACCTGAGCAAATAACTGCCAAAACAGACACAGGAACTATATGAATATAAACATAAAAGACCTTTTTAAATAAAGTTAGATACAAATAACTGAAGTAATATTTATTATTCATGGGCAAGTAAAGCCAATAATATAAAAAAATCACAATTTTACCTAATTAATCTATTTATGTAATGCCATTTCAATGAAATTACTAAAAAAGTATCTTGCTGAGTTAGAAAAAATTACAAAAAAGTTCATTTACATGAGCAAAAGATCAGGAACTTCAAAGAAACCAGGGCATAAAAGATGTAAAGGAAGCAGATTCAGTAGTATCAGACCTTAAAACATATTATAAGTTGAGAGCACTGTTGAAGTATAAAATAATAATTTTGATTATTTTAAATTAAAATTTTCTCATATAAATAAAACCTATGCATCCAAGAAGATAAGGAATGCAGAAAATTGGGGGAAAAACTTTAACAGACAATCTTTCACATAGAATGGGATTGGGTTGGAATATTACTGTGGTGTAAGAAATGATGAGTTAGTTGATTTAGAAAAATGTAAAGACTTGGACATATGAAAGAAGATGCTATCCACCTTCAGAGAAACAGACAACAAAAATAAACATAGTACAGTTTTATATATAGGTGTATGAGTATGTATGTGTATATATGTGTATGTTCATAGATATCTATGCATTATATATGCATATATATGTATGTATATATATATAAATATACATCTATCCACATCTATCCATCCATATATATATACATATACACATCCATGCATATGTGTGTATGTATGTGTGTGTGTTTGTGTGTGTGTATACATACATACATACATACATACACACATACACATATGTATGTATGTGTCTACACGCACACATCCATCCACCTAGACAGATAGATAAATAGATATAACCATGCTTCTTGGGGCGGTGAGGGAGGAGAAATATAAATTTAAAAGTGTACATAATAGAGCAAAAGAAGACCTACAAGGAAGCAAAGAAAAGCTTAACCCTGATTGCCTCAAAAAGAAAAGAAAAAAAGAAAAGAAAGAAAGAAAGAAAGAAAGAGAGAGAGAGAGAAGAAAGAAAGAAAGAAAGAAAGAAAGAAAGAAAGAAAGAAAGAAAGAAAGAAAGAAAGAAAGAAAGAAAGAAAGAAAGAAAGAAAGAAAGAAAGAAACTTATGGGTAGAACTAGGAGATGAAAAGAAAGATTTCCCCAGTAGATACCTGTTCCATAGGCTTTCTGAAGTCTACTTCCTGGGGATCTCTTACAATAACAGTTTGGTTCTTAGATTAAAGAGGAATGTGGCATGATCCTACTGAACACTTACCTCCTCACTCACACAAATCAACTTCTACTCCATGGACCTTGGACTGTCTTGAAAACAATCCTGGGTAATGTCAATGTACAAATGTCTGAATAAATATTAGTTTTAGTTTTTAAGTGTTCTCAACCATAATATGGTTTATTATTTTCTCTCCAATATAACTTCTCATTAAATCATCTACTTCCTACTTCTCTCTTATTATTAAAAGGAGGAGATGTAAGAAAAAGGAAAAAAAAGACAAAATTGGGAAAGAATACATACACAGAGAAAGACACACATGTATACACATTAACAACATACACATTCCTTGTTTCAACCTCATCTCTCTTCCTTTTATTTTTGATTATGTGTATTTTCAAAGTTTCCCTATTTGAAAAAAAATTTCAAAATATATACTTTTCCAACAATAGTCTCTTCTGTTCTTAATATTTCTGGAAAAATTACATTTAAATTGTGATTCTTGTTGATACATGGCTTTCTTGGGAAAAAAATCCCTTAAATATGTATAGCATGAGGGTTTAGGATCAAACCACTGATTCTGCTACTTACTAATGGTGGGAACATTGGTCAAAGCATTGTTTCTTATTAATACACATTTTTTAAATCTGGAAAATGCAAATTATGATATATCATTTCACAAGTGTTTTTATAGGGAGATGCTTCACATTAGTTTTAAATGAACTGTTGTTATTGATATTATTAGTGATTTTTTTTCCATTCCTAAAAGCAAATTAGCATTCATTAGTGATAGTGCCCCACTGAGAGAGGGATGGCAGAAATCTAAAACTTGAAGATCAGAGTGATAAAAAAAATCATCGTTAACTTTGTGTATGATGTGTTTTACATTTGTTGAGTAATTGATTCTTCATCACTAGAAGTCTGCAAGCAAAGGTGGGATGATTATAATGCAATGATATTTATAATACCTCATTAGTTTTACTTTGAACTAGATGACTTCTGAGTTCCCTTCAAACTGAAATTCTGTTATTATGTGATGTATCCTGACTACAACATACAGTGTTATTTGTGTCCACAATTTTACAATCTCTAAAAATTCCATATGAAAAAGTGTTTCAATAAGTATGGATTTGAGCTTTTTGTTTCATTTTCTCAAATGCTAATAAATAAATAAATAAATGTGTATTAACTTCAATTGAAAGATACCTTATGAACTGTTTCTTTTAATTGGAAAAGATCAGCCCCTATCCTGGGAACAAACAAATAAAATATTTGGCCTAACATTTCTTTTGGTGAATCAGAAATTCCATAGTTAACATCTTGAATTGAAAACAGAAAATCAATATTTTTAATGCAGATTTGATGCTATTTAAAAGGATAGAAACATCTTTATTCTCTGATTTTATTAGTTGTTTCCAAGTTAATTCTTAACTACATACTTATCTTATGATTTCAAATGTCTTGATACGTCTTGAGAAAATTTGTCAAAAAGCACAACTCGGGACAACAAAATGAAACCTTAAATATTTTATGCTTTGAGCCATTTATTTTCTGTTTTTTGTTGATGCTTTTATTTAAAATATTTTTACCCCATTGGCTCTTCACTTTTTTTCTCTTCTACTTACTCTTCTAATTTCTCTAGGCTTCTCCTAAGAGAGAAGAAAATGCTCTCTTTTTCTTTTTCTAATTTTTTGAGTGCTTTTTTTTTAAATACAGGCTTACGAATTTTCACTTTTTCAGTTTCCTTAATTTATGTTGCATTGAGTTCAATTTCAAAATATTTATGAAGGATCTACTACATTTCAGTTGATACATAACTAATTCTGACTTTTCCCAGGACACCAAAATGTAGAAGACACTAACATCTTTGTTGTCTTTCATTAGGTAGGGGAAAAATAGGGTTTAGCTCTCTTTTCAAGAATACTTAGTCTAAAAAATAACAACTAGGAAATGTCATTCTTTCAACCTGTCCAAAACACTCAAGCATCTAGTTTAGAAATTTCATTTTGTAGAGAGTGTGGCTGAGGCCTACATTACTTCAGAAGTACCAAGCATAATGTTTTGTTAATATTATGTGCTTAATAAATGTTTCTTTAATGAAATAAAGGTAAGAACTAAGGCTCTCCTAAACTTAAAAAGGAAAGTAAAAAGCTAAATCAGGTGTACATTTTATATTCTCTTAAGTACAAAATATAGCCTCTTTTTTCGAGTTGTTTAAAAATAAAATTTGCTAAAGGTATCATAGTCTGTGGGTTGTGTAGAATGAAAGAGGAGAAGAGGATTAAGGTTTGAATGATTACAAAGGGTTCATTGATGGATTGGGGCATGAGCTGCACATGAAACATGAGTGTGGTTGAGACAGACATAAGGAAGAGGAATTGTTGACTATCAGAGGTGGATGGGGGAAAGACAAGAAGACAAGAAACTATGAGGAAATGAAGGATCTCAAAGGCTGTAATGTGGAAATAATTGAAATAAGATTATATAGGTATGGTAAGGGCAGATAATTAAAGCTCTTGACAATCAGTTATTTAGATTTGATATGGAAATAGAGAGGCAGTGATAGATTTTAAGCAGTGCTTCAGCTATTTGAAATTAGTGATTATTTCATTTTTTTCTTTTTATTTACAGTATCTGACACATAGTAGGTGTATAATACATGCTTGTTGGTTGATTGAGTGATGATGTAAGTGGTATTTTAGGAATATTACCCTTATGTTAGTACGACAAATGGATTTGAGTGGGAGGGAGGTGCTGTAGTCTAGGAGGAAGCCAATGAGATAATTTGCAAAAATAAAGAAGTGAGGTGATAAAACCCGGGGATAAACAATGAATACATGTGAGCAATAACAAAGAAAGATTAGTTAATACTTGGGAATTTTCATTTATTTGGTTCTCCCAGGTCCATTTTATTTCATTGTGCTAAAATGCCTGGGATATATCATAGCTATAGAAGTCCTTATTATACCATCACTTTAGAATTCTAAGCATTTTCATTGTTTCAAAAGTTTACTACTAAATAAGGGAATATTCCTATACATGTCACATTTGTCACTCTGAACATTTGTTTTCATTATGAGTTCATATTTTTAAACTAGTTTTCCTTCTATTTTAAATTGGCTACAACTATTAAGGACTCTATGTAGTTGTCTCAAAGATAAATGACTGGGAAATTTATAGAATCATTGAAAAAAGCCAAGTAAATTAGAAGTCAAAGGTGCTTTTGGAGGGAAATTATTACTTGGCCAAGTCAGTTTGTCTTTCTTTTCAATGGTAAATTAATATTAATAGTTATTCTACATGGCATATAATTACAAATAGTATATATTATATATTTATAATATTATATGTAAATATATGTTATTATAGTACATACATAAACAAAAAGTTTAATGTTTAATATTTAAATCTAGAATTCATAAAAATATGAATTATAAGTATATTTATATTAAGTATATAAATATTGTATATTTATAATAATATATAATTACAAATAGTAATCACACCCACCCACATTAGCCTCTCTCCAAGGGTACTTCAATGTCAAACGATTCCAGAGAAACAAACTCATTTTAATTATTGAACCACCATTGATAATGTTGATGGAATTCTGGCAAATGGAGCAAGGGACATGGAATTTAAGATTGTCTAATATCCAGATTTTCATAAAACAAGGATCAGAAAGATATTTTTAAAAATACGGCAGTTGCTTCATATTGATTTGAGGCAGTTTTTTTAGAACAGATTATTGAGATACAATATGTGAGCAGGTAAAAAGGGAAAAGACACAGTGAAACAGTATGGTTTCATTAAGAAAAACTCATTCTAGACTAACCTGATTTTCTTTTTTGATAATCTCTTGACTGATAGATCAAGGGAATGTTACAGACACAAGGTACACCTGGACTGAAAGCCATATGACAAGCCTGTCATGATAACGTTCTGAAAAAGTTCAAAAAATATAAACTGGATTTCAGAACACTTAGGGGGAATCAAGAACTGGTTGACAGGCAAATCCCAAAGAATAGTGATTAATGTATCTGTGTCAACCTTGAAAAAGTCCTGTAGTTGAGTGTTACAGGGATCAATTTGTCAGTGCTGCTAAAACATTGATAAGCCTATCAAAATTGCTGATGATACAAAACTGTGAGAGACCATATACAATTATTTGCCAAGCGTTATTGATTCCAGAGTGCAGCTTGGTGGCATAGTAGGTAAAAGCAATGTACTTGGAGTCAGGGAGGCCTGAGTTCAAATCCTGATTTGGGCACTACCTGTGTGGCAATTTATTTAACCACTCACAGCTGCAGTTTCATCATCTGTAAAAATTGGTAATAATAGTGACCCCTAGCCCACGGGTAGTTGCAAGGATCAAATGAGATAATAAATAGCTATAATGTTTTGCAAATCTTACAGCACTATATAAATGCTAGCTATTATTAGAGACCACTACATATTCTGGTATAGAATCCTGTATAGAGTTTTCAACCTGAATTGAGTAAAATCTGATTTCAAAACTGTCATTGGACATTCATTAACTATGTAATCCTGGCCAAGTCAGTAACCTATGTTTTGTCTCAATTTCTTCAACTTCAAAGTTGAAGATAACGTGAAATATTTTTGATGGACACTGTAAAACTTAAATCAAAATGTGAATGCTATCTGCTATTATTATTATTATTGATGTCATTATTTTTACCTCTAGAATACCTCCCATAGCCATGATTTTCTGTCAACTAGCAATACTCTATTTTGTATTCACTAACTCTTGACTGGACTATTATAATAGCTTCTTTCCTCCCTTTACCTCCTTTCTTCATCCCTCTCCCAACTTATACTTTGTTAGCAGTTATCTGGCTAATTAGCAATTCTGAGCATATCAATCCTTTGGTGATCCTTATGGTTCATAAAGTTCCTGCTTAACAGTCAAGGCTCTCCACACCTGTCATCATCCCATCTGTATGGCTTTTTTTTTTCATATCACTCCCTCTGTAACTGAAAGCCTACCTTCTGAGCATTCACTATGATTTCTCACCTTTATGCTTTTTCTCAGACTAATGTTTCCTCACTACCAAGTTTCCTTTTATCATCTCCTACCCCTCCATGAAAGGACAACTGTAATTCTACCCCTTCCCAGATGAAGAATTCCCTCTCCCCTATGTTGTTGTTTTGGTAATGTAGTCAATTGTCTTGTAATTTTCTGGAACAACTCTCATATGATTTTGTGTATTATGGATACCTATGTTAATATTTATTCCCTTATTAAATTGTAAGATACACATAGGAGTTATTTCATTCTTTAAATTTATATCCCCAAAGCCTAGTATAGTGCTTAGCACATGATAGATATTTAATAAATTCTTGTGGATTGATTGAGCGCAGAAACCCTCTCATCTAAATGTTGGCTTTTTTCTAGTACCTAGTACAATGCCTAGACATAGCAAGTGCAGAAGGAAGGTTTGCTTTATTGAACTGTACTGTACCATAGCCAGCAATCATCTATTAACTGTTTAATGTGTGCCAGGCACTGTGCTAAGTATTAAGGATGCAAAGAAAGGCAGAAACAGGCCTTTCCCTTCAGAGAAGGGAAGGAATAGATAACAGAGAAGACAAGGAATAGATAAATAAGTAGGTATAAGATGTACACAGAATAGATGGAAGATATCCTTAGAAGAGAAGACTAAGCAACTGGGCAGGATAGGAAGGTGACACTGGCAGAAAGGAACAAGCATTTATTAAACACTGTTTGCCAGGCACTATGTTAACTTGAGTCTTGAAAAAAGTGAGAAATTCTAAGAGTTGGATGTAAGGAGCAAGAGCAGTCTAGCTATGAAGGACAGCCAGTACAAAGACATAAAGATAGTGTTATTTGTGAGGAACAGCTGTGACATATAAAAAGTTTGAGAGACATAGTTTCTGGGTAATTATTCATTTTAATAATAATGCCAGCATTTTAAAAAAGGGGGTCAGTGGCACTCTCAAATGCCAAAGGACTTCATGGTGGAAAGCTTCAGACTTATAGGGCTTTGGAAAAGTGGGTGTTCCAGAGGATGGCAATCAACTCTGATTAGTTATCAAGTAATAAGAGAGAATGAATATTACCGTGAGAGACTAGACCTGTCCTAATGAACTTTGATTATGTCATTGACTTCTAAATTGCCCCCAGCCTTCAGCAATCTAATCAAATAATTCATCCCCACCTAAACCTGAGTAGAACACAATGGAATTAAGTGCATTGTAAAAATGTTGGCTGCTGTCAGACCCAGATTGTGGAGAGTTAATTCTATCTCATTATCATTAATGTCCTTCAAGAGACTGTACTTTGAAATAAGGACTATAGAAAAAAGGGTACATTCTGGATCTTCCCAAATCATTGGTTATTAATAATTGTTTCTCTCACAGTGCATAAGACAGTATAGATGGATCATACAATGTTCAGATGGAAGCAATCTATAAAAAAAGTGGAAAGTCTAGGAGAGATTAGGTTGTGAAGAACCTTAAACACCAAACACAGGTTGTTATATTTTATCTCAGGAAGAAGAAAACTCAAAGACTTTGAACATAAGCAGATAAATCAGCAGGGAAAACATTAACTGCTAAAAGAAATATGTCCTCCAGATCTAGTAAATGAGTTCAGGCATCTAGGAATAAATACTGTAAAGCAAATGAAAATGATTTAATACTTTATGAGACAAAAAACCTTGTAGAATTTGAGAAGAACATGGAACCAAATAGGCAGTTTGTGAGTGGTTTAAAAAGGAAATGAGAATTATCAGAGCAGAATTTTTGTCCTACCTAGCAAAAATAATAGCCATAATAGGAAAAAAAAAACCTGGAACCTGCAATGGCAAGTCCCACCAAGAAACAAAAGAGAAAACAATAGTTCAGAAATGCAAAAACACAGAAGTGAAAGACTACCTAGAAGAGGAGATGCAAAAAAAAAAATAAAATAAAATATTTCTCTATGCATGAAAAATTACATTGATCTCAAAAATAGGAAGCATAGCAACAACCTAAGGATCATAGATTTCCCAGGAGAACACAATAGGGCAAAAAAAACACCCTGAACATTATAATGCAAGAAATCACATAAGACAACTACTCAGAACTTCTGAAATACCAATGGAAAGAATTCATAGATTATCTCCAGAAAAAAAAAAAAGATATGAACTTCAAGACAAATAATGCTCAAATTTAACAATTCATTTCAGAAACAAGTTCTTTAAGCAGGCAGGAGAAAGACCTTCAAATATAAACAAAAGGAAATTCAATAACACAACATTATTCTCTACCCACCAGAACACTCAAGGGGGAATGGAATGATATGTTTTGAAGATCAGTGTGGCTTAGGTTGACCTATTCTGCAAATCTAAGGTCAACTATAAATGAAAACAAGTGTTCAACTAAAAAAAAAACAGAGAGACACTTAAAACATTCTTAGAAAGAAAATCAGACTGAAGAGATCATTTGCTTCTCAAATGACCCAGATAAGAGAAATACAGGAGGGTGAACAAATGATGTGATATCAGAGGACACAAAAAGTAACAGAGTAACAGCAGAGATACCAGTCAGTGACTTCTTTGAAGGCTGAAGGAAGTGGAGGAAACAATGAAAAGGAAGGTCTGGGTCACTGTGGTCAAAATTTGTTGAAACCCTACATACAGGTAAATCAGTGCTTTGTTTTGTTTTTAGTGGGGCCACACTACAAAATGGGAAGTTGAAAGAAAGAGGAGAGGAGAAAGGGAATATAAAAGGTTCTTCAAGAGGAGTTGGTGAAGAATTGGTGAGGACTGAACAGAAAGAGAGAAAGAAGGGAGACCCTGCTTTAGTAGTGAAGGGGACTCCACTGGTGAAGGCTACTATGCGTGAAGGGAGATGTTCTGTGAAGAGATCTGCTTGATTTTATTGAGTAGGTGGTAGCATGACTGTATGTATGTTTTGTGAAAAACACTTCGTGAGTTTTGAGAAGGTTGGATTGAAATAGGAGAGAATTGAGTCAGAAAGATAATAAAAATTCCTTATCATAGGCTTAAAAGGTCACTATAATCTAGCCCCAACCTATATTTCTAATTATGTTTCAACCTCTCCCTATGATATATTCTAGATTCCAATGGAACATGCTTCAACCTTTCCCTATGATATGTTCTAGATTCCAATGGAGCTTTACATTCTCCATTCTCAAACATTCCCCTCTAAACCATTAATTTGCAGAGATCATCATTCATGACTGAAGGAAATGTTCTTCACAGCTTTACCTCATAAAATCCCTCCAAGCTATTATCAGATATCATCTTACTCGTGAACACTTTCCTGATTCCCATAGGAACACAATCCTCCTAATCCCTATTCCTTCTTCTTTCGCTATTTGACTTTTAGTGTATACATATAAGAAGTATGGTTGTGTCAATATGTATACTTTTAACTTATGCTTAGTAAGACTTTGAGAATTGAAACCATGTCATATTTTTTTTTAATCCCCAGGATGTATTGGGAGGCATGTAGTAAATGCTTAAGATATGTTTCTTTAAAATGTTAAAAACTGTTTTTACACACAACTGGGAAATAAGATATATAGGCAATGATGTATAGAAATCTATCTTGCCCTACAGGAAAATAGAATGTAAGGGGATAAGAGAAAGGAGAGTGATGTAAGGGAGGATGGATTAGGGGAAGGGGTATTCAGAATGCATGCTGCCTTGGATTGGAGGAGGGAAGAGATGGGGAGAAAATTTGGAGCTCAAAATCTTGTGGAAGTGAATGTTGAAAACTAAAATAAATAAATTTAAAAAATGAAAAAGCAAGAATAAAAAAAATGTTTGCTTATTACAATTTGAACAAATTGGATATCAGTACCAAGATCCTTAAAAACCCTGAGTGACTACAAGAATGGGCTGAAGCTAAAAAGCTGAAAGCATCATGAGGATAAATATGAAGTACTATACTTTGATTGATAAATGCAATTGTATAAGTACAAATTGAGGTCTAAAGTGTTCCTATCCCTGTTAGTGGCAGTAGAGTAAACAATCAGGGTATGACAGCTTTGTGAGAATGGTCCATAGATAAATAGAGGATACCTTTGATTAAAAACATGAGAAGGGAACAGGCAAACTTTTGTAGATTACTTTTTTATAATCACACAATAATGTGATAATGAATCACACCTTTATGGTCATATAGCTAAGAGTTGTAGAGATGGTATGATCTCACTGTTTTTAGTTTTAAGAAAGAATTTAGCTGTACCACATGAAGCTTGAAGATACTTTTCAAAATGTCTTCCACACTTGCATGAAAAACATACAATCTGACTACAGAAATAACCTTGTTCAATATCCAAGGAAGTTGCTAAAATTGAAGATGCATATTCATTAATATATTCACCTGTGTCATAGAAGATATCCTACTTCAGAGTGAAACAAAATAATTCTCCTTTGTAATCAAGGTTCAACAAAATATTGAAAAATAACATCATACTAACTCCATTGAGCCCTCTTCAATGGAACCCAGACTAAGAAAGAAAAACATCCTTCACAAATTTGAGAAAGAGGCCAGTACTGGCTTCTTGCACATACTGTGATTTTTCGAGGCGAAAATGGAAAGCCACATGAAGGAGATATTGTGGGAGAAAACTTGGGAACAGGTATAATTTCTTAAGTCCCTTCACATTCATAAGTATTCTGATTCCATTCTAATCATGCATAATAGAAAGTTATACTAATAAGCATTTATTAAACACCAACAGAAAGTCCAAATAAATAAAACATTCATATGATTATACTATTACATGCACCCAGATAGGTGGCTTATTAAGTTAATACATGCCCTGGATGGGCAATAGAATAGGAGAAAGAGAATATGCTGGATAGGATTTAGGAAAATATGCACTGCTGCCAATGAAACTAAACTATTGGCTGTTACTGTATAACACAAACATTTCAGGGATAACTTTGAACTTTTTTAATCAATATTCCCCCATTGGGATTATACATCTATGGACCATGAATAACTATAATCTTAGAAGAAATAAATTACACATAACTGAAAGAATAATGGAAGTAATTATTGTAGATGTAATCATGCTGCTTCTTTCTTTGTATTCATAGAGTCTAGCATATAGTAGGCACTTCATAAAAGCATATTGATTAGTTGAATTATCACAGTATATTGTCAATCACAACTTTCAGGACACAGGTGGTATAAAGACATTATAAAGGCCTTGCATGATTATAAATGCAGATGAACTAGTCATGTAAAAAGAATGAGAAAAACAAATGAGCTTTCCAAAAATATACTGTTCATCTTAAATTTCAAATAATGAAGAGAATCTTTAATATTTATAGAGTATTTAAAGAGAAACATGAACAAGAATTGCATAGGTTGAAAAATTGTAAATTATCATGTGTTCCATGTTATACAGATCACATCAAAGATGAAAGCATATGATACCAAGGTACAAAATGATGCCAGAGTGAAGTAGATGCTGAGATTGCCAAGAAATTGTTATCATTCAGAGAAGCAAACTTCTGATTTTAAAAAGGGCAGTAATGGAAAATACTGACAAGAGTATTCACATGCCTGTTACAGAAATCTCTCTCTTCTGGATAAAGTAAAGCCATGTGGATAAGATAAGGCAATACTCTCTCAAGAACAGAGAAGAAAAAAGAATCAAGGAACTGATTGCAGCTTAAGACAAGCTAAATTAAGGCCTTTCTTGGAATTAACATAAAACAATTACTAATAAATTATTTCCATAAGACTATTAAAACTAGTGTAGAACAAAGCCTATAAGCAGCATTTTGATATCATGTGACTAAGGATGATATATAAGCCTGGTGGCTGTTAGTACCCAAAGCATAATTGTGTACAGAGCAGATAAACTTTTCTCCTTAGAGCAGGAAAAAAAAAGTAAGGAAAGAGTGATAGAGAACTGAAGTTCCTTAAGGTACCTGATTGATACATTTTTGCTTTTAATATTCTCCTTCATTCACATGTTAGAGAGGCAGTGCAAAATTGTAGATAGTAAGCCTACAAGCCAAGAAGACCTGGCTTCAGGTCTTGCCTAATACATACTGGCTATAACCCTGGCCAAGTAATTTAAAGTCTCATTGCTCTGAGCTGAAGAGAAGAAAATTACATGCCTGCATTGAGGGAGTTTTCTTATCACAAATTATACCAAATGAAATCCTAGGTCCAGTTCCTCTCCCCTTGAATGGGGTTAACTCATTCAAGGCTTATAAACTGGCTATTTTTAATAAAAATATAATTTATAGAAAGAAGAATAAATTATAAAGCAAATGTTCATTGTCTTACGACCTGACAAAATCTAGCTGTCTTACCTACACAGTCATAAATAAGTACCACCATTTATTTGAGAACAGCTACTCAAATAGGGTGGAAATAAACAATTTCAAAATGGCTACCCTTGGACAGCTCAAGAAAAACAAACCCTCACCATAACTGATAGTCTACATCATACTGTCATACCATACATTTGTCTAGATCAAGAGTCCACACAGGACAGGCTGGAGGCAAAATCTGGGCCACCACCTGCTTTTGTATGGCCAATAAGCTAAGAATAGTTTTTACATTTTTAAAAAGTAAAAAGCAGTTTATTGGTGACAAAAAAAAAATCAAAAAGAAAAATTTGACATTGGGCTGGATTTAGTCTTTAAGCCATAGTTGGCCAACCCCTATACTAGATCATCCTGATTTTCAATGTACTTTTACATGCATTTGCTTTTTGATCATACACGTGTTATGTGGTAAACAGGTTTTAATTCCCATTTGTGCAGATAAGAAAATTGAAGTTGAAAAAATAAAAGTTAAATAACTTACGGAAATCCATATGATGAGTAAATAACATAGCTAGGATTGGAAGTTTTCGGCTTCTAGATTGTGTTTGTTTTGTTTTATCATTCACCTCTTCACATGGATGGTGTTATGGTGAGATTTAAGTGGGTCTCTTATATGACCAGTAAAAAAGCAAGTTATGTCAGTCAATCAATAAGTATTTTTAAACACCTACCAAGTGCTCATTGTGATTGGCACTGGACAACAAAGACAAATATGAAACACCAGCTGCACTAAAAGGGATTACTTCTGTCATCTTTATAAAAATTAAGGTAATTAGATCCAAAGTAGAGATGACTAGAAATGATTAAAAGTGTCAGGAAATATTTTTCTTTTGAAATGTAGTAAGACTATGAAGGAATTTTGGGGTTTTTTTATCCTTAAGGTATTAGAGAAACAGAACTTATCCTGATTAAATGTTGCAAGATATGCTAATTTGGTAACACATTAAAAACAAAGAATGAAAAATCATTTAAAATTAGTTGATACCAAATAAACTTAATAATAATTTTGTGGTCATTGACTAGGCAGAACAGATATAATAAGATCATTTGACAGGGGTTATGCTACTTATAAGAAGTTAGGAATGGATCAAATCCACATATAGTTTCTAATTTTCATTAAAAAATACAAATAAAGGAAAAGGAAGAAATCTCTAGAAAAAAATATGTAACTTTAAATTTGTGACAAAACTGATAAAATGAGCAAATTCCAAATTGTATGAACTCTATTGCTTAAATCAACTAAAAGTTGATTTACTCTTGTTATGCAAAAAAAAGATGAAAAGCTTTCCATAAAAGTAAAAATTTTGCTTGTTCAAATGTTTTAGTATCTAACTCCACAGCTTGATATCATGCATATACACACATTCTCACACACACATACACTCACACACACACACACACACACACACACACACACACACACCAGTGGTAATAGATGACTATTTAAGTAGGGAAAATCACAGTTTCTGAATGTGTATTATGCTTAGGAATTCTTTATGACTGTGACTCATACAGTTATGGAAAAACATAAAAGCTTTGCCTATGCATAACTTTCTAATTTTTCTTGGGCCTTTTTTAAAGATGAAAGTTCAATTTTTAAAAGACTTAAAGTACCATGTCCATATGAATTGAAATAAGGACTATGTTTTAGGACAGTGTGATAAAACTTAAGAAATACATAGAATAGAAATGAAAGGTTCCTCCTACTAATTTGGAATGCAATGTTTAGGTTTGAATTCAATCGATTGTTAGATATTGATATTTAATTGGGGTATCTAAAATATATTTCATGATATTTTGTTTTGGATTCTACTTCAAATGGTCCAGGTATTAAGACAAAGATAGATATCCTATGGAAAGCACTATTTTCTTCTCTAAGAAATAGAGAAAGCAGCTAGAACAGTGGTTATAAGACTCATCTAATAGGAAAGTAATCCCAAAGGGAGTGGTTAAAACCTCCACTGACAAAAACATATTGAGTCCTTTACAGAGTAAGGGCACTGCTAAATCCAATAACCCTCACTGGGATGTGGGGGCCTAGTTACTGCTCAACATAAATAAATCACGGTACAGACAAGCCCTAATGCTTTCACATTAGGACAAGAGACAGAATTTTGAGCTGCCAATTTTGCAGCCTCTTCAGACTGAGAGAATTACAAACAATTCTTGTTGATTAGGAAATTGTGATGATTACAAGAATTGCCATGGAAAAATATGACAAGTGTACACAAGTGCTTCTTAACACAGTCATTAATATTCATACTAAACACCTAAGCAAAAGACATTGAGCTTGTATTGTAAAGTTAAAAGGTCTTAAACTCTAAATTTAGAGTAGTCATTAAAGACTGTTTATGAAAACAAAAATGCTATTTTCTCCAGGGGAGCTAATAGGATAAAGAAAGAACCTTTATATTCATCTAATTAAAGAAAATTTAGCAGTCATAGTAGAAGGAATTTGATTATTTCCATACCTTTACAATCAACCAGCAAGCAGTAATTCCCTACTGAACATGTGCCAAACACTGGGCTAGTCACTAGGGATTCAAAGAAGAAAAGCAAATGGGCCCTGTTCTCAATAATCTTACTTTCTATTGGAGGAGACAGTATGTATGTATACATTTAACTGTATATAAAATATACATAAAACAAGTATGTTAATTTTGGAGGGAAGCAACTAACCTGGGAGGAAGAAGAAAGGCTTCATGTAGAATGTGATGCTATTTGTGAGTTTAAAAGGATGGAAGTAAAGAGGGGTGTGTTTCAAATGGGAGTGTAGTCTATGAAAAGGCACAAAAATGGGAGAAGGGGTGCTATCTGTAAGGAACAGAAAGATCAGGATGGCTGGACCATGAATACTAGAAGCAGGGTGTAGTACAACACGTATCCTAACCCTCCTTCCTATGCAAGTTAGTCTAGTTTTCCTTAAAAGGTCCTGAGATCTTCCTCAAGACTTTGTTGGCTCAGAATGTTGACCTCAACTCCTCATCACTCCAATACAAAGTAGCCCGAGGAGCTCAAAGATTGGTGGATCTCAAAGATTAACTCAGGCAAGGAAATTTTCACTTATTTGAATCAACTCGAAATGTCCTCAGTGTTTAACCTTGTTGAATATCCTCCTACTCTGACTGAGTAAATATCCTTTTGTTAATTGTTGAATAGTCTATGGGTGTCTCCCTTTGTTTTACCATTAACTCTAAACTACCAAGGGACAGACCTGAACACAATTAACCCAGAAAAGGAAATAGTGTATAGAGAAGTTTGTGTTTCATCCTAGACATATTATTAAACAGAAGACTAAAATCATCACACTTGTTCTTTAGGAATATCACTTTGTCACCTGTGTGGAAAATGAGTTGAAGAATGGAGAGACATTTTTTTTAAAGAATACCTCAGTGCTTGGCACATAGTAGATGTTTAATAAATGCTTGATAATTTCCTCCTTTCTCCCTTTCTAAGAGAGGAAGTGTGGCACAAAGGGGCAGAATTTAAATACTTACTGACTGCTTAGCCTTTTAATGCCCCCAAGAATTTTTGAAAAGTAAGTTTTAGAGCAATTGCTATTCTACGTTGTTGGAAGGAGTTTCTTTAGCTGAAGTCTCCTATATTGCTGAACTCATATATCTGAGTGTCCTTACCTTGAAAACCCAAGACTTTGAGAAATTAGCTAAATCAATCATCTTAACAAAAAAAAATTGAAATTCTAAATTTTCAGTGTAAGAATTAAGTGAATGCTTAAATTCACTTACTGACATTTACTTAATATTTCCAAGTTGTTAAATATACTGCTACCTATTCTGCAAGCTATATGGTCCCATAATTAATATATTTTCAAATTGGAGTTAAAAATCTGTTATTTTCATTTATTTCAAGTCCAGCATCATTGAGTTCTGTTCATTATTTTGTTGGTGGAATTTGCTTAAGAGGAAAGTTAGCTTCAAACATATCAACTAGGCAGGGCAACTACTATATCCACAATAAGACAACTTGTGTTTGAAACCTAGTTCTACTAAATTACCTGTGTGATCATGAGTAAGGTTTTTCATCTTTGTGGACCTCATTTTTATTATCTATAAAATAACATATCTAGATAGTGTTCTAATGTCTATTTTGGTCCTACATACTGTAACATATTAGTATAAACTATAATGATTTCTGAATTTTAATGTTATATATTAGAGTTACTTATTAATGAATATAAACTACTTTAAAGAGAACTATTATTCCCATCTAAGATCTTCATAAAAATGATACTTTACTTGTTTAATCTCATCTCATCTCTCATCTTCCAATCTTATGTGTCCAGAATCCATAACACATACTACATAATTCCATTAGCATTCTCGTTTATGATGACCTAGTATATATTGATATTCATAGAATCTTCAGATTTGTAAGGAACTTTGCATCCGACAGGAAGTTCCATTGCAGAATTTCTCACATTTTGAAGCAGTCATCTAATTTAAAAGAACCTTAGCAAATTGAGGCTTCAAAAATGCTTTAACACAGTCTGTTCTTTTAAGCAAGTATGTATACTCTTGACTTCACATTTTTATGACTGATTGGTTTGACCAAAGTTTCCTCCACCCCAACTCCATTAGTTATGCAAAGACAAACTTTAGCTTAGCCAATGTTGAAGCTCAAATTCTGTGTTCTCATGAGAACTCTGAACTCTTGCTGTTTCTCTCTTTACTCCATTTTACCTTTCAAACTAATTATAATTACACAAGTTCACATGCACATATATAGTATACATTTTGCATATACTATGTGTAAATGTATATCTACATACACATACCTTTCTATACAAACCTATTATCTATCTTACCAAATTCTGAGTTCCTTGAGAATTGTCTTACTCAACTTTGTCTTCCTATTCTGACTACATTCTACCTCCATGCTCAGCATAATGCCTTGGTACATAATAGGGAATTAAAATCCACTTGTTATTAAATACGTATACAAATAAAATCAATGCTTCCATCAGGTGAATTTGAGTTTTCGTTGAAGGTCAATGTAATGCATTTCCTCATTCAATTCCCCTCCTCTTTTAGTAGGTATTTATAAGTCCTCCATTAAAGTGTTATTTTAATGATTGATAATAGCATGGAAGTCACTATGACTCATATTCATCACAGTCCTTTATATGATTTTTAAGATAAGTTTATTTTCTAATCTGGTACTGCCTTTGGCAGACATTTGTCTCTATTTGGCAAATTATGTCAAATGTTTGCTGACTAAGGTGCTTTCTAGGGCCTTTTGATCTTCTTCCTATGGAAATTAATTTACATTGATTAAATTAATTTATAAAATTGTTGTGATCATGTTAATATAATTCATGTTGACCATTTCCCATTTCTGATAACAAATTGTATGTTTAAATAGTTTAACACTAAGCTGTTTCAAATTCCATATTACCATGTCTTTTTCTTTCTCATAATTGATCTTTTGTCCTGCTTTTTAAGGCGTTTAATTCTAATGAGTTGATGGTATTAAAGTGGTAATGTAAATTCTAGCAGGTTCAGGTAATCTGGAAAATCTCTTAGATAAAGGAGGGAGCACTCACAGAAACATAATTATATGACCCTGAATAATTGATGGACTGGACTACAGACTCAATATGAATTAGCAGTGTAATATGAGAGCCAAACTAATTAATACAATATTGAGCTCCATTAGTAGGGCATAGCTTCCAGGAATAGGAAGATGACAATTCTGCTATGCTTGTCAAATCTCTATTGTGTTCAACTCTGGGCACCATGTCTTAAGAAAAACAGGAAATAAGGGGGAAATTGCAAAAGAAAAATGGTGAAGGTCCTTGATTTTATGATATATAAGAACAAGTTGAAGGAATTGGATATGTTAATCCTGGAAAGAAGAAGAATCAGGAAGTATATGCTAAATGTGTTCAAGTATCTGAAAGGATATCACATGAAGGAGAGATTATATTTTTACATTTTGGCAATAGAAAACAAAACCAAGACCAGTGAGTGCAAAGAGACAAATTAGATTTGATGTCAAGAGAAAAATGCCTAAAATTAGAGTTGTCCAAAAGAATGGTTTTCAACCCCTCACGAGATAGATATTCCCCTTCTTTGGAAGTATCCAAGGAGAGAATGGATAGCCACTTCTTTGATATCTAACACAGGAAATTCCTTCATGTATGGATTGGTCTATATGGCTGCTGAGTTCTTTTCCAATTTTCCAATTCTGTGATTCTAAGTAGTTTACAGTAGAACATAAGTTCACCTATAAACATACCCAAACACAGAGCGTCTGAATGTGTAGTCAGAGCAAAGTAATGATCACCTTAACACCTCTGAAAGTATTCTTACTTTTACAAAACAGTTAAGAATACACTTTCAATTGAACTGAAAAAGCTTTTTTATGGGCTTCTTCCCCCACCTCCTTACAATTGGAGTAGTAAATTGAGGGTGAAATGACATTAGCAAAAATTATATTTCCTTCTTAAAATTGGAAAGTATTGGAGAAAGTAAAGTGAATAAATGTGTTAAAGTGTAATTTCCTTATTGAAGATTATATTTATCATACCACATAAATAATGGGAGAATATAATCAAGACTGAAATATGGAAATACTTAAAAACACAGTGATGATATCAATTACAATGTATCTAATTTTGGTAATAGTTTGCTTTATTATGTATAAAACTTGTTACACAATGAATTTTTACTCTAGTGATAGTGGGAAATTAGAAAGGCATAGTCCATTAACCTGTGATTAATCAAGATACAATGGAATAATAATATTACAAGAAGAGTCAGGAGAGCTGGGTCCTATTTCCGTATCTCTTCTTATCTTAACTTGGACAAGTCATGCGGACCTCCACTGCCATTTTAAAAATGGGAAAAAGCAATGCAGAATCAATCACAGAATCAGAGAATTTATGAATTTTAGGAGACCTCAGTGACTGTCTGGCACAACTTGTATCCAAATAAAATCTACAGTATAACACAACACATAAGCGATTATGAGATTTACCTAGGTTCCCTTAGATAGTAAGTATGAGCCAGATATGAAGTCAGTCTTCCTGGCTGTAGGCCAAACCTTCTCTCCACTGGGTTATCTAGATTGCTCTGGGTATATATTTATCTATCTTTCTATTTATCTAACATCAATCAATCTATCTCTGGCTAAATAGAGAAAGAGAAACATGCAGAGATAGAAGAGGCAAAGAAAGTCAGGGCCAGAGAAAGAAGAGAGACACAAAGACAAAGCTGGACAGAGGCAAGCAGTCTGAGACTAAAAAATGGGGAAATACTCAGAGACACACAGAGTATATAATTATTTCTGTTTTTTAGACTACAAGTTTCTTTAAGTACAGTTTCTTGATCATTTTACTTTCTACCTCATTTTGCAAAGCGTTGTTGTTGTTGAGTCATTTTTCAGTCACGTTCAACAATTCATGACCCCACTTGAGGTTTTTCTTGACAAAGATAGTGGAGTGGTTTGCCATTTCCTTCTCCACCTTATTTTGTGCATGAGGAATGGAGGCAAACAGGATTAAGTAACTTGCCCAGGGCTATACAGCTAGTAAGTGTTTGAGGCTAGATTTGAATTTAGGTCTTCCAGGCTCTAGGCCTGGTGTTCTGTGCATTGTGGCACCTAAGAGGTTTTTGATAAGTAACAACTGAAAAAGTCTTAAAGACTAGAAGGATCTAAACAGGATCGAAATATGTCAGATGTTCTCTTAGGAGAACATTTAAACATTTTTCTCTTCATTTTCCCAAATAGAATGAAAATGAAAGTCAAGGCAGAGAAAGACTTACACATTGTTATGTTGAATTCCAGTGAGGGCAGAAAGAACCATACAACTTCATCTCATTGTGTTTTTAAGATACCAGTAAAGGCGATGGGTATCAGGCTTGTGGAACAGAGCAAAATACACAAGGCCAATGCAACAGATGCTGTTAGTATCAATAAACTAACACACTGCTCCTTGTTTCAACATTATTTTTTTCTGTCTGTGGCATCATCATTCACCTTCTCTCTCTCTCTCATGGGTATAACTTCAGTATAGTGTTATGTAAAGTATTTTGAATAAAGTATGTCCAGGTTTAAATTGCCCCATCCAACACTTACTAATTCTGTGACCCAAAGCAGATTACTAAAAGCTCTGGACCTCAATTTCCTTTATAGAAAAGTGATGGCAGTAACACCTAATGTATCCATGTCACAGGGTCACTATAAGCACCATCTGCAATAACACATGCAATGTGATTTGTAAACCATAATGTACCATGAAAGTTTTGGCTATTGGTATTGTTATGGTTATTATTGTTATGATATTAAATCAGTTAATAATTAAATCTAACATTTTATAGAACTTTAAATTTTGCAAAACACTTTATATCCATTTCTGTATTTGATCCTTACAATAGCTGGATGGTACAGTGGGGGCAGCTAGGTGGTGCAGTGGATAAAGAACTGGGCATAGAATCTGGAAGATGTGAGTTCAAATCTGGCCTCAGACACTAGCTGTGCAACTTGGGGGAAGTCACTTAACCCTATTTGCCTCAATTCCCCATCTGTAAAAAAGAGCTGGTGAAGGAAATGGCGAACCACTCGAGTATCTTTGACAAGAAAACCCCAAAATAGGGTCATGAACATTCAGACAGGATTAAAATGACAAAATAACAACAACAAGAACTTGACAAACTTTATGAGGTCATCATCCTCTGGGTGGATGAGGAAACTGAAACTCAGAGGTTAAGTGACTTATTGGGAATCACACACCTAGTAAATATATGAGGTAAGATTGAAACTCAGGTCTCCCCTATACCAAGTCAAATATTTTGCCCACCATGTCACCAAATCCTATTGATTCCACCTTTGTTATATCTTATCCCTTGTATTAGATCCCATATACTCTATTTTTACAATCACTGCCTGACACTGGCCCTCTTATTACTTACTTGGGATATACAGTAGCTTCCTAACATATGTACTAAATTATAATCGCTCCATAATTCAAATCATCCTTCATACTGAGTCTAGAAAAATATTTCCTTTATTGAGATTTGTTTATGTTGCTCTTCTGCTTAAAAATCAACAGTGTGTAATTCCCACTGACTAAAGTTCAAAGTCTTTTCTTTGCCTATTATCCATGATAATTTTCAATCTGACGTCATTGTGCCTCTCCAAGTTTCTCTTATATGACAACACTGTGAATACTTCATACTTCAGTTAAATCCTTGTTACTCAAATACCTCTTTCACCATCTTCTTCTCTGTTATTTTTTCTCAGAGTATTCCTAGAAATGGAATTTTCTTCTTCTACTGATGAATGTCAATTGTTTGAGCAACTCAATTACCAACCAAGGAAAGTTCCCATAACTGTGCAGACCCCTGCTCCCCAACAATTAAAAAAAAAACTCCCTCCTCTAAATTTACATAAAACTGTATGTAATAATTGTAGTATAATTGAATTATGTGTGTTATATGAGCATTGTATGATAAGCTATAATTGAATTCCCTCTCCAGTCTTAGTTTCATCTATAATGCCTAATAATGTTCTGCAAGCAGTAATTCTTAGGAGATTTTTATTGAATGAATGAACTTTTTAAAAATGAAAGGAAAGAATAAGAGGCTAAGAATATTGGATTAAATGCAAATAGAGATTAGTGGTAAGAAGATTTTAAAACTATACAGATACTAGTCTTTGAAAATAACTTTTTTCCTCCTGAAGTTATGCCATTTAATCTTATGCATAGAGTCATTGTCTCCCCATCAAAGCATTTGCTATCCCTTTTTATTGCTGAGTTACCATTTCCAACACTTAATAAAAATATTAGACTAGAGCTATTATGTGAAAGGCAGCATCTCCAAAGTTCTGAAATTCTTTGCAAATTCATTTAAGTAAAACCAAAGGTGATGTTGCTTAATAGCTAACAATGTGTCAAACGAGACTATCGGTGATCTCACTGGGAGGTTGAAGGGGAGGGAAACAACATATAGATTCAAACCAAGTCAGGTTATTTAAAACACTGCTTTTATTGATAGTGTAGTCCTCTCCCAGGTGAAAAAAAAAACAGCTAACTGTGTCAATATTTCCCTGAAATAGACATATTAATTCCTTTGTCAAAAGCATCACTTTCTGAAAAGTATTAAATTCCCCAGCAGCATAGCATACACATAAAAATTAAAAGGAATTTGTTTATATGCAATGTTCAGCCTGTGTTTGACTATATTGTAGATGCTCAGTCTTCATAAGTTTTTCAACTTCTGCATTAGAGAGAACTCATTCTCTACTTTCCCAGAGCATTAATTTATAAAGAACTGATTTTTACAAAGTAATAAATCTCAATGTCATGATTTTGAAATTTAGGCAACTACTATGCATCATTTTCTGAACAACATAGAAATTCTGTTCAATTCTCATCTGAGATAACTGGGATTGGGTAATCTATTTTGGAAAAGAACATCTACACATATTGGACAATCAGAGATAAGAATTTTTCAAGGTATGCAGCAGATTTGATAATAAAATCAGATTTGTATTAGTTAAGTAAGCCAAGCAGAATCATAGCTTTTTAGCTGTATTACAATGGCAAATGATTATTAATGCAGCTCTAGAACTTCTAATACTGTATTTCTTTTTATATATCCCCAATGCTTAGCACAGTGCCTGACACATGGTAGGTGCTTAATAAATGTTAACTGACAGTCCTGACAAAATAGAGAAATTTATGAGAAGGATGAGCTACTTTTAGGAGAAGATTAAATGTACTCAAAATATCCATGAGCACATATATATATATATATATATATATATATATATATATATATATATATGTGTGTGTGTGTGTGTGTATGTGTGTGTGTATGTATATATACATATATACACATTATATATATACACACACATATATATACATATACATATACATATATACACATATATTTACTTTCCCTTGATATTACATATGTTACTCTCTTCCCTCTCAAAGGGTAATTCTTTTTATTTATGTGGATTTTTATTTCTGTTCCTAACAATGCCTACAAATCATGAGATAGATTTTTTAAACAAACTCTCCACATCCTTGCTTTTTTGTTTTCACTGTCTTACTCATAAATTGGTGGTCTGATGCATATACATCTTACACAAGATACATTCTATAAACCAAAGGTTGAATTAAATTGTGATGAGCTTCAAATGGAACATGAAGTTATTATTGCAGTCACTAAAGAAAAATGCATGTCTGTATATATTTTCTTAAAAGCAAGTGAGGGGGTGCACATGATGCACCATGAGATATGGAGCTAATGCCGCTATTTTGAGTTCTAAGAATACACAGAATTTTGGTGAGCACTCTCTCTACACCTAGCGTCACATATTGTCTGGAATATTTGCAGAATCACCAAACTTGAGATTTGGAAGGGAAATTGGTGGCCATTTAGTTCAATTCGTACTCAAAAAGAATCCTTACTGAGGTCATATCTTTCAGTTTCATGCCACCAGTGATTCTTCCTGCCACCTATAAAAACACACACACACACACACACACACACACACACACACACACACACAAGCATGTGCACATGCATACCCCTTTAAACATCTTTGCATATGTATCTGAATAAAGAACTACCTATGCTCTATCTATCTGTGTAGGGCAATAACAAGATTTTACATCCCATTTAGAAATAAAGTGTGCATCTTCTCTACAAAGCTTTGCTTACATTTCGTTACCAACATTCTACCACCCCTATAAATTTTATTTCATCTTCTTCAGTAATTTTTGGCAACATAATTAGGTACCCAGATGGTCCCTATTTTCTCAATAAGCTAGAAATAACACCTCAATATAAATTCAAGACCTGCCATTTTCTGAATGTAGAAAGAAGCAAACCATACAAATATTACCAAAATAGCTTTAGAAGAAAGCACTATCAATCATGTTTTACTATTAATTACTATTTGAATGTTAATTCATTGATGAAGCAATAATAGAATTTAATGGATACCTGATGACACATGCATAAAGACCACTGTCCTGTACTAACGTTGGCCGGAACCAAATAGAATCTTCTTCTTTGCTCATTCTAGTTCCATCAAATGCTATTGGCTCTTCAAAGTCTCCTGGTCCAGAGCTTTTATACCACATCAAACTAAGTCCAGCACTTTGGGCAAGGGAGTAATTTGCTCTGATATAGCCATAAAATAACGCACACTTGATTCGAACAGGCTCTCCCACTAAAACTTGATATTTCTTGATATCCACAGACCAATCAGTGCATCCATCAGCTACAATAAAGAAGAGAGAAGAAAAATTAGCAAAACTTCCCCACAGCATACAAACAAGGAATTATATTTTATACATATACATATACATATACACATATATATGTATATGTGTGTGTACCCTGCTGGAACTTCTTCCTGATAAATAGCATGGATATCCACTATCTTTCCAACATCTAGAGAAAGTATGCAATATTTGTAGCACAAATTTCATATGATTGTGCCAAAGGCTGAAATAAATAATTCATGGGACTTTTAAAATGGATCCATTAGAATTCTTGGGCAGAATTTGTGCAGGGGTCTTATTTTGGCACTACGTAAATTTTCATAGGATACAAGAATCAAATTGTTTTAACCAAGGCCATCTGTCAGATAGTATATTAGAATCACTAAAAGTTAAAAAAAGTAATTTTAATGTAATAGTATTCACAAACAGGAATAATTAGTCAAATTCTCAAAAGACTTGAGAGACAGCAAAAATATAAATTGCAAATTATTTCTAAATATTCTAGAGTGGGAACAAATGAACATTGGAAATGAGTTCTCTTTATAATAGACAACCAATATCATCTCCAAAAGATGTTTATTATGGAAATTGATGGAAGAAATAACAAATATTTTGTAAATATTTACAACTGATTTTTTAAATAACTTTTCCCTAATACTACTGATTCATAATGCTGGAGCTGAAGAGATTAAGTTTTACTAAATTGAAATTGTGATATATAAAAATAAGTATATCAACTTATTAAAATTATTTTATGTGATTTGTTTATATAATGTGATAATAAAATAATTAAATAAAATCATCCAGATATGATATTAAGTCATTTGTATAAAGTATAAATTACAATACTATGGAATTATTTTCTTTTGAATCACAGTTACCTATTTTATTTAGTAAAGATATGATAAAGGTTCTAAATCTTAAATATGTCTACAAAGACATCATAAATAATTCATACATGTCTTTTATTGTAAATGAACTAAATATGATTAACATAATATCTATTATATACAAATGCATGTATATATTTATATATAAATTATTATATGAATGCAAACATTCACACAGTTGACAATGTAATTTACTTACACTAAACAAAAACACAATTTCTGTTTTCGTTATAATAAAAGCTCACCAGAAAAGCTACACAATTTCTAACTTCTAAGAATCTCTTCTTATACATTTTTTGATGAAGCAGAATATTGAGGCCAAAGAATCATAAAGCAAAAAATAAGTAATATTCACAACATATATCCTAACCAATTGTTAACAGAATTGGAACCTTAATATTTTCCATTTTTACTCATTCCAGTACATTAGATTTGTTGGCTTGGAAACCAGCATTCTTAAACCACTGTTCTTGGAAACCAGCATATTTCTAGATAAGCTGGGACCTATTATGGAAAATAATTTATAACCTTTTCTTTGAATCATCATCAATCAAATAATAATCAAATAATTATAAATATCAAATAATTATATTATCATTAAGTCAATGTCAGTAATTTTTAATCTGTTCTACTATCATTACCCCATTATATCAATTGAGAATTGATGCAAATGATTGGTGCATACTATTAATTTATAAGCTTGTCTGAGAATTTTTGTTGATCATACCAACATTTATTAATGTGTAGAATCTATTACTGTGTAGAATTAGTGGGAAAATGCTTGTAGAATACTTCCACTCTTGTGTATATCCCTGTGAATTATAATTAACATTGAAATCCTATGGTGTTGGTGAAAATTCTGTGTCAAATGGGAATATTGGTTCTACAGTATTTGTTAATATATGTATACTTAAATGTGTGACTAATATAATACAGAGTTCCATCCTGGCATGATTATGTTTCTAAAAGTTGTCAGTTTATTTCATTGAAATCAGTTTTTTTTCCCTTAATTACTATTTTTCTTTTCTCTGTTTCAACCCTGCTTCATATATCAGGTTTTTTACAAGTTTGCTCACCTGTCTGTCTATGCTAACTTGACGGGGCCTTAGGCATGTGCTAAATTCAGAATCCCCTAGACACATGCCTAACTTGCCTATGGTGTATTTCCAAACCATCTCCATCCTCTCTATTTTGTAAAAAGATACAGGACAGCACATGTAACAAACTCTGTTACTTGTATGAAGAAGTAATAGCATTTCAATTTAATCAAACAAATAGCTTAAGAGACATTTGTATCATGCTGCCAATTTCTCAAAGAATTAGAGTATGATACACTTAATGCTTAAACCAGTCTCTATACAATTTTATCAGAAACCACCTCAGAATCTTATATGAAGTACTACCTTTTGTCACTTCCTCGCTGTGTGCCTGAGCAAATCATTTACCTTCTTGGTGTCTCAGTTCTCTCTGATATAAAATGGAGAAGAAAAAGAAAGACTTGTCGTATACTGATGTCACAAGATTATTTTGAGGCTCAAAGAAACTATAAAATCTCCTGTAACTTTTGCTACCTTGCTTAGATGTTCCAGTGAATATGGATTTCTTAAGACCTATTGTATGGAGTGTAGAAATACATAAATAGATGTAAATTGATTCTCTTCAGATTATTTTAACTTTCCTGATCTATTTTTACTTAATTGTATTGGTCCTAATTACTGCCTAGCCCAAAGAAGGAGCTTAATAAATGTTTGTTGAATTGGATTTAATTGATTTTTTTCCCCTATGAGGCAATATGGCACAGAGAGCTGACCTCAGTGCCAGGAAGACCTAGTTACCAGTCTCATGCCAGAAACATGCTGGTTGTGTGGCCCTCACTAAGTCAGTTAAACTCTCAGTCCTTTAAGCAAATCTCTAAAATGAAAAGGTGCTAATCTGTATTGGTAGAAGGATTTTCTTCATCTAGAAATTCCTTATGCTAATGAAATCATAAGTGGTTCTTTTGCCTATTCTATTCGAATTGACTCAGATTAGAAGATCTTTAATTGAAACAAACCTTAGAAGGCATCTCAGTAGACATCTTACATGACCCTTGAGGTCCCTTCGATTTCTAAATCAATGATCCTATAGTCTAGCTGATCACCTTTATTTCACACAGGAAACTCAGAGGTAACTAACATGCCTAAAGTCACACAGGTAGGAAATCAGAGCTGCAACTATTTCCACAACATTGATTACCCTTTAATGGGAAAAAAAATCACTGTTTTCATTTCTTTTCTTAAGCATGTAGTCATGTTATATGGAGATACTGTTGTAGATGGTTGGAGATGGTTGTTCAGAATTTCCTTTTTATTAGCCACTGCTAATACTCTACCTTTGTAATAGTAACAGGACAGACTTTAAAGACCATAAAAAGGTATATGCATTTCTTATTTTTATATTTCAGTCTTTTTTTCTGAACAATTTATCTATTCAACAAAGCATGGTATTCAATAAATGCTTGTTGGATTGACAATTCCTATAAACCAATATGAATGTGTTTCACACTGTTATTTAGATAGCTTGTTTGTATTTTCTTCTAAGTCATGTAACTATGCCTCAAAAAAAATTATATATATGGACATGAAAAGGGCAAAAAATATACTACCAGCCTGAGGCCCTTTATACCTTTGAGACAAAGAACAGAAGCTAGATTAAATGCCCATGTGATAAAGAACAAAACAAACAATAGTCATCCCATTGAATTCCTCTCCCAATTTAGACCTACATCCTAAGGAAAGGCTTATTGATTGTCATTCATCCATTCCTTCTCTAAAGGTTGATGCTATCAACAGTGGTTAGCCCAGCTCAGGCAATTTTTTTTTCTTTTTCTTTCCCTTTCTGTAATGTGCAAGAAGCATGCTTATCTTTTGTCATATCTAGGACTCTAAAAGATCTTTATTATGACTACTAAACACCCAACAAGAGCTTAAGTCTAAAACAAAGAACAAAGTGGTGAATCTGAAAGCCGGATGTGTTTCAGGGAGGGGAAATTGCTTTCTTGATGAAAAGAAGAAAGACAAAATGGAAAGAAGACAAGATTTCAAGTGTGAAGATGTGAGGTAGGTTTGTGTCTTTGCAGCCATATATCTACTGATTGCATGACCTTGCATAAGATACTTCACCTCAGTTTCTTCTTCTGTTGATGAGGACAATACTTATTAACATCATATATTACCCTAGATTGCTATTCATATTGTTAAAATAAAGTAATTTTCTAACTATAAAGTGTCACATAAATATCAACTTCATTAGTATAAAAAGTATTCAGCCCATAACACAGATCTTAGTATAGTGGATCTCCTTAGATCCCAGCTAAATAAACTTGAAAGGGAAATATTGAAATATACTCATACATGTCAAAATTTTTACTAATGGGCACTGAAGTATTTAATATAGACTGACCATCTTACTTGGAAAAATAAATGATTATGTTTGACAATGTGCTTGAAATATATTAGTGTATATAAACATATGCATGCATATATATATATATATATACATATATATATGTATATATATATACACACACACATACATGTATTTGTTTTTCAGTCATTTCAGTCATGTCTGACTCTTCATGACCCCATTTGGGTTTTCTGGGCAAAGATACTGGAGTGGTTTGCCATTTTCTTCTACAGCTCATTTTATAGATGAGGAAACTGAGGCAAACAGTTAAATGATTTGCCCAGGATCACACAGCTAGTAACTGTCTGAGATCAGATTTGATCTTAGGTCTTCCTGACTCCAGTCCTGGTACTCTATCCATTGTGCCACCTAGCTGCCCATATTTGTAAATATGTACACAGTAATACATAAATTTCATATAAGTAAATTAAGGATATAAATACATTCACAAGTGGCTATGAGGAAAATCAATTTTTCTGTATTAACATTAATACACATGCATAAATATATTATTATAGATTCCTTACTTACACTGCCCCTCCCTACATATATCTATTCCTTTATCAGGTCTCATCATTTCTAGTTTTACAGTATTTAAAGTATATGACCTCTCACCTCTCTAAGCCACGAAGCCCAGGACCTCATCACCTAATGCTTAGAATATTATAATAACCTGCTGGTTAGTCCTTTGCCTCAATTCTCTCTCCACTTCAGACTATCCTTCACTCAGCTAACAAAGTGATCTGAAAATGTAGGCCTGATCATGTCACTTCCCCTAGTCATTAAAATCTGGCTTCTCCCAATTGCCTTCAGTATCAAGTATAAAATCTTAAATTTTGCTATTAAAAGCTTTCGCAATGTGATCTCATCTTCTCTTTCCAGTCTTCTTATACTTTATTTCTCTCAACATACTATCATCTAGCAATACAAGCAAAATGGCTCAGACAATCCAATTCCTGAAAACTTTGACTTTTCATTGGCTGTCCTCCATCCCTGAAATACTCTCTGTCCTTACCTCTGCTGCCTGACTTCCCTGTTTCAGTCAGTGCAAATCCCACCTTCTAAAAAGTCCATTCCTGGTACCACTTGCACTGCTGGTTCCTTCTCTTTGAGATTACCTCCAATTTACGCTGTATATATTCTGATTGCATAAAATTGTTAAAATATTGTCTCTCTCATAAGAATGTGAACAATTAGGTTTTTTTTGTATCAACAGCTCTTAGCCCAGTCCCCAACACATAATAAGTGCTTAATAAGTGTTTACTGACTGACAGATATTTACAGAAGACATTCCAAAGGCATACAATTGTGCTCTTGCCAACTAAGTGCATAAAAGTAGAGATTTTATATGCATTGTCATGGAAGGCATGGATCTTATAGGTGAAATTGATTTGGCATAGAACATATTCAGTTAACATATAATGACTACTTAAGGATTTTCTTTTTTTAACAGTGTCCTTATTCTCTGGTAATCTGTCTCTCTGGGAAGATATACAGAGAGTAGCAATGTGGGTGAAACAGATGATTGAAATAGATATATTGAAGTTGTCCAGTGCCCATTGGTCCCCATTTGTGAGTATTATACCAGTCTTAAGATAACCATTAGATAGTAAAAAGTTAAAAAAAAAGTCAGATGTTCAGTATTTTGTTAAGAACATAAAGGATCAAACTCAGGGAAAGAGATCCAAGAGGCCTAGGCATGTGACTGTAGGACATACTATTTTCCCATAGAAATGAGAGAAACAAAATTCCATTCTAGGGAATAGGTGGAAGGCATAATCTCATCACAAAGAATAGAAATATCCATTATAATCTGACTAGAATTGTTTCTGGTGTTTCTGAAGATAAGAATGAACAACAGATTGCAGAAAAACCCAATAGGTCAATATTGTTTTAATTATCTAAAAAGGGAAGAAGATAAATTTTTCAAATTTTAAATGTCAGTAAGCATTTATTTAGTGCCTGGTATGTGTTAGGCACTGTACTAAGCATTGGAGATATGAAGAAAGCCGAAAGACAATCCCTTTTCTTGATGAGTTTGCAATCAAATGGGGAGAAAATATACACATAAATATGTGAAAAACAAGCTATATACAAGATAAATAGAAAAAAATAATTGAGCAAAGGCACTAGAATTAAGAGGGATTGGCAAATGCTTCCAGGAGAAGGGTAGATTTTGGGAAGCCACGGTGTAGAGAGAAGGTGAGAGAACATTCCAACAATAGGGAACAGCCAAAGAAAATGTCCAGAACTGAGAGATAGAATGTCTTGTTCAGGGGAAAGCAAGGAAGTCAGTGTCAATGGATCTGAGTGTGCTTGGAGGGATGGAGGAACAATATAAGTTATTAGAAAGAACAATGGAAAGGTGAAAAGGGAGCAAGCTATGAAGGAGTTTGGATCTCAAACACAGTTTATAGTATTTAATCCTGGAGGTGATAGGCAACCTCTACAGTTTATTGAGTAGAGAGGAGACATGGCCAGACTTGCATTTTAGGAAATCATTTTGGCAGCTGAATGAAGGATGGACTAGAGTGTGAAGAGACTTGTAGAGGGCAGATCAATCAATGGGTGAATTTTAACTTAATTCATGGCAAAAATTCTAGAATCTCTTTTGGTTTATTGTTACTTCTTGTTTTCACATAATATTCATTTTTAAAATACTTCCTAACTTTCATTGTACTAAAAAGAAAATATACATGCACACACATATATAGAACCAGAAAAATCAAACACCATCTTGGTACCTCTGATAACCAGCATATGTTACATTCTGTCTCACCACTCCGAGTACATTTTCTCAACTCCTGTCTGGAGACAAACTTGGACATTATAATTACTCAGTGTTCAGTTTCATTTTATTGTTCTGCTTATACCATTATAGTTATTATATAAATTGGTGTCCCAATTCCTCTTACTTTACTCTTGAATGAATTATTAAAGTGATAAGGAACCTTTAGGAAAAAATGAAGCATTGACTATTAAGGGCCAACACTGATTGTTTCACAGAAAACAAATTTTGCCAGTTCAACTTAATTTTCTGTTTTTATGGTGTTATAGGACTGGTGAATCAACACACTAATATGTACTGTTCCTGGTTTTTGTTTCTTCGTTTGTTTTTGGCAAGGCAATTGCAGTTAAGTGAATTGCCCAGGGTCACACAGCTAGTAAGTGTCAAGTGTCTTGTCTGAGTCCAGATTTGAGCTAAGGTCCTCTTGACTCCAGGGCCAGTGTTTTATCCACTGCACCACTTAGCTGCCCAACTGTTCCTGGTTTTTAACAGAACATTAAAAAAATTCTTATTTCAAAAAAAGTCAATGATGCCTAGGTTAAGGACCTCTGATAAGGGACATATGTAAATATATGTATATATATACATACATACATACATACATATATATATAAATATAATATACACACACACACATATATATGTGTGTGTGTGTGTGTGTGTGTGTGTGTGTGTGTATGTGTGTGTATAATACATCAGTGTTATACATGGCAGGCAGAAGTAAGTTACAAGGCATGAGCGAAGTATGAATGATACTTTACTGGTAATCAAGAAGTATTTAAAGAAATATTAGACTTCCAAAACATCAAATAGCTCATCTGTGGAGGATCTCTGGAAAGAAATAGACAAAAATAACGAGGAAAAGGAAGTAAGAATTTATTCAGCTCCTATTATGTGCTAAGTGCTTTATAAATATCATCTTATTTGAATCTCATAACAACTCTGCGAGTAAGGCGTTATAATTATCCCCAATTTACAATTGAGGAAACTGAGGCAGATAAGTGTCTTGCCCAAAGTTATTCCTGTAGTAAGGGTCTGAGTTTAGATTTTAATTCAGATATTCCTAAATCTAATCCCAGCATAGTATCTTCTGAGTCTCCTAGTGCATGGATGAGTTGTGACCTGCACTGAAGCATGTAGTGTCCACATTGATGAGAACACAGATCCATGGACATATGCGTGTATATCCAGGAAATGTACTAAAAGATGTCCATTAACTGAAATCACAGGTTCTCAATTCTAATATTGGCAAGAAATACACCAAAGCAAATATAATGTGACACTGGCAATGCTAAGAAAAATGCCAGATAATTTTCTTCATTCATTTCTTTGTGTTCAAAGTGTAAAAACATGAAAGCTGTAGTATACAGCATTGCTGTAATGATATAACACCCCCTTGGAATCTGTTGAAACATTCTCAGTTTGAAAATTAACTCCCTGTACATGCTAAGTAGTATCTTATACTGAGAAAATAGAAAAGAATATAGATTTCATTTATTTTCCTAGTAGGACATTTTCTTGGATAAATTGATATTCCTGTTAGGCTGGCAAATTTGGAGAAATGACATGCCAGTCTGCAGTGAGTTATTGAAGACAGATTTCAGTTCCTCTTTTGAATGATTAATTGTCAATATTGATATTCACCCTCCAAAGCATGGCATTCTTTGATGTTCACTTTGAAGGTTAAGGACATGATCCCTCCTTCTCTGGGCTTAAATGAGAATGACTCAGTAATCCTAATCATCCTTGAATTTATATGAAATTTTTACTTATTTTTAGAAAAAAAATCCATATTTCTATCTAGTATCATATCCCAAGGGTTACAAATGCCATAAAATGTGTTAACTGAGATGTGAAATAGTACTTCTTAGATTCTACTCCTACACTTCCCTTCCCTACTCCCACAACCTTCCCTCTCAGACCACACAAAATATTTTTGAGGACAATTATCCTACTGTACACATCACTTAATATTGTGCTATGATTATACAGATTTGTCATGTCTTTTGGACTCTAAGGATCATAATTCCAGGGACTGTCATCTAAAGTTTGGTTCTTCCTTAATGTCTGACACTCCAGATAAAAATTTTCTGAATGAATAAGTGAATTATTGCTTTTTTTTAAATTAAGAATAATGATAAAAGCTTATATTTATGTGGTGCTTTATAGCTTGCAAAAAGATTTACTTATAGTATCGTGTTCACTCTTCACAAAATCCCATGAGGTAAGTACTATTATTATGCCAATTTTAGAGATTAGAATACTAATCTGTAAGAAAGGTTAGATGACTTGAAGAGGGTATAAGACTAGTAAGTATGAATTTTGGATTCAAACTCAGTATTTCCTGACTTCTGGTCCAAGATTCCATTCATTCCATTCATAATTTAGATCTGGAATGGTCCTTTTCCTAAATTCACCTTTCATTTTATTCTTTATTTATCACCACACAGGACTCAAAATTAGTTAAACATGTGTATCAGTCAGGGTACATAGTAGTAATTCATGTATGAATGTCCTACACAAAGTTTTTCCTCCCAAATAGATTTTCTTACATCTTTAAAGTTAAGAAAATCAGTGTATCTGCCTGTCATTTTGATTATTCATCTTTTTTTCTTTCCTCTTTTATTACCCATTCTACCACCTTCTATTTTTCCAAGGTAGATTCACATGACAGCACTGACCCCACTGGTCAGTATCTACACACTCTAACAGTGTACAATTATGACAAATATGTATTGAGAAATTTATGAAGTCTGGGCCATTTCTTACTACATTCCCTTTAGCATACGGTGAAACATTCAATCAAATATTCTTTTTATTGTATAAATTGGAAAATACCTGAATAATTCAACAGCCTTGGAATTTCAGAACTTCATTCAGTGGCATAGCTGTGGTCCCTGATCTCTGTTTTAATATGCTGCCAGCTATTGCTACCTATAATGGCACAATCCAGGGCCCAGGATGAATATCACTCACTCAGTTGTTTCCTTGAATGGCTTCAGGGTATGAAGTAAACTACACTACATCACTGTCCTCATAATGAGATCATTCTGCTGGATAAACAAGCTCCCTGCAGGCCATACCTGCTGATAGGACCCAGTGATCCCAATATTTAACATTTCAGAGAGGCTCCTCCCTAGCATTCTTCGGTATTGCAGGCATGATTTTCAAGAGAAAATTTCATGCAGAGAAGTAGAAAATTGAGCTACTCACTCCTGAGTCTGCTGCCACAACCTGGCTTACTAACAAAGCCTCACTTCAATTTCTGGGTCCGGTGAGATAATAGAAGTTTCAAAGTTTCCAATAAGATTGTGGAAATTCAAATTCTTGTTATATCTTATCAATTTAGAAATGACTGTAGGTGAAACCAGCACTCCAAAGAAGACTATCAAAATAACTTTGAGCTCAAACACAGTGCTTGCTCTGTTATTGGAAATAACCCCTTGGAGGGGAGATGGAGAGGGCAGAGGAGAAACTTGCACAGGGGAAAAAAGAAAAGGAAAATTCTCTTCCAATGTTTAAAAGATAACATTTGTCTTCCTTTTAAACATCTGTGCATATTTTAAAATAGAAGAGTAGGTCTAGGGGTTTTGGAGTGCTGGGACCCCAAGATCGTGGTACCGGGCCCTGCCTCAAAGAATTCAACTCAAATCTTCTTCAGCCAGAGGAAAAGTTTATTAGTGATAAAACATATAGGCCAGGTGACACCCGTAAGGATGAGCGGGCATGAGAGGTTCTCAGCCTTGTGGGCCTGAGATTCTCAGCATCTAAATGAGGGCCAAGGTGGATCTCAAATACCAAAGCAACCCTGGGTGGCCAGAGAAGGGGGTTGGGTAAAGGGTGTAGGTAACAACTCTAATTGGGGAGGTCGGTGAGATTGAATAGACAATGGGAACAGACAATGGAGGAACAGGAAGGCAGAAGTTTGAAAGGCATCTGCACAAAATCAAGGTGAGGCTAGGACTTTCAAAAGGAGACAAAGAAGGCCTTTCTGGGGCCTACAGACAAGAGGGAACCTAAGGCTTTTAGGGCCTTTAATCTGAATAAGATTAAAAGGTAAAGCTAAGGCTTTCAAAGGGAGATGAGGGTCTGGGGCCTGTAAGTCAGATTCCCTTTGAGGCAAAGGGTGAAGATCTTGGCTTGGGCCCTGCCCTCATCACTTTCTTCAGTTATAAATGCACAATTTCTTTTGCAAAGATAAAATAAATAGACAAGGCTTAATGCACATATGTTGTTTCTTTCATTTGGGGCATCAGAATAAATCAGCATATACGAGAAAAACAACGTCATTTAAAAACAATAACGCTTAATGTGTCATCCTCAGCATTGTTAAAGGCACCAAGTATTTTTTTTAGCTGGAATCTGAGCTATAATGGTAGTAACTTTGCAAGATTACAATATGATCTTCCATGAATTATGGACTGGCACACCATACTCCAGTTAAAATAGTGGGTTTGAAAAAAAGTTACTTGTTTTTATTCATTTAGGAAGGCTAAATAACACTGACTTTTTCATTTAATTTGTTAATACTAACACCTATAGAGTTTTGTGAATGAGTATCCTTTCTTTTTCATTGTTTTCTGTGGCATCATTCCCCATATCTGGATGTAATCCAATAGACTGTGAACTCCTGTAAGAAGACAGGACCTGTGTTTTCCCTCCTTTTGTAATTCCTTTAGGCATCCCTTTTGAATCTCCATTTTGTATTTGTATGTATTGTGTGTGGCACAGTGCTTAACACAAAACAGGTGCTTACTAAATGTTTGTTGATTGATTGAGTAATTAATACTCCTTCCTCCTCATTCTTGCCTCCTAGAATTCTAAGTTTCCCTCCAATTACAATGTAGGCACCTACTCCTACCTAATGCATTTCCTGATCTCCCCAAGTGTTAGCACTCCCCGTTTTGAAATCATTTTCAATATATGTACATTTTATGTATTTACTTGAATATGTTACACCCCATTCCTCTTTATTATAATCTCAATGACAGCAAGAACAACTTCATTTTTGTCTTCATTTTTCCTATGCCCAACAGAGCAGCTAAGCATCTTGAGTAGGCACTCAATTGTTTAAACTAAATCTTCATTTTCCTTCAACTGATCTACCTTGTGTTTCTCCCTATGAGCCTTTCACATAGACTCTGCTATGCCTATTGATGTCACTGTTCTCTGAGCTGGTTTCACTGCTCTGGCAGTGCTAAAAAGATTTTGGACAATAGTCAGAATTAAAAACGTGCCTGACGATGAACAAGGTGACCAAGGTACACTAAGTAAGTTGTAGATATCACCAAAGGTGCTTATTCACAACACAACTGTGAAGGTGACTATCTCATCCTGTTACCTGGACATACATAGGATGAGAAAAGATAAAATAGGCAAAGCTAACTCCAGGAAGTTAGTTTATACCTAATATATTACTAATATAATACCTAATGTAATAATATATACCTAATAATAATAATACATAAAAATAAAAATTTATACAGCACAGTAGCACGATTGATAGAATGTCAGGCCTGAAGTCAGGAAGACTCATCTTTCTGAGTCCAAATCCAGCCTCACATCCTTACTAGTTTTGTGACCCTGGGCAATTAACTTAGTGCTGTTTGCCTCAGTTTCTTCATCTGTAAAATGAGTTGGATATGGACATGGCAAAACATTTCAGTATCTTTGCTGAGAAAACTTCAAATAGTGTCATGAAGAATTGCACATGACTGAAACAATTGAACAAACCCCTTAGGCATCTCGATACAAACATTTCCCATGTAAGGAATTAACTCTAAGACTGACTGTAGTTCACCTTTTAAAAACCCAATCCAAGGCTATGGATCAAATACTCTGAGCCTTGTTGTTAATTAATCAAAGGATCATAAGATGATAAATTTAAAGCTAGCTTGATTGTGAAGAATCCCTAATCTAACTCACCCATTTTATAGATAAAAAATGAAGGTCCTGAGACAAGGAATATTTAGCCTAAAGTCACAAAGGTAGTATGAGTCTGAGGTTAGTCTCTTGGACTTCAAACAAGGCTTTTTTTTCCCTCTGCAGTACAGTTCCTGATATTCATTCTTGCTTTGTGATGTCATTGAGTTAGTATATGACCTTAGCAAGGAGAATTCATATCCTATCAATGAGATGTTATCACATCCATTAAAAAAAATCCCACATGTTATATCAATGGATATGTTTATATCTTGTATACAGAAACATTTTAAATGAAGGGAAAAGCTCTCTCTCTCTCTCTCCCTCTCTCCCTCTCTCTCCCTTCCTCTCATTTGCCTAATCCAAGATCTCCTGGGCATACCCTATATCAATCAATCATCTATCGACCAGCCAATACTTATAAAGTACTCATTGTGTCAGGTACTTTGCTGAGTTCTAGGGTATAAAACAAAAGCAAAAAAAGTCTTTGTCTTCAAAAAGCTTACATTTTAAAAGAGGGAGACAATGTATACATATTTGTATGCCATCAATTTTCTGTTGCTACTATTCATTCTAGACCTAGCTTTTTGTTCATCTTCAGAGTCTTCCAAGATCCATGCACTGATGGACGGGTTCAGACGTGTCCAGTGAAAGAATGAACTGTTCCACAAAGATGAGAGCTCCCTCTCACTTCAAATGTTCAAACAGACTATAGGTGACCAACTGGTAAGGGTGTTATGGGAATCTGCCATATATAATGTTCACTTATGTTGTTTTCACTGAAATTCAATCATGGACCTTTGATGAATAGGAAGAAAGCACAATATTACTCTTTTTCCTTCATTTGTGGGATTTTTGCATCACATACATAATACAATAACTGTAAAATGTAATATCTTTGGGTAATCTTAGATATGTATTTTTTACATATACAAGTTGGATTATTGTTTCTGCAACTGTGGTCATTGTTATTGTTTCATTTTGCCAAAGGATCTCAAAATTATTTTAATCAGCATCTTAAAGGTTAGAAGTTATAATCTTTTCATTTAAGTTTTGTCTTTTATTGCAGTGCAATCACAGAAATGTGAATTATACAGCCATTATATAACCAAGCAATATTTTATTATGTCCATTTATTTAAGTGTTTTTTAATGGAAAATGAGGCAGCAAAGTGACTGACATGGTACTTTGGAGGATATAAGAAGCCTTAGCCTCAATTATTTACACTATACAATATAGACTTTTGCTAGAAGTTATTTCTGTTTAATTATAGCTTGAAATATATAACCACATGAGAATTTAAAATTTTAATACAACTTATAAACTTTTTAAAGACTTTGATCTATGCATAACAACTAAGCATATTATGACCTTTCACAGTTTTTAAAGGTTATATGATATAGGCTTAAACTCAGAGTAGCACCAGGATAATTGAAGTCTTATCCATTTAAAATATGAACAAACTTACAAATATATTCTATATTCATCTTGGTTCTTTGAATGTAGAGAATCTTTCATGTTTTAATTTGTATTCCCAGGATCTAAAATTATTGCTGGCATGTAAAATGCACTTAATAAATGATTATTGAATTGACTTGAATATGTACACTTTGAGTGTCTAATGACCTGATAAAACCATGCATTTCAATGTATGACACATTTCAACATTATTATATTCTAAACTGATCTAAAAGAGGACCATAAGAAAGTTTACATTTATTTGTTGTACCAATATCCAAATATTCTGAGAAGAGATGAGGAAAACTGGCTGGTTGGGCATAGTGCATGACACAGAGCAAGAAAACAGAACAAAAGGTTTTGATTGATTATAATGACAATATTGAAAGATACATATGGTTTAACATAGAATAGGGTACCGGAATTGAGCTATCAATTACTATAGGGAACTCCCAGGTGAAGAAATTCCATTTGTACCACTACAGATCAGCATGTTCTCTGAAATCTTGGTTTCTTTTTTATTTTGTTTTCTTTTTATATTACAAATATGTTTAGATCATTTCCACCCTAGGAGATATCTATTGTATCAAAATAAAACTAATAAAATGGTGACCTCATCTGATTGTGCATGCAGCTTTCCACATCTCTCACACAACCACCTCTCTATTTCATTTTTTTAATTATTAGAAATCTATTTAATCCCCTTGCCATCTCTGACCCAACTGAAAATAGAAGAGAAAAGCAATTTTTGTAACAAATATGCATAGTCAAACAAAACAAATTCCTTCATTTACTGTATTTAAATGTACAAACATAAATATGTATATGCATATTATATATGTGGATATATATATAATATATAGTATAAATTGTATGTATGTGCAAACACATATGTGTGCTTTCCCCATAATTTATTTTCCTAATTCTACTCACTTCATTCATAAACTAGTTAAAATATTAAAATTGTTATTATAATATTGATTTCATAATATAAATTCTTCTAATTTAGCTTACTTCACTTAGCATGAGTTTATATATGTCTTTCTATGTCTTTTAAAAATCACATATTTTCTAATTTCTTACTGCACAATAGTATTCTATTACATTTATAAACTACAATTTCTTCAGCCATTCTTCAATGGGCATCTCTTTCATTTCCATTTTTTCCCCAAATGCTAAAGGAGCTGCTGTATCTGGTTTTTTTTTTGTACGTGAAAGACCTTTTCTTATTTGTTCTATCTTTGGCCGGGGGGGTCAGGGGGGCAGGGATGGGCCTACCAGTGGTAAATCTGGATCAAAGAGTATGCACTGGTAAGTATACCTTATGTTTAATTCCAAATTGATGACAAGAGTGGTTGTTTCCATTCATAGGTCCATGAATAGCTATATCAATGCATCTGTTTTCCCCACAGCCTCTCCAATATTTATCATTTTCCATTTTTGTCATCCTTATCAATCTCATGGGTATGTAGTGTAATCTCAGACTTGCTTTGGTTTGCATATTTCTCTAATAAATAGTGATTTGAAATCATTCTTTTTTTCCATATGGCTCTATACTCTTAGAAAGTTACCCAGAATACCTAGAAATGATGTGACTTGCTATGGTTACACAACCAGTTTGTGTCGGAGGTAGGATTTGATGCCAAAACTTCTAACTTCTAGGAGAGTTATCAAGTCACAGTGTCATGGCATATCTATAATGTAACTTTGCCTGAAGAACTGGATACATAGTAACCTGAGAATGTACTTCAATAACATGGAAATGGAATTTACAAAAAGTATGAAACCCTTAATTTTAAGTTGGATTTGAGAAACATCATCACCTGAAATGGGAAAGTGTACCACAAACCTACTGTATAATTGCTACATCAGGGTCATGGAAGTCACAACCTGGAACTAATATCAATGAAAATGCAATTTGAATTTTACAAATAGAAGCTGAGATCTGATACATCAACCATTCTTAACAAAAAATCATTTTATGTCAGTAAGCATTAGAATGATAACCTTGGAACTATGATGTCAATTAAAGCTTTATTTTGCTTCCTTAAATCAATTAATATTCATAAAAGAACTTAAAATGAAAACATTAATATGGTAATTAGAAGGACTGGATTTAGGTGAAAAAAGTGTTCCACAATCAAAAAACAAACCAAACCAAACTGACTACTACTTATTTGGACTCATAATATGAAATGAGCCTGTATATCTCAACTGGAGTGTCACATTAATAGGAATAGTGTTTCTTTTTTAGATTTTATTTTGTTTTTGATTGATGGAATAAAACATGTGTTACCATAACATAGTATAATACTTCTTTTTTTCCCTTTAGTTTTAGTTATTTTTAGGCAATTTGGGTGAAGTGACTTGCCCAGGGTCACACAGCTAGTAAGTGTCAAGTATTTGATCTGAGGCCGGTTTGGACTCAGGTATTCCTGACTTCAGGGCCAGTGCTCTATCCACTGCACCACCTAGCTACCCCTCATAACACAGTATAATAAAAAAAGATGATTGCACATGAAACCAAATCTATTATGTGCAACTTGCTATTATTTTTAAATATATAATAGTTATAATGTAAATTTATTTTTTTCTTTTTCTTTTTTTTTCTTCTCTCCTCTTCCCCCCTTCCTCCCTCCCACCCTAGACATGGCTACCATTAGACACTCTCTCTCTCTCTCTCTCTCTCTCTTTCTCTCTCTCTCTCTCTCTCTCTCTCTGTGTATATATATACATATACATATATACACACACATACATATATACACATACACACATATATACACATATGTACACATACATACATATATATGTAATATTATTCTAGGCATACTTTTATTTATCAGTTTTTTCTCTGGATGCAGATGTCTTTCTTCATATGTCCTTCATAGTTAATTTGGGGATTTATAATAATGTTTCAATCTTCCCCACTCAGCTGTTTGCTGTTCCTTAGAAGAAAGTTTGTTAGGTGAAATTTCTTGAGCCTAGTCTGTTCCCATACAGAGATGTCCCAGGGCCTGCTCTTTGTTGATTCAGTGGTTGGCTGGGGGTGTCTACACTTTACTAAAGCCAAACCTCCACTTCTGGAGGCCCTTTGTTTCCTGAGGTCCTCTCAAATTGTCTTAGGAGGACAACTGCTTTACTCCTTTATTTTTGTTGCTCTAAGCTCTAATTCATGGCAATTTTCTGTCTGTTTGTGGAGGAAATCTGGAGAGCTTAGATTCCTGACCTACTCCATCATCTTCCCAGAATGCACTTCCAGCCATGCTTTTAACTGGACCATTATTTGTTCTTAATACAGGATAGATATGCTAACAACTTTTCGTGGGGGTTTTTATTGTAATTAGGACATATACTTGGAAATAGGTAATTAGCAATTTGACTTCTTTCTTTCTTATTGACTTTCCCCCCTTTAATCTATGATATATTATAAGTAGCTCATAGAAAAGTACACCATATTGACTTGTAAAAAGCCCTCTCAAAAAAGTAGTTGACAAATAACTGCGTCTATAATGGAACACCAACTGAATTGGAACAGGTAATACACCATTGCTTAGAGAAAAACAAACAAAACTTTTTAAAAATAGAATATGTAAAATTAAATATATCATAACAGTGCCATGAATTAATTTTCACTATTTTCTTGAGATAATGTATAATTCTTTCTTGCTTGAAATTTTCTTAAATAAATCAAAATTGCTCTTTTCTTGATTTTTAATCTTCTTTTAAAAACATATTCAAAATACCTATTTTAAGTTCCTTCATGCCATGAATAACATATGAGTTTTCTATCATGTACTTATAGTAGTTCATGCTTATTTAACATTACAATAAAAGATTCTGCCCCAAACTTGTTCTTTCTATCCCAAAGCAGGATTAATGGAAATTGGCACCAGAACAAGAACTGTACCAAATGTTACACCCCTAGAAATCTCTGTAATGTCCCTAGCTCTGGGACTGAATTTAAATGTTCCCCATAATAAAGTCTTTCACAACTCCTGTCAAAGGAATTTTTGTTCTATGAAAACAATTGAATGACCCTCTGTTTAATATGTCTTTCTGGTAACATCTCTACCCTCCCCTATATCAGTTAAACATGCATTTCCTAAAACAAATTCTCCAAAGGACTAATTTTCTCTGGTAACGAATTACATTTGCCTATATTACTACAAAAAAATAAACTATGTTGCATCTCATGAAGGCTTGGCAGAAAAAAAAATAATAAAGATAATCCCATTAGAAAATATGACAAATTGCGGAGGAAACATACTGTGCTTTTTTTTATATACACACATGTGTATGTATATACATGGGTATATATATATATATATATATATATATATATATATATATATGTATGTATATATATAAAATACTATTGTACTGTATTGTGCTGAATACTATTGTCCTATAAGAAATACATATGTAGATAGACAGACAGATATTTAACTTAAATGCCCAAGTAGATGTGTATTATGTGACATATGGGACGTATGTTAACACATGTAATAGGAGAAATTAATTCTCTAAAAAGACTAAGCATCTATTGCATAACTTCCATATCTCCTTTCCTTTCTTTATGATTTGGTCCATTTTAGGTATCCACCAATTACCCTCCATCCCAAATGCAAATACAAAATTTTATGAAACATAATAGCAACAGATCACTCTTTACATCAAGGATTCAAGAATCAGGAAGACTTGATTTCAAATTTGCTTTTAAATATATACTTGCTGTATGACCCTGGGCACTTTCTCTAGCCACTATCTGCCTCAATTCCCTCATCTTAAAAAAAAAAAAGATAATAATAATGCCTACCTTCCAGTGTTGTTAGGATAATATGAGATAATATTGGTGAAGTGCTTTGTAAACCTTAAAGTATTATATAAATGTTAGCAATTATTAACATAGCATTATTGAATCATATAATGTTTTAAACATTTTAGAATTAACTTTTAGGAAACAAAACAAAATGTCCCAATTGTCATTGAACATAATATTATATATTGTTTTGTTTATTCTTCTTAATTCTGAAATATGCCAACATATTCAAGATGCTTTGTAGAAAATACAGGCATAGATACAGATGCATACAACCTTATAAGCACAAAGCCATGCTTGACAGAAAAGTCTGTTTAGTAATAGAAATTTTGAATGAATGGTATTTTTTTCACTCAAATGATATAAATGCAAGATACATTGGAAGAAACTTCATCAGCAACAATAACAGCTGTCATTTACTTAGCACTTTAAGGTTTACAAAAATGTTTACAAAAAAAAATCTTATTTTACTTCAAAACAACCCTGGAACATATTTGTTGGTTTTTTTCATTATTATCCCCATTTTACGGATGAGGAAACTGGAGAAAAAAGTGGTTAAGTAACTTGCCTAAGGTAACATGGCTTGTAATTGTTTGAAGCAAGATTAAAGCTCAGCTCTTCCAGGCTCTGGTTCCAACTCTATCCATTGCACCATCTGTGGATACCTAAATACTGACAGGAGAATAGCCACTACTAATTCAGATAAAGTTTATGGCAGGAACTCCACCCCCACTTCACCCCCATATAAACACCTCTCATACCCCACCCCCTCATTGGTACGATTATAAGAGGGGAAGAAAAAAAACTGGTATTTTGGATAGTTTCACGTTAATGTCTTTGCCTGCTTCTGGACTGTTGTGTTTTGTATAGCAGCCCTGCCCACCTCACCGTATCAATCCATTCCCTGTCTGGATAGACTAAATCCTGTTAGCCATCTGAATCTTGCTTGGTGATCCTCCAAAACACCTGTTATATTCATGTCTGCCTTTAGGTGCTCCTTGTATGTTTCCCTGGCTGGGTCCCAGACTGGTCAGAAGTGCCAGACCTCTTTGATCGTGATCCCCAAAGCATTGTAATTCCCAATATAATTAAAGACGTGCTTCAGAGTGAATGCTTAAGATAATTTATTAAAGTAATGGAGCAAGTTTTATATTGAGGTCCTTTAATCTTGCAGTTAAGATTTCAGGGAGGGGTATGAACTCAGATAAGGACAAATTGAATCTTTTTTTTCCCCTTCACTAGCCTCTAAATGAAATTTAGAATTTCCTGCAATTAGGAATTTAAAAACATAATTTAAGAAGGGTCCATAGGCTTCTCCAGACTTCCAAAGAGGTACATTGCATTCAATAAATGTTAAGAACACCTGCTTAGATGATATCAATTTGTGGAATCAGTCTTTTAGGGGGTAGTAGGGATGAAGGAACCATATCCTCACACTCCAATGTGATTTTCACTAATGTATGGAGTTTTTGGAGGGGAACTTTCTCCATAAATACAGATCAGCACTTTCCTTGCAATTTATACATTCATTAGGCAAGCATTTGTTTAACTAGGTTGTGCAGTGCATATTTATTACAATTCCTGAGCCTGGAGTCTGGAAGTCCTGAGCTCAAATCCAGTCTCAGAAACTTAATAGCTGTGTGACCCTGAGAAAGTCACTTAACCTCTAGCTCCCAGAGTGGTTATGAGGATCAAATTAGATACGATTTGCAAATCCCTTGACCCAATGCCTAAAACATAGTACAATAAATGATAGCTGTTATTATTGTTATTCTTATTAGCTATTCATTATTACTATTATTAACTATTCATCTAGAATGATGATAGAAATGAAAGAAATATAAATCATGAACTGTCTTAAAGGACCATAGTTTTGTGTAAAAAAAGAAAGAAAAAAGAAGGAAGGAAAGAAGGAAGGAAAAGATTTGAGGGTTTTAGTGGACTTCAAATTTGATCAAAGTCAACAGTCTAATATGCTAGCCACAAAGCTAATGTCATCTTAGTCTTCATTGACAGAGTTATAGAAGCTGAGAATCCAAGGAAGTAATACTTCCATTTGGTTCTTCTTAGTTCTGACTGCCTCTGAAGTTTTGTATTCAGTACAGGGTGATATATTTTAGGAAGGACATTAATAAGCTGAAAAATTTTTAGAAGGGAGAAATCCAAATGATGAAGTACTTTGAGTTCACTTTATGATTATTGACAGAAGTAACTTGAGATGTTTAGCCTATAGAAAAGAAAACTTGGAAAGGATTCATGATAGCTGTCGTCAGGTATTTTTAAGATTGTCACTGAAGGAGGAATTAGACTTATTTTGTTTGCTCCCTCCCCTCAGGGAAAACGTGAAGTTTTTACGTAAGAAAAATTGTCTTATTTATTGGCGAAATCCAAAAATACAGTGGACTCTTTGCCACCACAAAAAGAGCTGCTACAAATATTTTTGTACATGTGGGTACTTTTCCCATTTTTATGATCTATTTGGAATATAGATCTAGAAGTGCTATCGCTGAATCAAAGGGTATGCACAATCTGATAGCCCTTTGGGTATAGTTCCAAATTGCTCTCCAAAATGGTTGGATCATTTCACAACTCCACCAACAATGTATTAGTGTTCCAATTTTCCCTCATCTTCTCCAATATTTTTCATTGTCCTGTTCTGTCATGTTAGCCAATCTCATAGGTGAGGGGATGCCCATCAATTGGGGAATGGCTGAAGAAGTTTTGGTATATGAATGTAATGGAATACTATTGTGCTATAACAAATGATGAGCAGGCAGACTTCAGAAAAAATTCAAGACTTACATGAACTGATGCAGAGTGAAATGAGCAGAACCAGGAGAACATTGTACACAGTAACAGCCACATTATGGTATGACTGACTTTGATAGACTTGGCTCTTCACAGCAACACAAGAATCTAAGAGAACTCCAAAAGATTCATGATAGAAATTGCTGTCCACACCCAGAGAAAGAAAAATGAAATCTGAATGCAGATGTAAGCATACTATTTGCTCTTCTTTTCCTTCGTTGTTCTGTTTTATTGCTTCACTCTCATGGTTCTTCCCATTAGTTCTAATTCTTCTTTACATCAAGACTAATGGGAAAATATGCTTAACTTGAATATATATGTAAGCCTATATCAGACTGTACACCATTACAGGTGGGTGGGTGGGACTGGGGAGGAGAAGAAGTAGGTAGAGAAAATTCAAAACTCAAAATCTTTGGAAGTGAATGTTGGAAATTAAAAATTAATTAATTTAAAAAATACAGTGGACTGATTAGGACATAGTGGATTCTTCTTCAGTGGAGAATTATAAGCAAAGCCCTAGACATCTCATTGCATTTGTTGTAGATAGGATTCTTTTTTGGGTATGGTTATAGAGGGTGGCCATTGAGCTCCATTTGGACTCTGATTCTAGGAAGATCAGTCTGTCAGTTGTATTAAGGTTTTATTTTGGGGTTTTCTTGGCAAAAGTCATAAAGTAGTTTGACATTTCCTTCTCCAACTCATTTTGTAGATGAGGAAACTGAGGCAAACAAGGTTAAGTGACTTGCCCAGGGTCACCCAGTTAGTAAATGTATGAGATCAGATTAGAAGTTAGGTCTTCCTGACTTTATGGGCAACTAGGTGGCACAGTGGATAAAGTGCTGGGCCTCAAATCAGGAAGACTCATCAAATCTGGCCCCCGACACTTATTAGCTGTGCTTCCCTAGGCAAGTCACTTAGCCCTGGTTGCCTCAGTTTCCTCATTTGTAAAATGAGCTGGAGAAGGAAATGGCAAACCACTCCAGTATCTTTGCCAAGAAAACCCCAAATGGGGTAATGAAGAGTAGGACACAAATGAAATGATACAACAACAACAACAACAACCACCTCCTGTCCAGCTCTCTATCTACTGCACCACCTAGCTACCCATGTAAATGATGAGGGCATTCATTGCCAGAACTAGGTCAGTGTTTGAGAGACTCTGAAAGAATGTTTTGGAAAGGAGAGGCTTTAGGCTGCCTACCAAACTGACAATCTACAGAGCCATTGTGCTGACTTTATTATAGTATGCCTGTGAAACCTGGACAGCCCACTAATGGCATTAGTGCCTAGAAATTTGAACCACTTCCATTTGAATCACTTCCATATCACTGCCTTAGGAAGATACTGAAGGATTATCTGGCAAATAAAGTACCAGACACTGAGGTCTTCCCCTGAGCTGAATGAACAAATATTCAAGCTCTATTGCAGAGAACTCAATTCCAGCGGGCCACAAAGCCCAAATGGCAAATTTAAGTTTATTTATTTTACAGAGAATTCACACAAGGTAAGCTCTTATACAGAGGTAAGAAGAAACATATAGGGATGCTCTCAAGGTCTTTCTGAGAACTTTATTATCAAATATGAGACATGGGAGATACTGGCACAGGACTGCCCAACATGGCATAACCACATCAAAGAAGGTGCTGTGCTCCGTGAGCAAAGTACAATCACAGTGGCACAAAGGAAATGTTAGATGTTCAAATCTAGGTATAACTCCATCCCAGATGCTCAAGAGAACTATTTTTTCCTGTTCTCTGGTAGAACTTTCCAACCTCATTATTGGACTGATTGGCCAGAGCCAAACACATAGTTCCTTGATCCCAACATCATTATGCCATAGGTCCTCTACAAGTATAAAGACAAACAGCAGTAACAACAACAAGGGTTTATTAAAGCTTAACATGACTTGAGAAATTTTTATAGTGGTTGCTTATTTGTGAGGTTATGAGGACTCTGATGAGAGTGCTAGTAGTAAGAATGGAGAGGAAGAGACTACAATGAAATGTCTTCTAAAACAGAAAAGGATGGACTTACTGACTGAATACATATAAGATATGAAGGAAATGGAAAGGTTAATGATGACTGAATTTTTAAGCCTGAATCATTGAGAGAAATATGATGGCATTGAAAAAGTAAAAAAAAAATATAAGGGGAACAAGTTTAAGGGGAATAAAATAAGTTTATGTGAATGTTCAAAAACAAAAACAGTAACCATCCCAATAGTTTTAATGAATCTAAGTTACTGAAAAAAAGAAGGTTAATTTCATTTCTCAATTAAAATGAGTTAGTAATACCATATGGAATGATGTTACATTTGAGTAAAAGGATCAAGATTTTGATTAAGAAAATATTTTTGAGGAAATGGAGCCAATATGGTGGAGAAAAATCAACAACTCTCTTAAGTTCTCCCTCAAACCCCTTCAAACAACTTTAAATAATGCTGTAAAACAATTCCTGGAGCAGCAGAATTTACAAAGGGATGGGGTGAAATAATTTTCCAGTCAAAGACAACCTTGAAGGTCAGCAGGAAAGGTCTGTCTCACGTGGGTATGAGTGGAATGCAGTCTAGTGCTGGTCATGTCAGCACATCCCCAGCCCAAGCAAACTAGGAACAAACCCTGGGAGCCACTGAATCAGCAGATGCTTCTGGAATTCTCAGCCCACAGACAGTAAGGGGGTTGAACAACTGGTGGGAAGGAGATTACAGGGTACTCTTTGATAGCACTGAATCAGTATTCTGTTGCTTTGCCCATCCCCAGATCTGGATGGCAGTCCTGGGTGGCAGTCCCAGAATAAGGAGGAGCACTAGAACACCAGAACATGTATCTAAAGTGGTTCAGGGGCCCTCATCATAGTTCCAGGGCAGAAAAAAAAGTGCTTATGGTTGCTCACAGACCAGAACATAGGCTAGGAGAGGAGTAAACACACATCTCCTTAGGAGAGCAGTAAACACATATCTCCTTAGATCATACCACCTTGGAAGAACTGAAAACTTACAGGTCCCTAGAAGTATCTCTGAAAACAGCTGCACAAAACTGCTAAAGCTTAGGACAGTGAACCTTCCACCCTGGAAGCAAAGCCCTACTTTAACAGAGTTAAAAGTCAAGAAAGAGGCTTGGAAAATGAGCAAACAAAAGAAAACAAAAGTCTGACCAAAGAAAGTTATGACAAGGAAGATCAAAACAACATACTCAGAAGAAGATGACAAAGTCAAAGTTTCTACATCCAAAGCCTCCAAGAAAAGAATGAATTGATCTCAGGCCAAAGAAGAGTTCAAAAAGGATTTTGAAAATCAGGTAAGAGAAGTAGAGGAAAAATTAGAAAGAGAAATGAGACTGATGAAAGAAAATTATGAAAAATGACTTAATGGCTTGGTAAAGGAGACACACATACACACACACACACACACATAAAACTGAAGAAAATAACATTTGAAAAAGAAACTAGGTCAAATGGTAGAGGTAGAAAAAGCCAATGAGAAGAATGACTTAAAAAGCAGAATGGACCAAATGGAAAAAGAGGCACAAAAGATCGCTGAAGAAGCAAAAACAAACAAACAAAGCAAGCAAAAAATTCCTGAAAAACTAGAGTTGGCCAAATGGAAAAGGAAGTCCAAAAACTAAATGAAGAAAATAATTCTTTAAAAACTGGAATTGAGCAAATGGAAGCTAATGACTTCAAGAAAAATCAAGCAACAATAAAACAAAATCCAAGGATTGAAAAATAGGAGACAATGTGAAATATCTCATTGGAAAAACAACTAATCTAGAAAATAGAATCAGGAGAGATAATTTAAAAATTGCTGGACTTCGTGAAAGTCATGATAAAAAGAACCTAGACATTATCTTTCAAGAAATTATCAAGGAAAACTGCCCTGCTATTCTAGAAGCATAGGGAAAATAGAAATTGAAAGAATCCACCAATCACCTCCTGAAAGCTTTCAAAATGAAAAATACCAGCCAGATCTCTCAGATCAAGGAGAAAATACTGTAAGCAGCCAGAAAGAAACAATTCAAACATCATGGAGCCACAGTCAGAATAACACAAGATTTAGTAGCATCTATATTACAGTATCAAAGGGCTTGGAATATGATATTATGTAGGACAAAGGAGCTAGGATTATGACCAAGAATCACCTACTCAACAAAACTGAGTTTAATCATTCAGAGAGAAAACTGGACATTCAATGAAATAGAGATCTTTCAAGCATTTTTGATGAAAAGATCAGAGCTGAATAGAAAATTTGACTTTCAAATACAGGACTCAAAAAGTTAAACTATTTACATTTGTACATCAGAAGATGATATTTGTAACTCATAATAACTTTTTCATTATTAGGGCATTTAGGAGTTTATATAGACAGAGGGAAAGGTGTGAGTTGAATATGAAGTGATGATATAAAAAAAAATTGAGGGGTGAGAGAAGAATGTACTGGCAAACAGGGAAATGGAGAGGCAGAATAGGGTAGATTATCTCACATGAAGGAGGCAAGAAAAAAGTTTTTTTTCAGTGGAGAGGAAGGGGGGAAGATGAGAGGAGTAAGTGAATCTTACTGTCATCATAATTAGATCATAGAAGGAATAGCACACACACTTAGTTGGGTATAGAAATCTATCTTACCCAACAGGAAAGAAAGAGGGCAAAGGAGTAAGATAAAGGGTGAGATGATAGAAAAGAAGGCAGATTGGGGGAGGGGTAGTCAGAAGAAAAACACTTTTGAGGAGATACGGGGTGAAAGGAGAAAGAGAATAGAATAAACAGATGGAAAGGATGGAGGGAAATACAGTTAGCAATAGTAATTGTGAAAAAAAAAATGAATTAAATTTCTCTGATAAGGCCTCATTTCTCAAACATATAGAGAACTGAGTCAAATTTACAAAAATAAGAGCCATTCCCCAATGGATAAATGATCAAAAGGTATGAACAATTTTCAGATGAAGTAATCAAAGCTATCTGTAGGCATATAAAAAATATCCTAACTCACTGTTGATGGCAATAGTGCAATCAACACAGAAACTAAGCAATTGTGAGGTACTATCTCATACTTATTAGATTGGCTAATAAGACAGAAAAAGAGACAAAAGTTGGAGAAAATGTGGGGGGAAATGGGATATTAATGCATTGTTGGTGGAGTTGTTAACTGATTCGAACATTCTGTAGAGCAATTTTGCTCTATACCCAAAGGGCTATAACACCATGTATACCCTTTGATCTAGTAATGCCACTACTAGGTCTGTATCCTAGAAGAGAAAAAAAGACAAAAAGGAAAAGGACCTATGTGTACAAAAATATTTATAGTACCTCTTTTCTTGTGGCAAAAATTGGAAATTGAGGGGATGTCAATAAATTGGGGAATAGTTGAACAAATTGTGATATGTAATTATGATGGAACACTATTGTGTTATAAAAAATGATGAGCAGGATGCTCTCAGAAAAGCCTGGAAAGACTTACATGAGCTGATTCAAAGTGAAATGTACTGCATACAAAGTAACAGCAATGTTATAAGATTATCAGCTGTGAATGACTTAGCTATTCTCAGCAATGCAGTGATCCAAAGCAATGCTGATCCATTCCCAGAGCAAGAACCAATGGTATCTGAATACAGATAGAATCACACTGCTTTTACTTTATTTTTCTGAAGTGTTGTTTTGTTTTGGTTTTGGTCTGTTTTCTTTCACAACATGACTAATATGGAAATGTCTTGCCTTATACATATGTATAACCTACATTGAATTGCTTGCCTTCTTAATGAGGGGGTGGTGGGGAAGGAGAAAGGGAGAGAATTTGGAACTCAGAGTTTTAAAAACAATGTTAAAATTGTTTTTACATGTAAATGGAAGACAATAAAATACTAAATAAATTTAAAAATATTATCATAAGGTAATTTTGTTCTCAGTTTTAATAAACTCCCAGAACTTAATTTTAAGATGACTATTTTAAAGCTATGAAATGCAAGTATACATTCTTTCTATATATTATTGTCCTTCAAGTTATTTTAAAATATTACAGAAGTTGGTACTTTTTTTTTCTGTGGGGGTAGAAGAAGGTAGTGAGACAGTACAGGTACGGAGTCAGTAACTGTAGTTTATAACAGTAAGCATTTTTACTCTTTTCAGTTTCATCTTAAGTATTTTTTAAGCTTAAAATGTTCATCTCATAATTTTGTTTTTATCATAATTGCTTAACTTCTGCTACTTTCTGAGTACCAACATCAATATTATTTTTATTTCTAGGTGACTGAAGAAATCCTCCTGACTGTATTTGTGGGATTGTCTCTTCTTATTCAAGTGTTCTGTATTATTTCTCAGTGCACTTATCATTTATGCATTTGCCATATGTTTCTAATATGTGACAAATACATAAACCGCCTAGTTAAATTTTTTTTTCTTTCTGTAACTATTAGTAAGGATTATATTAGGAAAGATTATAAGATTCTTCCACAGCCAAAAAATATACATTAAAAAATCTGAGTCCCAGAAATATACATAACTGTGTATATATTTTAAAAAGGCTAACATATGTGAATGTGTTATATACAGATATGTATATGTCCTCACATCATAGAAATACAACCTCCATCACCTTATATTTTAAAGCTAAGTGGTCTCATGTGTAGGCAATACTGGCATAAAAATTCGCTTGATCCAAATTTAAATACCTGACTTAAAGAGAATGCCCTTGCACTAATTTTCAAAAAAATAAAGCCAATATCTGATATGAGATATGCTCTTCTCAGGCATATTTCAAAATCTTTACTTTTTCTTATGCTGAATGAACTCATGTTCTCTCTTTTCATCTTGTACTCCTAAGATTGTGTCTATGCTTTGATCCTTTTAAAGACAAGTCTCTAAGTATAGTTATTCTCTCCTACTTGCAAATGAGATTTTTTTCCTCTAGTTATCTCTACCCTTTATCTCTCTGCCCAAGTACGATTCCCCATTGTATTCTGGCTACAAAACATTTCTAAATGAATGCTGGTCTCAGTGATAACTTAGATTCAATCAGGTAAAGACAGCTGTTCATTCAAACTCTATCCTTCATTTAATTCTCCTAAATAATTTCTTCCTGAAACCATACCTTCATCCACAGTCAAATCCTTATTACATTACTTAATTATGTCCCAAATGGATTACTGGAAACTGCTCTTAACTTAACTCCCTCAGGACCACTGTCTTAGAGTCACTATGAAATGCTGTAAGGAAATCATTATTTCTACCTGCTACATTCACCTGTTCACATTAGAATTCTGGATCGCAGTGGCCCGACAGCTCAAGATTAAGTTTTATCAATCTTAACTTTAAAGCCTCAAGCGTACTGCAATGAAAGAAACACTTTGATTGTAGTCAAAGGACCTGGGATTGAATCTTTTTTTGATGCTAATTCCTCCAGATATAAGCTATAATATTCTTATGGTATCTTATGGTGAAATAAGATACTTTTCTCCACTGTCATAATAAATTTCCCATAGCTTTCTTTATATAAAACCAAGATATAATAAGAGGTTATGTTTTTATTTCTTTTATTAAGTATCTGTTTTACTTGTCTAAAGTCAAACACATATGACTGGACAAGTCACTTAATATCCTCGTACCTCAGGTTACTCATCTGTCAAAAAAGAGAAAGTTGTACTAGATAGCCTCTGAGTTCCCTTCCAACCTTAAATCTGTGAACACAGATCATCTTGCAATATTTAACTTACTTTCATTTTCCTTATTAATGGAAAAATGTCTATGAATAACTGGAACTATAATGGCAGGAGCTCCCTGTTATATGCCTCTACTCATAACCTAACTTTTCTATCCTAAAATCACCCACATTGATGATTAACTTTGTCAGCATTTTCTAGTCTTATATCAGTCTAAGGATTCTTTTACATGTTGTCTACGTAAACGCCTGGCCCATAACAGGTACTTAAAATACTTCTTGATTGCATGATTACTTAATAAGTGCCTATCGATTGATTTTAAACTGAAATCCCCTTGAAGACAGAGACATTTATCTATTATTTTTCTATAGGCTTGAGTCTTATATAACATGAAGATCATCCATGGCAAAAGGAACAGAAAACTCAAATGAATCGTGATATTGCTCCCACCAATTATGCAGGCCACAGCCTATTCATGATTGATCATCTCATGGGACTCATGTCTATATCTTCCATGCACCACAGAAAGTCAAGTCAACATGCTAGATGTTTTCTTAGATTTCCATATTATTGTAAATGTGATAAGAGTGGAAACCATGCTTAAAACTCCTTTAAAAATATCAGTGCAGGCTTAGGACTTTTTTTCCCCTCAGGTAATTGCAGCTGTCTTCCAACACATTATAGGAAACACTTATTAGCTAGGCTATAAGCTATGTTATCCTTAGCTAAGAATTAAACAAACAAAAACCTTCATAAATGTGGCTATCAATATACTAGGAATAACAGATTTTTAATAAAAAAAAGTAAAGACAACCTCTTATTATTATACCTTGATTTGTATACTTAAATCTTGGCATTGTACTGAAAAAGATATCCTTCTCTCTATATAAAGAAAGCTGTTTGAAGTTTATCATGACAGTGAACAAAGGGATCTTAATCTACCATAATATCTTTATCTCCTTATCTAAGAGTATTGTGAGGGTCAAATCAGATAATGGATGTAAAGTACTTTCTAAACTTTAAAGCACTATAATTCTTTCTTTTCCTCTTCCTCTTCCTTCTCTTCCTCTTCCTCCTTTGCCTTCTTTTCCCCCTTCTTCTCTTCCTCCTCCTTTTCCTTCTTCTCCTCCTTCCCCTTCTCCTTCTCTCCTTCTCCTTCTCTTCCTCCATCTCCTTCCCCTCCTTCTTTCTCCTCTTCCTTCTCCAGTTACCAAGGCCTCCAGTATACTGAGGACCTCAATCCTTCAGCATTCTACAAGACTTCTGCTCAAATTAGGCTTGATTTGTAGAGCAACAGAGAGGTCTGTAGGCAAATATTTAACAACCAAACTCTCTGGGGAGGGGAACAAATTTATATCCATATAAACTACTAAGATTAATCTGAATTATTAACATTTTCCCAGTCCAGAAAACAATAAATTGAGCCCTGATTTCTGAGGTATAAATGTGCCTGTTGATAATTTAACAATTGGCTAGAGCTGTCTCCAACACATCTCTTCCTATACTCATGTATAAAATGGAATAGTCTCTAAAAAAATCACAACTGTCAATCAACAAACATTCCATTTGTCAGACAGTTTACTAAGTTCAGGAAATTAAAAAAAAAAGATAAACATGAAACCATCCCTATCCTTAAGGAGCTTTCTTTTGATTGGGGGAAATATTTTACACATCATTACTTTCAACTATGACATTATATTATTATGTTTTGGAACAGATGGGTGGGATGAAATGCAAAGTTGATTTACAAGTAGGAAAAGAACCAGACATCTTTTCTCTTTCTAATATATTCCTTCAGGTGTGTACTTTAAATGTATGTTTTAAAACTAATAGCACTATCATTACATCTAAAGCCAAAGCCAAATTCCTTATCTTTTCTTCATTAAGGAATAAATGAACATCAATATAGGAACCAAACTGAGGCTATTCAAGGCAATTTAACCTTCCTTAGTTGGCTTGATTTCAAATTCATCTAATATTATATCTCCTTATTTCATTTTTTTCAACATTGAATCATTCAGGCAGTGACTCTCACCAAAATGCATACTTTCTAGTTAGATGAAACAACATGGTTAACTAAAGAAATGAATTTTTAAGAGGTAGAATTGGGGATAAAGGTGATCTTGGACAGTCATATGTATTTTAAATTATGTGGTTCTCATTAGAAAGCTTGCTTTGTCTGATAGGGGATTTCAGAGTCCCAAGATTCAGTAATAACATTATCTGTTATAGGAGATTAGGCAAACTAGTGCTAATTAAACTGCTGGACAACAGCCAAACTATAGCTGATGACACATTAAAAAAAAGTTTTCTATCCACCTAGGTACAGATGCTTCTTCTTTGTAGAAAGATGTTTATTTTCATCACTAGTGAAGACAAAGTAAGTAACTTAAGCTTGGTCCAATAGAATTGGAACAGAGGAATAGAGACTGAGATGAAGGAAATCAAAGAGAAGAGTTCATAATTTCTCCAAGTTGAAGTAGTAATATTTTCCACTCGATGAATCCAAGGAAGTAGAACTGGAAAAAAGCATTTAAAAATAATCCAGTAAAACTTCTTGGTATTATAGATATGGAAACTGAGCTACTAGGAAGATAAATCAAGCAGGTAGTCAATCAATCGTCAAGAATTCCGTAAGTGTCTATTATGAGTCAGGCACTGTGCTAAGTCCTAGGAATAAAAACAAACAAACAAACAAACAAAAAAACCCTCAGAAAACAGTCCCTGCTCTCAAGAAGCTAACAGTCTAATGGGGGAGACAAAATTCAAACAACTTACAAACCAGATCCTATCTGTCTGTCTACCCATCTATCCATTTATCTCTCTAAATCTAAATACATATATACATACATATATTAAGATGTTTTTATATGCATGTACACACACAATAAATTGGAGATAATCTCAAAGGGAAGGCACTAAGCTTGAAGAGGACTGGAAAAGATTTCTTACAGGAGGTAGGATTTCAGTTGAGACTTGAAGGAAGCCCAAGGAGGTGGGAATATAGGAGAGTTCTCTAGGACAGCCCTAAGAGCTGGTGATTCCACAAAAGCAAAAAAAAAAAGTTCCTACTTTCAAGAAACTGACTTTCTAACAGAGGAGCTCACAGTGTAATGGGTTGGGTAGCATATGGTATTGTTATAAGAATATCTTTGTTCCGGCCTTGCCCTCAATCATGAAGCAAACCCAGTAAGAGAAAATTTAAAGGAGTTTATTATAGCACTTAAGGCAAAAGCTCCCAAATAAGGCTAGGGGATGATTTCAAAAGTCCCACTCCTTTTATAGACTTTTTTTTTGTAATAAGAACAAAACGATGCCTATGGGTACACATTTCCAAAAGAGGATGGGCTAGCGTCATCTCAGAGATGAGTTTACAGTCACATTTCTACAAAAGGGATCAAAGTGCACGTAGTTGCCCTTTCCTATGGCAAGATTGGCATGTAATGTAGCCATCCCTTACCAAAGAGCCAGCATATACAACTAGGAAATGGGGGTGGGAATCACAGGTTCACTCTAATTAACTTGGTGGTAGTAGCTAAATTTTGTACAGTAGTGCTTCTATACCACTGGCAAAGCCTTTGAGAATTCTTGGTCCTTTCCACAACAGAGAATCCTAGACTGGCCATCCTAGACTACAAACTCCTAGAGGGCACAGGGTTTTCTGCCAAATTTCTGTTTTCTCTGTCTTATTTCCCTATACCACAATGCCTATCAGTAAAATAATGAAATAAAACTAAGAAGTGGGGAAGAAAACAGCCATAGAATTGTGAACTTGGGGTCAAGAGACATGGAGACAAAGTGCATTGGATTCACTTGCTAATTTTGTGATATTGAAAAAGTCACTTAGCCTTCAGAACCTCAGTTTCCTTATCTATAAAATGGGGCTAATACTATATTATCTGCTTCATAAAATTGTTGTAAAGAAAGCACTCTGCAAACCTTGAAGCAATATATAAATGTAACAACTACTACTACCAAGAGTATTACTACTACTATTGCTGCTGCTGCTACTACTAATAATGTGTACAAACACACATATATGAAAAGAATTATGCTTCATAAAAGGATAAAATAAGGCAGGCAGTGCTGTACAGTATAAATTGTATTTGTTGTGAGTCAGATAACTTGTGATAACAAATCTGTGTTCAGCTACTTATGACCTGGTTGACCTTGGTCAAGATACTTGACCTCGCTATGCTTGGTTTCTTATGTGAAATGAGGAAATTTCAACAATTGGTCTTCTAAGGGACCTTCTGACTGTAGATTTTTGAACTGAGTGAAAGAGAATGCCACATTGTTATAGACATCTTCAGGTTATAATTCCTAACAATGGTATGTTATTAACATGGTAGCTAGAAATCACCAGAATTAAAATCATTAATATCATTAAAGCTATCTTTAATTTCAGAGGGTTTTTTTGTTTGTTTGGTTGGTTGGTTGGTTTTGGTTTTGTTTGATTTTTGCCTTATTAAAGCTTTTCTCACTAAGAAATTATGTGGGATTAAAAAAACTAATATTTATTCATGAAAATCACTACCATTCTGTCCATTTATTAATGGATCAGTGGCAAACATCCTATTATCACAAACTGTGGGCAGACTTTCTCCACCAAAGAGAGGTGCTGGCTGCAGGAGAAATTCAAAAAGAAACTTGAGGAGTCCCAGAAGCAATGGCTCCTGAGGATATGGTCTGATGGAGCCAGTGATGACAGGCCCTCTGCTTTTGGCTTCCCTGTCCTGGGAGAACTCTCTGAGGACCTCTTTTTACAAAGACAATTAAAGGTGTTAGAGCCTCCAGAAGGGATGTTCTCTTTGTCAGTTTTTCGGGTGGCTGAGATGGGGAGTTATTTGCACTCGGCCTTGTAAAAAACAAATTTCCTTCGCAATCTGCTTGCAGATGTGGATTTAAAAGGGAAGAGGTGAAGTTCCTTAAGGAAATGGGTTTAAGAGATAGTATTTATACCTAGCCACTCCTCACCCCACCCCCAAAGCTTGCTAGCCCAGACTTTCTGTGGAGCAATTATATTCTACCTTCTGGGTGGAGACCTTACAGAATGGCTTTATATTTTGTCCTTGGGTTTCCTTCATCATGCAACCATACAGGTATTGGCTAATCAACTGGTGAAATTCGAGCAGGATGTTGGGACAAGTAAGAGCTTAGCAAATACTACTATTAGTGCAAATGATGTGTCTGAGAATAGGGGGAGTAGTCACAGAATCTACTACCACTATCCTGCTAGGTAAGCAGAGGGTGATGACCCTAATCCTAGCCACTGGTTGTGGCTCCTGAAATTTGAGGCCGAAGGCTAGACCACAGACAATGGAGACCCTTAGAGTTATTGGAACCATCCAATGTAGTTAACACCATATAATGCTGGGTCCCCAAAGGCATCAAAGATATTTCCTCTCTTAGTGATAGAGATGAAGGGAACTGAAATATTTCACTTTATCAGATCCCTTTACAACATCCCTATTACTAATGCTTGATAGCTCACTATCTAAGAAGCCTAGAGATTCATGGTACTCTTTAGATTTGAGAAAACCCACATTCCTCTCCTGAACATCCTGATGGCCAATATTTATCAAGTCATTCACAAGTTAATGTCATTCAGAAGATGCTCAGAATAGATTACAGTAAAGCAGGCTGTTCAGCAGACCCATACAACCCTGAAAGGCCTGTGTTTCTGCAGGTCTCTGTCCATAAAGACCAGGCTGAGTAGAACCTTTGGTAGGTACTATGGGATGGCCATAAACCACTCTTAAGCATTTTGAGTCCCAATCTTCCCAGAGTAGTCATTCACTATACTGCTTTTGAAAAGCAGTTGCATGCCTCTTACGGTGCCCTAGCTGCTACTGAACAGATAATATCCTTTGCTGAGAGTTACCTATTATTGGCTGGGTGATGAAAAATGTTCCCTCTAGCAAGTACAGAGCACAGAAGGTTTTTGTTGCTAAGTGGAAATTATACATTAGAAATCACACTTGCCTAGGTACCCCTGGTATTGGTGCTCCTCAAAAAATAGGTGATGACTATGCCAGGAACTGGGAGTTCTGATATAGTACATGGAACCCTGCCTCCTCTCATGACCTAGTGGGCTCTAGACTATAAGGACCTGGCACCCAAGAAAACCTTTTCTTTCTTGTTATCCAATTGTTTCATCTGCTACAAGGGAACACACACAAATGGGCATCAGTATCCACTGATCTTGTGACAGGAGATACCCTGGAGAGTAGTGGTGCCAGCAAGTCCTTCCAGCTTGCTGGGCTCCAGGCTATAATGCTGGCATGTGAGAGAGCCTGGAGGACTGGGCAGAGAAGATCTTCAGCTATACTTGGTTCTTAGGCAGTGGCCAGGGGTCTGGCCAAGTGGTCTTGGGCTTGGATAGCAGAGGGTTAGAGAATCAAAGCCTCTCCCCTTTAGAGTCAAGACCAATGGAGGAATTTTGCTAATACCTCCCACTCTATGCGTTTTTTTTTGTGGGGCAGGTTAGCATTCATTAGAGGCTTTTTTTTTCTTTTTGGTGAGGCAATCAGGGTTAATTAAATTGCCCAGGGTCACATAGCTAGTAAATGTCAACCGTCTAAGGTCAGATTTGAACTCAGGTTCTCCTGGCTCCAAGGCCAGACCTCTATCCACTGTGCCATCTAGCCACCCTAGCCACTCCTTAGAGGCTAAAACAACAACAACAACAACAACAAACAACAACAACAACAACAACAACAACCAGGTCAGAGGTGTTAAAAAAAAGTAGCCAAGTTTGGGGAGTGGATCCAGTTTCAATTTGGATATTTAGGTGGTGATACTTTGCTGTGCTGGGCACACCACTATATGATCCCTCTCACTAAGGACAAGACAAGTATTCCTGATCTAAATGGCCCCCAACCTGCCCCTAGTTGATAAAATGGAACTCTCGCCTTTCAGATTGAAAGGGTTGCCTCTATTGGAGAACAGTCCTATCATCATAGGCCTGACCGCCCTGTCAGGTGTTCAACCTGTCAGAAACTGTATCTGTGACAAATTGATGCTACCTTGGAAAGGGGAAGGGCCCCCAATGACAGTAGTTTATTGGATTTAGTCTCTAGGAGCACAACTGATAAGAATCGACTACAGTTATCCCTTCCACATCTCAGGGTTCAGGAACATGGCACCCCCACAATCTGTAAAATCCTTGTAAAAATTTTTGGCCCTTCCTTCTTACCAGAAAAGAAGTCTGAATTTTTATGGTGTTAAAAGATAAACTATGTTGATATTATACTATACTATGCATACATTTTATGCATTTCTGAGTTTCTAACCTTTTTTCTGTCATCTGCTGGCCTTTGCATGTCCTCTGCAGCTTCCGCAAAACTCCCAAAGAATTCCCATTTAATTTCATATGCTGACCTGCAGTACATTGAAACCACAATGAGGAAAGTCATGATGTGGAAGGGATAACTGTACTTTGAACTTAGTTCTGGCTGATCCTCTCTAGCCCTTCCTCAGGCTCAAAGTTCTCTCCCTCTGAGAGAGCACCATATACTCTGGAGAAGTAGCCTGAATTCTTTCCAATTGGCAGACCCCATTTACTTCAGAGAACTCCTTCCTAGAAAAGGCTTGGGGGAGCAAAGACGTCTTGCTTTCAGTATTGCTGGGAGGCATAAGAGGCTTCTTACTTATTAGCCACTTTACTGCTGATGACCATGATGTGGGATAAAGAATTGCTGACTGTCAGAAGTATGTAGGAACAAAGGCCTTGACGTTCCTGGAGATGCTGTGACTATACTCGGGTGTCATCATTTGGGCTGAGATACTAACATTCCTATTGCTACTCCAGTTCATCATCACCACTTGTGTTAGGAGACCCCTTGTGAACTTGAAAGATTCGGCAGGACCGATTCACATGGACCAGACTCTTTGAGACACTATTTATGAAGGAGAGACAAAAGGCTTAGGACTTTGCTTTTTGTTGTTCATTTGTTTCAGTCCTGTCCAACTCTTCGTGACCCCATTTGTGATTTTCTTGGCAAAGATACTGGAGTGGTTTGCCATTTCATTCTCCAGCTCATTTTACAGATGAGGAAACTAAGGCAGATAGGGTCAAGCGACTTGCCCAGGGTCACAGAGTAAGTAATGTCTTGAGATTAGATTTGAATTCAAGAAGATGAGTCTTCCAGACTGCAGTCCCAGAGCTCTATCCATTACACAAACTACATGCCCTTAGAGCCTTGCTGCCAATATCCTAATGTGGTATGTAGTAGGCAGTAGTTTTCTGAAATAGTTCCCCTTACCCTGACACAACTCCTCCCCTCCCCCCACAACTTCCTTTGTTCCCAGCTTCCTAGCGGTTTTCCGGTGAGGCTAACTCCCCTCAAATTCTGATTGGCCCCAGCGTCTCTAGCATAGTTTCCTGGCCTAGGATCAATAAAAAGTCCAAACCATTATGTAGGTTCCACACCTCTCACACTTGGTGGGTGTCTGATTTTCTATATCCTGATGACTGACTGACCAAATATGTTTCCAGATGGAGTGGGGAGGGGAAGGGGATGGCAAATCCAGAGAAGCTAAGACTCTCTGTATCCTTGATGTATATCTTTAATGTATGTCCCCAATGGATGCAGGCAAAGTAAACTCTCCCTTTGCCAGACTTGCTTCAGAAATGCCCAATTTCCCCCCAACATCAAATCTGAATTAATAAGCAATGACTTTAGAGATACTCCTATAACAGTACAAACTTGGAAGATAGCTGGATAGGAAAGGAGCATAGATTTCTGACACATATATGTAAATACAGAATTTACAAACAAGTTCTCCTAAGTTTATACTCTCTCACAGTATGCTATCTCATATAGCAAATCAGCCATTCATGAAAGACTGTGTGAGTGTTGAATATTACATATGTGTATATATAATATACATATATACATGAATATATGTTAAAAAGTCATAAAACAAATATTTGTGAATACTGAGACCCATTAAAGGATAACTGTCATTTATTAAAGTATTTCTTTCTTAATTTCCAAAATATGTTATAAGGAAAAAACTCAATTTAAGAATACTTTTGTTTTTGCAAGATGTAATTAGCCCATTGAACCTTTGCCTACCTTATATCTAGTTCAAATTTATGTTTGTGTTTTTTATCTTGTTATACCTTTCTGAATAAGAAAGAAAGCCTTGGGCTTTTGTTAATGGAGCAATGAAGAATCTAGTCAATATAAAAGACATTTCAATAGTTGCAGTTCATTTAAAGAGTGATAAAACTTCAATAATCAAACAAACTTTGAGGATGTATATGGTTAGAGAGCAAAGATATATCAGAATTAATGAGAAGCTTCTTAAAATAGGAATTGCTTGATTTATAATATGTGTACCCTCAGAGTATAGTACTGTATAGTGCCTAGTACACAGGCTTATTGTACCCAGAATGCTTATTGATTTATACATTTATTGAAGTCTTAATTATAAAATACATTTAAAGATATTTAGTTTTTATTGGTGGTTGAAATAGAAGGTGACATTAATTTAAGGGAATTTCAATTTTTTAAAAAGACATTTAAAATTATTAAATTAAATTAGCAATGTAACATATGAAACATTTTATTCCTTGATCCTCTCACATTAGAGGATTGAAATATCCCCCTTCTTCCTAAGCCTTTTCCCTTCTGAGACTGGATCTGCATTGTTACTTGGACTGTAATTTAAATATAATTATCCTTTAGCTCCTAGCTTATAACCTGTCTTTTTACCACTTTTCTTTTGTTAATTTTCAAATATCATCATAGCTTATTTTATAATAGGTGGAGTGCAAAAGATTTTGAAAAAACATATTAAGTTAATATTGGCCGTTTGGTGGGCACCTGGGATAGAGTGTCAAGCCTTGAGTTAGCAAGGTTCAAATCTTCCTGAGTTCAAATCAGGCCTCAGACATATATTACCTTTATCACCCTGGACAAGTCACTTAATACTGTTTGCCTCAGTTTCCTCATCTGTAAAATGAGCTGGAGATGGAAATGGCCAACTACTCCAATATCTTTGCCAGGGAAAGGGTCATAAAGAGTCTGATATGACTGAAATGACTGACCAACAAAAAATTAATATATCTTTATCTGAGCTAAATATAGTATGCTATATTTAAGAGTGATTGCGTTTTTCTGGGCTTATTCCTTGCCACCTGGTTCTTCTAGGTCCTAAAGGCAGGATGAGGTGTGTCTGCCTGGAATGCTTAATCCTGTCCCATAGTCCAGGGACAGCCAGAAGTAGCTCAGTGAAAATAAGACTTTGTCCCAAGCACTGACAAGGAGGGTTATTCTTCCTTCCTAGGAAGGTGAAATTACATGCTTCCTTCCAAAGACACCTTCCTAATCTCAGCAATCACCTTGCAAACTTGAAATATGATAGGTCAGCCTCTTCTGGAATTAGGGCTGTTCAACAGACTGCTCTGTTCTGCTCCCTCACACCCAAATTAACCATCTTCTCTGCTTCTGTAGCCTTTTCTCCACTGTCATCTATGCTTCTGCTCAGCTTCCCTACACAAATACAATCAAATTATGATTCCTACTACTATGTCTTCTGCATTCTAACAAACATTTTAATTTGTTGCACTGTGCCCCATCTTCCCTCAACCAAATGTCATTTAGCCTAGTTATGGCTCTGATTCTAGAATCTTTTTTTTTCCTATTCATGAGGGCCTCACCAGTATCCCAGGAATTCTGGGGTACATATCCTCACTTACTTTCCATAGCTCTTTTCTAGGCTAAAGATTTTCTCTGAATTTCAAATTCCCCTTAGTGGAACTCTGCTACCATTATCAGACCATTCCCCAAAGTTGATCCTCTCTGTCTGTCTCTACTTCTTGCTGCCTTGAAGTCTAACTTCAAGCTACCTTGATTCATTTCTACTTACCTGCTGAGACTTACCTGACACTATCATCTTATCTAGATCATAGCAAATTATCTACTTCCATATACACTAATATATGTTGTGTATACCTAGTTAGTTGTATGGTTTTTTCCATTGGAAGGTAAGCTCCTTGAAGACAGGGATCATGTTGTTGCCTTTCTTTGTATCCTGAGCACTTAGTAGAGTCTTAGCACATAGTAAGAACATAAAAGAAAAATCTAGTTCTCTGACTGATTGAATGACATCTTTTCCTGAATCAATGAAGGGTGAAGATAAGCAGACAAAAATTTCTCTTTTTGAAGTCAGTCAAGTGACCATGAATCCACAATTAAATGGATGCCTTGAAACCTCTTTATAAAGCAAAACATTCTATTGAAATCATATAATTATTAGAACCAAGATGAAACAGCAGAATTTTTTTTCCCATTTTACCCTTAACTAGAATTATCCAAATTCAGCTTCACACCTTCCCAACGATCCTTTTAGTCTATGTTCAGGACACTCCTCATCAAGCATTTCTCATTGTTATATGAATCCAAGACTGACAGTAGCAATTAAAGCTACAGCAAACATTTTGACATGGATTAGGACTGTGATACAAACATTATAGGAATTCTTTCATCTTTTGTGGCCTACATCTTGATTTCATTTCTGTTTTGTCATTTGGTGACTTAGTTATGTGTTCTCTCTAGACATAGTAATCTGGGGCTTAAGAAAGAAAATTGTGTTATAGGGACTTCTAATTATGACTAAAATGTTCTCTCACACTGATATACAATTTTGACTTGATGGGGCAAAAAGTACCTTTCTGTTCTTTACTCTTTAACGTTCTCTAATGCAGTCTTATGTCTGCAAGTTATAATTGCTACAAAGAAATGCACATGTTGATCTATATTGTTCTGAATAGAGAATGGAAGCTGATTCATGTAGGGCTTAATAATTAGAAAATTGCACTACAATAGATTCTGTTGTACTAGTGATGGAATGAGCTCCTATGTAGAACTGCCAGTGTTTTAATAAGCTATCAACTGATGTAGCAATTGATTATTATATCACTGGATCAAAATTCCTTCTCCAAACTCATTTTTTTAAAAAAAATCAATTGATCCAGATTGTATATCATTATATCTTTTAAAGACGGGATTGCTATTTCTGTTATAAACAACAGCTTTTAGTAAACAGATGTCTTTGATTTTGTCTTTTGTGGTTACCTACTAAATTAATGACTTATACTTTGAAAAAGAAGTGTGCCTTTTTTAAAATTTTGCTTTCTATTGAACCTGAAACAATTCTGAGAAGTGGTCAGGCAGTGATATGTGGTAGAAATAGTGATGAATCTACAAACAGAAGATATGGAGTCAGCAAATTAAAATCATGTGTCTATCTCTTACTACTTTGGGCATCAGTTTCTTCTGTAAAATAGCAGAGGAGGTGGAATGGATGGTATCTAAGGTGCTTTCTATCTCTAACCTTAACTCTTACTCACAGATTAATATTTTGATGAGAATGTAGGAATGTGCATACTTGTGTGTGTGTATGCATGCGTGTGTATATGTGCACATGCATATATGTGTGCACACATAACCATACCTAAATAAGGCTGAGTCAAGTATTCCAGAACCCTAACATTTCTGGAATATCTCTGGTGCAAAAACAACCAGAATGCAAAACATGACAAATCTTGTCTTTAGTATCAAAGAAGTGAAGTCATCCAAACATAAATGAAAATTAGTCAAGAAGAGTTAAAGGGCCCTCAACTTATTCCTAACTATGCTTGATTAGGTCGTGACATTACACACACACACACACACACACACACACATACACACACATGTATATACACATGTGCAATACATATATACACATACATATATACACAAATAGGTGTATATGTGTATGTGTGTATATATGAGTATATATGTATACATATACACATGTATGTATATATGTATATACATACACACATACACAGTGCATACACAAACATACACATCTATACACATATATACATATACACACATACATGCATACACATACACACATACATATTCAATATATGTACCCATGTATGTATGCATATGTACGAGTGTGTGTGTGAGAGAGAGAGAGCTTCAGGGATCAGTATATTTATAGTAATATTTATTATTATGCTAACTTATGAAGAATAGTTCAAATTAAGTTCATCATACACTGCTGAAAAACAGTTATATATGTTACACATTACAATAATTGCATTTAAATAATTAAATGAACAAGTTCTGAACTGTGAAATTTTAACCCTGAAGTCTCTGGAAAGCTCAGATAATTGGTCTATTTGTCATTTATATAAATATGTTCATCAAGAAATATGGGCATATACACAAGTACATTTATAAATAGGTGTGGATCCATATGGAAATCTTATATGTGTCTATTCATATTCATTTGTATGTTCAAAGATCCATGTATACTATGTATACTTGCATTATATGTTTGTTGTATAGTTATAGATTCATGTATGCCTAGTCTGTGCATATATGAATATAGATTGATGGTAGATCATAGAAACACACATATTTTGTGAGTGTGTGTGTGTGTATAATTCACAATAATCAAGTGAATGAGGAGCAACTACATTAATTAGGTCAGAAAGCTCTGTGTGTGTGTGTGTGTGTGTGTGTGTGAATCTCCCCTTACTTGCTTCCAGTAATACTAGATAACTGAATCATGGAACTCTCAGTTTCAGAGGAATCAAAATTCCAAATGACCAAAAGAGGTCATTTCCAAATAGAGGAAGGTCTCAATCAAACTATGAAATATCTAAGGAATAGTTATAGAAATAAATTTGTGTATAAGAATTTCATGGGATGGGAAGCCAGAGAGATTTAGATAGATATTTATATATGCATAGATACATATATATATATATATATATATACTTGTAGGCATATGTGAGTTTCACATTTCAAAATCTTGTTGTTAACGTTCAGTTGTTTTGGTCATGTGTGATTCTTCATGACCCCATTTGGGGCTTTATTGGCAAAAATACTAGAATGGTTTGCCATTTCCTTCTCTAATTCATCTCACAATTGAGAAAATGGAGGCAAACAGGACTAAGTGACTTGCTCAGTGTCACACATCTATTAAATATCTGAGGTTGTATTTGAATTCAGGTCTTCCTGATTCCAGTCCCAGAACTCTACCTATTGTGCTACCTAGTTTTCAAAACCTAAGAACACACACACACACACACACACACACACACACACACACACCCCACAGATGACATTTCTAATTGGAGATGTATGTACTACATAAAGATATAGATTATATAGATATAGACACATATATACTTGTGCATACATGCACACACCCATGTGTGTATATATGCAAATGAACAGAAAGAGCAATATATATCTACATGTCCATTGGAGATTTGTATGATTGTAGGATATATTAATATAGATAAACATACACATATATAATATGCAGGTATGTATATATACACACATATATATTATGTGGGAAGACAGAGAGAGTGTGGGGAGGGAGTATAATACATGAAGCATTCAGGAATCTGGAAGTATCAGATTGTGAGCCCTTTATTTCTATGCATTTCTGAGATCTAAACTGTTCATTTCACAACTTTCCTTTGTACAAAATGTCAGTGGCAGAACTCTTCAAATGATAACACATTATCTGATTAAGATCACCTGGCAGCAGGTACTCTGATAATTCAGGTTAATACTGGAGGTTTGTCTTACTGAGCTGGGTTATTGCTTTCGTTTAAACAGGGCTTCTAAAATTTTATACCATTTTTGACTTGGGAATTGAAAGACAAATCCTTGATATTAGAAAGACATCACATAGACCTCTTCCAAGAGTGTCTCAGATAACCTGAAGTATCCAGATATAGTGACTTCTTTCAAAATGCTACCAACATTGTTAGTTGTGAAAGATCTCTTTTCTATGACTTTGGAAAATCTAGCAATGAATGTATTCTCTCTGTCTTTTTTTTAACAGTTACTTCACTATCACTAACTCTCTTGTTAAAGTGCTTTGAAACACAGTATTTCAAATTCTAGAAGGCTCAATTGAAAATTGCTTTCTAATCTATTTCACTTTATGTGTCAAAGATTCACTAGAGAGATCTCTGAGATGTCAGATTTCAGTGCAAAGAGTCATTTTTCTATTGGTTTCCATGGCAGACATTTGCAAGGTTTTTTTTATGCAGCCATAAGATTTCCATTCAAATATTGACTGAAAGTGTCAGTGTCAGGTAAATCACATTTGTCTTGACAAGGCCTGTAACTCCATATGAACATAGCTTCTCCCCTAAGACGTTAGTTAACAAACCACATTGAGAGAAATCAGAAGAGAAGGAAGAAGAAAAGGGGGGAAGAGGAAAAAGGAGTAAGAATGAGAAAAAGAAGGAAGTTAAGATGTATCAAATGGATTGCTTTTCAAAATCACAAAAAATCAAGACCCTAAGCAGGTAATCACCATATCATCTTGAAACAAATTAAATACTGGAAAATGTCTTCTCTTTCTCAGACATTCAGTAGGTATGAAAAGTAGAAACCTATTTAATTTGAAATAGGAAAGGTTCTAAATGAAATAATGGCTTAAAAATCAATTCAACATGAGGAACTCCCTGGTATTGCAAGTCCCTGAATGCCCAGTCCTAAGAAAGTAATGGGGGAAAAATTAATAAGGCAAATTAAACTTAAAAGTGTATGTGTGTACATTTTTTGGAGACCTCATTATTAAATAATTACCAATATAACCATGGCCCATGGCCACATTACTAAAATGTGTCAAGTAAAACTTGAACCCAAGACTTCTTCCCTGCTATCCGTGATTCCTCTCAATAATAATAATAGTCTAGATCAGGGGTGGAGAACCTGTGGCCTTCAGGGCACATTTGCCACTCTAGCTTCTCAAGTGTGGCCCTTTGACTGAATCACAAATCTTCCATAAAGTTTGGATTCAGTTCAAGGGCCATACTTGAGGACCTAGACAATCATATGTGGCCTCAAGGCCACATGGTCCCCACCCTTGGTAGATTTATATGACTTTATGGTTATAGAATACTTAAGATATATTATCTCATTTGACCCTCAATACAGTTCTAGCAGACTCCAGAACCCAAGAATTAACCCTTCTGAATCCCACAAAGCAGAAAAGAAAAAAGAAAAGAAATTATTGAAAAAACAAGAGAAGAGAGAGAAATGATAATTTTAAAGCTTTGATAATTTCATAGAAATGTGACCAAGGAGGCTAAATAATGAAAGAAAGTTGAGCAAAGAAAAATATATGTATATATATATATATATATATATGTTTATTATATATGCATGTTTCTATATATCCTAAAATTATTTCTCAGTTTTTACATATATTTTATGTAATTAATTACTTATCTTTGTTATTATTTATGCAAATATGTACACACACCTAACAGCAAAGAGAAATAATTTAGAATATAGAAAAGCAGTATTTGAAGTTAGAAAAAATGAGGAAACAAAATGGTGAAGATAATTTTATTTTCCCACTTGTAAAGAAAATTCAACATTAAAAGGAATTCATTCAAAATCATTATAAAAGGAAACCCCTTCTCTTAGAATAATAAGCTTTTTTAAGGCATATAGGAAACAATACATAGATAACACTAGAAGCCAGATCTCTAGTTTATCATCTTACTTGAAATCTATAAAATTATATATAAATGAACTTAATTTCCATGTCCATGAGGCTATATAGGCCAACTCTCATATATATGTACATGTATGTATGTATGTATATGTATATATGTATATGCATGTATATGTGTATATATGTATATGTGTATATATATGTGTGTGTACATATATACATATATATGTATATATGTGTGTGTACATATATACATATATATGTGTGTACATATATACATATATGTATATATGTACACACACATATATATGTATATGTGTATATATATGTGTGTACATATATACATATATATGTGTGTACATATATACATATATATGTGTGTATATATATATATATATATATATATATATATATATGTGTGTGTGTGTGTGTGTGTATATAAAAGTATACAATGATAGCTATCTGTTTCCAATTACTCCTTCCATATTGGCTATATTTCTTTCTTAAAGATCATCCTTTAATCCCAGTTCCCTCTGGCTCTCATTGATTAGTCAATAATAGGTCCCTGCCCAAGCACCTCTTCACTATACTTTAAATATGGAAACTATTTCTCTTCATGCTCTCTGTCTCACCCTCTGCCAAGTGTGTGCAGATCCTGTGAGGCTCTCATTCAAATTTTCCATGATAGTGGGAACTGGGAGAGAGCTTCCTCTTATTCTCAGTGCCTATAGTAGGATACAGAAAATGGGTGAGCTTGGGTCAGAATCTATAATTTGTATACATTTCCACTATCAAGGGTAATCAAATAGCAATCCCGAGATGCACCATTATAGCCTTGTAGACAACCTCATAAGTTTAGAGTTCTTGGGCACACTCCTCTGTCTGAGCTGACAGGCAGCAGGAGCTTTCTGAAGGGCTTGAGTACATTCTTTTGTCAGTGTTCATCTCTTCCAAGAAGGATATAGTTGCAGAAAACTCCTGCTGCTAACCAGGAAAATTAATAATTCATGAGAAAGTCATATTTCATGAGAAATCTAGATTCTAATTTGCAATGAGTGACTACAGAAGGCTACATCTGCTTTTTATAGTGCATTGTGACCATTCCCCTTCCTCATCCCTTGAGAAGCATTTTCCATTCTATAATATGTATTTATTGGGAAAAATATTTGATATTCCTGTTTGCTTTACTCTCATATTTCCATTCTATATACATTATATACAGCTCTATCTAAATGCTTAGTATTATACTTTTTTCAGATCCCAAACATATGTGCTAATAAAATTGAAAATAAAATTTTTAAAACATAATTTAGCAACTAGATTTATAGTCACAATCCTTTTCAGTTCCCAAAGACCACCTAGTGAACTTACTACCACCAACACCAGTGGTTGCAAAAACCTGTCACATTGCTATCTGTCATTTTATTGTTGCTACTAGTAATCTAGCCATGGACCACTCCAGAGAAAGGGGAAAAATATTGGACCCAAAATTGGATAGATATTCAAACTAATTTTGAAAATACATGTAAATTGATAGCACTAATATGCTACTTGGAGTCATAACATTAATTAGTATGAAAAAAAATCCCACTTAATGTGATGAGATGTTAAGATATGGTCTTTATAAAATGACTGCCAAAAGACAAATGAGGTAATTTAAGTATAACAAATCTCCCCTCAAATAAGGAGGTAGGTTCAATGAAAATGCAGACAACTGTTCCACCTTCTGGCATAAAACAGACCCTCCAGGCTATAATCTACATATATTAGTGAAGATGACTCAAGAAATACAGAGAACATGGAGATTAATGTTTTAAAATCAACATTTCTAAGTCTTTAAATCAAATAGCATGTGTGGGGTATGGAAATTATTATGATCAATGAACACATCACTATTATTTGTTTCCTAGTTGTTCTTGGTGTTTAGATTTATAATAGCTAAAATGAAATAGTAACTCAATAAACAATTATTGAATTCTTGTGTAGGGAGAAATAGCTTACTTATTTTCATGTTACATAACAAATCAAGAATTACAAGACTAAATAGTATTGTGAAATTGCAGAAGGGCTATAATTTTCAAATACCTGTGTTATTTATATGGTTATAAAAGTTCATTGGACAGGTATGTATCAAATTTTAAATTATAATGATATGATGAACACAGCATCAACATACTTATGAAAAAGATATTGGGAGTTCATAATATTTGTTATATTTTGGATGCAAAAGTTTTTTTAGATCATATATAAATAAAAGGTGATCATTTTTTATCAGATATTTTAACAAATTTTTAAGATGCTAATTAAATTCATCATTTATACACATAACTTTGAAGTATTTTGAACATTTTTCAATAATAAAAAAGTTATTAGGTAAAGAAGCCAGTAATTTGTTTTGAAAATAAGGTTTGCTAGCCATCAATGACTCCCCTAACCCCCCTCCCAAATCTCCAGGATCAGTTGGATTTACAAGTGAATTCTACCAAACATGTAAAGAACAATTAATTCCAATACTGTATAAACTATTTGGAAAAACAAGTGAAGAAGCAGTCCTTCTTTTTATGATACAAATATGATGCTGACCTAAACTGGGAAGAGCCAAAAAGGAGAAAAAATTATAGACCCATATTCCTAATGAATATAGATGTACAATTTTTTAAATAAAATATTAGCAAAGAGATTACAGCAATTGATCAACAGGATAATATACTATCACCAGGTGGGATTTATACCAAGAATGCAGGCATGGTTCAATGTTAGGAAAACTATCAGCATAATTGACCATATCAGCAACAAGACTAATAGAAATCATGTGATTACCTTAATAGATACAGAAAAAGTTGTTGACCAAACACAACACTCACTCCTATTAAAAACACTAGAGAGCATAGAAATCAATGGAATTTTCCTTCAAATGATAAGTAACATCTATCTAAACGCATCATCAAGCATTACATGTAATGGAGATACACTAGAAACATTTCCAACAAGATCATCGGTGAAACAAGGATGTCCATTATTACCACTCTTATTCAATGTTATATTAGAAATGTCAGCTTTAGTAATAAGAGGGAAAAAAAAGAAATTGAAAGAATTGGAATAGGCAATGAAGAAACAAAGTTATCACTCTTTGTAGCTGATATAATGGTATACTTTGAGTATCCTAGGAAACAAGTAAAAAACTACTTGAAATAATTTACAACTTTAGCAAAGTTACAAATAAACCCACCTAAATCATTGGCATGTCTATATATTTTTAACAAAGTCCAGCAGCAAGAAATAGAAAGAGAAATTCCATTTAAAATAACTCAAAACAATATAAAATATTTGGGAGTCTACCTGCTAAGATAAAGCCAGGAACTATATGAACAGAATTACAAAATACTTTTCACATAAATAAAGTCAGATCTAAATAATTGGAAATATATCATTTGTTCATGTGTAGGCTGAGGTAGTACAATAAAAATGACAATTCTACCTAAATGATTTATTTATTCAGTGGCATACTCAACTACCAAAAATCATTTTATAGAGCTGGAAAAAACAATAACACAATTATCTTGAAGAACAAAAAGTCCAGAATATCAGGGGAATTAATGAAAGGAAATGCAAGAGAACGTGGTGTAACTGTACTAGATCTAAAACTGTATTATGAAACAGCAATCATCAAAACTACTTGTAACTGTAAATTTGATACATACCTGTCCAATGAACTTCTATAACCACATAAATAACACAGATATTTGAAAATTGTAGCCCTTCTGCAATTTCACAATGCTATTTAGTATTGTAATTCTTGATTTGTTATATAACATGAAAATAAGTAGAAAATAGAGTGGTGGATCCATGGAATAGGTTAGGTACACAAGACACAGTAGTCAATGACTGTAGTAATCTACTATTTGATAAATCCAAAGACTCTAGCTTCTGGGATAAGAATTCTGTATTTGACAAAAACTGCTAAGAAAATTGAAAAACAATATAGCAGAAACTAGGCATAGATGAACAGCTTACACCATACACCAAGACAAGGTCAAAATTGATACACAATTTAGACAAAAAGGGTGATACTATGAGCAAATTAGAAGATCAAGGAATAGTTTCATCTGTCAGATCTATGGAGAAGAGAAGAATTTGTGACCAAACAGGAGGTAGAGAACATTATTGAATGCAAAATGGATAATTTTGATTACATTAAGTTAAAAAGTTTTTGCACAGACAAAGCCAATGCAACCAAGATTAGGAGGGAAGCAGAAAGCTGGGAAATAATTTTTACAGCCAGTGTCTTTGATAAAGGCCTCATTTCTAAAATATATGGAAAACAGAGCCAAATTTATAAGAATACAAATCATTCCCCAATTGATAAATGGTCAAAGGATATGAAGAGACAGTTTTCAGATGAAGGAATTAAAGCTATCTCTAGTCATATAAAAATGTTCTAAATACTATTGATTACAGAAATGCAAAATAAAAGAACTCTGAGGTACCACATCATGCCTATCAGATTGGCCAGCTTGACAAAACAGGAAAATGACAAATGTTGGAGAAGATGTGGGGAAATTGGAACACTAGTCATTTTTGGTGGAGTTGTGAACTGACCCAATCGTTCTGGAGAGCAATTTGGAATGCCCAAAAGACTATAAAACTGTGTATACACTTTGATCCAGCAAATCACTACTAGGTCTGTATCCCAATTATTTCATGATAAAGGGAAAAGGACCCACATGTACAAAAATATTTATAGCCATTCTTTTCATGGTGGCAAAGAACTGGAAACTGAGGATATGCTCATCAATTTAGGAATGTCTGAATAAGTGAATGTAATGTAATACTATTGATCCATAAGAAATGATGAACAGGCAGATTTCAGAAAGCCCTGAAAAGACTTACATGAACTGATGCTGAGTGAAGTAAGCAGAAACAGGAGAATATTATACACAGTAACAGCCACATGGTATGATGACCTACTTTGTTAGATTTAGCTTTTCTCAGCAATGCAACAATCTAAGATGATTCCAAAAGACTCATGATGGAAAAAGCTATCCACATCCAAAGAAGGAACATATGGAGTCTGAATGCAGATTGATGTACACTATTTTCTCTCTCTTTTATTTCTTGGTTTTTTTTCCTTTTTTTTGATTGTTTTTTTTCATAACGTGACTAATGTGGAAATACTTTTAATATGATTGCACATGTGTAGCCTATATCAGAGTGCATGTTGTCTTTGGGAGACAGGAGAAAAGTTTATAACTCAAAATCTTATAAATGTTGAAAACTTAAAATTAGTTAAATAATTAAAAAAAATAAGTTTTGTTTATGATCTAATAAGCCAGTGTCAGTGACAACCACTTTTTTTCTACTTTGGTCTCTAGGTCATATTCTTTAATGTGTTTATTTATCTTGGACTACTATTCGTTGCCTATTGACATAGCCTTGGTCTATGAAAATGAAGTTTAAAGTCTATGATGAGAAATTTTCTTCTTTTCTTTTCTTTTCTCTTCTCTTCTCTTCTCTTCTCTTCTCTTCTCTTCTCTCTCTCTTCTCTTCTCTTCTCTCTCTTCTCTCTCTTCTCTCTTCTCTTTCTCTTCTCCCTCCTCTCCTCCTTCTCCTCTCCTCCTCCTTCCTCTCTCCTCTCTTTCTCCTCTCTTCTCCTCTCTTCTCTTCTCTCTTCTTCTCTTCTCTTCTCTTCTCTTCTCTTCTCTTCTCTTCTCTTTCTTTCTCTTCTCTTCTCTTCTCTTCTCTTCTCTTCTCTTCTCTTCTCTTCTCTTCTTTCTCTCTTCTCTTGCTTCACTTTTCTTCACTTCTCCTTTCCTCTCTTCTCTTCCCTTCCCTTCTCCTCTCCTCTCTTCTTTTCTCCTCTCCTTATATCCCCTCCCCATTTTCCCTACCCTCCTCTCCCCTTTTATCTACTCTTCTCTCCTTTTTCCTCTTCTCCTCTCCTCTTCATTTCCCTTTCCCTTTCTTATTTTTTTTGAGACAACTGGAAACAGAATCAAAATTATGATAATGGAAACATTTTTCATTGTTTGGGGAACATGGAATGAGGAAAGTTAGATACAGAAAAATCATTCATGGAGTAACAATGATGTAGTATCTGGAACTAAGATAAAGATTTAGCAATGAAGAGAAAAGGGTAGATTTAAAGGGTAGCATAAACAAATAATTCATAGAACTTGGCAGAAAATTGGGAGCAACTGCATGGATGGGAGAGGATTCAGTGAGAGAAAGGAGCACAAAAAGATGACCCTAAGGTTATAAAGCAATGGCCCTGTAATGGAAAGGAAAGGACATATTAATTTGAAACTACAAAAAGCTAGAGAATCCAAACAACAAAAGATGCTAAAAATAGTATCTGAAATCATCAAATATATTTACTTAAGCATCCACTGCGTGATATAAATATAGTAAGTAATTTTTAAATAGACAAATCATCTAAACTCTCTCAAATAGGAAGAGACATTGGGTTTGGGGAATGAAAGGCCATTTATAACTTCTGCAATCATCATTCGGCTTTTGAATAACAGAAGCAGGTGTGCAGGTCTCTTTCTAATGCTCTTGAGCAATAGGAATCTACTGTGCAGAGATAACAAAGCTTTCTGCCAAATGTGATATGCTGGGGTTATTTTGCATTCTTTACCATTCCCAACAATGAAGAAAGATCCACATTACAGAGTTCTGAACTCATTCAGTTGCTCTCATATTATTTCCACCATAGACTGCCTGTAAATTTCTATTGTACCAACAAACACAAAAAGGAGCAATTATATTCTCTTTCAATCTGTCTCTGAAACTTGCAATAAAATTATTCAAAGCAGTTAAAAATGCATGAGAGTAATCTTCAGTAGAAATTTCTCATTTTTGCCCTTACCCCCTCCTAAAACACTAAAAACTACGTTCAGTTATTTGCATAATTTGGTAGTATAGAAATTATAGATAAAAATCTATTCAATTTGTGAAATTTATTATTTAATGGTTTTATTGACCATTTTCTGAAGATACTGTGCAATAATAAATCCAAAATATAAAAAAAAAGAAATAAAGTGAGAAAAATAAGACATGTCGCAACAAATTTCTAAATTCAACTATTCAATGCAACATTTATTGAGCACACATGAGTGGCATAAAATGTTGTGCTCAGCACTAAGGGAGTTTCAAAGATGAATAGTCAGTCCCTGTCTTTAAGGATCATTGAAACTCCTAAGGGAAAATCAGAGATACCCATGAATAAATATTAAACTATATAGAGGACGAAATATATACTAGTAGTATAACAGGCTTTAAGAATTCACAGGTGGGAGGGAAAGAAATCAAAGTCACTAGCTAAAGGCCCAGAATAACTTTCTAGAAATTAAATTATATTAAATAGTCAAGAAAATCTCATTCATAAGGTAGGAATTATGGTAATAAAAATGTGGTATTATAGGGTGAAAATCAATGGAATTTTGATTTAAGAAAACTGATATTGCTGCTTACTATAGTGTCTATGTGACCTTGAGAAAAGTAACTTCCCCCTTCTGCCTTCAGGTTTCTCATCTATGAAATGAAAAGGGTTGGATTAGGAGATCTTCAATGTCCCTTTTCACTTTTAACCCTGTATTCTCCTACATTATAAGTTTATAAGCTAAGTGAAAAAAAATAGACAAACTTTACTAGGTCAAAGTGAATGAAAATAATCAACAAAACTAATCAAACCAAATTTTTTACCAAGAATTACTACTACTAATACTACTACTACCACTACTACTACCATCATCACCAATCACAACAATAACATAAATAGTAGCTAACATGTATATTATACATTAAGGTTTGCAAAATGCTTTATGTATACACTGTCATTTGATCTTCACAATAACTCTGTAAGGTAGGTTCTGCTTTATCCGCATTCACAGATGGGGAAACTGAATCTGGGAGAGGTTAAGTAACTTGAACAGAGGTAGAAAGGCAGTAATTATTTAAAGCTGTATTTTAGCTGACATCTTCCTGGTGCCATATTGAACAGTCTATCTAGTATGCCAACTGGCACTAATAGTGGAATATTAAGAACTACGTCATGGGGGAGAAGGCATATTGAGCTAAAAGTGTATTTTAGACATATTTATTTGACTGCAGAAATATTTCTATATCTGTCTGTTCTATCTTCTTGAGGAGGTCCATTTCAATAATATGTAATGATTGTCCTAAACCATTTTATATTAATACATGCAAGATTTCATAAAGATGTTACTTCTGGGAAAAGAACATCTAACAGGTATTAGAGTCTTAGATTAGAAACAACATCATGTATATTTTCAGAAATGCCCTAGTCAAAATAAGATTTTATGTATTCCCATTTAAACAACTTGCAATACACAGACATGTGTGTGTGTATGTACTACTATATATGTATATACACATACCACATACACATCATAATATATATATTATATTAATTATTATATATATATAATACAAATTGGTAATGGAGGATATATTGTGACACCTTCTTTATGCCATTTCTCTATTCACATAATTGCATAAGCTATCATGAAACCTTAAGATATCTACTAAAATTTATAGCCCCTAAAAATTTACTGCATATTAAAAATGGATACATTATAAGAACATAGAAATTCTAGGTATGAAATATAATAATCGCCTTTTCATGAAGCAAAGGAGCAAATCCATTGTGTCAAAATAAATCCAAAATACTTCTAAACTAAAAGGAAAAGTTTATCCTCATTAAATCCTACTTAAAACAGAAAGACAACTCCAATATCTAATGACAAAATGGGACAAGTGCATGTGCTTATCCACCAGGTGGCCCCCTTATAATTCTTAGTTACCAAAATCATTCCTCCATAATGAAAACTCATGCCCATTTTTTTTCAAAACATACTGTGTACTACACAAGAATTTTCTTACTGCAGTCCACAGCCCTAATTCTGCAATTCAGAATTCTACAATTCTGACAAATAATTCTGAAGCATCTAACAAATCAAAAAGAGATAACTTGACACACTTCAGTCACAAAATATCTATGTAATGCTGACATACGTTAAGGTCTTGGTAAGATACAAAAAAGCAGGTTATCATTAGACTCTATCTCAGAGGAGTTTTTGAAGGAATTCTTTCTCAAGGACCCAACATTCTTAATGATGAAAATCATTGCTTAATCTGTTTTGCTATAAACTTGGAGGTGAAAGGCAAAATGAACAATAGAAACAGAGAAGAAGAAGAAGAAGAAGAAGAAGAAGAAGAAGAGGAGGAGAGGAGAGGAGGAGGAGGAAGATAGAAATGGGAAGAAGGGGAAGAACGAAAGGAAGAGGAAGAAAAAGGAGGAGGAAGAAGAAAATAAGGAGGAGGAAGAGAAACTCAAGAGGTAAAACATCAAATTATGTAATATTGGAGCACTAAGGCACCTGGGAAATTACCTGCTTTCCCCTTTGCACAGTTAAGGACACAGTGACCTAGTGAGGACAAATGATTTAACTTGGATCACCCTTCCAGGACAAGAACTCTAATTTATACTATATCTTATTGCAGTTAATCTAGACAGCGTTTGATATTATTATCAAACAAACCTTTTTGTTCCCCTCAACATTGTAAGCTTACAGGAAAATCTCTACAAATTTAGTCACAAGGTTTATCTTGCCACTTAGTCTGTCTGCTCAGTCCCCTTCTTACATTGTGTTCATCTTACATAGTTGCAGGAAGTGTGCCTTTTCAGTCAGACATTTATGGAATGACATCCTTTTCAATTTACCAAAAGTGATAGAGGTATGAACATGACATGTTCACTCAAGATTTAGCTAAGTATTTTTAAAAACTTTGAAATTATTTGATTCAAGGCTATAAATACAACATACTATTATCTTCAATTGTTATATTACAATAGGAACCGAATGTAATATCTCAGGAGTTTAGAGTGGGGAATAGAGACATACTTATTAACTTTTATTCTTTTTTCCTTAAAAAAAACCTTGTAACTAGTTCATAGATTTCAGGAGAAATAATTACTTGGCTATTACGATATTTCATACCTAGAATTTCTATGTTCTTATACTGTATCCATTTTTAATATGCAGTAAATTTCTAGGGGCTACAAATTTTAGTAGATATCTTAAGTTACTTGGGTTTGAAGTATAATGATTGAAAATGTTAGTTGATTATAATCAACATGGATGTTTTTGAAACCCAAGGGCCATATTGTCATTTAACTCACACAAATGAAAATTAATTACGATGTTAGGTAGACTACATAAGCATCAGGGTTGATGGAAAGGAATGGATATGAAAGTCACTGACAGTGAGACAGCAAAGACTTTGAATTAAATAGAATCAGTGTAATGGTTTCATTTATCCCCTAACTTGCCAAAATGTTAAGCCTAAAGACAACATACAAGTTTGAGCAAACTCAGCAGGGTGAGTAGCTCTGAGTGGGACCTGCCTAGCAATGCAACTTTTCTTTTAAAGCACACAGTTATCTTCTCACCAATAGATAAGACATTCCCTTATCACAGAGGTCAGATTGTACACCATTAATGCAGTGTCAGGAAACATGTATGTCATTCATCTGTGTTAGTCAACAAAATAAATGAATGGGAAAGAGAGAGAGAGAGAGAGAGAGAGAGAGAGAGAGAGAGAGAGTGTGTGTGTGTGTGTGTGTGTAGTAACATGAAATCTGCATGAAAATGGAGACTGCAGTCAGATGGTTAAGGGTTTTTAATGGTTAACAGAAAAATTTTGCTGTTACACTAAAGGTAATAAGGAACCATTTATGCTCACCTACATACACAAAACTATTTAGAATATATTCTGTGACTGTGTCCTTTAGGCAAGGATATAGTCACTCTCCCTTACATATATTTGAAGGTATAACCATACATTTTTTAAAAAGATTGAGAACTGATACCTTAATATTTATAATATAAATAGTACATAATATATTATATAATATTAATAATAAATTATATATATATACATGTAATTATAGCACAATAACTAGTAGGTAGATTGCTGGCCTTAGAAAAACTTAGACCTTGGTTCAAGACTTTCTTGATACATCTGCTAGCTATTTGACCCTTGGGTAAGTCTCTTAATTTTTCAGAGTCCTACACATTTGTCTAAAGTGGGGTCACAGGCCCCCAGGAGGGTTATGGTATAATACCTGGAAGGCTGTGATCAACGTCCCAAGGCATATGTGATTAATCAATGGAAAGATGGAGACAGCTCTTATCCCACCTTCTCTGATCTCCCATCCTCAAAGCAGCCAAACCTTTTTGTTTGTTTTTCCAGTAAAACTATGTTAACTCCTTAAAATCTCCCCAAACTGTCCCCTCCCAGACCTGGCCTTCAGAGGCTGCCAAAACCAGACACCCAAAACAATTGCAGCAGGCAAACTTCTTTATGTCTTTCCTATGTCCCACAGTCTTCACAGTGTTCATACCCACTACTTTCCTGAACTTTAAGTCTATGTTTGTCCCCTTCAGTAGCAGTTCTATAATCTTAAGCAATGGTCCGTGACTAAACTCTCTCTCCAATGTACACTTTTTTTCCCAGTGGAAAAGAAAGGGTAGAACAAGATGATAAGGTATAGATGGATTTCAATTTCATTACCCCCCCACCCCCACCAATCTCCCCTTCCCAAGTTCCTTATTTCTGGTGAGGTCACCACCATTCTTTGCAACCTTCCATTCCTCACTTTTTTTCTACTACACATATCCAATCAGTTGACAAATCTTGTCAATTATTTTTCTGTGCTATCTCTTATATTCATACATTTCTCTATACCCATATAGACACTGTATTAGTATAGGCCTTATCACGTCTCAGATTGTAATATTGCAATATTCTTCTAGTTGGTCAGCCTCCTTTATATCTTTTCTCTCCAATATATTCTCCACACACTAACAGTGATTTTCCTAAAGGTTAGATTTAACTATGCCACATTCTTACTTAAAAAACTCTAGTGGCTCCCAATTAACTTTTGGGATAGTAGAGTATTTCATATTTATTCAATGCTTTTTAAATTTGTTTTTGTCTACACAGTGCCTGGCAGATAGTAGATGCTTAATAAATAATGATTGTTGATTATCTAGGTTTTAAAGGAATAAGGAATGGATCTATGATTTTTTTAGTATAGAAAATTTCCAGATGAAGCCACTCTCTTTACCAATAGAACATAGAACATCCTTTGTAACTAAATTTTAAAGAATTGAATAGATACTGAGAAATTATGTTATTGGTCATACAGTATCATGTGAAAAGTCAGAACTTGAACTTAAGTTTTCCAGTCTTCAAGGCCAGCTCAATATTCTGCCATGCTGCTTCTATGTAAGTTTCATTTTATATATAGTCCAAAAGGACCTGTATGTAATATTAAAATAAGTAAATATATATACTTTTTAGGAATTTGTGTTTGATATAATTATTATTAATATTATTTCCCAATAAGGTGCAGTCAAAAAAGCCTAGGGCCCAATTTAAAGTATCCATGTGTTCTTGACCTTTAAATTAAAATTAGAAGAAACAGCTGCCATACTACCTGGAATTTCCTTCTCTGAAAAATCATAGGTCTGGATTTACTCCCATTACCAAATAATTGATGTCTAAAATACAGTAAGAAAAAAGAAATTAATCTCTCTCTAAATCTGTTGCCATTATAAGACATTCATTCAAGAAATCTTTTGTGTTCCTTTTCCTTCTTTTACTATTTTGACTTCAAACATAAGTTTAAAGCATGTATGTATGTGTGTGTGTATTTGTGTGTATTTGTGTGTACAATTACCTACCACCATGACAAAGAGTAAGAGTTAAAGCAATCAATTCAAACTTGAAATAAGTGTATGTGTTCAAGGGTACCCCCTGGCTCCTCCAACACAAATATGGGTGTTATCATGTAGGCAAAAATATGATTAAGTCATTTACAGCCTCATCATTCACAACTTTTGTTTGGTGCAGGGGTGGTTCCTTTTTTCAGAATATGTAGGTATCCCACTCACAAGCCTGCAGTTACAGAACAGATGAGTGCTTGCAACTCAAACACTTCTTACGTTATTCACTAAAATATCTCCAACTGTTTTCAAAGTAGAAAAAATGCACCCCACTCTGCCTTGCCTTCCTACATAAGCTATTCCAAAATGGTAGATATTACCATCAAACTTTCCCTACAAGTTTCCATTTATTCTAGGACCAAGGCAAGAATAAATGACACAAGAACAGCATTTCTTTGGAATGTCCTGAAGAAATGAATGTAAAGATAATAATGCACCTATATGTAATCACAGGGACATTTTCATGATATATGCAAAATTATGATTTTTTGAATCTTTGTTGTTTTACATTATTTTATTATGAAAAAATAGAAGATTGTAGAGACAACATATTTTATGGTGTACCAATCTCAGTACAATCTTTGTGCTTATAAGGCTCAAACGCTTTCCTTCCAATGATTAAAAAGCACGTGGATAAAAATAAGTAGCTGGAACAAAATCTACTATGCTTCAGCTGAGAAAACCACAAACAGACAAAAAGGGGTAGCGGTCAAGCTCTCAGACAAAGGAGAAGCAAAACCAAACCTAATTAATAGAGATAACATGGGAAACTTCATTTTGATAATAAAAAAGATCCCATAGACATGGAAGTAACATTAATACTTAACATACATGCACCAAATGGCACAGTTTCCAAATATTTAAAGGAAAAGTTAAGTAAGTTATAGGAGGAAACAGACAGTAAATCTATACTAGTGGGAGACCACAACTTTCCTCTATCAGAGCTAGGTAAATCTAACCATAAAATAAAGAAGAAAAAAGTTTAGGAAATGAATAAAATTTTAGAAAAGTTAGATATGATAAACATCTAAAGAAAATTGAATGGGAATAGAAAGGACCATACACTTTTTTCAGCTGTATATGGCACCTGTATGAGAACTGACCATGTATTAGGATATAAAAGCCTCACAACCAAATTCAGAAAAACAGAAATATTAAATGCATTCTTTTCAGACCATAACACAATAAAATTACATTCAACAGAAGGGCATGGAAACATAGATTAAAATTAATTGGGAACTATATTATCTAAGCCTAAAATATGAGTGGGTCATAGAAGAAATCATAGAAACAACCAATAATTTTATTGGAAAGAATGATAAGGAAATAACATATAAAATTTTATGGCATGAAGCCAAGATAGTAATTAGGGAAAAAGAAAACATATCTCTGAACGATTACCTCAATAAACTTTAGAAAGAGCAGATCAAAATTTTTGGCATGCAATTAAAAGAAACCTTGAAAAACAACACATTTAAAACCCTCAATTAATTACAAAGTTAGAAATCCTAAAAATTAAAGGATAGATTAGTAAAACTGAAAGAAAACTATGGAATTTATAAATGAAACTTGGAGTTTATTTTATGAAAAAAAAAACACAATAAAGATAGTCAAACCACTGGTAAATTTGAAGAAGAATAAAACCAAATTACCAGTATCAAAAATGAAAAGGGTGAATGTGCCATCAATGGAAATAAAATTTAAACAATAATTAGGAATTATTTTGCCCAATTGTATGCTAATAAATTTGACAATCTTAGCGAAATGGATGAATATCTACAAAAATATGAATTGCCTAGATTAATAGAAAAGGAAATAAAATACTTAAATAATCCTATTTTATAAAAATAAATTGACCAAGCCATCAATAAGCTTCCTGAAGAAAAAAAAAACCCAGGGCCAGATGGAATCACAAATGAATTCTACGAAACACTTAAAGAACAATGAATTCTAATACTATTTAAACTATTTGGAAAAACAGGCAAAGGAGAAGTCCTACCAAATACTTTTTATGACACAAACTGTGGTTCTGATACTGAGAAGAGCAAAAACAGAGAAAGAAAATTATAGATCAATTTTCCTAATGAATATTGATACAAATATTATAAATAAAATCCTAGCAAGGAGATTACAACAATTTCACAAAGATTATCCATTATGACCATGTGATATTTACATCAGGAATATAAGTAGGTTAAATATCTGGAAAATTATCAGCATAATTGAGCATATAAATGAGAAAAACAACAAAAAGCATATGATTACTCAGTTGAAGCTGAAAAAAAGCTGTTTGACAAAGTACAAGTCTCATTTCTATTTAAAAAACTAGAAAGCATGGGAATAAATGAAGCTTTCTTTAAAATGGCAAGTAGTAGTATATTTCTAAAATCATTAATAAGCATCATCTGTAATGTGTATAAGGTAGAAGCCTTCCAAATAAGATCAATGCTGAAGCAAGTTTACCCATTATCACTAGTACCAGATTTGCTAGATTGTGTTAGAAATGCTAACTGTAGCAATAAGAGAAAAAAAAGAAATTAAAGGAATTAGAATAGGTAATGATGAAACAAAACTGTCACTCCACAGATGATATAGCATTATATTTCCTAGAAAATCAAGGTGACTAAAACTAGCTGAAATAATTAACAACTTTAACAAAGTTGTGGAATATAAAAAAACACATAAATCTTCGGCATTTGTATATATAAGCAACAAAAACCCAGAACCAAGAGATAAGAAGAGAAATCCCATTTGAAATAACTACACAATATAAAATACTAGGGAGTCTATCCGTCAGGACAAACCCAGGAATTATATGAACACAATTACAAAACACTTTTCACACCAATAAAGTCATAACTAAACAATTGGGGAAGCATTACTTCCTTTTGGGTAGGCCCAGCCAACGTAATAAAAAGGACCATTCTACCTAAATGTGTTTACTTATTCAGTGCTATACAAATCAAGCTCCAAAAAATTTTATAGACCTATACAAAAAATAACAAAATTCATCTGGAAAAACAAAAGGTCCAGAATGTAAAGGTAATCAATGAAAATAAAATATGAAGGAAGGTGGCTTCAGCAAACCAGTTCTCAAAATATATTATAAAGTAGTAATCATCAAAACCAACTGGTACTGGTTAGGAAATAGAATGGTGGATCAGTGGAATAGATTAAGTACACAAGACACAGTAGTAAATGACCATAGTAATCTAGTATTTGATAAATCCAAAGATCCAGCTTTTGCAACAAGAACTATTTTAACAAACGATGTTGAGAAAAAATGGAAAACTATGGCAGAAACTAGATATGGATCAACATCTTATATACCAAGATGAGCTCAAAATGGGTACATGAATTAAACATAAAAGGTAATACCTTAAACAAAGTAGAAGAGTAAGGACTAGTTTGCCTGTCAAATCTATGGAGAATGGAAGAATTCATCACCAAACAGGAGATAGAGATTATTACTAGATATAAAGTGGATAGTTTTAATTATATTGAATTTTAAAAGTTTTGCACAAACAAAACCAATGCAATCAAGAATAGAAGGAAAGCAGAGAGCTAGGAAATTTTTTTTAGAAAAAATGTCTTTGATAAAGGTCTCATTTCTGAAATTCATAAAGAACTGAGTCAAATTTATAAGAGTGAAGGTCATTCCCAATTGATAAATGGTTAAAGGTTATGAATAGGCAGTTTCCAGATGAAGAAATTGAAGCTATCTATGTTATAAAGCACTATTAATTAAAGAATGGCTATTTAATAATTCTGAGATACTACCTCCTGCCTTTAAGACTGGCTAAAATGACAGAAAAGAAAAATGACAAATGTTGGGGGAACTGTGGAAAAAATTGTGACACTAATGCACTGCTGGTGGTGTTGTGAACTGATTCAACCATTCTGGAGAGTAATTTGGAACTGTGCCCAAAGGGTTGAAAAACCTGTGTACCTTTTGGCCCAGAAATACCACTATTACATCTGCATCCCAAAGAGATAAAAGGAAAGGGATCAAATTGTACAAAAAATTGAACTCAAAGTGAGATGAGCAGAACCAGGAGAACATTGTACAGAAGCATAGCAATATTGTAAGATGAACTGTGAATGACTTAGCTATTGTGATTAATGCAGTGATCCAAGAAAATTTCAAAGACCTTATGATGAAAAATGCTATCCACCTCCAGAGAAAGAATTGATAAGAGTGTGAATACAGATTAAAGCATACTTTTTAAACTTTATTTTTCTTGGTTTTTTGTCTATATTTTCTTTTGCAACATGTCTAATATTGAACTTATTTGCATGACTTGACATGTATAATCTACATCTAATTGCTTGCCTCCTCAAAGAGGTGGATATTAGGGAGGAATGGAGAGAATTTGAAACTCCAAACTTTAAAAAAGTGAATGTCAAAAATTTACATATATTGACAAAAATAAAATAAGAAAGGAAAAAAAACTAAGGCACAGAAATTAGCTCTGGATTATGAGGAAATAACCATCTGGAAAAAAGGTATAGTTTTTTTAGAAATAAATAATTTTGTTCAAAAAAAAAAGAATTTGGCTTACTTGTTATTTCCAGACTCTGAAATTTATTATTTTGAGAAATGGTCATCCAATAGAGCAATATAAATTTGGAAAGTTCATTCATATAAAAGAATTAAATTATCCAAAGCTGATAACAAGCAAAACTGAAAGTAATCCTTAAATCTTTATTACTTCGTTAGATTTGTGACTTGTCAATGTTGGGACTCCCTCCATTAGGACAGCTCACTACTTAATCAGAAAGAGTAGAATTGTAGATAGTATTCTGTTTTTGAAATCAGGAAAATTAGATTTAATTCTTACCCCTGATATTGAACTAGGTGATCAAGTAACAGCTAATCACTTAGCCTATCAGAGACCTTGTTTCCTCATCAGTAAAATAAGGATACTAATACTTTTGACTTTATAGTGTTGTTATAAGGAAAGTACCTTTTAAACTTTAAAGAACTATGTAAATATGATTTATTAATATTACTTTCTGATGTTATTCCTGTCTGTGTCTTTCTATAAATCCTTCACAGAGATTCCAATTAAGCTGCTGGGGCCCTCCCTTTAGCTCTTTTGACATTTAATGAATTGCAATGGTGCATTCAGCCTCTTCATTGGTTATCAGTTGCTTTTACAATGTGATACTCCAACTCACTTCTGGTCATACATGTCTAATGTTTCTTGCAAGCAATTCTTCATCACCAACATGTTATTGCCTAGTCGCCCCAATATAAACCTCAATCTGCCCTTTGTATGACCCTCAACTTTAATCGGAGACTATGTAATCTATATCTCAAATTGATAGACATCACTGGAAGAATATTGATGTCAAGGGTCATTAAGAGCACAACACAATTTGAAAAAAGTAACCCCCTGGTCTCCTCTTCTCTCCTGATTATCCTCCTACCAGTCTGACCTTTCCTTTTCAGTCATATTTACTGCTTCATCATCCATCTCCTATTAACTAAGTATGAGTCAGCCAGTCAGAAAACATTTATTAAATGTCTATGCACCAGGCACTGTACTAAGCACTGGAGGTACAAAGAAAGGCAAAAGACAGTCTGCTTTCAAAAAGCTCACAGTCTAATGGGGTAGGTTAAATGTAAACACCTTGGGGTAAATTACACACACACACACACACACACACACGATAAATTTGAGCTAATCACTAAATGAAAGTCACTAAAGTCTTATCCTTTGTCTTCTTACCTTCTCAATACACTTTCCCTTGTTATCACTTCCCATAGATAGAAATATTATCTGCATACAGATGATGTTCATATCTATGTATTCCTTACAAATCTCATTTCTGAACTAGTGTCTTGCAACCACCAACTGCCTTTTGAGCATCTCCAGCTGCATGTTCTGCCAGCATCTCAAACTTGATCTACTGAAAATTCACTTAATCATCTTCCCTCCTCCCCCTATCCACCCATTTCAGGAATACACTTCTACCTCAGCTCCAAATCTCTCTATTTCTACTTAGAGAAATATAATGATTCCAGTCATCTAAGACTACAGCATCAGGGCTATTTTTGATTCTTCCCTCATTTCCTATATTCAATAAGGTTGCATGCCTTATCATTCTACTTAAACAAAAACTCCCTCATCTGCCCAGTTCTCTCCACTCATGTAGACACCATGTAAGTTAAGGGTTTTACAACTCCTTACTTGAACTATTGGAATAGTTCAAGATTTCCCTGTTCATCAAACAGAGAACAATAAAAACTATATCTACCTCACAGTCCTACAGAGCAGGTAAAGTCCTTTGAAAACTTCAAAACATTATGTGAATGCTGGTTATTACTATTATTACTTTAAAATATCTTGAGTAGAGATGTTTGTATTTAATTGAGTGTCACTCAAAGGACAAATAGTGGTACATGTTGGGTGTAGCTTCCTGAGCTCTGGACTTAAGAGGGAGTCAAGTAGAAAGTTAGCTGACAAGGAAGTCCCATATAAGAGAAATTGTTACATACACCTTTTGAGTTCCCTTTCATCCATGCCTGAAATAAAGAAAGCATTGGAATTTGGGGAAAGGGAAACCATAAAAGAAATATCTCCCAGTGAGAGAGTACTTGGCGTCCATGTAAATAATGTTAAACAAGAATAGATAAAGTTGAAATGAAAATATATAGGGTAGAACATTAATTAAAAGCAGGTTTATGCTGGAGACAGCTCAAACCAGTTCAGAAAAGAGGATTCTTAAATTTTCAGTGTGAACATGTGTATCTCAGAAATCAGTAAAAACTACAAATCAAGGCTTCATTTATTGTTTTGTTGATTTCTTAGAGGTAAGGAAGTATTAATAAATCAGATTAAACTTAAATGTATACTCATATGTATACCATTTATTAGCATGTCCCTTAAAAAAAAATCTGTGGCCTGAAGTGGGACTACTCAGAATCCCCAAAGCAATTTTGTTTCTGTAAAAATATTACCAAAGATGACCATCTCTAACCTTTTTTTTTTACTTAAATCTAGAAAGGTAGGATTAATAGTTATTGGTAACAGTTGATATTTAAGCTAAACTATATACTTGTTTCTCTTCTATAGATGACATGTTTCTATTTGATTAAATATTACTACATATGTATCATTATGTTATTGTTTTTCATTTGTTTCAGTCATGTCTTTATCTTCATGATCTCATTTGTGGTTTTCTTGGCAAAAGTAGTGGAATGATTTGCTATTTCCTTTTCTAGCTCATTTTACAGATGAAGAAACTGAAGCAAATTGGGTTAAGTGACTTGCCCAAGGTCACACAGCTAGTAAGTATCTGAGGCTGGATTTGAACTCAAGAAGATGAGTTTTCCTGACTCCAGACCCAGCACTCTTAATCATTGTATCAACAAGCTACCTTTTTCTAAGTTCCATTGCACATACTACATATACAGATTTTTATTGCTTAACTTTTGAATTCACATCCATTAATCGAAATACTTTTCATCTTATTGCAACTACTATAATTAAAGGCATACTCTGTGAGGAAATAAATGACCTTTATGTAATTTGTCTAGGAATTGCAAGCTTAGTGAAACTTGACGACTCTCATATAAATGACTTTGTGTGTATGTGTACCATGATCAGTGTTAGTAATCATGTGTATTTTTAAAGATAAGTATATAGGAGTTATATTTTAGAAAAATGTACTGCCACTGTTTAAATGTCTTAGGTTTCTAAGATAAATGTTCATCCTATTTAATTCTCATCCAGAATTTATTTATGAGATTCTCCCCAGCTGTGTAAAATTCACTGTCAAAAGGATTCCTGTTTATTGTGTATCAATAGTTCTGTTAAACTGTATGTGAATTTCCAGGAGCCAGGGTAAACAACCTGTAATGTTCCTTTTTTAAAAGCGTGTGTGTGTGTGTGTGTGTGTGTGTGTAGAGCACATGCATGTAAATGTGTACATCTTGGTCAGTCTCACCATTTAACTTGTGTTTATCTAGAAATGACAAAATTTAAATGCATACCTTTACCTTGATGATGCTACAGTTAAACTGAGCAAGATGGAAAAATCTTTCCTAATTCCATTTGTTTGAAAAAAACACAAAACATTACTACAAATAACAACAAAACAGGTATCAGATACTAATTTCACTTAAGAATGCTCATGTATTTGCACCTTGCAACTTAATTTTTCTTTACTCTTTCTTAGCTATCATGTTAATTCATGTTTTATAAGATCCTCAAGTAGCATAATTCTAGTTAGTTTGTGTTAGATCTTCCACTCTGAAAATATTTTCACAGCTGCATAATACCCAGAGTGAGTGGTTGAATATTTTGACCACAATTAAACAGAGATCTGACATTTAAGAGCTTCCTGAAGCCACCATTATTCTCAGATTCCTTGGCATAACAGAGAGTAAGCATCTTATTTTGTTAATGAGACAGGTTTATGAGATTATATGAGAAGAATTTAGCATTATACAATGACTTTTTTCTTATTACTTCCAATTTAAATTTAGAGTAACTGTGATGAGCTAGAAGTAGAGAATAATAGAGACTTTAAAATAAAATTATTTCCATAGAAGTTGAAAATCTCTAAGTGATATATTTCAATTATTTATAATATCTAAGAATTTATGAAGTCAAATTCTGGCAAATTAATGTTTGTAGTGATATTTAGAAAGAGGGACAAGCACATAGAACTTGGACAAAATTAAATACAATTAAAATTGAGAGATGCTTTGATTCTGAACTTATGGATAGCTTGCATCTTACAAAGTAAATTACAAACATCATCTCATTTAATGTTGCTATTAGTGATTATAGAGGTATCATGATGTACTGGAATTAGTCTTGAATTTGGAGTGAGAGGATTTGTGTCTGAGTTCTGACTGTGGCACTAACAAATCATATGATGTTGGGGCAAGTCACTTCAGTTTCCACTTTGTTAACATGCAGATAATATCTCTATCTCTATCTCTATCTCTATCTCTATCTCTATCTCTATCTCTATCTCTATCTCTATCTCTATCTCTATCTCTATCTCTATCTCTATCTCTATCTCTATCTACATCTATCTATCTATCCATCTATCTATCTATCTATCTATCTATCTATCTATCTATCTATCTATCTATATCTGCCATTTATAGATGGCCTTAAAGTTTCCAAAGGTTTCAAAACATAAAATCATTTTTTGGGGCAAGTAACTCAGTTTCCTCTTTTTTAACATACAGATTACATATATATATATATATATATGTATATGTATATGTATGTGTGTGTGTGTGTGTGTGTGTATATAACTGCCATCATTTATAGATGGCCTTAAAGTTTCCAAAGGTTTCAAAATGTAAAATCATTTTTTCTTCATGATGACCTTTTAAGACACACACCACAGATAAGGAAAGTGAGGCTAAAAGAGTTGGTCTAAGTAGCATAACTATTAAATAGCAGAAGCAGGGTAGTTTGGTACTCTTTCCATCATAATAATTTTATTTTAAATGTAATACATGTACTACTTACCTCACAGAAATAATGACTGAGATAATGGATACAATCCTCTTTAAACCATGAAGTAGTATATAAATGTTTAATAAATATTAATGTAAAAAAGGATGAAACCATTGTGATAAGATTAATGGTTTCTTTAAAGGACCTCCTTAAATTTTAATTTTCTGATATCTTTGAACACTTCTCATATCAAAAAGAGGAGAGGACAGATAGCAAAAGTGTCATTGAATTACCTGTATAGTTAAATCAGTTCTCTATTTTAACTTCTAGTCACATAATTTAGCCAACCTTCATCACCTACTTGAGAGGAAGAATGCCATAGTGAATACAGAGTAGGCCTTGAAGTCAAGGAGGACTGGGTTCAGACACTGGCTTGTGAGCCTAAGCAAGACAGTTAGCCTTTCAGTGTTAATTCTCTAAGACTCCAAATTGCAGAGAAGGTGTCAACCTGGATAAGTAGGGGAATATTCTTCATCTGAAGTTTCCCAGCCAATGAAATCACAGGTCCAGTCCATGTCCTATCCCTATCTCATCACCTATTTATGAAACGGAATAGCTGAAAAACAGTGATCATTGGTGGCAGGGCATCAAGTCAAGATTTTTACCTCAAAACAATGTTTGACCATATAATGGCTAACATTTCTTAAAATGTAAAATGGGGGTAATAATGGCACTGACATTTCAGAGTTCTTATGAAGGTAAAACATATTTAAAGTATTTTGCATAGTTCATGACACATATAGGAGCCATGGAAATGTTAGCTATTAGTTCTACTACTACTAGTACTATTACTGCTGCTGTTTCTACTACTACTACTGTTAAGCTGACAGTATTTAGGTTCTTTGTTCCTACTCAATTAATTTTCAGATTTTTTTTACATTGTACCACCAAATATAACTTTTCAGTCATATAGAGGAAAGGTCCCTAATGGTTAATGAAGGAGTCATTGTCTGAGGATGCATGGATGTCTGTGTTCTCTCTGGTGCTGAGTTTCAAGTCCTAAGTGATAACACAGTTTTACTATAACTAGCAATATGGAAAGAACTATGTCTAGTTACTACAATGACTCTTATTGTGTGGCTTCATTTTGACATTCAATTGTATTCCTAATCTCATATTTCAAGTTCTAGCTTTGAATAGCATTGACAACAGCAGAAAAGTATTTGAGAGCCTAAAAGTATTCTAATTTATTCATGGGAAGTGAGGCAGACAAAGAAAAAATCACCAAGAGAGAATGGAGGAGATCATATAAGAAATAATTAAAACTAGAAATGTCACTACCTCATCATTTGTGATGCAGGATTAACTTAATTTATAGAAGGGTAAATGCCAGGTTTTGTGGTATGGTGAAATGTGAAGTAGACTCACAGACAAAAGATCTTTGTTTAAGACCTTATTCTGTTTCTTATTGGATGTGTGATCTGGGGAAGTTCATGAAAAACCTACGCTTCAGTTTCCTGATCAATAATAAAATATTTTGATAGGTCCAAGATCTTGTCTATGTGGGGAATCCCTCCAATAGTGGATTATATAACACATCTCATCCCGTGTGATTCTTTTCCATGTCCTCCTAACAATCTTCCTTGAAAAGATCCTCACAATGCACTGGACTACTTTACAACTTTAGGCTTTTGTTATTTTTTTTCTAAGCCAATGTAGGAACTAGGGCAACAATAAGGATGTCCATCTGTTTTCCCTTGCTCTTGTTCCATGACTAATGTATCATGCCATTTTTTTTTCAAATTACATGTTTTCTGGCTGTTATATTTTACAATTTTCCCCCCATAGGTGAAACAAGGTTGTCCATTATCACCACTGTTATTCAGTATTGTACTGGAAATGTTAGCTTTAGCAATGAGAGAAGAAAAAGAAATTGAAGGCATTAGAACAGGCAAAGAAGAAACAAAGCTATCACTCTTTGCAGATGACATGATGATATACTTAGAGAATGCTAGAGAATCAAGTAAAAAACTACTTGAAATAATAAACAACTTTAGCAAAGTTGAAGGCTATAAAACAAACCCACATAAATCATCAGCATTTCTATACATTACCAACAGAGCCCAGCAGCAAGAGATAGAAAGAGAAATCCCATTTAAACTTACTGTAGACATTATAAAATATTTAGGCGTCTACCTCCCAAAAACAAACCCAGGAACTCTATGAACACAATTACAAAACACTTTTCACACAAATAAAATCAGATCTAAATAATTGGAGAAACATCAGTTGCTCATGGGTAAGCTGAGCTAATATAATAAAAATGACAATCCTACCTCAGCTAATCTACTTATTCAGTGCCATACCAATGAAACTATCAAGAAATTATTTTATAGAGTTAGAAAAAATAATAACAAGATTAATTTGGAAAAACAAAAATATCAAAAGAACTAATGAAAGAAAATGCAGGGGAAGGTGGCCTAGCAATTCCAGATCTTAAATTGTATTATAAAGCAGCAATCATCAAAACTGCTTGGTACTGGCTAAGAAATAGGGAGGTGGATCAGTGGAATAGGTTAAATATGCAAGACACAGTAGTCAATGACTATAGTAATCTATTATTTGATAAACCAAAGACCCCAGCTTCTGGGATAAGAACCACTCTTTGAAAAAAACTGCTGGGAAAACTGGAAAAGAGTATGGCAGAAACTAGGCATAGACCAAATCTCACACCATATACCAAAATAAAGTCAAAATGGGTTCAGGACTTAGATATAAAGGCTGATACCATAAGTAAACTGGGAGAACAAGGAATAGTTTACCTATCAGATCTATGGAGAACAGAAGAATTCATGACCAAACAGGAGATAGAGAACATTATGAAAAGCAAAATGGATATTTTGATTACATTAAATTGAAAAGTTTTGCACAAAAAAGCCAATGCAACTAAGATTAGAAGGAAGGTAGAAAATTGGGAAAGAATTTTTACAACCAGTCTCTGATAAAGGCCTCATTTCTAAAATATATAGAGAATTAAGACAAATTTATAAGAACACAAAGCCATATCCCAATTGATAAATGGTCAAAGGATATAAACAGACAGTTCTCAGATGAAGAAATTAAAGCCATCTATAGTCATATGAAAAAATGCTCTAAATCTTTATTGATTAGAGAAATGCAAATCAAAACAACTCTGAGGTACCACATCACACCTATCAGATTGGCCAACATGACAAAACAGGAAAATGATAAATGTTGGAGAGGATGTGGGAAAATTGGAACACTAATACATTGTTGGTGGAGTTGTGAAATGATCCAACCATTTTGGAGAACAATTTGGAACTATGCCCAAAGGGCTACAAAAATGTGCATACCCTTTGATCCAGCAATAGCACATCTAGGGCTATATCCCAAAGAGATCAGACAAATGGGAAAAGGACCCACATGTACAAAAATATTCATAGCAGCTCTTTTTGTGCTGGCAAAGAATTGGAAATTGAGAGGATGCCCATCAATTGGGGAATGGCTGAGCAAGTTGTGGTATATGAATGTAATGGAATACTATTGTGCTATAAGAAATGATGAACAGGCTGACTTCAGAAAAACCTGGAAAGACTTGTATGGTCTGATGCTGAGTGAAGTGCGCAGAACCAAGAGGACTTTGTACACAACAACAGCCCACGTTATGCAATGACTAACATTGTTAAACTGAAACCTTCTCAGCATTACAAGGATCTGAGACATCTCCAGAGGCCTCGGGATGGAAAATGCTGTCCACATCCAAAGGAAGAACTATGGAAGTCGAATCGCTATCACTTATTTTCACCTTCTGTTGAGTTTTGTTTCCTCTTTCTGATGGCTCCTCCTATTGGTTTTAATTTTTACTTACAACTTCACTAATGTGAAAATATATTTAATGGGTATGTAAATATAAAGCCTATATCAGATTGTGTGCTGTCTTGGGGAGGGTGGTGGGGAAGAAGGGGGAGAAAAATTTTCTACTCAAAAGCATATGGAAGTGATTGTTGATAAATCAAAATAAATTAATAAAAATTTAAAAAAAACAATTTTCGCCCACAAATATTATCATAAGCTATGGTAATATATGGCAGCTTTTCTTTAATAATCATGCATCTCTCCCTTACCCTTAGCACCACTCACAATTTTTATTTTTCAGATATCATAGTGTTTTAATTTTTGTAGTTGTATACAGCATTACTGAAAGAATAGTGGTTTTAAAACGATGAATTTCTATTTTGTGGAAAAGCCTGGCTTGTTGAAAGTATTGTACAAACCAACTTCACAAATGAAATCCAATGTACTCTCTTCCTCATTTTTAACAGGGAACTAATATTTCCTGTGCCTACTGACCATGCCGCCCATTGGAATCTAAGTAGCTAAGTTATCAGTCAAGGCTACCAGGAACTACAGAACAAAGCCTCCTTCTATGACATTTTCCTGCTTAGGCAGAAGTCCCTTTAATCTTCAAGACTAGATAAACGTCCTAGTACACATGGCACTTTAGAATCCTATTATTGTGACACTGATAATAATAAGCATTTATACTATATTTTCCTTATCCTTATCCAAGTAGTATATTTTTATAATCAGTAAAGCAAACATTCTGAAGGAAAACGCATTAAGGACTTTCTAGAAGTTAAACTTCTTCTACCCCAAACTAAATATTGTAAAAGAATTGTGTTTTGCTTAAAGTAGTATTATAAACATACACACCTGTTTGTATCATTAGTGGTACAGCAACTAGTTATTACCTCTGCAGACACTGAAAACAATAATTGTGTCATTCCTCCAAAGCACATACCCACTGGGCCTAAAATTTTTTTTTTCCTTTTTAAAGAAACACACAGATGACGTGAATAAAATCTTGAAATACAAAGGAAAAGTCCATTTTTAACTAACATGACATGGAAGTGTTTATTCTAGTGAACAAATTGTGCCAATATTATATAAAGTTATATGGTCTGTCATTAAAAATTATTATGCTCATTGATGAGTATGAAGAAACTAAAATTCAAAGATGTTCAATGATTTGCCAAAGTTCATATGGGTAACCCAAGAAGTATCTGAGAGAGGTCTCATGAAGACACCTACAGGGCACTGTCTGCTATTGTGTATACATTCTACGTGATCGTGAAGAAACACATAACAGCCCTAAAACCCTTTGTGTCCAGAACTTTGGCAGAAAAATAAAACCATGCCTATTCAATATTGAAAGAAACATGAATAAAAATGAAAATATTTGTGGTGCTTCATTTTTTCTTTATTTATATTCAATACACAAAATCTCAAAATGTTATACTTGACTCAAAATGTTCTTTTGAAAGGAGTTTCAGATATTTGTACAAGGATAAGAGTGTGCTTTCTTTAGTTAATGAGAAAATGATGTGATCTGTTTTATATGTCTATTAAAATTAAGCCATAAGCCAATCAATAATTCAACACATAAATGCTAAGAATCTATTATGTTCCTAAAAGTGTTCATCTAATCAAAGAAAAGGAAGTGGGGTCTCTGCCCACAAGAACATGTCTTGGGCTTCAAATTCAGGAAATCAGGAAGATCTGGTTTGAGACCCACCTTTGACACTTATTAGCCTTGTAAAATGGGACAGGGAGACCTGAACTACCTCCTTCACAGAATTGCCCTTTTAGATAATGCACACTTGGAAGTGGTATGCATGACAGTTATTATTATTTGTCTCACATGTGTAGATAGTGGCAAAGCCATCCTGGAATTCAAGAGAAACAAGAAACAGAATTTCACAAGTATATTACATTACTAAGTATATTTAAAATTGATTTTATCTCTGTAATTTAGAGCACTGACTTGGGACATTACAAGGGATTTACAAAACCCTTGTAAACTCAAGTCACCATCTATACTGGGATATGGTCCTTTGCTCCCTGGCAATTCTACTCAATCACCAGCACAGTTTCAAACCAATATACTAGCTGTTCTATAATCAAACTCCTTCGAAACCTCTATCTACCAAGTTTCACTTAAATATATGTATAATTACAAAATATATTTATTTTTAAAATAGATTTTATTGCTATATTCTGTTTTTACTTCACATAGATTTTACACCATATGTCTCCACTTCCTTTCCCAGAGAGTAATTCCTTAAAAATGAAAAAAAAATTTTTTCAAGAGGAAGAAGACAAAAGACATCATAAAAACTGAACAATGTATACAATAAATTTGACATTATACATGATTTTCCCCACCCATGTATCACCCTATCATACAGATATCTATAAAGGAATAGGGGAGGAGGTCTCCCTCAGACTAGTGTATACTAGTTATTCTGCAAACTATGGACTTCAATTAAAGTAAATACATATCTTCATTACCTCATTTCTACCAAATTTCATTATAATACACCAACAATTGTGAAGATATTTCCTTTAAAAACTTTTATTTTTCATTTTCTATTAAGATATCAAACTGAATCACTGTAAACTAAATATTTATGTCTATATTCTTTGCTAGCATACTGAATTCAGTTATTAATATATCTATTACATCATTATGACATATTATTAACATAATGAATTAGAAAGCTTTAAAAGACATACCTAGTTTTTAAATTTATACGTTTTATAGTTTATAGAGGGTTTATTCACAGTCATTGTGTTAGGTGAGTAATACAAGTGTATGCATTTTATACTTATAGAAACTATCACAGATAAATAAAACCCAAGGCCACAAAGCAAGTAAAGTGTCACAGTCAGAATTTGAATTCAGATCTCCTAATATCAAGTCCTTTATTTTACCACTGTCTTTAAAAGGATATGATAGAGCAAAATTAAACCAGCCCTCAGATGAAATTGCTAAATTTTCAGTGTGAATTTTTAAACCTCAAATGTCAGCAAATGTTACAAAGCAGAGCTTGACTTATTATTCTATTGATTGTCTAGACTTAAGAGAGAGGTGGAGAAAAATGTTAATTTTATCAATTAAGTTTTAATGTGTCTTGTACATATATATACATATATGTATACATATATGTATATATATGTATAAGCACACTCACACATTCCCTCTCATGCCTCCCAAGAGCAATCTATTAAAAACAAACCAATGCACACCCATGTTGTTTTATCTCAAAATGACAGAAAGATTTTTTAAAAAGGCTAACAAAAATATTAATCCATACAAAATAAGTGTATGTTTATATGTAGGAATATGGGAAGAAAAAATATTAAACCAGATCCTCAAAAGGTAAAAAGCTTCAGATGTGTGCAAGGTTACTAAGTCAATATTTTAATAATATTTACTCTTCTCACATTGAGATAATTTGTTAGTAGGTATAAAAATAAGTCATAAGTTGAATTTCAAGCTAAATGTGTTTTCTATCATTGATATTACAAATAATGTCAAATCACAGTCTTCATTAGCACTGCATAACGTGTTGCATTTCCCTCCCTCACTCTCTACCATCACCTTTTCCATCTATGAGAAAAGACAAGTGAGCTAAGATAAGAAATGAAAACTTGCTTTACATTATAATGCTCTCTGAAAAATGTTTAGCTTTTATCCTGCACAGTATTTATAATCATCTGGACTTTATTGTAAGGAAGTTCCAAAGCATTATTGGCTCATATTTCTGAGCATTTGACATTAAAAACCTCAAACATGCAGAACAGATTGTTACTTGAACATCAGCAATAGGACTTAACAGCTAACCTGCATATGGATATTAGCCAACCTAATATAACTCAAGGAAACTATAACTATTTGTCACCAAGATAAGATATGAAGAGGCTTTTGGACTTTTTGCTTGGCATTTCACAAATGGGTAAGATATAAGAAAATTACAAAAGTTTTATGTTTGATAACCTTGGATTTTTTTCCTTTTTTTCTTTTCTCCCTACTACAGCACAGAAATAAACCATCACATCCGATCACACATGCTAGCAGAGATTGTGCACTGGTAAAGTCAAATGTTAAGACATAAAAATTGTAACCAGATGGGGCCAAGATGATATTCATTTTTAAACCTGCCACACAGTTAGTGATTCCTGTCTGCTCTATTTAGATCAATAGGTTGCATTTGCCTCAAATGTAACAGGAAATAAAAAAGTCACTTTCACTCATTCAGTTGTTACATGTTTGCAACAGATAAACATGGGATAGTAAGCACATAATCTAAGTCAATATTGTTTTGCATTGACATGAAGTACAATTACTATGGAAGATCAGACAGTTTGTTTTTTTGGTTTGTTTGATTTTGTTTTTCGAATATAGATGAAAAGAAAGGCACTTCTTGTTGGAAGTTCCCTTCCAACTTTGCAAAGAGATATTTAAATATGGAATTATGACCTTTGGAAATCTTAGGAAAAATAATCATAAAAACAGCTGACTTGGTTCATCAGTGAATTCTTTATTCAGTGTACTAATTATCAGATCTACTGTTATTCTACCCTGAAATTTTATTGCTGATTCTATAATCATGAAATTATTGGGATCCACAACTCTCTAGACTCCTGGGATTCTCTCCTAGGATCACTTATTAATATTCTTGTTCTTAGACTAGCAAGGTCTTATTCTTCCCTGATAGCATTGGGTCACTTATCTTGTTCAGCTTTCTGCTCCACATTTGTCATAAGTGCTAGGATTTAAGGGTTCTTCATTGTTAAGGATGGTAATGTGGTTGATTGCTATATGCCTTCTGTTGGGACTAAATACAGGATATTTCTTGGCCTGGGTATATTTCATGGTAATGAATATGTATTCCTTTAAATTGTGATACTTGTCAATTTGTAAAGATAAGGGAAGGGAATGAGTTAGGGGGTGTTGCCCATAAGGTTGCTTTAAATCTGATTGATACCTATTCATCTAGGGGCAGTTAGGTGGCCCAGTGGGTAGAATAGGCAATTCTGATCTGTGATGCCTCATATTCCTCCACAGAGGATTTGTTCAATATGCTGGAGACCTTGCTTTGACTTTCAACATCCTGTAAGTAACATTTCAGGATTCTAGGTGACTATTACTCCTTACTCTCACTTTGCTACACTCATTCCTCTTCTGTTGCTAATGATTTGTTTCCTGGATCTTTATATCTGCTGCATGACCTGTTTTCAAATTCACACCAACAAGGTGACCCCTGATATTTCCCACACCTCTTCTTGCCTCCTTTTGTATGTTATCTCCTTCACTAAATTGTAAGGTCCTTGAGAGTAGGGATTGTTTTACTTTTTACTAATTGTACCCTCAGCATTCAGCACACAACCTGACACATAGTAGGTGCTTAAGAAATGTTTATTGGATAGGATAATATATTTCATACCACTTGTTGCATACAAGTCATTATTGGCAAATATGGTTCCATCTAACTATACCAATCATGTTTCTCTCCATTTCCTTTAGGTTACTCATGATTTTTATTCTTTTCAGACTAAGGTTTTCTTTGATAAGTTGACAAATAAGATCCTTAGAAGAACACATTTGTTATGAAGACACATTTTTGCATCAGCATGGAACTTGTAATCAAATGTATTTTGCAGTTTGCTAAATACTTTGTAGTTAGTTTCCTAAATGTTGTCCACTTCAACTATTTAACTCTAGGCCAATTTCATAGCCCACCTTCTATTCATGCCTTTCCATGATGAAAATTCTGATGGACTAACTCAATAGCTCCCATTTAACTACACATCATAGCCTGAATAAGTCTTCCATACCTTATTGTTGTGCTATATGTGGAAGTCACACTAGTACAAACTATAATAGTCTCATTTGTAGGTTTTATCTTTTTCCCAGTGTTTTATATTTGTAACTTTTATCATATCTTCTTACTGCAGTATTTTATGTCATTTTGCTTCTTATTGAATGTATCAAATTTTGTTCTACTCTCATTATTTGAGTTTGGGAGTAAGGCTCTATTTCTGTCCACCTTCAAGGCTCAGGAAATTTTCATAAGCACTACATTTAAGGTCATGAATTGTTCTTCCTTTTCTATGTTCCTCTCATTACTTAGTGGAATACAGTAAAAAAAAATTATATATATATATATATATATATATATATATACTGAATGTAGAAATAGAAGACTTGTGTTGAGTCTCCCTACTTTTGACTAACTAGACTTGGCATGGAGAAGTCATTTGATCTCTCTGAGGCCATGGTCCTCATTTGTCAAAGAGGAGGAGGATTGACTACCTCAAATGGTTGCTACAGGGATCAAATGAATTTATTGATGTAAGAGAACTTTGAAGAGCCATATACATTTTTGTAATAATTATTATAACTTTAAATAAAAATAGTACTGACAGCCTGTTTCCAGTGATGCCTTTCTCTAATCATTTCCATTCATTTTTCAAATACATAAATCTTATTTTATATTTTTACCTTATAGAATCTCTGATGCTATTACATATATTTGATTGGGTTTTATTGAAGATAAATTGATATTTGTGTTCTGCCTAGTGCATTGTGGATTATGCTTTTATGTCAATAATTAGATCTAAATTCATGTTATGTATTTATTGAATCTATTGAAACAACTTATTTTTTATAAATATGTATAAATATTATTTAATGACAGAAGAGAAAATAACTGATACTTCCAAAGACAAAAGTAGGCCACTAGTCTTCTAAATCAAACTTTGTCTGATGTGCTATCTCCAATGAGTTTTCCATTTTATTTCTAGTTTCTGTATTTTATTTGTTTGTAGTATTTTATTCCATGCACTGTGCACATAGTAGAAACAACAAATATTTGTTGAATGAATGATATTTTTCCAATTGTTTTGTTAGAAAACTTATATTGCATATTTTTATTTTTCCTAGATTTTGCTTGAAGCCTACCTGTTTGTCATAAACCAGATACCTAACTGTAGTAGTGTATGTCCAATACCAGAATTTGAAAATTTTGAGGGGCCTCAGCATTACCTAGTTGCAACCCATCTTTTGTAAGGTGAGGAAATTAAAGTTCTAAAGAAATGATTTCTCTTACCTGGAGTCACAGAATGAGGTAACTACAAAGTCAAGATTATGATCCATTTCTTTAGAGTGCTAGTCCGAGAGTCAGAGGACTCAGAATTTCATCTCTTCTGCTTGATACTACCATGACTTTGGAAAATCTACTTTATTTTTTTGGGCTGAAATTTCCTCATCTCTAAAATTAAGCGTCAGGCTAGATGACCTCAATTGTCCCTGCCAGCTTTAAATCTATGATATTTTGGTGACCTATAGAACACATTTTTCCATTAATCCCAAGGATGTCTACAGCCATTTTATTAATTTATTTTCAAATTCTTAATAAAGAACTTTATAACTTGCAAATGAATTTGATTTTTAAAAACATAAATTAATATATTTTTTTAAAAGGCAGAGGAGACAAACAAAAGGAGGGAGTGATTCTTTAATGAGTTTGGGTCACAGGGAAGATAATTTTTCAAGAGTTATTAAAGAAAAAAGGTATAAAAACATTTCACTTGAATTTATAAATTTTACTGGATATTGCATAAAGATGGATAAGCCTTAAAGTAATAAGGGAGAGAAACAAAGATTTTTTTTTCTTTATAGCTACAAACATGTAGTACTTTAGATTTTAGACTTTTTGTAACTCAGAACTCCTGAATTCAAACAAGCTATCATCATCTTTAGCATTTCTTAGTAAGAAGGATAACAGTAAAGCCCTACACACTCTAGCTTCAATCCATCTTTCTAGCTTTGCCAGAAACCATTTCCCATTTCACACTATGATCCAAGGACAGTGGCCTTCTTTTTCCTCTTTTCTCTATGCCTTTGCACTGGACATTCCTTCTGCTTGGAATGGATGCCCTCCTTATCTCCACCTCACTGAATCCCTTTCTTATCCTTTAAAATGAAGCTCAAATATCATCTTCTATATGAAACTTTTAATGAACTTCTAATTGCTAGTGTCCTTTCTTCAAAAGTATCTTGTATTTAGCTACTATTCATTTTCTTTATATTCATTCCTAAAATTATGTTTTATATATATAGATAAATAGATGCTATGTGTGTAGATATATGCATGTATATATGTACAGATATGTGTATGTACATATATATGTGTGTGTGTGTGTATATATATATACATATATATGTATATATATATATGTATATGTATGTATATATATATATATATATATATATATATATATATATATATATATATATATATATATATATATATATATATATAGTGTATATATTGAGATCTGTCACCCTACCATGAAATTTTATTGCTGTTTCCATGAACATGAAATTATTGGGATCTGCAACTCTCTAGACTCTTGGGTCTCTTTCTTAAGACTGATTATTAAGTTTCTTGTTTTCTAACTAGCAAGCTCTGATTCCTCCCTGATAGTATTGGTTCACTTTGCTTATTCAGCTTTCTGCTCCAAAGTAGCCAATGCTAGGATTTAAGGGTTCTTCATTGTTAAGGATGGCAATGTGGTTGATTGTTATTCTTTCTGTAAGGCATTAAACAGAGGATGCTTCTTGACTTGGGGATATTTCTTGGTAAGAGTACATATTTTTTGAACTGGTTGGCACATATGAATTTTTAAGGATAAGGTAGGTGGATGAATTAAGAAGTGCTGCTCATAAGGTTGCTTTAAATCCAGTGCCTATTTGTCTAGGGTAATTAGATAGCTCAATGGATAGAGTCCTGGGCCTGGAGTTAGGAAGACCTAGAGTCAGTTCATATATTGCCTCAGAAACATGCTAGCTATGTGACTTTGACCAAGTCACTTAATCTCTGATTTCCTTAGTTTTCTCATCTGTATAGGGATAGTAACAGCAGTTCTCTCATAGAGCTGTTACAAAGATCAAATGAAATAATAATTGTAAACTGCTTAGCAAAGTGCCTGCCACATAACAAGCACTATATAAATTATATACATATATATGTGAATGTGTGTGTATGTATGCGTGTGTCTTGTTTACCCACCCTCCCATTAGAACATAAGTTCATTGTGAAGGAAATAATTTGATTGTTTGTACTTATAACCTTAGTGCCTTGCCTTGCACATAGCAGACACCTAATAAATACTTTGGTGATCAATCCACCGATTACTGAATACTTATTATGTGCCTAATATCCCTCATGATGAGAATATGGAGTTCAAAAGCAGTATGAAAGAAGATTCTTACCCAAACAAGCTTGTAATCTTGTTTGTGAGACAGTCCACACATAGAAGGAACAATTACTGAATGAAATAGCACTTTATATCATCATCATATAGAGCAACACAACAATTTTACACAAAATTATGAAGATGAATATATGAACTAAATAGATGATAATTTTATCCACTTTCTAGAATCATGGCACTTTAATTTAACCTATTAATAGAAAGGATAACAAATGAACAAAGGGATAAACTAAAATAATCAAACACAATGTCAGAACTGGGAATTCCCAAGTACAATTCTGACAGTATCAAGGTCTAAATAACTTCTCTCAGATCAAAATTCCTTGAGAAAAATTCCAGAAAGTAACAAATCCATAGGAAAAGTGAAGAGCGTAAGAGCTCTCTGTCAAGACAGTAATTTCTTAAATATTTCAATGATAATAAGACTTTATAAGACTGTCTGCATAAATATATGTTGCCCAATCACAATCGCCCTCCTGGAAAATTACAGAGGCATATCAAGAAGCACATCTGTCTCTGGCAAATCTAGATAGATCTACTGCGTTAATTTTATCACGGGAATGCTATCTCCTTCACTTGAAAAGACATTTGAGCTGTGCATTAATATTTTATATATGCAGGCAGCAGGTAAGGCAAAAAGAATGAGAAATTATGTACTTGATAAAGCCAACTAAAGTGAAAGAGTTGATTTGGTTTTAAAAGATGGAAACAAAACTAAATTAAACAATAAGGAGAGGATATTTTGTTTGATTAATATTATTGTCCAACTCTCTACTTCACGTTGCTTATAAATATGTAGATTAAAATTCCAGTAGAATTGCTGTGCCTTGAAGGCAGGAGCTATTGTTTTTGTCTGTTTTCTTAATGCCTGCAACATACAACATACTTAATAAATGCTTGCTCAATTAAATTAAATGGAACATATGAGCCATTTTCACCCATGTACCTTAGCGACAAACTAATCAAACTAAACTTATTTGAAAATTGGATAATTAGTGACCTGTCAGTATCAGGGAATGATTATTAGATATCTAGTAACTTATATGACATATTTAGTGACTAGAAAGGAAAAGTAGTGTTGGATTTGGCAGTAGGCTTGCAGTCACAAAGTACTCAGAGCAAGGGTCACTTCACACACTTTCTAAGTATGTGATGCTGGAGAAATCACTTCACTGGGGTGTTCCTCATTTTCCTTATCCATAAAATGAGGGAGTCAGACTCAGTTGCCTTTATAATCCCTTCTGGCTCTAAATCTATGAAACTATTTTCATTTAAACACATACGACCTTGAGACAATTCAAAGAAATATGAGCATATGCACTCCCATTAAGCCTGAAAAACTCAGCAACTCAATTAAATTATACAAACATTTCTGGAGGATATACTATTTGTATAAGGCACTATGCTAGATCCTGCCCTAAAAGGATGAATAAGGCACATTCTCTGTCTTTATGGTGCTTCATATGCTAGCACGAATTTAAAACATAAACAAATGTAACTATTGTATGATGTTGAAAGAGATGTAACATCAAACCATAGGAATTTGTACAAAAGAATTATAGAGGGGAGGGTGGAAATGTTTCTTTTGAGAGGATCAAGGAAGATTGCATGGATAAGGTAGCATTTAAGCTGGGCCTTAAAGGATGATTATCGTTTCAACAAATAGAAATGTAGGGGAGGGGGAGGATTCCAGAATATTTAGGTTTTATTCTTCCTTCATCCACTTGGACACATCATTAAACTTCTCTGGGGTTCAGTTGTTGTATCTCTAAAATTGGACCTACAATACCTTGGTTTCCTTAAGGGAGTAAAAGGTTCAGCTGGATGACATATTGAAGTTTCTTCTAGCTCTAAGATGTATGATTCTACTATAAGAAATGTCACAAAGTAATAGTCATGATTAATCACCAACAGTTTATTCCCCCCAGCTTGACATGTTCTCCATCCTTGCTGTCCCTATAACCTAGAAAGAACTCAAAGGGAAGGGGTTACTATAAAACTAAGCTTGCTAAAAAGAGGAAATTTAATTTATACACAATTCTAAGGGTAGAGTTCTGAATTGTATGGGGAGAAAAATTCAGAGGGATTAGAGACTTATGAAAAAAGTGTTTTTCAAAGACAATTATTCTTTCTTCACAGGAAAAGTGATAATATCCCCTCACATTACTTTCAGGTTTGCAAAATAATTTCCTTACATCAACCCTTTGAAGTAGGAATTATTATTCACATTTCATAGATGTGAAAATAAGGCACTAAGCATGTGTCACTTCCCCATAGTCATATGAGTCACAATTAATCAGTCAATCAATAAATCAGACAAGTATTTATTAAGTGCCTGTTATGTACCAAGTACTCTGCAAGGCCTCAGGAAGTGTCTGAGGCAGGAAATGGATTTTTCTCCTGATACATTTTACTCTCCTGTAGAATGTGAACTGTTTGAGGACAGGGACCATATTCATCTTTCTTTTTATTTCCAGGGTTTGGTACAATGCCTGACTGTAATACAGACTCCATAAATTATCTCGATTGATTGATTAACTGATTATATGTATGGCACTCTTTTGTCTATATGCCTTGCTCCTCAAAAATGGTTGTTTTATTTCATTTAAAAAAATCTTCACCATAATGTCTCCACCTCAATCTTCTAAACAAAACTTCTCTGAGAAAATTGTTTTGGGAACTTTTAATAAAGTGTTTTTTTTGAGAAAATGCCTTAGGACTATATCAATTACTCTCTTTCTGCCAGTGACAATACAGAATGAGGGCACATAAGTTCTAAAACTGGGTATATTTTCATTATTCTGCTCACTGTCCTTTATAATCTATGTATGTCTTGTCTTCATTCCTTATATTAAACACGCACACACATACACACACATTAGTGTCAGATGCAAAAAAAAAAATGTATAACTCCTTGTATTTGCTTTATTTGACCCTACAGGTTAAAACAAAGATCTGGGTTCAGGAACTTTTAGAAAATTCAGGAAGCTAATACAATTGAGAGCTTTATTATTCTGCTGCACAGCAAGCATGAAAAATAAAAGTACATACGCTCACTACAAGGCAAGATAGACAGAGGCTTGTCCCCACAGATGCAAGAAACTCATCCAGTGCTAGTGTGAGGAAAAATACATTGTAGAGGGAATATGCTCAAAGTTGGGATTCAGGTGGCAAAACTATGTACCGTAAGAATGGGTAGGGTTTAGAACTGCTAATCAGTATCAAATATGGGAGGGGACATTGCCAATCAGGGCCAGATGTAATGGAAAAGTTCTTGGGTAACATTGATAGTAGGTATCAGGACCACAAACTGGGGAAGGGGACTAATGCTGATTAAGGCAGAAGAAGAGAGAATTGTCTCAGACCTCTGCAACCATTCAAGAATTTCATCCAGTCAAAAATTGGAAGTCTTATTGGCCTCACACAGAGTTAATACCGGAAAAGTACAAATTGTGTTTGCCTCTATGGTTATTTTTTTTGTGGGCATTAGGACCACTTAACTAAAATTATTCCATACTAAAAGTCCTATCATTGCAAGTATAACATCAAACTACAAGTATAACATCAAACATTATAAAGTTTAGAATTTTCACAGTAATCCAGTGGAAAACAGTTAAATATGTTAAGCAAATTCCCCAAATGAATAAATGCAACTCCAAATAACTCTAAAATAATGTGACAAAATCAACAATTATATTTTAAACATCATTTACAATGGCTTATAATACATTATTAAACTATATTTCATTAGGTTTGTTCTGGAAGTGAAAATGTAATGTCTAGATTACCTAAATTGATAAGCTTTGCCTCAACTGTAATTTTATGACAGCCAAATTTAAGGTTATGCAGTACCTAATGCATAAATGTATTACTAGCATGAAGTCACACATCTATTCACTAATTAATTACTCTTCACTCATCTCTTTTTACTTAAAAATTAATCAAGAAACAATAAAAGTTTGAATATTAAATAATTTGGAATAATAACTAAAGAAGGCATCTTACCAAACTATTTTTATGAAACAAATATGATACTAATACCTAAACCAGGAAGAGTAAAAACAGAAAAGAAAATTATAGGCCAATATAATTAATTAATATGGATGCAAAAATCCTAAATATAATACTAGCTAAAAGATTATAACAATGTATTACAAAAATTTTACATTATGGCAAAGTGGGATTTATATCAGGAATGCAGGGATGGTTTAAGATAAGGAAAACTAGTAACATGATTGACTATAGCAACAATAAAACTAAAAAAAATAATTTCATTATATCACTAGATGCAGAAAAAAGCTTTTGATAAAGTACAGTACTGTTTTTGATTAAAAACACTTGAAAGTATAGGTATAAATGGAGTTTTTCCTTTCATTGGTAAAAACATATTTATCTAAAACCATCAGCAAGTATTATTTGTAACAGGCATAAGTTAGAAGTCTTCCTAGTAAGATCAGGTATGAAATAAGATGTCCACGGTCACCGATATTATTCAATATTAGAAATCCTAGCAATAGCAATTAAGAAAACACAAATAAAGAAATAGAAGGAATCAGAATAGGGAATGAGGTAATGAAACTATCTCTTTTTTGCAGATGATACGATGATATGCTAGGGAAATCCCAAAGACTCAACTAAAAAGTCAGTTGAAACAATAATACTAGCAAAATAGCAGGATATAAAGTAAACCACATAAATCATCAGCATTCCTATATATCACCAAGAAATCCCTTCAAGAAGAGATTGCAAGAGATACCCCATTTAAAATAACTTGAGGCAGTATAAAATACCTGGCAGTATATCTGCAAAAAACAAACCCAGGAATTATATAAACAAAATTATATATAAAAAACCTTTTTATACAAATAAAATAAGATTTAAATAATTTGAGAAAAATTAATTGTTCATGGATAGATAGGGCTAACATAATGAAAATGTTTTGCTTAAAGTAATTTACATATTCATTGCCATACCAATTAAATTACCAAAAATTATTTTATTGAATTAAAACAAATAATAAAATTCACTTGGAAGAAGAAAAAGTCAAGAATATAAAGGGAACAAATAAAAAAAAGTGAAGAGATTTAGCAGTACTAGATCTTAAGCTATCTGTTATTGGCTAAAAATAGAAAAGTAGATCATTGGAATAGAGTAGAATTTGTAGCAGTAAGTAAGTATAGTAACTTTGTATTTGATGTGTGTAAAGACAAGATTTGGGAATAAGAATTAATTATGTAGTAAATTTTTTTTTGGCAAAACTGGAAAGCACTATGGCAGAATTTTGGGCATGGACCAATATCTTACACCATTTACAAAGATAAGGTCAAAATGGATACGTGACTGAGATATAAAGAGAGATATTATGATAAAATCTGAAGAACATGGAACATATTTGTCATACTTATGGATAGGTGAGCAATTTATGAATAAACAAGAGATAGAGAGCAGAGTGAGGTCTCAAATGGATAATTTTCATTATAAATTAAAAATAAGCATTTGTGCAAATAAAACAAATGTAGACAAGATCAGAAGGAAAGCAAAAGTTGGGGGAGGGGGATTTATAGACACTTTCTCAGATACAAGACTTATGTCTCAAATACATAAAGAATTTTGTGAAATTTGTAAGAATACAAGTCATTCTCCAATTGATAAATGGTCAGAGGATATGAACAGGCAGTTTTCCAATGAAATTAAAATAATTTATAATTATATGAAAAAATGTACAAATCATTATTGATTAGAGAAATGCACATTAAAACAACTTTGAAATATCATTTTACACCTGTCAGAATGGCTAAAATGATTGGAAAGGAAAGTGACAAATGCTGGAGGATATATGGAAAAATTGGGATATTAATTCATTGTTGGTAGAATTGTGAACTGACCCAACCATTTGGGAGAGGAATCTGGAATTATGTCTGAAGAATTATTAAATAGCTTATATCCTTTGAACTAACAATACCACTGCTAGGTCTACCTGTAAAGTTGATTAGAGGAAAAGAAAAAGAACTAACATGGTCTAAAATATTTATAGCTGTTCTTCTTGTGGTGGAAAAGACATGGAAATTGCAGGGATGTCCATCAATTGAGGAATGGCTGAACAAATTGTGATATATAGTTGTGATGGAATAATAATGTGCTATTAGAAATGATGAGCTCAATGATCTTAGAAAAACAGGGATAGACTTACATGAAATAATAAAAAGCAAAATGACCAGAACCAAGAGACTGTTGTATACAGTAACAGCAACATTGTTTTAAGAACAATTTTGAGTCACTAATTTTCACTATTATAAATACCCAAATTAACTACAATGGACATATGAAGGAAGACGGTAACTGAATCCAAAGAAATAACTGATAAAGTGAAGTACGTATCGAATGCTTTTACGTACACACATATATACACATATTTGTGTCTAATGGTAGCCATCTGTAGGGTGGGAGACAAGGAAGAAAAAAAGGGAAAAATAAATTTACATGATAACTTTATTATATATTTAAAAGGAACAGCAAGTTGCACATAATAGATTTGCAGTTTTTTGTATAAACATTTTTATAGTATTACATATATAGTATTATATATATATTTATATGGTATTATAGTATGTCATGAAAATGCTTATTTTTTCCATAAACTACAAATAAAATAAATAAAAAGCCAATAAAATGATTAGTTTTTTTATTTTTATAATTACTACATGTACATATGTATAAATGTGATGATACCTGATTAAAGTGGACTATAAATACCATTTGTGAAATAAGTGCTTTAAGCACTGAACCACACTGTTCTGACATCTACACTTATTAGGACTGGGTAGCTGAAGTATCACTATTTCATGAAATGCCAAAGCCATGCCCAGCTACATGCTTCGCTATCCAAATTTTTCCATGTTCTCCTTAGCAGCACTACCTTTTATATTTTTCTCACTCTTTTCTATTTGTCATCTTCTGCAAGTAGAATCTAAACCCAATGAAGGTAAGCATTGTCTATTTAATTTGTATTTGTATCCCCAGTGTTTATATAGTACCTGGCACATAACAAGTGCTTAATATATATTTCACCTTTTAATATTCCTAATGACAAACCATGTTATAGATTTTGACAAGGAAAACATGTGCACATAGTGTACTTTTCAGTGATATTATATCTCATAGTAAGTAAAATAATGAAGTCACACGCATTGTTTTCTTCATGGATTAGAAATGAGGCAACCAACTTCAGCCCTGATCAACGGGTCAAAATCCAGACTTCTTCCCAGGAATAGCAGAATTTCCAAGTCGTTAGGAACAGTCCATGGAGATGCCCTGCTGACTCAGGATTTATGTAATTGAATAGGAATTTCATTCTGCCTAGAGATATTATTTATGATAACCAAATATTCTTAAAACCTTACAGGACTTTTTAATTAAATTCATACTAAGTCCTACTTTTCTTCCTCTACCCCTCCAAACTTATTGCATCAAAAATGACATTTAAGGTCTGTGTTTAAAAGAAAAAGTTTAACATCTTTTTTTTTAAAAAAAAAAGGAAAATCACATTACACTACACTCCTACACTATGAATGTGAAACATTTACCCACAATTTAATTAAGCAAGCAATCTTATCCCAAACACATACAGAGACAGACACATTCTTCAGAAAATAATAATTTCTGGTTTAAATTTGGAAAGGGATTTCTCAACATTATATCTTACCAACAAGAGAAAGAGAGCTTAGAAAAAAGAAAGTGGTCTTCAATTATCAAAAGCGGACAGATTTTTACACTTTGAACTTCCTACTGTTTAAATGGAACAGAATTATAAATCTTAAACCTGGGAAAAATATTAAAAACCACTGAATAAAAATCCATCATTTTAGGAATGTAATACTTACAGGGGTGGGGAACCTGAAGCCTCAAGGCCACATGTGGACCTCAAGTGTGTCCCCTTTAATAAAAGGATTTGTTCTGTGAAGTTTGTATTCAATCAAAGAACCTCACTTTAGGACCTAGAGGGCCACATGTGACCTTGAGGCTACAGGTTTCCCATACCTGTGACCTAGAGTATAAGGACTCACAGGTAAAATAGTCCCTAATTCTAAAATGTGGTTTCAGAGGGAAAACTGGAGCTGTGGTTTCTGATATATTTACTGGTTTTATTTACTAACCTTCTTTCTTAACAATAATCTCTTCTAATTTAAAAATGATATAAAAGACAGCTTAGATTAAGAAAAATAAAGAGAGCATCAGTGTGGCATGTTGAATATAGAGCTGGGATTGGAGTCAAGAACTGGATTCTAAAACATTTCTTAAGTCTATTAGATAGATGATTGTGACTCAAGATGGTAGAGAAAATTCTCACAGAAAAGACTCTATGATAAAATTGCACATTGTCTAATTAATCAAAGAGTAAAAAAATTCTTACCAGGAAGTTTTTTTTTTAAAGGAAGACAATTTTTAGGAAAGGACAGGAATATTTTAAAACATAATTTTAAAGGGGAAAAATAAAAGAAATTCATCAGTTACAATTAGTAGTGAGATTCTAATCTAACATAGAGACTTTTAAAATCTATGTTATGTTGATATTTAGAAAATACATAATTTCTGTATCTTCAAAACTATCACTAGCATAATGTCTTCATAAATTCTGTTTAGCTGCAAACTAAAGTAAACATCAGACTATAAGGTTATTTATTTTTAAAGGCCTGCTCTCAGGTGAGTTCACCAATTCATCAACATTCTTCTTGTTAACAAAAATGAATTTGATATTAAGAAGCAAAATATATATTTTGTGAGGTCATGAAGTAAAACCTCCAGAACTACAAAATATGGTGAAGTTTTCCAGACTCACTTTTATTAAAACATTCCTTTTAGAAGTTAGAGGGATAAAGGTTACTCTTTGTCACTTGAACACAGAGTAAAGTAGTCTTTCAAATTGAATTACTTTCCTTTGATGTTCAGAAAAAGGGATATTTTCTTCAGTGTCAGGGGCCTTGGTTCTCACTCCTGGTTCTGCTGTTAATTAGCTGTGTGATCGTGGGCAAACCACTTAATCTATGAGCCCTAGTTTCTTCATTTGCCAAATAATTTTATTAGACTAGATGTTTTTTGAGTACCCTTCCAGCTCTAATATTCTATACTTTGATAACTGTAGAATTATATAATGAACTCAATTTCATCATTGTGGGTTCTTTCCATTAATACAAAGCAGAATATATTATTTTCTTTTCATCTTGTATAATTTGTAGTGCAACCCTTCTGTTGATGCTTTGTAGATGGGATACTCAAGTCACCGAAGATTTTCCTCTGGTCCTATTCTTCAGTGTAGAGAACTCCTTCCTGTAGTCCTCCTTAGATTTAGGAGATAATTCTCAAGAATTTCCTGAAGCGCACAGTGTTTAAGTGATTCCTCCAGAGACAATCAGTTACTAAGACACTGAAATGGAACTTTAAGCCGTGTCTTCCTGACTGCAAGACTAGCACTTAATCCACTCTACTACTTGCTTGTACTACTTTTGAAAAAAAAATTTTAAAAAAAGCCTATTATTCTATTAATAGTATTGCATTTTAAAACTGCTTCGTTTTCAGGAGCAAGAAAAAAAAATGTGGTGTTTATTAAGGATGGCGAAAGTAGTTGAATAACTTAACATTATACATACAATGATCCTTAAGCAATTTCCCTTCCTATTATATATTTTAACTCAGAATGGTATCCACTGAAACTTAAAATAATGGGAAAATGTACATAGCCAAACTATTTCTTAAAGGAGAGGAAATAATTAAAAGTGTAGACCTCAAGTCTATTTGAAGTTTTTTTTTAATGCTGAAACAAACATACTTTGTGTGGATGTGTGTGATTTCATATAATCAGCCGAATATTCTAATCTAAATATGTAATTAAATATATAACATGCTTAAACATGGACTTCTGCCATTTGCAGTCTTGAATGAAATGCAACAGAGGTATAAGAATAAAAAAAGAAACAGAATTCAAAAAAAAAGATTGTAGTTAACATTAGAAACTTCATTTAAACATTTTCATTAATAGACTCTAACACCAGTACGAAATAGTCTGATGCAAATTGAATTGACAATAAATCTATTTAATAAAATATATTAAAATTACAATCTTGGCAATAGTTACATGAAATTTGCACATACGTTATTCGTTTCCTAAGCATGTTGTTAGAGTGAAGGCTAATTGCAAAAAAATTCTTTTATATTTTCTTTTTAAGAATATAAAAGTTTGTAGCAAATACATAATGTAAAGAAGCTTTAATTAAAGAGAAAAGACAAAATGGCATATTTCTATAAAAGTGATCATCACAGAACAAGGTCACAAACTAACTTGACAATATATTAATATTCCTAGCCATAACTGAAGTGAAAAATCACTCTTGCAACCAATAGAGCATTCTGTTTCTTTTTAAGTTTAAGCAAATGTAATTGGTAATGCCAAAACTCTGATATGGAGAAACGTAGATTAGCCTTTTTTATTATTAGAAATTCCAGTAATAAAGTGCATGGATAATATATTGCATTTTCTCTATCAGGAGTCATAATATTTCAGAGAGACTTATAAAATGAATCGTAGACTATAGCAAGGATGATTGAGAAAAATACACAATCCTATTTCTTTTTATTAGTATCCTAATATATATTTTGCCATTCACCTGCATCTCTAATGAAATGTTATATATCTCCTAAGTGAAAAACAGGGAGTAAAAATATACTACAGATTAATAACAACTAATATGTGAGTTATGTGGATCCTAATATTTTTATTTCAAAATATCAGAACTATTTTGCTTAAAAAATCTCCATTAATATTTATCATACTTTGAAAAGTTTCCCATATTCACAAGTTCACTTCCACAACATCAATTTAATAGCTTTTACAGTAAAGAAGGCAATTATTATAGCTATAATCTGTTATATCTTGCCTTAGTTACATTGTAAAAACATCAATGTTAGCCAGCTGATGGTTTATGACAGAGTATAACCTTGCAGGGAGGAAATGATACTTCATTGCAATCATTACCTTTGTTCCTTAGTTCTTTCCCTTTCTCCACCTGCTCACTTCTGAATCTCCTGTAGTCTGATTTTCACATACCTCATTTTCCACTGTACTGAATAAACCACCAGATCTACAGCCTTTCATATCATTGGCCACTACTTGTGACATTCTCATGATACTAGCTCCTTGTTCTTCTCTTACATAGTTTCTCTTTCTCCTTTCATGTGTCCCCTTCTTTGTACCTTTTATGTGTCACGTAGCCCAAGTTTTCATTCTTGGTCCTCCTCTCTACATACTGTCTTTTGATAATCTTATCTACTACTCCCATGACTTCAAATCCCATTTAACTGCCACCTCCCTAATTTCTTTCTTCATCCTTGGGTCCTCTCTCTTTGGAGCTTGTACCCCAGATTTTGTACTCATTGATGGACATCTTCCACTTACAGACCTGTCAGTCAGCACTTCAAATTCCTTATTACTAAAATTAAAAACTTCATCCTCTCGGTTTTTGATAATAACATTTTTATAACATATTAAAGTTTTTATAAAGTCATTTCTCATCTCTGGATCTTTATGACTGATTTTCTACAAACTCACCAATAAATTGGAGTATCTTTTTTCCAAAATTACTAATGACCTCTTAATTTCTATGAGTCAAATTTAATGTGTTCAAAAAATAATAAAACAAAACATCATCTTATTCCCTAAGTCCAACACTCTTCAACCTTCTATATTTTTTCTTAAGGGAACTACTATCCTTCAGTCTAATCAGTCAGCTTACAACATTCTCAATTCACCTGTTCCCCTTTTTTCCTTATTTCCAACCCTTTGTCAAGCCCTGTCAATCATACTTTCACAACACCTTTCATAATCACTTCTGTTCATTCTCATGGTCACTGCCTTGCTTTAGGCCCTCATTAATTCTGGATGAATACAAAAGCTTCCTAATTGGACTCACTGTCTTGCAGTTTCTCTCCTCTTCAGGCATCTTCCATAAAACTGCCAAAATAATCTCCCAAAAGCACAGTTCTGAACTTGTTCACTCCTACTCAAGACTTTGATAGCTTCCTATTGCTATTAGCATAAAACACAAACTGTTTAGTATTAAAAACCTTTTGCAAATTGCCCCAACCTACTTTGAGCTTTATTTTGTATTCTTTCCCTTCAGAGTCTATATTCTAGCTAAATTTACTTATTTTTCTGTGCCTTGAGCAAACCAGTCCCTCTCCCACTTCTTTGTATAGGTTGTCTCCCTACCACTATACTAGGGATCATCTTATGAAGCATATCTTGGTATGGACCCATATTCTGGGCCTCTTCTAATGAAGGATATTTTTAGCAAGTGGTTCCATAGCTGGAGGCTGTACAAAAAGAATACTGGTGCCTAAAACAAGAAGAATTGCTCACTTATAAGGATAGAGGAGCAATGACTTCAGCTTCTTTTGAAGTGGCTTCTTTGATGAGGAGAAGGGTATACAACAATCAATCAGGAGGTGCTATTTGCTCATATCTTTCATTGCAAGAGCCAATAGATTCTCAAAGAAGTAGCCCCCACTTTGCTTTGAAAGTCCTTTATTATTCAACTGCTTAGAATTATTTGCTTTCTTCAAAGGCAAGGGTCTTGAAGTCATCTCCTCTTACAAGTCTTTCAGGATCCTCCTAGTGTTTATGTCTTGTTTATTTTTTTATTCCTCAAGTGACCCTGTCTTTATTTATCCATGTACATTCAACATTGTCCTAATTCTATGAAGTCAGGGACTATAGTTCTGTTAGGTTTTAGTTTCCCCAATACAAGTTAAAAGCATACATAAAATGGGTACCTAACACATAAGTATTGATTAGGATTGTATTGAATTTTAAGTCACAGAAACAGAGAGCTGAATTTTTATCTGCTTGCTATGTAATTGCTTCAGGTCTCCATATCCCCTACTTCTCTCCAACTAGTTGTGTGTTCCTGCCTTTTGCCCCAGAAAAAATATATATCTTATAAGGTTTCAATAAAATTGTAAAATAAACATCAAAAATGTATCATGATTTTTTTTCTGTAGTTTTTTGTAGTTTTGACTTATGGTATGGATTTGTTATAGACATTTCCTTTTTTCATATATACTCATTCCAAACAAGTGTCTGGCTCCCAGTGCAAAATTCCAAGAAAACATTGTCATAAAATGAGCATTTTTATACATTTTTAAATCAAGAAATACATATTTTTGCATGTTAGACCTGAAATAACTAAAGAAGCTGTATTAAAATTACAGTGGCAATAGAGTAAAGAGAATTACAAAAAATACTAAAACTAGGAAAAAATGTATATAAGGGACTATACCTGAGCCAGGGATATAGCACACATTTATCTGGGAAAATACAAATGTTTCCATTAGAATGCAGAACACATAGCTTGCTTATTGTATGTACTAGCTGTAAGTAGAGAAGGGAAGGTGATTGAGAGTATTTACTTCATATTGAATAGAACCTGTGATGCCCTTATTCCAGTTTTTTGTTTATAATTAGAAGGGTTGTAGTAATCTGGGGTGTTTGCGTCATATTTTAAATTTATTATAAGAATCTATCATTTTAAATTGTGTGTGTGTGTTTGTGTGTGTGTGTGTGTGTGTGTGAAAGGATTAGTTTGAAGTAAGGCTTCCACAACAGAACAAGGTAATTCTGAGGACTTCCAATATCATGTGGATAGTCCCTCAACCAATCAGAAAATGCCTCAAACATTCCACAAACAACTAGTTCCTTAAGAAAGAGTCCTGGAGGCTAAAACGGTTGCAACCTGCCTGGGTCAAGGATGGAGCCTTGACAGGGCAAAGGCTTTTCTCCACTGTGCTTGCTTAATAAGCTTATTGAATATTAACTGGCACACCCCAAGGGTGGAGATAGTCTCCATTTTTAACATGGGATCCATGAAATGGGCAGAGTTAACAGAATATGGAAGAACATGGGATGGGCTGTCCAGGAAGAGTGTAACTCAGATGAACTAGACCAATCCTAGCCCTAGTGGGTGAAGTATGGATCTTACCAACTATTTAAAAGTTCATTGTACACTGAACAAGTGCTCACATGTTACTAGAGTGTGATGTGCACACTTCTCTTGCAAGAAGTGTAATAAAGACTTTCCTTCACTCCTGTAGTAGATTTTTGTTTCAGATCTTTCTAACATATGCTGGGAGCAAAAGGTCATAAAAGTCTGTTTTATATATTAAGTAGCTAAGATTTTTTTGTTTGTTTAGAATGCAGTTTAAATAAATCACAATTACAAGTTTATTCAGTAGAATATAGAAAATATTCTAGGTAAGGTTAATATAATTCTGAATATACTGTTATTCCTTTTTAAATTTTTATTTTTTATTTAAATATTTTATTTAAAAATTTTAAATTTTTATTTATTTCATTTTTAATTAATGGAATAAAATAAATAAAATAAGCATTTCCATCTGGAATAAACAGATGATTGCATATGAAACTATAAGTTTATTATGTACACTTTGCTATATTCCTTTTAAATATATTCTATGAAACAAATTTCTTTTCTTTCCTTCTCCTACCCTGACATAGAAATTGCTACCATTAGACAGAAATGTATGTGTGTGTGTGTGTGTGTGTGTGTATGTGTGTATATACATATATTCATGTGAAATCAATCTATAAAGACTTCTATTAATTTTTTCTCTGGACACAGATAGTGTCTTTCTTCATATGTCCTTTATATTAAATTTGGGTATTTATAATATTTAAATGAATTATTTGCTAAAAGTTGTTCTTAGAACAATATTGCTATTACTGTATACAATGTTCTCTTGGTTCTGCTTATTTCACTTCATTATTTTGTGAGTCTATCCATGGTTTTCTAAGATCATTGAATTCATCATTTCTTATAGCACAGTAGTATTCCATCACAGTCATATACAAAAATTTGTTCACACATTCCCTAATTCTGAATATTTTAAATGGTAGGATCATCTCTAAATCAATGTGGACATTAACAAATTAGATGTTTGTTATTTGGTATTCAAAGTTATTATATATTGAGCCTATCCAGTAGGACTGATTTAATAAGCAAATTACCACTTTATTGAAAGCAATAGAAGAGAAAAATTAGTTTGAGAAGTGATTATCTGTCTAAGAAAGTGGTAGTGAAAAAGAGATTTGGACTTCTAGAGGATGGATTCAAACACAGAGATGACAGATTCCCCAGCCAGAAATGGAGTACAACTAGCAAAAGCTGGTACAAATGTATTTGTTGGGTTTCTTGCAAATTTAATGAACAGGTTTTTGTTGTTGTTGTTGTTTTAGAAGATAGAAGAGAGAGAGGATTTCCTATGTATCTTCCTGAAACAGACAAAGAACAAATATCATTTAAGACATCCGGAATTTCAAAGGAAACAAGATCCAAGAAAAAGCGAGTAGTGAAATCAGTGGCCTCAAAAAAGCAATTGCACAGAATTTAGACAACAAACAAGAAGACCTAGAAATCTTAACAAAAGGAGGCCAATTGTTCCTACTAGGTATCACTTAAATTTGGTGGGATGAAAAGCATTACTGGACCATGGCTCTGGATGAACTGGCAAAGTATATAGGTGAAGCATTTTACACTAAGAAATAAAACAGTCATAGAAAGAAAGGAACAATCTCAGGAGGGAAGTATGGCAGAATATTTGAGTGAAAGGAGTGAGAAATGGAAGTGATTTAGTCATTGAAGGATATGACAGAATACCTGGACCAAAAGAGAAGCAGAGAAGAAGTTTGGGAAATAGATAACAAGGCTACAGTAATGATATAAAGATATAAAGGATTTCTGTCTCTCTCCATGTATCTTTCTGTGTCTCACTCACTCTCTCTCTCTCTCTCTCTCTCTCTCTCTCTCTCTCTCTCTCTCTCTCATATTCTTTGTGGTGAATGTGTGTGTGTCTCATCTAATCCCATATAAAATATTTAATAAATCTTTACTAAATGAGTAAATCAGTGAATTACAAAACATTACTGGCAGACACAAGCAAATGTCATGGAAATATTACTTTTGCTTTCTAGGAACTGTTTTCTGTGATATAATTCCTGAATTCTTTCGGAAGAGTCTTTTGTGTCTTTTGCATCCTCAATGCTTGTATTCAGCCCAACTTTGACTCATACAGAAATTATTTACATATCCTTCATCTGTGCAGAAAAATAGCCAATCAAATTTCAGTACCAATGAATTGACTGTATTTCAGGAATTTAAGGTCTATGACTTTCTCTTAATGTTGGATGGTTTTCTACAAAATACATTTTAATTACACTTGAAATATTTCCAAGTCAGGTTCAGATCTTAATCTTTTAGATTGGATAGATTGAACCAAAGCATCATTCCACAAATGTGTAGCTTCGTCACAAATGGTTACCATGTTGTCATCAGTCGCCAAAAGGATATGCTGGCATTTTTCATAGAGGTTATACCCCCATCATCTTTTGTCACTGAGCTAACACAGATCAATGACAAGTTTTAGCTAAGACTGAATGGCAGTTCAATGACTAAGGGAGAATTAAGTTCATTGAAATTTCTTCAAGCTAAATGATTTTGTGAAAAGAATAATTATTAAAGGACTAGGAATAGGCATCAGAACTGAACCTGTGATTTAGTATGGAGGAGTTATGATTTGCTGATCAATTCACTGCCAAGAAGTATATGTCAGAGTCATGGCTTAATTTTTGACTACCAAGCCAACACTCTACTATGGTATTCCTTCTTTCCATTCTGACATGCATATAGAATCTACTTAAAGTTTCGCTGGGTGATTATATGAACATTTTTGATGATTCTTTCAACTGCTAGGTCTAGAACAGTTTTAAGGCAACAAGCAGAGCTACATAAGTACAAATTATTTAGGAATTATGTATCTTTCCCTTTCTCTTTTCCTTTTTTGCTTTCCTTCTTTCTTCAGCTATTTGTAAAGCTTCATCAGACAGCCATTTTGCTTTCTTGCTCTTCTTTTTCTTTAGGAAGTTTTTTGTTACTACCTCCTGTATAATATTGTGAACCTCTGTCCATAGTTCTTCAGGGACTCTATCTACCAGATCTATTCCCTTAAATCTGTTCATCACTTCTACTTCATATTCATAAGAGATGTTATTTAGGTCATACCTGTACAATCTGATGATTTTCCCTACTTTCTTCAATTTAAATCATAATTTTGCAAGAAGAAGCTCATGATCTGAGCCATAGTCAGTTTCACTTGGCTCGAAACTTAGCGTTAACAAAATAAAAAACAAACAAAAATTCCCCCCACAAATCCTAAGATCGTGACAACTGGTCCCATCACTTCCTGGCAAATAGAGAGAGAAGAAATGAAAGCAGTCAGATTTTATATTCCTGGGCTCAAAGATCACTGTAGATGGTGAATGTAGCTATAAAATTAAAAGATAATTGCTCATTGAAAAGACAACTATGACAAATCTGGAAGCACATTAATAAGCAGAGACATTATCTTTCTGACAAAGGTTCACATAGTCAAAGCTATAGTTTTTCCAGTAACAATGTATAGCTATGAGAGTTAGACTGCAAGGAAATCTCAGTGCTGCAGAATTAATGCTTTTAAATTGTGGTGTTGAAGAAGACTTTTGAGAATCCTTTGGATATCAAGGAGATCAAATCAGTCAATATTTTAATCAGTTAATTCAGACTATTCATTGGAAGGACAAATACTGAAGCTTAAGCTAAATAATTTGGCTACATAATGAGAAGACAGGACTCATTGGAAAAGACCCTAATTTTAAGAAAGATTGAAAGCAAAATTAGAAGGGGACAACAAAGAATGAAATGGAAGCAATGTGTCATGAAAGGAATGAACATTAGCTTGGACAGACTTTGGGAGATAGTAGAGGATAGATGGACCTGGAATGCTGTCATCTAATGGTCATGAAGAGTCAGATGCTACTGAATTAATTAAAAACAACATTAAGATTTTTTTTCCCAGGCAGCTATATGGCAAATGGATAGAGCACCAGGCCTGGAGTCAGGAAGACTTGAATTCAAATCAGGCCTCAGACTAGACATGACACTTATTAGCTCTGTGACACTGGACAAGTCTCTTAACCCCAATTGCCTCACAAAAAAATATTTATTTTTCCCCATCCTCTTGATGAAGGGGAATGCCACAAACACCATGCATTCAAATAGCACTTGCCTATCATGGTTTAAGATCAATACATTACCTCTCTCTTTTATAGGAGATATAAAAGTTCAGAGACTTTACCTTTATGGAATTGACATATTTAAAAAAGAAAAAAAACAATAATGCTAATTCTTTCACTTTGAGGGCTAAAAAGACCACCCATGGTATCCCCACAGCCTAGCACAGCCAGAATGGTGTACAACTTAAATTTAATAAAGATTTTTTTTAAAAAATCTTGAGCATTTTGTTACTACTATTGCAGTAATAACAATAAATAATTATGACAAAGATGAAAATGATAAAAATATGTAAAGCTATCTTTTTCATATAAAGATAAGTATACGTGATTTGCATCCTAAAACTTCATATTTTATATCCAAGTAATTTATAAGTCCTAATTATTTCTGTATGCTTCACCTTTCTATTTTTTTTTTTTGGAAGTCATATTCCTATTTGTTTCAGCTGGACCTTAAGATAGCACTTCTATTTTCATAAAATACTGACCTGCCCTTATGTGTGTCATAGGTCAATTCTACTGAAACCTTTGCAAAAGCAGAAGAATTAGGCCTTGTGTAAACAATGCATCACTAATATGAGACATGTTATTGGCTAACATTCAAAATGTCACTGAAAAGTTAGAAGTTCCATTTTTATGTAGCTAATACTGATATTACAAAATTGACCTTTTAGCATTATCTGATTAGTATTTATTAAATTACTTATACTGTCTCTAGTCAAACAATTTCTACCTTTTCCAGGTCTACTAGGTAGTATTTAAAATAACCAGTTCTGTATTTCAGCCATAAACACACACACACACACACACACACACACACACACACACACACACACACAGATTATGTCTATTTGAACTACCAAGTGAAAATCCACAATGTTACATAAAGTTTTCTCCATCCATTTAATTTGATGGTTTTACAGTAAACGTCCTCAGTGCTTTGTAATAGAATCACATGTTAGGAAATAATATCAGTGGAACTGAATGTTATAATAGGATAATGATTTCCTACTGCATTTCATCATTAGTATTTCAAGCTAACAACATCGATATTATGACAACATTTGCTTTTGAAATTATTTTATTAATTTGATTAAGCTTGATCTATTTTTTTCTGTTTTAAGTGAAAAAGAATATACTCCATAATGAGTTTAGAATTCAGGTACATGATAACCTGTTGGATAATCACTCTTTTTTGTAGACTTATTCACTGAAAAGTAATTTTTTGCTCATTGTTATGGAAATGAGAACAATTGTGTGTCATAAACAACCTTTTCTAGTTTGAGTATAAAGAAGCTTAAATAAGACAATTGTGGTATCCTATTGAGCCAAGTAATAGCTCTAGATCTTTACCATATACAAATGAATAAGGTGCTTCCAATTATTCTTGTGAAAATAAAATAAAAATATATAAATCATGTAAAGAATTCATAAAAGTCTTTGGAATCAGGTCTTTTTTTCCTAGTAATTATAGTAGGTTCCTTCGTTTACTTAATATAAATTTGGACTTAGTGAACAATAATAAACATAGAAAGAAAGAAATGTAGAATCTATCACCTACTGAAAGAAACTTCAGGGGATTTCATGATTCAGATCAAGAGCCTCCACGTGACAGTGAAAATACTGCTAACATACTGAAAGAAGGCATTGTCATCACAAACTATACCCATAATCACACAAGACTTGACAGCTTCTGCCTAAAACCAGAACTGATAATGGAATACATCATATTAATGGGTGAAAGATATAGGATTAAAACAAAAAAAGAAGTTTCTCTGAAAAGCTTAATATAAAGTTGGGATGGAGGAAAGTGAGAGAGAACAAAGATTCCCAATTCTTTCTAACCTGAGTTGAATACAAATTTTAAACTGCAAACACAATTCCAGAGAACTCAAGAGGGCAAATTCATCTGAGCATGTGGAAGGAGCTGTATGATGATGCATGTTGAACATTCTACCATGGAGAGAAGAAATAAGTGTCTTTAAGGATCATAATGTCTTCAAAGAGTATTGGCAGAGTTGAATAATTCAAAGAAGACAAAGATGGAGAGGCATTAATTTTATTTTGAGAGTCTTAAAAAGCAAAATAGAAGGTAGGGCAAAAAGAAGAATATAAGGGACAACATGTAGAAAGGAGGAAGAAGGGAATGAAACCTGCTGTTTCTCATAATTGGGGCTCATTTGAAGAACATATGAACAAAGGAAGGAGTAGGCTAAATGGGCATCAGAAAAACCTCACTGATTTATGAAATGTGCCAAGTCAGATTGAACATACACAAAAAGTTTTGTTTAGAAATATATTAAATTTAGGGCAGTGCAGTGGTTGCAACACTGGCCATGGAGTCAGGTCCTCAAATCTGGCCTCAGACATTTACTAACTGTGTGACCCTGGACAAGTCACTTAACCCTGATTGTATTAAAATATGATAAACCCAATAGGAAAACAACTATGAAAAAGGAGGGAATAATATTAAAACAGAGAAGTGTAGAGGAAAGGGGCTAGTTATAGCAAAACAAATTTCTTAATCTCAAAGTAGAGAAAGAGTAGGGGAAGAAAAGTACTAGAATCTAAGGAGGTACATTGGATTGCCTCTTAGACAACTAGGGAATAGCTGAAAAATTTGAGATATACTAATATACTGAAATGTTGTGGTTTCATAAACAATTGTGAAGGAAAGGATTTCAAAGAATCCTTGACAGTTTGAACCAACAGAAAATTAAGTGAGCAGAACAAAAGTCAGCAGAAGCAATATGAAAGGATTAGATAGTTTTACTTTTATTCAGTGTTTTTTAGTTTAATATGCAGCAACCCCCTTCCCCCTACAAAACTTATTCAGGCGTGTAACTCAGACTGTATTTGTTCCTTAGTGTTTGTTTTGTTTTGTTTTTGTTTTTGTTTTTTCCTAGCTATTTCATTCTGGACTTAAGCACTCTTGCCTCAGTTCTTATAGGACCACAACACACATTTGTATTACATCCCTACATTACCTGAGCATGCTTTCACTTTTGTATTCATTAAAAAAATAAATAAGGTCATGTGTTTTCCATGTATACACATTGGTCTCTTTAGGCAACTCTTGTTTTGTCTATCATCACAATCACATCTCATTATGTCTTCAGAATGCCATTCTTAACAGATTATCATTTCTTCTAGTCCAATTCAACCTGAGATGATTCCTTTTTTTGAACTCTCTAAAAATTATTCTTCCCAAATAGGTTTGTGCCATATTATGCTACTCTTTCTCTCTTTCTACATCACAAATTCTAAGATGGAGTGGTTCTAAAGTTCCTACAATTTTTAGTTTAGCAACCACTTTCTCTTTGATAGTGGCAATCAAATCCAGAATAGCACTCCTCTTTTATGTTGTTGTTATTCCCTCTCTCTTCTGAGGTATGAAACAATCATTAAGTCAAACCAATAATTCATTAGTTGTTTCATATTTGGCAGGGAATGAACTTCAAGCTATTGTTGGGTAATTGATATCCTTTACCATCTCTATATTGTGATTTTATGCCAGGCTTATGATTTCTTTCCCTGAATACCAATCTGTTGTCTCCGCTTATCCTGGTGGTCTATAGTATATTTCAGCAATCCCCAGCTCCATCTACTATCCCTGTATAGATCACAATGATATTGGAGATGCCCTGTGTCTATCTGTTTTACATGAGGATTTATGGCTTCCTAAGGATTCAGTCAGCTTGATCAGATAATTGAGTAGAAAGTTAAATGTTTCTATATTCCTAAGGCAATGGGCTTTGAGGGTTCCACTGATTTTATTTGTCCAGGGATGTATTGGAAAGAATTGAAAACAAAAAAGACAGTATCCCTTCAGTGATGGGAAAAAAAGGTTGCTTTCAAATTTCATCTATTACTGACATCTTAAGCACTTCAGCTAAAGTATTTTCCCTTTAATATGACAATAGTTATTGGAGAGAAGAGTAGGATGTCAGTGGCTTGCATATTATCCATATTAGATTTATCACTATTTCTATCAAGTTTTATAGCATTTTCTAAGCCTTTCCTATTTAAGTGTTTTGCGTTTCTAATCTTTACCTCCCTAAAGAAATTTTAAGTGTCCTGGGGACAATGATCATCTAACATAACCCTGAACTCTACATCATTAGGCATAAAGTAACCTATGAATAAATGTGTTTCTTATATTAATTAAAGGCAAGGTATTTTTATAATTGTAATTCTTCAAATAATATAAAAATCTATGAAGAATTGATATTTTTTTTAATTGCAAAAGAATTCTGATTGACTAGTTAGGACTACTGAATAAATGGGAAATGAACAGATTAACTTTCCATGAATATATTTTTATTTCTAATGCGCTATGATAAGTATTGCTCAATAAATACTTTGGGACAAATTGTCTGTCATCCTTTAATATATGCAGAAACTTTGGACTTTTAAAGATGACCACTTTGTTGTTGAAAATTTAAATTCAGTATACAGTCTGGGGATCAGGTTAAGGTAAGAAAAAAGTAAATAGATAGATGATCATATATTGGCCATGTAGAAAACGCTAATTAAAATTTTGATCCCCTTTTAGTCAATAACTTTTAATCTGTCTAACCATTTTAAAAGAATTTATTTAAAAAAATATTGAATGTGAAATATCTGTACTTCTCTAGGAAAAGGCTATCTATTGTGCTTTCTAATCATATATAAATTTTATCCATATACATCTTCTATGACATATAAGGATTATATTATTGAAGGAACATGAAAAATCAACAATTATACGAAGATGGAATGGAAGGGAACATATATCTACAACTCACATCTTAATGAACAGTATACTGAGCCTACTTCTATACACTGAATTTTAGGATGAGAAGGAAATAGAATAAGCATGCAGTAAGTATTTACTATGTTTTAGGCATTGTGATAAGGGTTTTATAAATATCATCCCACTTGATCCTGACAACCTGTGAGGTAGGTGCTATTATTCCCATTTTACATTTGAGGAAAGTGTCCTTTCCAGGGTCACACACAGATATGGACTCAGGTCTTCTTGACTCCAGGTCCAGCATTCTATCTACAGCTGCCTTAGAAAAATCAGACAATGTAAAGTCCAATTTTCGGGAAACCTCTTGGATGAAAAGTCATTTTGCCATAAAACGCAGTAAAATAATTGATGAGAATCAGGTGCCAAGAAAGCCTAAAATTTAAGAACAACTTTCGATTTATGTCAGATCTGATCATTTTGATACTCTGGCACCTGAGAAAATAATTCACTATAATGCTTTAGAAGTTAATCTTCATGCATAGAATCATGTATAGGATATTTAAAAACAGAGGAGAATGAAAATAATCTTCCAGGACCTAAAATTAAGAATACACTTCTAATGTCAAAAGCAAGTGGAATATTTTAAAGATGGGGACACGATTGCTGGATTTTACAGGACAACTTCATTTACATATCTACTCCCAGGTACAAAAAAAATGACTTGTGATTAACATTGTGACCATAGTGCCAGACCCTACTGTTTGGTTTAAACTTAACTATCTTGTATAAAATGGGATTCCAAAATTAAAGTCGAAGCCAAGTCTCAAGAATATTTCTGTTCTATCTTTGGTTTCATTACAATAATCAATTCTGAATGCATTTGGTAAGGAATCTTTTAGAAACATTTCCTTCCCATTTAATAATCTGTCATTAAATAGACTATGATGAATACAAAATGTATTTTAGGCACAAGTCAAAAAGGCTTTCATTTTTGCTTTATCTCCTGAAATTTTAATTTTAAAATTATAAGTGGTCCATGATCTTTAAAATTATTATTAAAATCTTGAAGAGATGACAGGTTTTAACACAATCCTTCTAAACTCTGTGAACAGATGATTTGATCTTCACAGAATAATAGATATCACTATGGGCTTGGATTGCAGATTAATATTATTTCTTTCTATAATGAGTCCACTGTGTAAAAAGGAAGTGATACATGCAATGCATCGTGACCTTAGTATGCCATTTTGTTTTATCTCACACACTGATCTTAAGGCTGCTCAGGCGTATGGAAAAGTTACTTAAGAGAAAGACACGAAGTGGGATACCTGATAATAAATGGTCTAGTGTCATTCTATTAAGGATTACAGGGTAAAGCTCGGCAGAGTTAGGTGTTTGAATCCATATATGTGTATATATGCATGCATGCATACATATGTACTTATATGTAGATATGTTTATTTTTAAATTTATTTTGATTTATCAATAATCACTTCTATATGCTTTTGAGTTTAAAAATTTTCTCCCCCTTCCTCCCCACCACCCTCCCCAAGATGGCACATTATCTGATATAAGCTATACATTTACATTCCTATTAAACATATTTTCACATTAGTGATGTTGTAAGTAAAAATTAAAACCAATAGGAGAAGCCATCAGAAAGAAGAAACAAAACTCAGCAGAAGAGAAAAACAAAGATAGTATTTCAAATTCCATAGTTCTTTCTTTGGATGTGGGTAGCATTTTCCATCATGAGGCCTCTGGAGATGTCTTAAATACTTGTATTGCTGGGAAGGGTTAAGTTTATCAATATTAGTCATCACACAACGTGGCTGTTATCGTGTACAATGTTCTCTTGGTTCTGCTCACTTCACTCTGCATTAGACCATACAAGTCTTTCCAAGTTTTTCTGAAGACAGCCTGTTTATCATTTCTCATACCACAATAGTATTCCATTACATTCATATACCGCAACTTACTCAGCCATTCCCCAATTGGTGGGCATCCTCTCAGTTTCCAAGTCTTTGCCACCACCAAAAGAGCTGCTATGAATATGGCTGTTTGTGTGGGTCCTTTTCCCATTTGTATGATCTTTGGGATATAGCCCTAGAAGTGTTTTTCCTGGGTCAAAGGGTATGTACATTTTTATAGCTCTTTGGACATAGTTCCAAATTGCTCTCCAAAAAGATTGGATCATTTCACAACTTCACCAACAATGCATTTGTGTTCCAATTTTCCCACATCTTCTCCAACATTTATCATTTTCCTGTTTTGTCATGTTGGCCAATCTGATACGTGTGATGTGGTACTTAAGAGTTCTTTTGATTTGCATTTCTCTAATCAATAGTGACTTAGAGCATTTTTTCATTTGACTATAGATGGCTTTAATTTCTTCATCTGAGAACTGTCTGTTCATATCCTTTGACAATTTATCAATTGGGGAATGGGTTGTATTCTTGTAAATTTGACATAATTCTCTATATATTTTAGAAATGAGGCCCTTATCAGAGAGACTGGATGTAAAAATTCTTTCCCAATTTTCAACCTTCTTTCTAATCTTAGTTGCATTGGCTTTGTTTGTGCAAAAACTTTTTAATTTAATGTAATTAAAATTATCCATTTTGCTTTTTGTAATGTTCTCTATCATGAATTATTCTGTTCTCCATAGATCTGATAGGTAAACTATTCCTTGCTTTCCCAGTTTGCTTATAGTATTAACCTTTATATCTAAGTAATGAACCCATTTTTACTTTATTTTGGTATATGGCGTGAGGTTTTGGTCTATGCCTAGTTTCTACCATACTCTTTTCCAGTTTTCCCAGCAGTTTTTTTTCAAAGAGTGAGTTCTTATTCCAAAATTTGGGGTCTTTGGGTTTCTCAAATAATAGATTACTATAGTCATTGACCACTGTGTCTTGCATATTTAGCCTGTTCCACTGATCCACCACTCTATTTCTTAGCCTGTACCAAGCAGTTTTGATGATTGCTGCTTTATAATACAATTTAAGATCTGGAATGGCTAGGCCACCTTCTCCTCATTTCTTTTCATTAGTTCCCTTGATATTCTGGATCTTTTGTTTTTCCAAATGAATCTTGTTACTATTGTTTCTAACTCTATAAAATAATTTTTTTTGGTAGTTTGATTGGTATGGCACTGAAGGAAGAGGTGAGACCAATTACAAGTGAGGGTATTACAATATTCTAGTAGTAACATGCATGTTATTTTTTTCCCCTTTTATTTCCTTTTTTTGTAGGGGGGGGCAATTGGGGTTAATGACTTGCCCAGGGTCACACAGCTACTAAGTGTCAAGTGTTTGGTCTGAGGCCAGATATGAACTTAGGTCATCCTGACTTCAGGGTCGGTTTTTTATCCACTGTGCTACCTAGCTGACCCCACCCCAACATGCATATTATTAAAACACTTTAGAAAACCTGCAAACTAGCAGCATAACTCATTTTGAATTAAGTGTAAAAAAGTACGTAAAAGGAATATAGCATTAGACTATAACACACACAGGCAAAATCTCTTTTTCTTATCCTCCTTCTCCTTTTCCTCTTTCGCCTGTTCTACTTCTTCCTCAGAAAGCTATTATAATGTTGTAACTGGCCAAGGAGTGCCTTGTCTTGGACAGGGAATTCTGCCTGATGTCTATCTCTATGGTGACTTCTCTGCTTATAAATGTGTGATAAGGTGAAATGGATGAACTCTGTCCTAATCCAGAATGTGCACAGATATTTGTATATTTTTTCCTGTCCACTGACCATATCATGAAGAAAAGCCTTTTAATTGGTTGCTGACCCAGAGCTGAGTATTCATGCAAAAAGTTCTAACAAAGGAACTTTACCTTTTCTTTCTTCCTTGCTATTCACAAAGTATGACAAATCACTGAGCTCCAGAGGATCTGGCATTGGCAAATGATATTGGGATAGCAATCACTGGTAATTAATAACTGGAAGAACATACTAGAAAGTGGGTTCAAGCCAATATAATTAAATAATCCCAATGTCTCTCAATGGAGTATCTCTAGAATCATGATGGGAAATAGAGTAGCAGATTGGCTTTAAGGATCTGACCTGTCAGCTTGTTTATGGTTGTAGCAGGTGAAGGAAGAGGTGGGACAAATTGCAAGTGAGGATATTACAATATTACAGTACTAACATGAATGTTATTTTTACTCATTGTCATATTATATAAAGACATATACCAACAATCACCGTTTTGCTTAAGATATACATTATGAAGAAGAAAGGAAGTGTTTGAATTGGATTATCGATAGAGAAAAGCATTAAAAAAAAACTGAGGATTTTTGGTGCCCTTCCATGGTTCCAATATTTTTTGGCAGAAAAGTTAGTTTCTTCTTTAAGAAAGCATAGATAATATTGTTCCTACCTACCTCTCCAAAATGAAAGTGACTGAAATACCTGCAAGTATAAATCAAGCTTTTCTGAAATATGGAGCAAAGAGATCCATTCTCAAAGGCAGAAAAATCTGAGTTCAAGTCTTGTTTTTAACACATACTAGCTAAGAGACCTTGAGCAATTAACTACTCAGAAGCTGTCTAAGATTAAATATTGAAGAATATATGTTAAATTTCCTTTTAAAAGAGTTTCCTATATAAATGAAATCCAGATCTAGGCTGGATCCATATTTTTCTATAGATCTTTATCACTCTTCTTTTAGGGTGTCAGTCTTTATATTTCTCATCATTATATGCCAAACACTGTGTAGTATGGTAGTGAGTTTTTGAGTTACAGCTTCAAAGATAAAGTTCAAGAAGCTAAGATTAATAAAAATCTTGCAAAACTGAACAGAAAAGGGGTTGGTTGATTTAGAAGAAAAGGCATGAAACATTTTTTTTATTGCCTACAAAACTGAAATACCATTATCTTTATTGCCAGTGTTCATAAAGGATTATCTAAAAACCACTAAAAATTTTGCTTTTATTTCACACTCTTCAATAATTATCCATTTGATAAAGTCAGAAAAGTATGTTAGAACTTTATTCACTGCCTTTATTTTTCTCTTATTTACAGCAGAGTATATCAGCAATTGTGTGTGTGTGTGTGTGTGTGTGTGTGTGTGTGTGTGTGTGTTTTAAAGGAAAAAAAAACTACAGCAGACCCAGTTCTCAGCATGGAACTGGTAATAGCATAAATTATTGAAACTGCCTGGACACAGTTCTTTAGATCAAGTTAACTAGAAGGGAGAAGAAGCAATTGTTTATATTCCAAGCAAAAATAGCTGCTTCCAATATCAATAAAGACCCATAAACAAAAATAAGACATTCATTATCATTATGGGTAAAACAAATTGCTATTTTCCAGCATCAGTTGAAGAGTTATAGTGAACAGTTGATAAATACTGAATGCTAAAATGTATGCTTTCCAGATGCCCTTCCTCACAGAATCTCAGAAGGTCTCAAAGGGAATCCCAGAGCTCATCTAGTTTAATTCAGATCTGAGAAGGAATTCCCAAAATATCCCTAATTAATCAATTTAACCAGTGACACTGGGAAACCAATTAGTCCATGCTGGAGCAGTTTAGATCTTCCTATAACCTACTGACCTATCACAGAAAAATGATTCAATTCAAGCAAAATTTATTAAATGGCTACTAAGTGCATAGTATTGTGCTAGGTACTGGAGATATGAAGACAAAGTAACAAAAGGCTCTGTTTTTAAGAAGATTTAACCTCTCTTACCAGCAGCTGCAAGTGGAATAGTAGTGAATTGTATTGAAAAGGAGTTTCTGTCAGAAGAAACAGTTCTTAAATAAGGGAGTTGCTATGGTTCAAGTAGTTGCTATATCATTAGAAATAAACAGCATATCTACTAGAAGAAAGTCATTGAAAATAAGAAAGGCTTCATACACATACATTTGCAGCAAAACTTTTTACATTAGTAAAGAAATAGAAGCAAGGTAAATGTCCATATATTTGTGAGTGACTAAATAAATTGTGGTACATGCTTTTAATGAAATAATATTGTGATATTGAAAATGAATATAGGGAAATATGGCATAATTTGCCTGAACTGAGACAAAGTAAAGTAAGCAGAGCCAGGAAAAACATACACAGAATGAACAACTCAATGTAAATGGAAGGAATAATCAGCACAAAAGAATCAAAAATGAACGCTATAAAAATACTGAAACAAGTAAAGTTTCACTCCAAAGAAAATATATTAGTAGATATTTCCCCATACTCCAATGCAGGTTTGGGGTCTGTAGCTGTGGAACATTGCATATAACAATTTTTTAAAATATGTTCATTAATTTTGCTTATTTTCTCCTCTTCCTAATTGTCTTTTTTTCAAAAAAGCTTGATTATAAAGAATAGGAAGAGATACAGGAAGACTACAAAATGTAAAAAAAAAATAAATGCATGAATTAAATCAATTAAACAAGAAATAGGTTACATAAGATGGGGGAAAACCAAAAACTTTTCCTTTCTAACTTTTCTTAAGTTTGGAAAGTAATCCACATAAATTGTTATCACCTTGACTCAATGTGGCATATGCTAAAATTATTGTAGTGCCCATTTTAAAGATGAGAAAATTGAATTCACGGTGGTTTAGTGGCCTGTCCTTGGTCACTCCATTGGGGCAAACTAACAATTGTTAAATGCAATAACCAATTGAATTAAAGTGCTATATATCCTGAAATTACATTCTATTTTATAAAGATTTACTTGATATTTCATGGAGCACAGAAAATTGCTATACCCTATGGCAAAGCATAAGAGTTTCACATGACCAGTTTTCTCTGCTAGAAAAATGTCTGTGCTGACCCCATCTTGAATTGGTTCACCTCTTTGATTATCACCCACTTGATACTTCTATGTTACAGTATTTGTCTTTCTTTGTAAATGTATTCATTAATCATTTAGTGAGAAGATGTGTTAAATGTAAACTAGGTAGGCTGTCAAAATTCTTCTTACTCTCTGAAACAGTTGTTCTAAACCTTTTCTTCCTCCCTCAAACCTCCCATACTTCCTCCTCCCTTCTTTTGGCGGAGGATCGTACCTCTTACTTTTCAGAGAAGTGTTGGTATTTGTTGTGAGCTCCGTCCCCTCTCATTCTCTTCATCTAGAAACCAATTGACATAATCTCCTAATCCCTCTTCCTTTCCCTAATCTTTGATAATAATAATATGAATGTGAATATTTTTCTTTCCTATTTACATTTGACCCCAACCCCTCCAATCTTTCCAGAATTAATTATCAATCATCTTTCCATTCTTGAATCTTTGCTTCCTCCCAATTAACTGGTTGGTTTCTCCTCCATTGCCTTTAAATAATCTAAATCTCCCCTCATCATTGAAATTATTTCCTAGATGCTATCAGTTCCTCAAACTATGATTTTATATGTCTAAATGTTTTCTCTGCCAAACTCCTTGAAAAGAGTTGTCTATAGAGATGATAGATTAATATAAAGAATAGGAAAGATATTGATGTGGACAACATGGTAATTTGTTTTGCCTGACTATTTCTATTTGTTAAAGGATATTTGATAGTTGAAAAAATGTAATTAAAAAGAAAAAGTTGCATATATTTGTTGTCCTTTCATTCCTCAACCCTTCACAATCTGGCTCATGACGTGATCACTTAAATGAAAGTTATTTCCAAAGTTATCAAATATCTCTTAGCTTTCATACCACTTTTTTTCCTCTCACTTAGTCCTTCTCTACCTATTTGTTGCCTTTGTCACTGTTGACCACCCTTTTTCATCTTAGAAACACTCTCCTTTCTGTGTTTTTGTGATACTGCTCTATCCTGGTTCACCTTCTACCTGTCTGATAGCCTCTCAGTCCCCTTTGTTGTCTCATCATTCATATCTCATCACTAAATGTAGGTATTCTGAAGATCATGTTCTAGGCTCTCTTCTTCCCCTACACTCTATTGATAGCCTTGTGTGCTCTCACAAGTTTAACTGTTATCACCATGCCAATGACTTTAATATCTATCTATTTATCTATCTATCTATCTATCTATCTATCTATCTATCTATCTATCTATCTATCTATCTATCTATCTATCTATCCAACCCTAGTCTCTATCCTGACATTTAGTCTTCCATCACCAATTGCCTGTTGGAAATTTCAAACTGGATTTCTCAGAGGCATCAACATGTCCAAATTTAATTCATTATATTTCCTCATACGCCTTTCCTTATCATAAACTTCAACATTTCTGCTGAAGGTACCCCTGTTCAGAGGTTTCAAACCTCTAGAAGTAGCTTGGAATCCTTACTCTCCATAACCACACATGTATACTCTGTGGTCAAATCATGCTATTTTACTGTCACAAATTCTCTTATTTCTAATCCCTTTATATCAGTAAGCTAGCTGTTACCTTTGCTCAAGTCCTCATCATGTCTTACCTAGATTGCTGCCACAGCTTACTAATTGATGTCTTGATTCAAGAGTTTTTCTATTCTATTTGCTAAAAGCTGATATCAAAATAATTTTCCTTAAATTCAGATATTATAAATCATTATGGCAACATCTATGTAGTGCTTACTTTGTGTGCCAGGCACTGTGCTAAGTGCTTTACAATTTTTAGGTCATTTAATCTTCACAACAATCCTAGTAGGTAGGTTTTATTTTTATATCCATTTTACAGATGAGAAAACTGAGTCAAACTGAGGTTAAATCACTTGCTCAGGTCACCCAGCTAGTAGGTAACTAAGACTCCACTGTCACCTAGCTGCCTATATTTTTGTTTTTCAGTCATTTTACTCATGTCTGACTCTGCATGACCCCATTTGTGGTTTTCTTGGCAGAGGTACTGGAGTGTCCTGCCATTTCTTTCCACAGATCATTTTATAGCTGAGCAAACTAAGGCAAAGAGGGTGAAGTGACTTGCCCAGGGCCTCACAATTAGTAAGTGTCTAAGGCCAGATTTGAACTCAGGAAGGTGAGTCTTCCTGACTGCAGGCCCAGAACTCTATCTGCTGTGCCACCTAACTGTCCATATTACTCCTATACTCAATCTACTCCAGTGCTTTCCTACCACCTCTAGACAAAATAAAACTGCATGATTTTTTTTAAAAAACTACACAATCTGGCCTCTCTTTTCAGCCTCATTGGATCCAACACTCTACAATAAAGCAAAACTGTCATTTTTTCTCTTCCTCACATTGATATTCCACATGATGACCTGTATGCTTAAAAGGCCTTCCTGCATTTTCTCCACTTCATACACTTCCTTTGTTCCTTGAAGATAAAGTTCATTCACTACCTTCTTCATGAAGTTCTCCTAATACTATTTACCAAGCTATCTTATATTTAACTACTCTCTCCCTCTCCCTTCCCTCCTCTCTCCCTTCCCTCCTCTCTCCCTTCCCTCCTCTCTCCCTTCCCTCTGTGTCTCCTTATCTACATGTATGTAATACACACACATATATGTTATATGTGCATGAATATGCATTCGTGTTTATTAACTTAACATGTGTACCATATGTATTGTATATATTGTCCCTAATTGAATCTAAATTCCTTAGAAGTAGTGATTATGGTTGTTTTCTTTGTGCTTATATCTCCAATGACCAGCACAGTTCCTAGTAGATAATAGATGCTGAATAAATGCTTAACCATTGATTATTTCCACATAACTCCTAATAGAATGATCTGGATATTTTAGGAACATAATAAATATTCTTACTGGCTTAGAGGCATGAACATGAACTTGGGTAAAAAAAAATTGGATTCAATCAATAGAACCAGTTTGTTACAACACAATTTTTGACAGTTTTCATATCATTCAAATGATTTATATATAATGACAAGTAAAATATAAAAAAGAACAATTCTATTATCTGTCTTTCTATCTATCTGTCTGTCTATATGTCTCCACTAAAGCAAGGAATGCTTATCCAATTATATATCTATATCTCTCTATATAAGATATATTTCTATGGAGTGGTTATATAGTTGTATGTATGTCTTCTATCTATCTATCTATCTATCTATCTATCTATCTATCTATCTATCTATCTATTCTCTATATACTTTATGTATACTTGTATATGTATATATTTATGGGTATGCATGCACACAAACATGCACACACACACACAACACACACAATTTTTACAGACAACCAGATTTTTCTGATGCCAACCTTCAATTTAATTGGAAAGAAAGACAGCATGCTGAACAGACTGATGTGTCAGTAATAATCAAGATCATTATATCTAAACCTTAATAACAAAATGGTGAGTCATTTGTGAAGGCCTAAAATGGAATATCTTCTAGCCTTCATCAAAGTCATTTGAATTACTACCCATCCCACCTCTGCTTATCACTGACAATAATCTGTTTGCATCAATATTAAAGTTACAGAAGCATTTACTCATTTGGAACAGAAAAAATAAATTGCCAGGAGGAACACTTGAAGTTTCTAGCCATTAGTCATGCCTGAAGTCAAAGGGTATTTACAAAATGATTTTTGACTTAGTAATATATGCATGTAGCTCTCTTCCACTACCCTGCCCAATAGGATGCAAGATCCTTTAGGGAAAGGGATTTTTTAATTTTTGTCCTTTTATTTCCTATGTCTAGAATGTAGAAGGTACTTAATGAAAATTTGTTGATTCATTGACTGATTTTCTTCAAATGATCCCCAAATGACTTTTACCTAAAGTACTAAATATGAAATATTTAACTAAAAGTACTGTACTTTAAACAAAAAGATCATGGGATGTAGAAGGCGAAGGGACTTCAGCCCCAGTCCCATCATGTTGGCTCCAGGGCTGACCCACCGTCCATTAAACTATACTGTTTTTCACCTTGTGCAGAGCAGATGTTTAATATGTATTTGTTGTGCTGAATGGAAGTGGGCACTATGTAACATTTTAACTGGATGGAATAGATTTCTCTTTATACTTACAAGCTCCTGAGTTTGGTAAAGAGCTAACCAGAAAATCATACTCCCTTCTGATGATATGGTCCTTCACCTTCTCTAGAAATAACATATACTGTTTATAATAAATTTTGTAAGCAAAAAAATAAACTCACAAAAATATCTTTGAAAATAATTTGATATTACTTATGCAAAGTATTTTGAACATTGAAAACAATTTAATTTACATGATTTTCCAGTAATATGAAAAGGAAATGGGCACGCAATTTAACTGAGAATACGGAACTCCACAAAAGGAACTCTATCACTTTTTTATTTTTTTATTAATTTATTTTGATTTATCAATAATCACTTCCATAAACTTCCGTAAGTTTAAAATTTTTCTCCCCCTTCCTTCCCACCACCATCTCTCCAAGACAATGCACAATCTGATTTTTTTTTTGTCAATTGAGGTTAAGTGACTTGCTCAGGGTCACACAGCTAGTAAGTGTCAAGTGTTTGGTCTAAGGATGGATTTGAACTCAGGTCTGCCTGACTTCAGGGCCAGTGCTCTATTGCGCCACCTAGCTGCACCTCTATCAATTTTTAAGTAGACGCTTTTGCAGCTTCTCCTAGAGCAGGGTTTTTATAGGTTTCATCAAATTGCCAAAGGGGTCCATCATACACACACACACACACACACACACACACACACACACACACACACACACACAAAGTTAAAAATTCATATCCTAGTTTCCTAGTGCAAGGGAGATTAAGTGACTTCCCTGGGTCACACAGAATTTATGTGTCAGAGGGAAAACATTAATATAGTTCTGGATAACTGAAAGAGGAAAGAAACAAGCCTTTATTAAGTGCCTACTATGTGTCAGACAGTGTACTGAGTTCTTTATATGTGTCACCTGAAGTAATCCTTATATCTGTTTGAGGATGGTGCTATTTTAATCCTAATTTTATAATTGAAAATTTATAGTCAGAAAGAATTGGGTTCTGGTCCAACATCTTACATACAATTTCTATGGAACCCAGTGCAGGTTACTTTAACTTCCAAATATCCCCAATATAAAACAATAGAAACATGCAGACTGACATTTATTAAGGGCCTACTATGTGCCTGGTACTATGCTAAACATTGAGGGTTAAAAAAAATGTCACCTCTCTGAAGTAAATCACAGTCTAATGAAGGAGACAGCATAAAAATACATACAACCAAGGACAAATTGGGGGTACTTTTAGAGGGAAGGCATTAAGTTGAACAAAGTCTAGCAAAGACTTCTTAAAGAAGGAGGGACTTTAGCTGAGATGTGAAAGAAGGCAGGGTAGCTAAGATGTAGAGATGAGAAGGGGGATCATTATAGGTGAGGAAAATTAATTGTAAGGCTGTATCATTTGATTGTTAATATTAATTTGTAATATTCCCTTCTGTTAAAATCCTCACTTCTTAGTTTTAGCTCACATAGAAAAACCGTTTGCAGAAACCGGCTGAGGAGTGCCATCCAGGGTGTGATCTGGGACTCTGTTTATGCCATAAACAAAAGCTAAACTGAGCAGGCTCTTGCTGCCGAGAGTTACCAAGAGCCAGTCATCTGACCTTGGTCCCTTCATTAGAGTTTGGGGAGGTTGGCTCATGAAGAAGAAATAAAATCAAAGAGAACCTGATCAGAGTGCCTAGATTGCTAGAAGGGGCTCAAAACCCATGACCAAGACTCATTTCTTAGCTGACCTCCCTCCTCCCCAATGATAAATAACCAAGAGAAGTTGAAAGCTCTTAGCCCACCTCCTCACTTAATATCCATCAATCAGGGATTGCTTTTCTCTTATCAGGGGAATTCTCAGTAAGTTGCTCTCCTGAGGACAGATGTAGATTTATACTTTAGCTGCAGGACTCTCCTGAGATTACAAAGATAAATCATTAACCATCAATTTATTGATTATTGGCTGTTCTAATTAATAAATCAATTTTTTTAAACCCTGAAACTTTGTCTCTTGGAATTTTATTCATGACACAGGCATAAAGGATAGCCAATGAAAACAGGAGGAATGTTCAGTAAGAGGAGCACAAGAAGATCAATGTCACTGAAATGCAAAGTAAATAGAGGGGAGTAGAATGTAAGAAAACTAGAAACACGGAAAGGACTTCAAAAGCCTGAAGATTTTGCATTTGATCCTGGAGGTAAAAGGGAACCACTAGAATTTATCAAATAGGGATGGTATGCATTAGACTTTTTGTTTAGGAAGATCAATCTGACAGCTGAGTGGATGATGCACTAGTAAAAAGAAAGGATTTATGTAGGAAGACAATAAGCAGAATATTGTTATAGTTCAGGCATGAGGGGAACACGGGTGGTTGCAGTATGAAAGTGATTGCAGTATGGAAGTAGAAAGAAAAACAAGAGATTTTAAGAAGATAGAAATGACAGAATTTGTCAACTAATTGGATGTGGGGTAATGAGAAAGAGTGGAGACAGAAGGATCACACTTAGTTTGTGAAACTAGGTGACTGGGAGGATGGTGGTACCCTCAACAGTAACAGGAAAGTTAGGTAAAGGGGAGGGTTTGAGTTAAGAGTTGGACATACTGAGTTTAAGATGTCAATCAGATATCCAGTTCAAGATGTTTGTAAGGCAGGCAGAGATGCAAGATTAGAGGTTAAAAGAAAGGATAGGGCTAGTCAAATAGATCTGGGAGCCATTTGCTTAAAGATGATAATTAGATCATTTGAACCTTAAGAGTTGATGATGTCACCTAGCAAAATAGAAACCCCATATCGGGTTGTGACCTATAGTTTAAGAAGTGCTGAAGGGGTTGCTAGTGGAAAAAGTTTAAGAAGCTCCACTAGGGAGAAGAGAAGATCCAGGTCAGAGACTTGTGGGGATCATCAGAGTTAGTAGGCATGACCTAGCAGAACAACAAACAAAGAAGCTAAACAGGAAAGAGGAGAACCAGATGACAGCAGTTTCGTGAAAACCTAGAGAGAAGAGAGTGCCACGAAGAGGGTGATGAATAATGTCTAAATCTGAAGAGAGGGCAAGAAGGATCAGGACCAAAAAGCAGCAATTAAGAGAGCATTAGCACTTTGTAGAAAGCAGTTTGGGTTCAATTATGAGGTCAGAAGCCAATTAAGAAGAAAGTAAGGGGAAAGGAAGTCAAGACACCTGTTATAGAGTATCTTCCAGGAGGAGAGAGGGAAGGGGGAAAGAGGGAGGGGGAAGGAGGGAAAGAGACAAAAACAGACAGAGACAGAAATAGAGACAGAGACAGAAAGATGGAGACAGATAGAGACAGAGAGACAGAAACAGACATCGAGACAATCAGAGAGATAGAGGGAAAGAAAGTGAGACAGAGAGACATAGGGAGAGAAAGGGAGAGAGAGAGAGAGAGAGAGAGAGAGAGAGAGAGAGAGAGAGAGAGAGCGACAGAGACAGAGAGAGACAGAAGACAGAAGACAGAGACAGAGAGTGACAGAAAGAGAATAGGTGGGCAAGATATAGGACAATAGCTTTTTGGATTGGATGGATCAAGGGAGATAGGAGAGTTAAGGGAATTGACTGTAGGCAGTAGGGAGGCAGGGAGAGATTAAAAATTAGTTAGAGAATAGGGATAATACAGGGGGCAATCTGTTGGGGAAGACAGGATGGGATAAGATGACTCTGAATGTTGAGGAGTTTGCTTCATAAGGAGAAGGGAAACTTCTTTATGTGACAGTAGTGCAGGGGGAGTTAGTGGCAAAAGGGATCTGAGTAATGAGAGATGAGGTATGGAGACAAGAAGTAAATGGTCATAAATTTTTCAGTGAAATATGGAATAAGTTTCTTAGTTGAGAGGGCAGAGAGAAAAGGAGTTATAGAGTATGTTTCAGGAGGGATAAAATAGTTTGCAAATGCTCCTTTGGTGTGAGAGTCAATTGATTAGGGAGGTATAGAAGGATTCTCTTGCTGTAGTTAGGGGCCAATTGAGATTATGTAACATAAACATTCACCACAGTTTTGTAATTTTCTTTTTTAAAAATTTTATTAATTTATTTTGATTTTTCAACAATCACTTCCATATTCTTTCGAGTTGAAAATTTTTCTCCCCCTTCCTCCCCCCCACCCTCCCCAAGATGTGCGCAATCTGATATAGGCTTTACGTTTACATACTCATGAAACATATTTTCACATTAGTGAAGTTGTAAGTAAAAATTAAAACCAATAGGAGGAACCAACAGAAAGATGAAACAAGTTTTGTAATTTTCTTTATCTTCATTCAGTAGCACATGGTAGGATTGATCTAAGGCTGAGATTTGGCATGACAAGATCTTCAAAGGATAAAGGGTCAAGGGACTCTAGAGAAGAGGACAACGTAGAGTTAAACCATTTCAACATTTCTCTAGGGAATCAATATAGGGAAAAGAAGAAAATGTAATCAGTACAGAGCTGATGGCCTGGAAAGAACCAAGAAATAGAAATATTGGAGGTCATGCTGAAGACAAAGTATAGGGTTTGGAGTTGAGAGTCAGAGGGAAAGATAGAATGACAGATTATGATTAGATAAAGGAATTTCAGAGTTTATGAATAAGGAACACTTTTGGGTGGTAGAGTTTGCTCTCAGTGAATACTTAAAACCAGTTAACTCACAGGTCCAGTCCAAAATTATCTACCCATTGACCTTTCTTTCCTTATTGACTACTGACACACTAATATTCTCCTGGCCCCTGCTTTCATGTACTATATTTCTTTCATTCCTTATTTTTGGACCTAAGAGGGTTAGAATACTTGTAAAGAGGTGAAGGAATAAGTATTTGGGGACAGGTACCCCTGTTCTTGACCTGCTCAGATCATACCAAGCAATACTTAATCAACCTACTTATCTGCACAGAAAAGCTGGCCATACAATTGGATTCATGTTATTGAACTATTTCTACTGGGATTCTTTATACATATGCTTAGTAATGACCTGCCACACAGACAAATGGAACAGATAAATGGAATAGACCTATTCTAACCTCAATCATACGCCCAAATCCAATCTCAGTACCAAATTTGTCTTTAGTCCCAGATTTTCTTCCAGTGTAGAAGGTCCAAATTCTTCATAGAAAATAAGACTAAGGAACATATGGTGGCATACAGTTACAGTCCAGGATAGTCTGGCCAATATTAGGGAAAATGTCAGGGGGAAGAAACTAGTTAATAGACACATGCCACGGCACATGATGGAATTGTGTTGCCTGACACTTTATTTTTCCTTTATTGAATATTAATTTCTTATAAAAATTCTGAGAAATTGTCATGAACAAAGCAGATGTCCATGTAAATCACTGCATCATACTTATCGTTGGCTTTGAAACGTATGTCCCACATTTTGAGATTTAGGCTTTCTCATCCTCTATGAAACTTGTAATTTTGGAGAGCTATCAGAATCTGCTCTCAAAGCTGCTATCTCATAATCCTCATGAAGAGCTGTCTTGATGTCTCTAGTATGATCTAATTTGTTTTTGCAGCCTGGAAATGGCAAATGAAGCAGTCCTATTTGCCAGACATCCTTGAAGTTTTTCCGGGCATTAAACAGACACCTCAGTTCCCAGATTATTTTGGTCCAATGCACTCTATGCTGTACAGAGCTAGGTTTTCACCATTTCTTGTACCAAAGAAGCCTCCTGTCTTTCAAATGAGTATAGAAAGAGACTGAAGGAATAGAAAGTGCATTTCAATTGAAATCAGAAGAGACGTGCTCTAGTCCTGGTTCCATCATGGCTTACCTACATAACTGACTACTAAGAAGTCATTGGGACTTCCTGAGTCTCAGTTGTCTTATGTTTAGAATGAGGAGAATAAGACCTGTAACACCTAGTTCATAAGGCTTTTGTGAACTAACAGCTCCTTAGCTTTAAAGAGCTATTTAAGTGGCTGCTATTACCATTTGGTGTCAAGAAAAGAGTGAAAAAAAAGTTTTATTAAATCCAGTACTGGCTCTAGGGCTATGCCTCTCTGTGTGCATGTGTGTATGTATACGATTTTTAAAATGTCTCTGTTAAACCAGAACTCGAAAAAAAAAAGTCCGAGGATTTTAAGTACTAAGTAGATATTATGCCAGTAATTCAATCAACAAACATGATGAAGGTTTTAAAAAATGAAACATTCTATACTCAAGTAGTTTACATGATTTCTAGAATTTTATAGTGCTTCAAGGCTTTCGGAGCATGGCATTATATTTCATACTATATTCTATTATATCATATATTAGATATTTGATTTTCACAATAACACTCTGTGTATTGTATGTACAAAATAGAAATATGGATACTTGTATATTCATGTAACTAGCATTTATATATCACTTTAAGGTTTACAAAGAGCTTTTACACATTTTAAAATTATTTTATTGATATTTTATAAGTACATATGTATGTTTACATTTATACACATGCATAGATATCCTACAGGTGTCACATTTTAAAGCTAGAGTTTCTGAGTGGTTACATAACATACCCTCTCATAATTGGTGGAAATAGGATTGAAACCAAGGTTTCCAATGCCTCCAAATCTAGAATTATTTTTCACTCTAAAACTCTGAGCCTTACTTAATGCTAAAAACCATTTGTGACCTTCAAGGTTTGTTTATTTGTTTGTTTTTTTGGAGGTGAGGCAATCACATTGCAAAGCACTATTAAAAGAGGTATTTATGGCTCCCTTGGCAAAGAAAATCTTTCTTTTCCAAAAGCGACACTCTGTTATTTTTTTTTCTTTTGTTGAGGCAATTGGGGTTAAGTGACCTGCCCAGGATCACACAGCTAGTAAGTGTTATGTGTCTGAAGTCTGATTTGAACTCAGGTCCTCCTGACTCCAGGGCCAGTGCTATATCCACTTCGTCACCTAACTGCCCCAGACAGCAAATATATACATACATACATACATACATACATACATACATACATACGTGTGTGTGTGTGTGTGTGTGTGTGTGTGTGTGTGTGTTTGCTAGGCAATGGAGTTTAGTGACTTGCCCAGGATTGTATAGTTAGTAAGCATCAAGTATTTGAGGCCGGATTTGAACTCAGGTCCTCCTGACTCCAGGGCCAGTGCACTATCCGCTGCACCACCTACCTGCCCCCAAAAGAGACACTTTTAACAACGAAATGCATATATTGAATACAGGTAGAGAAAATAATTTATTTTGCCTTTGTTTTTTTGTTGGCATTTGAAAACCACATAACAAGACATTTATTTAGGTCTTCAGTAATTATTCTTGGATACATAAGAGTTTTAATTTGGCATGACTAGCATATTGCCTCTCTAACGCTGTGATTCAATAAATTGATCTTACCTCTAGCTTTTATGATGCAGAATGCTGGAAGATGGCACTTGTTACATTCTCCATATTACAATTTTTAGCTTCTTTAAGAAATTTTAACATGACTTTTTGCTTTTTATCAAGGTTATTTAAAACATTCAGCATAATCTAGTAATTGAAATGAGAATCAATCCAGGATGAATTCTCATCTCTTTAAATAATTTTCTAAATATAATTCTTCACTGTTGTTTGCCTTGGTAGTCACCCATATCCATGTATTCATATAACACCTATCAAAAATATCCAGGTAATTAAAATAATGAGAAGAAGATTGAAGAGGTTAAAGAAATAATAGCTCACTAATGAGTCTTTCCTTGGCTTGTCTTATTTAAAAAAAATGTGGTAAGAAAAATAATTATCTTTGGCCATATGGCCTTTCAAATCAAATTTATCAGAGAAATGTAGAGTTTTATGCATTTTTCTTCCTGACTTATAGTGTTCTCAATTTAAATGCTTTTAATAGCTATGAAATTAAAACCTAACTTATTGCATAAAATACTAGATTGATAATTTAAAATGCACTGGCAATATTTCAAATTATTTAAATCATATCAAGTCTTAAAATCTCTTCAAAATGTGAATTCAACAAGATTTATGTTCTCTAAACCCAAATACTGTATTGAGACTGAGATCTGAAGGAAGAAAATAAGCAGGTTCTTGTTCCAAAATGCTGCTAGGTGGAAAAACATGGACAATTTAGATTGCAAGTTATATCAGATACCAGCTTTGAATTTCATTTCTGTTCTTTGTCAAATTTTTAATGCTCAGGGAAAATGGCATGCATATAACTCAGGCCATAGTATGTGTGAGACAGTGATAAGCAGTGAAGGAGACACAAATATGAATAATATAGGATCCTTGCCCTCAAGATCCATAAAATCTGCCAGGGGAGAATAAGGCACATGCATAAAATGATTATAAAATGACACTGACTCTAACAAGTGATATAACTGGTTCAAAATAATGTGTTATGACCCTAGGGTGAAGATACTTCTAATGTTATAAAAACTCCTTTCCTTATCACCTATATTTCCCCCTTTTCTCCTATGTCAAAGGAAGTTGCATGCTAATGTGGGTTCAAATCCTGAATTGGCCATTTACTTTCTGTGTAAGACCATGGTCATAAGCCATTTAATCTCTGTGGGTGATCATTTCCTCAACTCTGAAACGAGCAGCTTGGCTCCTTATAAATTTAGAAATGTGATTCTCTAATTCTTCTCAAGGTTAAACCTATTCCTTTGTTCCTAACTGCTCCAGTGTTTTGTTTTGTTTTAGATTTCTCTTTCAACAATAGTTGCCTCTCATGAATTTTCAGTATCTCCTTCCACACTGACTCCTTAGTATCTACTCATAACCACGCTTACATGTCTTCAATCACAAAAACAAACAAAAAAAGAAAGCAAAGAACAGCTTTTCTTAAATCTTTGAGTGCATCCATCAATTTTCCATGTTTTCCCTCTCCTTCCATCCGAACTTCTTGAGATAATAGTCTACTCCCAAGGTTTCCATTATTATACCATTCTTTCTCCCTTCTCCCTTGTAACTTGGATTCTTAACTCACTACTCAATATAGGATCTTAGCTCACTCAGAGGTCCCCAATAACTTCATGATCACTCTGAAGTATTTGATACTATGGGTTATACTCTCAATCTGACTTACTGGGAAAAATTGTAAATGTTTCTTGAGAAGTTTTGTATTGTAAGGGGAAAAAACCACTAGAATTAGGAAATGTAGGTTCCAGCTTTGGGTCTGCCCACAACCATGCACAGTGGTGGCAAAGCATATTAGAAGAAACTAGATTTGAAGTAAGAAGACTCAGATTTGGACTGTGACACACCTGCCTCATCCCCACCACCACCTCTCACCCCATGGAATATGTGCTTGATCTCAGGCAAGTAACAAACCTAAGCTTCAGTGTATTAACCTGAAAGTTAAAGGATTTAAACTAAATGATCTCTAAGTTCCCTCCTATGTCTAAAGCCTATGATCCCTTGGAACTCAAATTATATAATTTCTCTGCATCTCTGTTTCTGCATCTATAACATAAGAAAGTTTGATTAGTACTCTCCATTGAGACTCTCCAAAGATTCTACAAAGACTTTTGAAGTGTAAGTCTTAACTTGAAAAATAAAATGTGTATGTTAGGTATGGGGAAGGGGTAAGAGCAGGATCTGGCCACAATGACCTGGAAAACATCAGACAACCAAAACTGTCATGCAATTTTAAAAAAAGAAAAAAAACTGAATTTGATTTGTTACATGGGGTCCCTTAGAAATCATCCTGAGAAGAAATCCTACATGACTTCCACTTTTTCTTCAAACTCTAAGATTCTATCATTCTTGATAAAAAGTCTTAAATAGGCTATTTTACAGTAAAATATAAGATCTCTGTGGGTAGAATCTAATTTGTTTTTGCTTTTGTCTCCTCAGCACCTATTACTGTATCTTATACTTAGGAATCATTTTTTATTTAGTTGAATTGATTTGAACAAGTCTTAAAAGCAGAGGTTCCATAATCCAAACTAAATCTACAAGTACAAATCAGAATATTTCTCTCATTAAAAAAAAATCAGCAAAGGCTTTCTTACTCAACAGTAGAAAATAACTAAATACACAGGGAAGAGGTAGCTAGGTGGCACAGGGAGTAGAGCTGTAGACTTGGAGTCTGGAAAACCGGAGTTAAAATGTGGCCTCAAAGATTTATTAACCAAGTGACCTTAGGCAAGTCATTTGACCTTTGTCTGCCTCAGTTTCCTTGTTGGCAAAATGGGGATATTGATAGAACCTACCTCCCAGGGGGGCTAAAATGAGACAATATTTACAAACTGCTCTGTAAACCTCAAAGCACTATGTAGATGTTTTTTATTATTATTTTATATTTTGCCTAAGGCATGAAGTTGTTATAGAAGAAAAAAAGGAGAATAACTGTATGAGTTATACTAAAGGAGACACATGAGAGTCAGGAGTGATGGAAGAAGGGATATATAAGAGAATGGTGAATAAGCTTGAAGTTAAAAAAGGCAATTCAAGTTTAATTTAGAGATTAATGGTAAACCAGTGAAGGATCAGGTCACAATAAAATAGTTTGAACTTTACTTCTTTTGTATTGTAAAATAATGATAAATTTATGTCAATACACCTGCCTTGGGAAAGGGTTTGGGGATGGCAGTTGAAAAGAGGTCAACCTACTTAGCCTCAGGGAAATTGGGAACTGGTAATGGTAATTCTAAGAGCCAGGTCAATACTAGTTCAAAAGTATCTCTCCTTCCACTAAGGTTCAATATCTCTGTAAGGCATCTTCAAAACAGACACATTGTTTTCCCCTTATATATTGAGAAAAATCCTGGAGTTATCATGTGGGTTATGTTGTTTCACCTGGAGGAAGATGTAAGGAAAAAATTGCTGCTTTTTCTGACATACTGCTATGTGACGTATAGCAAGGTTTAAGAACAGTGTGTTTAATGTGGATTGTTTAGACATTCACTGAAAAGAAACATTTACTTCAGGAACTGATGATTAGGGAAGGAGAAGCAAAAAAATAAAAATAAAAATAAAAGTCAGCATTGCAGTCTTAGAATTATATTCCTGATATATTCTAATTACAGCTTTCATACTTATAGGTTTTCTTTTGTGTCTTTTGTAATTGATTTTTCCTGTCGAAATCAGTCATGCTTGTTTTTAAATGAACTTCTGGAAAATATATGCAGTTATGTAAATAAAGATGTAATTAAATGCAACTCTCATGTATAGATATGCATTCACATTTATGAAATGTTTCAATTTCCAAAGTGGATTCTGAACAGAAAAGTGCTGTCTTGTGACAGTTCTCTCATTCTGATTATTCTTCCTTGATTCAGAATTCTATTATATGTTCAGATTAGTTACTTATAACCTCTCTTACCATTGTTCGCAACTTCAATCATCTCTTCTGGTTCTACTCACAGCAAACTCCCCATCCCACCTTGCTAATGATTTTAGTAGGTGAGGTGGCCAAAGACAGTATTTCATCTATTAAAGGAAAGTTTTCTTGACCTTTGCAAAGGGAAAAAGTTTAAAGTATGTATGTATTGGTGGAAGTTAAATTTAGCAAGTCATTTTAATTCACAGATAAGAAATTCCAGTTCCAAATGCATTCAATTAGACTAGCTTAAAAAATTATCCCTTAATAAATTTGGCTATTTCTTATTGTCTTCTTCAATATGGAATATCTTTTTTGATTGCTGTGGTGAAGTCATGCTGCATCTATTAAACATTAGTTTCTTGGCTTCTACTGAATACACATTTCATTAATTCATGCAGAAGCTCTAAAAAGTATAAGGCTTGGTGAAAGTGATAGAATGGGAACTTTAGTGATGCTTCAGTAAAAACTATATTCTGTAGCACACTGGTCCAATCCAGTTAAATCGTAATGGTCATCTATTCACATCAAGCAGCATATCGAAAATAGGTATTATGACTAAGATTTTCTGCCACTCACTCCCCACCTCAGTGTGCTTCATAGAAAAAAATAATGTGAAATACTGTCCAATTCAGAGTGTCAATTCTACCTCTAGTTAAAATAGTTACACTATTTTAGCTAAGAAAATATACTTCCCATAGAGAAATTAAAGTAGAAAATCTAATCTATCCAATTCCAACTTACTGACTTACTTGTCATTGTCATATTGTGAAGTAATATCATATAAAGAGGAAATCGACTCTATGAAACATGTTAGTTTTCAATTCTCACAAAAGACTTATTTAATGAGAAAAGAATGTTGACGTACTTAAACAGAGAATGTGGAAATGAGTTCCTAGTTAAGATTTACACAGGGCACCATAGACAAGATGTGCAATGAAAATCAACAGGTGAACCATTTAACATACATACAACATACATATATGTGTGTGTATGATTATCTGATGGAATATCTATTATAAAATGCCAGTTTTATTTCAGAACTGTGCATCACTTTAGAAAAATGCAGACATTTCAGGACTTTCTAACCTTTGACATTAAATCATGGACACACTGACCTTTGTTCTAGTAAATAATTCAATGCCTATGTAGTGCTTTAGGCCCATAACTGCCAACTATTATGTACACTAATGACATAAGCTATAGATGGAATGTTGGCAAAAGGGAGTTGTCAAGTAAATTGAACATTGAAAGGAATACATAGATTTTATATGTTTTTAATGCAATGAAGAATGAAATAGAAATGTTAAAAACTTTACCAAACGTTGTTGTTGTGACCAGCATGATGGTTTGCAAAGTACTTCCATGAAAATTAACCTTTGGCTTCATTACATTTCTAACCTGAGTCATTTCAAATACAATTGTACTTGCTGAGTGAAGGAGAAAAGAGGACAACTTTGTGTATGAGGTCCTGAAACAATTAGGATAATAGAGCTTATTTAATGCCTACTTTTCTTCAGAGAATTAAAAAAACTTGTCTACATATATCTATGACATGAAAGGTCAATGAAATTAATTTTTAAATAATTTTAAGTGGTACAAACAAGTGGACAAATAACTGTCATTAAATCTACTAGAAAAACATAATAAATCATTGTTATCCTTTTATATATCTACAACCTTTAATTATTATATAAGAGATGATACTTCAATTTTCATTTATTCTTATTTCTCTTGTTATTAATAATATTCATATGGATGTGTCATATTAAAGCAAAGTCCTTCAGTTTCCTAAATTATGAAGAGTAAAGTTAATTATTAGCTGACAAATCTGCATTCTCACAACTCCTTTTCTAGGGATAGGTGTTTGTGAAGAACAAAAGCATCTTGTCCTTTATTCCATTACATTTCACTTAAGTGAAAAAGTTAATCCTGTTGGCAAGGGTATATTTTCAAAGCATAGTAATTATAAAAATGAAATATTTTCTTTCTTCTTTCAGAGAATCAATCATTTAACTACCAGAGAAGAAAATTAAAACTGATGTCTTAAATATTGAAAGTAGTGTTTCTGATTTTTACTCATTTTTTTTTTGCTGCCAGGCTTCTACTCAGTTATTAATCTGATTTTGCACCAATGAGAGGCCTTTATAAGCCAATAAATAACAACTTTAAAACTGTTTTTGAGGGTTTTTTAAAAATTCTACATGTCAGGGCAGCTAGGTGGTTCATTGGCTACAGCACTGGCCCTGGAATCAGGAAACCTGATTTCAAATCCAGTCTCAGACGCTTGATACTTACTTACTAGCTGTGTGACTTTGGGCAAGTCACTTAATCCTGATTGCTTTGGCACCCCCCAAAAAATTCTATATGTCACCACGATATACTAGAGAAGCTAATTATCATTGAAAAAAGTCACCCTTTTCAGGTTACAGTATAAAAAAATATATTCTTCCCCTTTGTCTGAATAGTTGGATATGCACAGTTGATCTTTTAAAGTTTGAATGGCTACATGTTCTCACTCACGTAGCCCTAACCTAATTAATGTGATGTAGTAGAAAGAGTACTAGATTCGGCATCAGAGGAAGAGTGTTCAAATCCAGCTTCTGTCCCTATCTGTTTGATCTCGGTCAAACAATTTCACTGCTTTGAGTATTAGTTCCCTCATCTATCAAAATCCTCTGAAGAGCCAGTTCTATGAAACTATGCACACTGTCTCTTCATCCATATCTTGCCAGAGAGCCTTTTTATCATTAAGCGTGAAGTATAATACCCATACTATCCATTTGCTTTTTGTTCTCACTACATAACCAGCCCCATTTTTCTGGTCATATATGTCCTTAATGATCATTTTGTTGATGTTTGTGATGGTTCATAGCCTATGTAATTTTTGTAATATTACCCTAATGGTACATACTAATGGAAAGTAAAAATGGGCCGGATAATTCAAAATAACTACACGTACACTCTCAAAATATACACAAAGACATTCTTTTGTTAAATGTTTATATACTTACATATAAGTATGTATTTTTTTGGATTTTTTTAACATTCCAAAGACCACAATAAACAAACACTAAAAATCTGATTGTATAGCACAAACAGGAAGAAATGGGAGAGGAGGGCATGTAATTCTTGTGCTAGGGGGATGAAGGAAAGATGGAAGGAAGGAAGAAAGAAAAGAAGAAGGAAGGCAGGTAGAGTGGTAAGAAAAGGCATATGCTACATATATAGCTTAGCAATTACCAAAATTTTTACAGTGTTATCAAATTCTTTCCAAGTGGAGAGTGAAATAGAATCCCATAATATTTCCACACGTGTTTTTCATATGTGTATGTCTGTGTAATATAAATTTCTTGTGTATAATTTATTTAATGCTGTTTCTGTTTTAATTTAATATAAAACATTTATTAAACACCTAATATGTTCATGTGACTGATACATTCTAAGGATAAAAATGCAAACAAAAATATTGCTAACAGAGTAGTATGCTTAATTACATTATTGTGTGAGAAATCAATTGACTGATTAGTATCATATCCTTCTACTGTCCTTTTATTGTTAGTTTAACGAAGTATAAAATAATAAGTATGACATATCATATATCTTCTCGACAACTTACTCTTTAATTTCCCTCAATAGCTGGTCAATATGAGAAATGATTTATTTATAATCAACAAGGATAATGGAGGGAGTCAGACAATAATGTAACATTTCTATTAAATTAATAAAATTGGAGTCATGAAATCTGATAGCTTAACTTTTGTAGAAAAGCTGTTGAAAAGAATTTAAGGAGAGAATCTAGTCATCTAAATTTACTTCTGCCTTCTAAGTGAAATAACCATATCATTTTATTAAGTATGAGAAAAAGCATTTCAGAATTTTAGTGTAATTAGTCTTTTAGCACACAAGAGGTATGCAAAAACCAAATTAAGCACTTTATCTCATGCTTTAAAACTAATAGATTTAGTTTATTTATGCCAAGAAAACCAACTAAGAAATTCCCACTAAAGCAAGTTTTAGTTTGAGAAGTATCAGTTACTTAACCTCACTGGGTAAAGTTATTTGCGACAAGTTTGAGGCAGGCTATTTGACCATTCTGAATGCTATTATTCACTTTACATTGGAGATCAATTTTTTTAAGCTTTCCAGGTGTTCAGAAAATTATTTTATAACATCGTAAATCTGTTATTCTTTCTTTCATAGGAACGAATGAAACCCACACCATCACCATAGAATGTTTCATATGTTTGAAGTTGCCCACCTCTCCTCTCTTTTCTGTTTTGCCATGTAGTGTGCTAAAAGGCTATCAATTGTTGTAATTTGGTGTAAACTTGAGTAAAGAAGAAAAAAATATGATAACAACATCATGGAGAAATATTACAGACAACTGGATGAAGGAAAATCCAAATCTCACATGCTACAAATAATAGTGTATTTTGCACAAAGGAGGTGGAAAATAAGTATTATAAATTAATCCTCTTGTGATGTTAGTGAAATAGTATTAAGTGAAATGAAAGCATCTGTAAACACTTGCAAAATCAAGAACAAATCAAAAGCCATTCCACAAAAACATGTGAGATGTCTGAGCTTCAGCCTATTAAACTGATAGAAAAGTCAGCTGTTTCAGAGTCAGTTTTTTTTTTAAGTTACACTACGGGTGTGTATCTGTGCTGCTGGTGGTGGTGTGTCAGCAACATTTTTTTTTAAATTAGCTTGAACAAGTTCGTTAAATGTACAATTGCTATTTTGGATTGTTGGAAGAAGTTGAACACTGAAGATTTCAGTTGCCTGGAACTCATGAAGAACAATTTGATTGCTCCAGTTCACCTCACTATTGCAAAGAAAGGACAATTCTGAAATGGAGTGATGGTATAATTTATTATATCAACTAAATAACTTCAAATATAGTTATAAAACCACTCCAATAAGGAAAATGATGCACAGAATGATTGGGTTAGATAAATTTCCCTTAACCATTTGAAGTAGATTTGGAGCTGATAAAATATATGCAAAATCTAGTTAGCAAGTAAAGTTCCTATAAGAAACCTATGCTATCCTAACTTCTTTTCTAAGCCTCCACAACTTGGTGGTAGTTTTTGTTATTGTTGTGTGATTTTCATTTCATTCCCTATAAGGTACTGGCAAAGACTAGCTTCCTGCCTTGAATATTAATACTAAGCTTCTTTTTGTTGTTGTTGTTGGTTGTTTCTTTGTTTTGCTACAAGGTGTAAATCATGATTTCCCCAGTTTTGGTTGCAATGAAGGCATGACTAAGGGAAAGGTTGTGCATCATTGACCAAATAACATTCATATAATCTTTTCTACTTTCTTGGAATAACAGAAATGCCAGCCTGAATCCCTGGCACTCTGACCCACCAGCCAAATGAGTCATTGGAGGACAAATAAGACAACATCATTTGAAAGGCTTGAATATCCACATACATCATATTAAAAGAAAAATAAATGACCATTTTCTGGAATTTAGATTATTTGAAATGAGAGAACAATTTGTATATGCAATAAGTGAAAGATGAATTGAATGGCTATGACTATTTTAAATTATTACAGCCATCTACCAACATAATAATTATGAGCAAGTTAGAGGATGTTTTTAGATTTTTTTTTTGTAGAGTTATCTATTTTGGATCTATACTGCTGTGTTATCTAGCTAATAGTGAGTTAATGAAGTACATTAGGTAAAACACTAAAGAACACTGAATTTGGATTTAAAGAACCCAGGTTCAAATTCCAGTTCTGCTATACACTATGTTTGGTATTGGACAATCACTTAATTTCTGAGGGCATCAGTTTCTTCAGGAATATAATGAGGAAAATGAATTAGAAGGCATTACAGATCTAAATATTGGTTCCTAAAATTATTCTGCCTTGGTTTCAAACACACAGAGTTAATTTAAGTTATAAGTAGGATGTATTTCAGTAACTTTTGAAGTTCCTATTTTGTTTGCTTTTACAATAATTTCTCAGGATAAGATGATCAATCTTCAAGGTGGAATACATAGAGAACTTTGGAAATATGCCAGTGATCTGCTGCCCAACGATTCAGAGACAATAAACTACTTCATGATTTATGAAGGCACAATGCCTGAAGACCTTCCATAGAATTCAGAAAAGAATGAACTACGGCAAAGATGAATTACTATGATGGAGCTGACAAGGTTTTTTTTTTCTTTCATGGTAAAATAATGTACAATCATTTTTATATGAAAATTTAATCATAGCTTTGGTCAATGTGGTACTATCACCCCAACATTGATTTTTTTAAAAAATATCTAAAATCCCATGTAAACAGAAAATAATATTAAATTAAGTTTTTTCAATGCATCCAGACATAGATGTATGAAACATTTTGTGAACAATCTTTTACCTTTCTTTTCCCTCTCTGTTGTTGTTTAGTTATTTTCAGTCATAACTGACTCTTTGTGACCTCAATTGGGATGTTCTTGGGGAAGATACTAGAGTCGTCTTTCATTTATTTCTCCAGCTCATTTTACAAATGAGGAAACTGAGGTAAACAGGATTAAGTGAATTGCCCAGAGTCACACAGCAAGCAAATGTCTGAAACAGATTTAAACTCAGTTCTTCCTGACTCCAGACCAGACACTTCATCCACTACCCCGTCTAGCTGCTTAATTAAGTGCCTAAGATTGGAGTCTGTTAAGACTAATTTGATTTATAATGTAATTTTTATATATGGTGGTATAACTTCACAAATTTCATAATCAAAAAAATCACAAATCATCCTATATACCGCTATTATGATATAAACTTTGTAAAAGAGTGTTAATAATTCAAGATGGGATCTCCTTTCTTCAGTAACCATATTCTGAAGTTTCACAACCTCTGGAGTAGCAGAATCATTCAAGGAGAGTAGTAAGTCATTGGATGGGTGGAGGGGCTAAAGGACTGCGTGAAACCCTTGGGAGCACCTCATCTCTCTGTTCTTAAAATGGGAGTTGAAAATAAAACATGGATCTCTGTCAAATATTTCAACTTCCAGTGATAAGACAAAGATAAGACAGCCTGTCATAGACTTTGATGGATTGATGGATTTAGAGTAAAATGAAACACATAGAACACTTGTACCCAGCCTACTTCATTTCAGCTTAGGTACTAATATAATTTTAGAGCTGAAAAGGGCATTATAATGGGCAATCACTCTAACCTCTTCATTTTACTGATGAATTTACTGAGGTTCAGAGAGTAGTCTGCTGAAGATCACTCTACAGTTTTAGCAGATGAAGAATTCTAATGTGGGATACCTAATTCTGATACCATTATTCTTTCTACTATATCATGAATCCTCTCCACTGGAATTAAAAAAAAATCCTACTGATTCAGGCAGAGGACAAATTTTTGCCAAAACTGCACTGCTAGGCTTTTTAGTGGAAAACCATAACTTTCTTGTAACTATCCATTCAATCCAGACAGATGGAACTACAAGGTAGGGGAGTAAAAATCACATTTTGCAATGGCCCCAGGCATATGGTTTAAAACAAAGCAGTCTGATTATAGTTGCTGTGACTCCCAAAACAGGCACAATTCTATAAAAAGTCATTATGATTACCAAAAACATTATATACTGTTTATCTGTGTGTATACATATATGTATGTATATATATATATATGTATATACTATGAATGTATATGTATACACATATGTAGTCAATAGTCAATATTTGCCTGTTTAACTTTCATGACTTCAAGTATTCCAGTGATTTTATTAGTAACATCATTTTAACTTTCTCATTAGAAGCTACACACATGTGTGGCTATGTGTAGTAGAGGGGAAGGAGAAGGAGAAGGAGGGGAGTGAGGGGAGAGGGGAAAGAGGGTGGGCACAGAGCGAGAGAGCGAGAGAGAAGCGAGAGAGAAAGAGAGAGAGAGAGAGAGAGAGAGAGAGAGAGAGAGAAGAGAGAGAGAGAGAGAGAGAGAGAGAGAGAGAGAGAGAGAGATGACATGATAATCAAGTTTATATCTGCAAAAAAAAGGAAGACAGTATTCATCAAAGTGTTCATGAATCCCCTCCAGAAAGTGTTAAAGTAACCTCTGAAGTGCCAAATAAGGGAATTTAAATAAAAATGGAAAAGTGGCTAAATTTGTGTGTTAATAAGATGTTGGTCAAACCACCCGAAAGCTACACCTGCTTCACCCACTGCTCCATGGTGTTGGACTCCTGACAACCAGCCTGCCCCCAATAGCATGGGCACCACACTGTGCTGGTTCTGAAGAGCTGTCCTATCCTTACAGTGGGGAGTGTGTGGGTGGGGACTCACTCTGAGGCACGCGCTTTTTATCAGGGAACAGTTCATTCATGACGTCCAGAGGGAGATTAGAGGTGGCAAGTGTTGCTCTTTTCCCCTTTTTACCTCTGGGTTCTTCTGATAGGCAGCTCCTGCCCCTTCCCATCCCATCCTACTTTGCCTCTTCTCTCCCCTTTATTTTATGGATTATTTCATGGTCACTGCATTATGAAAAGTGCATATTATCAGAATTAATGTTTTGTGATTAAAGAATTATATGCAGAAAAGCTTATTTTCAGCAATCTCTAGTGAAAGATTATAGTCTTTGGTGCTTGTGGGAACCTAACCTCCTATTTCCCGTAGGTTAAATGTCACAACATTTGAGTTTTTTACTTTTGCTCCATTTTCTAGGAAAGTTACCCCAGTGAAAGTTAAGGATTGACTGTGAGACATATAGGTGTGTTTGTGTGTGTATATATGTATGTGAGATATATGTATATCTCATCTACATATATGTATATCTCACATACACACAATCTCTAATTGAAATCCTATGGACTCTGAAATCAGTTATCTTGATGCTATTTTTCCATGTGGTCATATCACTTCCCATCAGTCAGCACTTATTAAGCACCTATCATTCACTCTCTGCCAACTGCTTGGGTTACAAAGACAAAAAGAAAAAAATGTCTGAACCATATGAAGTTTCTTTGATCATACAAACTCGATTGCTCTTTGTCCCCTGAATATGCCCTTTGCACTCTTAGCTCCATGTCTGCTTAGAGTAGTCCCTAGGTCTAGAATTTCCCTCCCACCTTTGACTTGAATTCTCAATGGGTCTGAAAAACTCAATTTAAATGACTTCTCTGGAAGCCTTCCTTGATTCCCCTAGTTCAGGACTCACAGAGAATTTTGTGTTACAGCTCTTTGATGTAGTTGTCATGTTACATTGTGTAGCAAAGCTTTCTTGGGATCTGATACTTAAAGGTGAGAAGGACCTTAGAACTCAAGTTCCTTCCCTCCATCCTTTCATTTTAAAGGAACTAAGACGCAAAGTCGTGAAGTGACTTGCCCAAGAATATTAGTAGCAGAGCTCATACACAAACCAAAAGGCCTTTGACTACAAATCTAGCACTTTCCACTATATTAATAAGCAGATTCCTCTTTGATAGAATACTTAAAGCAGAATCTGGATACCTACTTCTCAAAATATTATATAAATTGTTACTGTTAAAGGAAGGGTAGATTTAAAGTCCTCTGGAATCCTTTCTACGTAGCAGGTTCTAAGATTCTCTAAATATTTGTTGAAAGAATGATTGAAATGAAATCTGTAAAAATATTAATCTTGAAGAAATTTAAAATTGAAAGGGTTGTTATGAGTCATATGCCAAAAACATGTGATCCAAAGTGCTTCTTTTATAATTCCATTATGTAAAATTATTCAGTAAATGTGATACTTACAATATTTCAACATTACATGACATTGAATTTCTAATTAGATTTCTTAAAAGGAGGAGGAGGAAGAAAAAAAGAGGAAAAGAAAAGGAAGAGGAGAAAGAGAATGTAAAAGAGGAGAAAAGAAGAAGATTGTGAAATAATTGTATTCTTGATATCACCAAAATTATTTATTTCAAGTGACTAACAATAGTGTTAAGAAAATCTTATTCTATGGTCCATACTCATTGCAATTATTTTCCTATCCTTAAGTCATGCTAGGAGTGATTTAAGGAACATAAAAGGATAGCTGCTATGATGTCAGAGGAAGTTATTTGTTACATTCTGCTCAATCTATAACTTTTATTATTCATTAGAATTGAATATTCTCTTATCTTAAGTCATTAGGGAATAATACAAAAGAGAGCCAATTGAAGTACAACTAATTGGTACAGTATACCTGAGATAGATGTATGTTCCTTTCTACAGCCATTCAATAATTGCCAGAAAGATCTATTGCATCTAACCTCTCTAAAATTTTATTCAGGTCCTTAATCTGAATTCTTTCTAAGTGGATATTAGAATTCATAGAGAAGGATTTTTTTTCTTTTTATAGTAATGCAGTTTTTGTTCCTGGATTGATTGTTTCCTTTATGCTTAAAGAGGACCAAAATCACAACATAATGTTGAGTCAATGTACAGTGTGTCCAACTGTGGCTGATTAGACAAGTATGAACTTGGAAGGCGCTGGAACAGGTCAAGCACAAATAACCTATTTAACATTTTGGATGGAGATGTCTCTTAATTTGCACATCTCATGTTTCTTTTGAGCTGCTGAAATTCAGTTTCCCTCATAGAGTATGGAACTTTCATTTGACGTGGGCATGCCATGCTGTCCTGTCCTGTCCCAGTGTTTTCTGTGTCTCACAATCTATATTAAAGTTCTTCAGAGAGACCTTTAAAGTGTCCTTTTTGTTTCTTCTTCTGACCTCTGTCTTAGTGCTTGCCATGTGTGAATTCTAAGCAAAGTATTTATCTAGGTAAACATACATTTGGCATTCAAACAACATGGCTAGCTAATAAGAGTTGCCCTCTCTGCAGTAGAGTTTTAATGTGTGGCAGTTCAGTCCTTTCTTGAAAGGACCTCAATGTCCCATCTGTTATCTTTCCATATGATCTTCAGAATCTTCCTAAGATAATTGCAGTGATATAAGCTAAAGGATCTTAATGAAATATTTCTGATTTTCTCATAGAATGTAATTACTATGAGTTTAGAATCTCATTTTTTGTCTTTTTATCCTTAGCACCTAGTGCAATACTTTACACATGTTACTTTACATATACTTGGAATTTTATAAATATTTCTTGAATTGAAAGTTTTGATGAAATAGTGAATTTGCAACTTTTCAACAAGCTTATAAGCAACTATTCTAAATTGGCAGGGCATAAACTTTTCTCTGGCATAGAAAGCTCACTAGCAGTTAGGCAAAGAACAGAACACTTCTGTGATAGTCAAGGGGAAAATAGTTGTCTGGTGTCATTAAAGGTCAGATATGACTACTGACAGGGTAGTGAGGATGGTTGAATTGGTTTGCAATGGACCATTTTAATTAAATAGATTCTACAATTTTATTTCTGTCTCTAATTACAAAAGTACCACATGGCTAATATGAGTTTTTTGTTTGTTTGTTTTACTCAGACTATGTCAATTGTGCATTTTAAAAATATTTATTATGCCAAAATTTACACCCTTTGAAGTAATTGATTCTTGTCCCCTCTCCATCAAGGTGTTCTTCAGTTGTGCAATGGATATGCACAAACAGAAACAGAAGCAATAGTAGAATTCAGGAGGCTTGAAATTATTACTTCAGCTTAAGGATGCCTATAGAGAGGCATTTCACATGTAAGTACAATTCCTATTTCTCCCTTCATCTTAGAATACGTAACGTGGAAAGCAGTTACAGCTGTTTCTGCTCCTAGTAGTGGTCATTCTGCAGATATGCATTGTGCATATCTACTTATATTACTGCTCTGGTGAGGACAAGGCAGCTATAATAACCTGGAAACTATATAGACATGGTTTGTCCAAGTTTCCTTTAACTCTATCAGTAGTGTGAGTGCAAAACTAATTTCAAAACAGACTTTTTTCAATTTCACTTTGTTCACAGTTTCTATATCTTCCTGCTATTTATGCTTTAGTAATTCAAACAATAGAAATGTCCAGGTGAAAATGTCATTAAATATTTCACAATTAAAAAAAATTCTCCAGGATGGTGTTAACTTTGTTAGTAAATTAATAATGCATTATTTAGTCAATGATACAGTAATTAATGAAATATTATTTATGTTGTAACTCTAAAGTCTCCAATTTGTGTATTTAAATGAGAGGCTACAGTATACTTTAACAACTAGTAGGTTATTTGTGGAATGGAAAAGCTTAAAAATTCATATTTCTTTTAGTGAAATTATTAATGTATCTTACTGGGAAATATGAAGACTATTTTAATATAATGTCAAACAGAACTATCTAAAATGCTGAATCATCACTGGAAATAAACCTGCCCAGTTTTGAAGGGATGTTTTATTGAATACATTATGGTTATCTCATTGAATATAGAAAACCTGGTGCATAGGACCTTTAGGTGTGAACATCTGAATTAAAAAGATATGGAAATGTGTGAGGAAAATATATATTCAGGAGTCAGTTAAGGCCATTGAGTTGATACGAGGGAAGAAAAATTAAAATGTTTAAGTTAGATATTCTTTGCAAAAGCTAATGTTATTAAGATCTACTTCATAGTTTCATGTTAAATTTCTTTTCTACAAGTGTAAATATTCATAGCTGAAATTACAGGACCATTGGTGAACCTATGAGCTATTTTAATGTTTGTAGTTTCTGTAACATTTAATTACAAAAGGGCAAAGCAGATTATCATACAGAGTAGAAATGTATTATATCTTTGACTTCATACATTTTTAACCAAGTTTGGGCCAAATAGCTTCTTTAACTTCAATTTCTATGTAGCCACTAAGAAGACACAAATTCATTTACTTAACATAACTTAAAACATTACTTATACAATAATTGCTACAAATATTTCATGTCTACTAGATGTAAGAGTAGCTTGAGGTAAAATATACATACATACATATATATATGTGTGTGTATATATATACATATATATATACACACACACACATATATATACACCTATATATGTGTATGTGCTCATGAGCACATATAAGTATATATGTATGTATATAAGTATATGTGTATGTGCATATATGTATGTGTGTATATAATATACATGTGTATATATACATATACACAAATAACAATGAATAATTCCTGTTTAGTTCCTAGTGATTGCAACTTCTACAAAGATCAATGGTGGCTGAGATTCAGGTGAATGGACTTGTCCTTAGAGGTCCCTCTTCATACTGACCTAAAAGTGAGAGTAACAGAGAGTTACTTGGTTTCTGTTCCCTTTCATGTTTTTGCTTGGATATTTCTTCCGGAATCCTGAGAGGGTTTGAGGGGGTGGGGTAAGATTGGGAAGTTTTTTATCTTTGCTCACCAAATAATTGGTCTATGATAACTTTGAACAATAGTATACAAAAGAGGTAGACAGTTTTCTGAAAGGCAAATGACTAGGAAAGTTTTCTTAGACCAAGAGATGACAATGACTAAGGCATTAATATATTTCTTCAAGAAAAATATGAAATGAGTAAATATGCAAACATACTTTGCTTCAAAAAGGAGTTCATAGAAAATGGTCGTGAATTTTAATCTCCTATGTAGAGAAGTGCATTTGGAGCTGGGAAAGGAATTTCTAGGCAACATTATCCTAAAATTTTGTCTTTTAGCCAGAAAAAAAGGGCTTTTTCCTGAGCAGTATTAACTTAGGACTCAGGAGTGACTTCAAGTTGTAGAGTTTGCAAGAACAGAAATTTGCAAATCAGATTTTCTAGAACAAGTTCTGAATAGTGCATCCATAAACTTAAAAACTATAACTTCTGGTAACTTTATTTCAAAAAGGAATTTAGCTGCATGGTAGATAGAATGCCTGCCCTGGAGTCAGGAAGACCTGAGTTCAAATCTAGCTCCAGACACTTACTAGCTGTGTGATTCTGGGCAAGTCACTTAATCCTATTTGCCTTATTTGTAAAATGAGCTGGAGAAGAAAATAGCAAACCATTCCAATATCTTTGCCAAGAAAACCTTAAATATAGTCACAGAGAGTCAGACAAAACTGAAATGACTCAACAATAACAAAACTATATTTCAGAATAATTTATTTTCTTTGTAATCTTATGTACTTTATTTCATCTGTTTTAAAGTTTTATTCTGATGGTCACTGGACCATCAGAGAGGTCTATGACTCAAATAAGGTTAAGAATTCTTTCTAGAGAGAGATCCTGATTAGGTTGAAGGATCAGGGAAGGAGAACAATGACTCCCAGAAGCAGGGGTCCTGGTCCTTGTTATTCCTCACTGTTTCAATGGGTTTTTGTATTGTGTTTGTATGTTTATTTTTGGCAATACAGGATAGTGGAATGAGGTATTGTTTATTCAGTAACCTCAAAATATTTGTCTTCCAGAAAAGAAATTTATGGGCTATTTGGTGGTGCTTTATGTGTTTTGTGTATCTATTCATGAGTATCTATGAGTCCTTTAATCTTTTGCATTATCGACAGAGTAAACTAAAAGATCCCATTCCTCAAATGCATTTATTACCTTGAATGCTTGTGTGGGTGCTGGCATCTTTTGACTAAATTTGAAAAACAGGAACTATACCTAAGCTATATGTGGAAGGTTTTCTAGAGTAAACAAGAGGTAGGGGAGAGAGGGAGGGAGAGAGAGAGAGAGAGAGAGAGAGAGAGAGAGAGAGAGAGAGAGAGAGAGAGAGAGAGAGACAGAGAGAGAGAGAGAGAGAGAGAGAGAGAGAGAGAGAGAGAGAGGAGAGAGAGAGAGATTATCCCCTTGGTTAGCTTCTATCTGTGAAAGTTCAAAGGCTTGAAGAGCAGGGTTGAGGGGCTATGAGACAGACCTTAATTTTTCAAGATAATGTATTATTGAATGAACAATTATTTGTAAATGGATAGTTGTAGTGAGATAGCCTTGTATTATAAACATAAACCAAAAGCAACTTCTGAGTTTGAAACTCTTGGTCTCATGAAAAAGAGTCTGAAGATAAGAATCAGAAAAATGATGTCTACCAGTTGCTAGCTATGTCACCAAAGACAAACCACACGAGTTCCCAAGGTCTCAATCTCCTCTTGAAAATCTCTACCTTCCTATCATATCTGTATCTAATAAGCAACATATGAAACTGCATTAGAAGGATAAAATACGTCGTTTCCCACTCCCCAACCCCCTCTAGCTCTCTCTGCCCTCGATAGGATCTGAGTGAGCCGACTCTCCAGGCTTGGGAGTCAGCAGGGGTCAGTGCCACTACTGCTATCCCCATCGCGGGCAGGAGATGAAAACATAGCAAGCTGGAGTGGTGCAATCGCCACCGGTGTGTGCGGGAAGCTCTTCATCTGCTACTGTATTTACTTTGACCACAAGAGACGGAGCGACCCCAAATTCAAGAACAGGCTCTGAGAGTGAAGCAGGAAAACAGAAGCTCGCTAAAGACAGAGCTGGGCTTTCCAAGTTACCTGATCTGAAAGATGCAGAAACTGTTCAAGTCTTCTTTGAAGAAATACAGCTTGGTGAGGAATTACTAGCCCAAGGTGAATATAAAAAGGGTGTTTACCACTTGACAAATGTCATTGCTATCTGTGGGCAGCCACAGCAGTTATTGCAAGTTTCACAGCAAACTTCTATCATCAGTGTTCCAGATACTTCTGACTAAGCTGCCAACAAAGAGCTGGAGAACTGTGAGTGTATAGAACTTGACTGAAGATGATGTCGAATAAGAAACATGTCAACATAATAAAATCTTAATAATTTTAATTAAAAAGATAAAATATGGAAAATAAAATACTGTTATCAAAGTATTCTATATATAATAATGGTATTCATATGAAATGTCACTTTTGCAAGTATTCTTTTTGTTGATGTAAAAGAATTCTTGAAATTTGTGGTGCTATATGAGTGCCATAGGCCCTTTTGAGTATTAAAATGAACTGATTCAGTCAGTGAAATTGTATATTGAACAATAGCTATAACACTGACACAATTCTCAAATACTGACAATATACCACATTCTTTGATCCTTTTCCCTTGGCTCCTATGAGAAAGACAGAAACAATTCCACTGGTGCAACAAAAAAGATTTCTCTTTTGAAATGACAGTATAGACAGAGGCTTTGATCTTGGTATCTAGACAGGACAAGATTATCATATTTCATGCACTTCTGTACCTGCATAAACTAGAGAAGGATGGAAATTCATTGCCTTTACATAAATTCCAACTGGAATAAAATAGAAAGCTATAGAATTCTTTTACCATGAATAATAATGAGTCCTTAGCATTGAGACTAGAGCATAGCACTGGGACTTTACAACCTAAACGTACTGTAAAATGTACTAGCACATCATATTTGCAGTTCTTGATTCATGGACACTAAGGATTTAATGCACCAGAATCCTTTCAAAATTACTGCATGTGTAGCAGTGCTCTCTTTTCAACAAAATAGGTAATTATTATTGCCAAAGATTATTCTTAACTCCTTTCTATATACTCACCAGCCCTCTTGGATCAAGGAAATTATCAGACCATCTTGCATTTGAATGATAAGTTCATTTATCAATTGTTTTAAAAGATATAATAGTTTATAGTTAGCATTTATAATGGTTAAGATTGGCAGAGTACTTACAGATGTTAATATATTTATAGGACCAGAGAACAGAAAGGGACTTTAGAGATCATTTTACAGATGAGAAAAATAATGCAAAGGAAAGGAAGTGTCTTGCCCAAGGGTAACATATATAGTAAGTAGCAGAAAAATTATTTGAATCCAACTCCTTTGACTCAGTTGCCCATACTCATTCCATTGTGTCATTTCATTACATGGGAAACATCAATCTGTACAATTTTGTCTAATATGGTATACCATGCTGCATTGACTATTGCCTCTGATATTTACTGAAATAGATCCTAGGTGCCAGAACAGCCTTCACTTATAGGAGGCCATATTATAGCCTCCAATTTCTGAGGCAGAACAACAGTTCTCTATGTGTGTGTGTGCATGTGTATGTGTGTGTCTGTGTGCCTGTGTATGTGCACACATGCATTATGTGTTGTGATGAGCCTCTTTGGTAGTCTTCGGAAGCCTATGCACGTCTTCTCAGAATAATGTTTTTAAATGAATAAAATAAAATACATAGGATTACAAAGGAAACCAATTATATACAAATTTAGTTATAAAAATATTCCCATTAAGTTTGTGAATGCCCTGAAATATATCCACAGGACTTGAAAATGGGAGGATTCCAGATAATAAATACCTGATGTAGATGAAAGTCTTGCTTCAGTGGTAAATAGTCATCTTACAAAGTACCATTTTATTAGCTGTTTTATTAATGGACTATTAAGTAAATAATTTCTTGATTCTTCAGAACACCTTTGATACTTGGGTTTAAATATATAAATGTGGCTAAATGAATTCAAATACATATTGGTAGAAGAAGAAAGGCAGTACCATTCTGTCTTGAGAGAGATTGAAAATACAGATTATGAAGCCTCAAAATGCTTCACAATTCAATGGAAACTACATGCAACACATTCTTTCCAAATTTAATCAGCCTTCAGACACATATTTCAAGGTAACCATCATATTCTAATTTCAGTGATTGGTATTTCTAAGCATGTTCTTCTTCATCTTTAAAGCTTCCAAGTAAATTCATTACGAGAGAAGGTTAGCTTTTGAAAATGAACTCAAATTAGCATACCCTAATAGGGATCTAATGATGATGAAATCATAATATTTATGTAAGGTAATTCAGCATACTTGATAAAGGAGTGGCCCTGGAGTCAGGTAGACCTGGGTTCAAGTTCTGTCTTTGATATCTAAAGGCCATGTGCCCTAAGAAAACTCACAGTGCCTCAGGAACGTCTCTAAGAATACAAATTAGAAAAACCTTGCTAATTTGCATTGGGAAGAGTTCCCACAACAGGAGTTCCTCTCCCATTGATGAAATCACAGATCTAAATGCAACAACAAAATTCTCTATATGGAGGTAAGGAAAAGAAAAAATCTCAACTTTAAGGTATTTCATAGAATTTCAGTAAATAATGTGTAAGATGTTAATCTTGTCAAGGTGAATCAAAATTATAGTGCATTCAACAAATTTAAACAACTATGTCAGCCCTCTAAGATTTCCCTTTTAGGAAGTTGGAGCACATCTAGGGAAAACAACCAGGAAGGTAAAAGTACACAATGCCATATTCACTGAAAGGGATAGGGACCTTATGCTCAGAAAGAATGGAATATGATGCTTATCTTCAACTCCTTGAAGTATTGACAGTTTGGAGTGAGACTGACCATGTTTTTTTCCTGCTCTTCAAGCAATGAATGAGGGGAAGCTGATTCAGTTTGATATAAGAAAAAAACTCTTAACTATTAGCACTATCCAGCATTGTAAGGACTGTCTCAGGCAATAATAAGTTCTCTCCATCATTTGCAGCCATCATATTCAAGCCAATAATCTTTTTATTAAGGAAATAGAGGGAAATTATGGCCAGGTATCATTTAGATTCCACTAGCTCCTTACAAATGCTGAGATTTGAGGATTTTATTTTAAAATGGTCACTTACTCAAGTGTGTTTGTAGTTCTGCTGTGTAGTTACAATTGTAGTTTTTATTCCATTAAGGATTTTACTTATGTATATATTTGAAAATGTTACATGATAAAATGTATAAGCTATTCTCTTTATCCAGGTTTTTTTTATGATTTAATAGTGCAATAAATAATAGCCCAAATTATACAGACCTTAAGGTACTTTTGCATACATTATCCAGATTCTAAAGAATAAAGAATGTATTTTGCAGAACTAGAGATAACAATTAGAATACTTTATAAATGACAAAAAAATAATCATAATAGCTCAGATTTACAGCAGTACTTTGTTCTTTCTTCACCATAGTCCCCTGAAGTAGGTAAGGAAAGAATAATTTCTTCCATTTTTACATATAAGAAAATGCCTTAGAGAGATTAGCTTAGTTGCCAAATGTTTCATTGCTAGCAAGAATCCAAGCCAGAACTTGAACTCAGTGCTCATGATTACCACTTCCATTGTCTTCCTACACCAGAGGGGTCAGACACATGGCACATAGATCACATGTGGCCCACAATATTCCCAAAGCCAACAAGAAACACATTAAAATGTAATTGGTAGAGAGTCCATCCAGGAACCAAGATGGTGGAATAAGCAGTAAATCACCACAACTTTCCCATATTCACCTCCAAATAACCATAAAATAGCTCCCCAAAACAAATTCTGGAATAGTAAAACCAGTGAAAAGATATGGTGAAACAATCTTTGAGCCAGAGAAACTTGGAAGATCAGTGGGAAAGGTCTGTCTCACTAAGGCAAAAGGGAGTGCAGTACAGGACAAGAAATGTCCCAGCAAGCCAGCAGCAACCCCCCACCTCAGCAAACCAGTGGTAGATCTTGAGTCCCAGTGTAGTAAAGCAGAAAACACCAACACCTCAGCATAGGCGGGGGAATGGGCAGACTCCAGCTCTGATAACCGACATCGGTATACCACCAGGCAAACAGGTAGACATCAGTCCTATGGGGACCTGAGCAAACATGCAGCCATGACAGTGGCCAGACCACCACATGCTTCAGTATATTACCAGGAAATGAAGAAACACCCCACTGGTCTCAGCAAAAGTCAGACACCAGCACTAGGACCCCAGGTCAACACCAAGTAAACTGGCAGACCCTACAACCTCCAGCAGTGTCAGCCACCTCCAACCCCCTCAGCACAGCACCAGATACAAAGGTCCCCCATGGGCCTCTAGGCAACATCAGTGCAGCATCAGGCAGGGCCTGCAGGCCCTAGCACAAAAAGCCTGAGACGGTGCTCTTTCACCCCAGGATCAAATCTCAAATTTAAAAGAAAGGAAAAAGACCAAAAAAAGATGAGCAAAAACAATAAAAAAAAAAAAGAATCTGGCCATGGAAAGTTATCATGGTGACAGTCTTGTGATCAAACACCTGATGGCAAAACCCCAAAGAAAAACAGGAAGCAGTCTCAAGCTCAGAAAGAACTCATGGAAGAACTCAAAAAGAGATTAAAAATCATATAAGAGAGATAGAAGGAGAAAATGGTAAAAGAGTGATGCAATAGAATTGTGAAAAAGGAGTCAACACCTTGGAAAAAGAAAACAGTTGTTTAAAAAGTAGAATTGGCCAAATGGAAAGGGAGATACAAAAATCCACTGAAGGAAACAACTCCTTAAAAAGTACAATTTCCCAAACCGAATAGAAAGTAGGAAAGCTAATTGAGGAAAACCACTACTTAAAACTTAGAATTGGGCAACTGGAAGCTAAGGACTCTATGAGACATCAAGAAAAGAAACAAACAAATTCAAAAGAATGAAAAAAAATAGAAGAAAATATAAAATACCTCACAGGAAAAACAACTAACCTGGAAAATAGATCCAGGAGAGACAATATCAGAATCATTGGACTACCTGAAAGTCATAATCAAAAGGAGGACCTGGACAGTATCTTTCAAGAAATTGTCAAGGAAAACTGCCCTGATATCCTGGAAGCACAGGACAAAATAGGCATTGAAAGAATCCAACAATCACCTCAGGAAAGAAATCACCACCAATGAAGAAGAAATTATAGCAATCATTAGGAAATATTTTGCCTAATTATGTGCCAATGAATCTGACCAGCTAAGTGAAATTGATGAATATTTATAAAATTTTAAATTACCCAGATTAATAGATCAGGAAATAGAATGCCTAAATTATTACATTTTAGAAAAAGAAATTGAATGAGTCATTAACAAACTCCCTAAGAAAAAATCCCCAGGACCATATGGGTTCACAAGTGAATTCTACCAAACATTCAAAAAAACCCCCAACTAATTCCAATACTATATAAACTATTTGGAAAAACAGGTGAGGAAGGAATCACACCAAATTCCTTTTATGACACAAATATGGTACTGATACCTAAATCAGGAAGAGCCAGAACAGAGAAAAAAAATTATAGAAAATTATAGACCAATTTTATTAACTATTATTGATGCAAACATTTTGAACAAAATACTAGTAAGGCAATTACAGTAATATGTCACAAAGATTAAACATTGGGACCAGGTGGGATTTATACCAGGAATGCAGAGTTGGTCCAATATTAGGAAAACTATCAGCAAAATTGACTACGTCAATAACAAAACCAACAGAAATCATATGACTATCTCAATAGATGCTAAAAAACTTTTGCCAAAATATAGCATCAATTCCTATTAAAAACAATATAGGGGCAGCTAGGTGGTACAGTGGATAGGGCACCAGCCCTGGATTCAGGAGGACCTGAGTTCAAATCCAGCCTCAGACATATAACACTTCTAGCTGTGTGACCCTGGGCAAGTCACTTAACCCTATTGCCTAGCAAACAACAACAACAACAACAATATAGAGCTTAGGAATAAAGGGAGCATTCTTTAAAATGATAAGCAGTATCTATCTAAAACCATCAGCAAGCATTATCTGTAATGAGGATATGCTAAAATCCTTCCTGATAAGATCAAGAGTAAAGCAATGGCTACTATTATTCAATATAGTACTAGAAATGTTAGCTATAGCAATAAAAGAATCAACTAAAAAGACTACTTGGAATAATTAACAACTTTAGAAAAGTTGCAGGATATAGGATAAACACACATACATCATCAGCATTTCTACATATTACCAACAAAATCCATCACCAAGAGACAGAAAGAGAAATTCCATTTACAATATCTGAAGACAATATAAAATACTTTGGGGTCTACCTGCCAAGACAAACCCAGGAACTATATGAATCCGATTACAAAACACTTCACACAAATAAAGCCAGATCTAAACAAATGGAAAAATATCAATTGCTCATGGGGAGGCCCAAGCCAACATAATAAAAATGACAATTCTGCCTAAACTAATTGATTTATTCAGTGCCATATCAATCAAACTACCAAAAAATTATTTTATGGAGCTAGAAAAGGTAGTAATAAAATTTGTCTGGAAGAACAAAAGGGTAAGAACATTAAGGGAATTATTGAATATATATATTTAAATATATAACAAGACCCCAGCCTTTGGGATAAGAACTCTCTATGTGACAAAAACTGCTGGGAAAACTGGAAAACATAGTTCACAAACTAGGCATAGACCAGCATCTCACCCCATATACCAAGATAAGGTCAAAATGGGTGCATGATTTAGATTATAAAGGGTAACACCATAATCAAATTAGAAGACAAGGAAGAGTCTACCTGTAAGATCTATGGGGTAGGAGAGAATTCATGACCATACAAGAGATAGAGGGAATAAAGAAATTTTAAATAGATGCTTTCAATTATATTAAAATAAATTTTTTTTTTTTTTTTACAAACCAAACCAATGCAACCAAGATTAGAAGGTAAGCAGAAAGCTGGGAAGTAATCTTTACAACAAGTGTTTCTGATAAAGGCCTCATTTCTCAAATATCTTGAGAACGGAGTCAAATTTATAAGAATATAAGCCATTTCCCAATTGATAAATGGTCAAAGGATATGAATAGGCAGTTTTCATATGAAGAAATCAAAGCCATTTATATCATAAGAAGAAGTGCTCTAAATCACATCTGATTAGAGCAATGCAAATTCAAATAACTCTGAGGTACACCTCATACCTATCAGATTGGCTAATATGACAAAAAAGTAAAATAATAAATGTTGGAGAGGAAGTGGGAAAATTGGGAAACTGATGCACTGCTGGCAGAGTTGTGTACTGATCTAACCATTTTGGAGAGCAATTTGGAACTATGCCCAAAGGGCCACCACACTGTGGATACTTTTTGATCCAGCAATGCCACTACTAGGTCTGTGTCCCAAAGAGATAATAAAAGAGGGGAAAAGAGCCCACGTATGCAAAAGTATTTATAGCAGCCCTTTTTGTGGCGGCAAAAAATTGGAAACTGAAAGGATGCCCATCAATTAGGGAATGACTGAACAAGCTGTGGAATATGAATGTAATGGAATAATACTGTGCAGCAAAATGGTGAAGTGGTAAATTTCAGGGAAAAAAACTGGAAAGATTTGTACAGACTGATGTAAAATGAAATAAGCAGAACAAGGAGCATATTGTACACAGTATCAGCAACATAGTGTGATGATGAACTATGAATGACTCAGCTCTTCTCAGCAACACAATGGTCCAAGATAAGTACAAAGGACTCACAAAGCAAAAATGCTGTCCACATCCAGATAAAGAATTTGTGGACTCTGAATGCTGATTAAAGAATATTTTTCGCTTACTATTTTTTTTCTTTTCCATGTTTTTTTTTTTCCCTTTTGATCTCTGTCTTCTTTCAGAGTTGTGACTAATATGGAAATATGTTTTACATGGTAGCACATATATAAACTATACCAAATTGCCTACCATTTTTGGAAGAGGGTAAGGGAGGGAAGAAGGGGAAAAAATGTGGAATTCAAAATCTTTTAAAAATGAATGCTAAAATTCTCTTGACATGTAATTGGGAAAAATAAAGTATTATTGTAAAATGTAATTGTGAGATGTTTAATAAAATAAATAAAAATACAATACAACATAATGATATTAGTATGTGGCTTTCTAAGTAAATATACAGCCCACTGCAATCCTTATGTGTTGTCTAGCAACCCCTGCTTCTACTTGAATTTGACACCACTGTACTACACAATACTGCTTCTGAAAGTCACAGATTATTTTGTTTTTCATCTCCTATGGACTAATTTTCTTCTTAAGAATGGCACTTTGGTGCTTATGTTTTCAATCTGTCAGTTGCCCATAGGAAACTTATTCAAAGGTTAACACTACAAATGAAGTAGTGCAAAAATATAAATGTATTGCTCAATAGGTGCGGTGATGACTAACTACATTTTCAGGATGTCTCTAATTTAAATTCATGTGATTGATGTGGTAAGACATACAACAAACCCAGGAGATAATTTAATCAACAAATGACCCTATAAATAGTTTTGATTGTAAAAGTTCCATTTAATTTTATGTCACTTTTCTCATTTCTAAATTGCTAATTCAGACTATGTGCTTACCTTGACATTCAATTTGTTGTTCATGTTTATTAGAAAAAAAATTGAAAGAATTTATAAGAACCATCATATACTTGTTCCTTATTTGTTAACTGTCTCTTTATTCAACAGTTTTTGTATAGACAAATGCTAAAATTATAATTTTAATGTCTTATGAAATTTTAATTATATGCATGATTAATAATTAGCAATAACCCAAAACTCCAAAGTTTATAAAATACTTCACATGAATTATCTCATAAATTCTAAACATTATTGAGAAAAAAATTGAAAAGTTACAGATTAGCCCACATGTACAAAAATATTCATAGCAACTCTTTTTTTGTTGGCAAAAATTTGAAATTGAGGTGATGCCCATCAATTGGGGAATGGCTGAACAAGTTGTGGTATATGGATGTAATGGAATATTATTGTATCATAAGAAATAATGAGCAGGAGGACTTCAGAAAAACCTGGAAAGACTTATATAAACTGATGATGAGTGAAATGAAAGAACCAAGAGAACATTATATACAATAACAGCCACATTATGCAATGTCTAACTTTGATAGACTTACCTCTTTTTCAGCAAAGTAAGGATCTAAGACAGCTCCGAAAGGCTCATGATGGAAAATGCTATCCACATCCAGAGAAAGAACTAAAGAGTCTGAATGCATATGGAAGCAGACTATTCACTCTCCTTTTTTTTTTTTATTGTTTTGTTGTATTGCTTCATTCTTGTGGTCCTCCTATCAGTTCTAATTCTTCTTTGCATCATAACTAATGGGAAAATATGTTTAACATGAATGTATAAGTAAAGCCTATATCAGATTGTACATGGTCTTGGGGAGGGGGGAGTAGAGAGATGGGGAGAAAATTTAAAACTCAAAATCTTATGGAAGTGAATGTTAAAAATTAAAAATAAATCAATTATATAAAGAGTTACAGATTACATGGAAATGATAATTTATTTTAAACTTATGAAACTTAAGAAAACCACATTTTCTCACAAAAATGGAATTTGTTCTGTAACACTCTCAAACCTCACTTCTACTAAATTGTTTGCAAAATATCCAATGTGATATAAAGTACCCTTGTTTACTTTGAGATGGAAAACTATCTAAATTTATTATCATGTCTCAGGCTACTCCTTGTATCCTGCTCCTACTTCTCTGCTGATCTCCAATCTTGAATCTCCAATTACTTTTCAGGTTCCAAAATGGAACCCATTATTTACCCTCTCAAGCCTCACCCCTCTTACCTTCCCTATTATTGTAGAGGGGAACAACATCTTCCCAGTCTCTCAGACTTTTAACATAGGAGTCATCCTTGCCTCTTCACTATTCCTCATCTTCTATATCCAATCTGTTGCCAAGGCCTGTTTATTTAACCTTTAAAATATCTGTCAAATGTGTCCTCTTCTCTCCTTTGACATTGCAAGCACTCTAGCACAGGCCCTCATCCCACGACTATTGTTATAGCCTGCAGATGAGACTTCCTATCTCAAGTCTGTCTTTATTCCAATTAATCCTCCATTTATCCACTAAGTTGACTTTCCTAAAAGTACAGGTCTGACCATGTCACCACCCACCCATCCCATCCTTCTTAATAAACTACAATAGCTCCCTATAGCTTCCAGGATCAAATTAAATTGATTTTTCATATTCAAAATCCTTCATAAGCTAATACCTTTTCTGCTTTTCCAGTCTTCTTACACATTATTCAACATTGGGTACTCTTTGTCTTAATCTAATATACTTCAGAAATGGAAACATTTGAAAAAGGGAATAATTCCACAGAATCTCAGAGTTGGGTGATGCCTTATAGACCACTTTGCTAAATTCATTGTTTGACAACATAGCTGAGAGGGGGGTCTTAATACTTTGCTTAGAAATTTCTAGTGAGGGGGTGACATTCTCAGAGCAGTCTAAGACATTTTCTCAGAACTGTAATTGTTGGGAACTTTTTTTTCTAAGAAGCCACTAGATGATGTAATGGATAGAGCAATTGGCATCAAGTCAGGAAGTTCACAGTTCAAATTTGGCCTCAGATACTTCCCAACTGTGTGACCCTGGGAAAGGAAATTAACATGGTAGACACTATAAAATGTCTATTACTTCCCTTTCCTTCCTCCCCTTACATCAACTTGAAGTTTGTCACTTTAGAATTTTGACAAAGTACTCCTAATTCTGCCTTCTGGAGCCCAGGAGAACACAGGCATTCCCTTTTCCAGGTGACAATCCTTCAGTTATTTGAAAGGCATTATCTTGCATTCCACATTATCATGCCACAACCTATATTCTCTTCTCTAGTTAGTTCAAGATATATTCATTTCATGAACTTGAGGATCTTCATGGTCCTGCTTGCCTTCTTCTGCTAGTTGCTCTCCATCTTTCTTTTACTGAAATGTGCTTGAAACTGTGTGTAATTAATGGGGTTTGACTAAGAAATAGAGGAACTTCATAATTCTGGTCACAACATCTTTCTTATCTAATATAGCTTAGTATTTATAGAGTGCTAAGAAATACAATTTTTACATTATCAACATTAAATTGTTTATATGTTAAATCTCAGATCCTTCATCAGTTAATAATGACTAGTAACACCATTAGAAGAAGCTAACCACATAAATATTGACTTTCTCACTATAAATGAAACAAGTTGGAAGGATAAATCGTCAGCCCTGCTTGAAAGGGCAAATAAAGTAGTAAGTGGAGGTGCTTCTATTGTTCATCAAAAGGAAAATAGAAAAAATAATTTCTTGCTCAACTCATATTGCAGGACTTATGATAAGAATTCTAAAAATACACACAGTGAAAATATGTGAAGTTTATATGTTGATATTTACATCTGTTGGAGAAAATATTTAAAAGGATATACATTCTACAAATTACTGAATAAAAATTTCCAAGTAAAAGAAATAAGTGTATTTTTAAAAGTTTAATCTTCTTACAGGTTATTCTTTGTCATATTTTAAGCAAGAGTCTCCAAACCATCTTAACATATGTTTGTTATTCAGAGACTTCAAGAATAGTATGGCCTCATAGGAAGAGAGAAAATGGTATGTTAAAAGAAGCTTGTGAAAAACAAGAGGCCAAAGTCCTAGATTATTCAAAATCCCTACATATATAAGTAATTGATATTTATTTTCCAAAAATTCTTAGAAGGCCATGAACATGACAAGCAACATCATTACAAAATTGAAATTAACTATATTATATCTGATGTGAAATGTCTACTTATTGATTTGACAATCCTACCTGAATCAAATATCTTTATATATTAAAACCATCGACTATAGAGCAAAAGTAAAAAAGAAAATAGAAAATTAGAAAAAAGAAGGAGAAAGGTGAAGACATTTGAAACAATTGAAGTAATTTCAATTGATCCATTCAAAGGAGCCCTCAATGTCATAAAATAGATAATGGAAAAAGGAGAAGAAAATAACTGTAATTACCTCAATTTTCTGCAAAAAAAAATAAAACAGTCTCTACATTGTAGATGTCAAAAGACTCCATTAACATCTTTGGCCAGTAAGTACTTCTCAAGCCAAGAGAAGTAACAGTCAAGGAAAACATTAGATTAGACTATAAAATTATTCGTAAATGACTGCAGTTGAATTTGACAGAGAATTATGAGAAGTATAGTCTTATAAACTTATGAAAAGCAATGCAATTGAAAAAAGTCTACAGAATCTTGATGTAAGATTCAAATGAATCATTTCCCAAAAGTATTCATAGATGACACTTTTAGGAGGACAATCAGAAAATTGAAGAAATGGGTCAGCGACTAATAAAACTATCACACTTGAATTCTCTCCCCCAATATCCCAGACCCAAATATAGTATAATAAAGAAGCAGAGAAAGGAAAGGGAAGTAATGGTATAGTATAGAAATACAGAAGAAATTGATATGGAATTTGAGAAGAGCAGGTAGTGATGAAATCACTTAGACCGAGTAGGCACAGAGCAAATCCATGTTGAAAGAAAGAAACGTGAAATTGAGAACATCAAAATATCTATATCTATATATGCATATGTGTGTATGGATGTGAGTGTGGGTGTGAGTGTATTTATTTATTTACACACATATATCTGTGTGTATGTATATACATAGAGATACACACTCACACAGAAGTGTCTGTCCATGTATTTATCTATGAGAAAGAAGACAAAATAATGGAAAAAACAATGAATGAGAGCATTATACACAAAACAGGCATTCAAGAGACCATAAAAATGAACTATATGCCTACTTTCTTGTTCTTATAAAATTTTATGAAAATCTTCTGAAGTATATCAAGGTTATCTAGGATGAAGATATGAGAATGAAATAGATAGACTTTTCTAAATCATTCTGTACAGAGGGAAATATATAGCCACACAATTAATTGAAAGGTGCATAGAATACACTATTCTACAGTGTTTATTTTTCATTGATTACCAAAAAAAGTATTTAGCATGGCAAAGCAAAATGTATTCCTAAAAGCTCCCCTCCAATGATGAGTCTCCCATGCACACATTAATATATGATTCCATGATAAATACAGTCACAGACAACTTTTCAATGAACTTTTGCTATTATTATCATTATTAAAGTGTATTCAATGAATAATATAAAGTGTAATCAATCAAGGTGTAAATAGAGAGATGTAAGTTCATCAAAATAATTCTTATTGTCATGGAAGATGACTTATTCAAAGAGCAGTAATGTGGTACAATGCTTCTAAAGAGCATTGGCTTTGAATTAGAAGACATGGGTTCAAATCTTGACCTTCACACTTACTACCTGGGTGGCCATGGTAAAGTTATTTTAACTCTCTGGGTCCCAATTTCTTCACCTACAAAATGACAGGTTTGGACAATACATTATGTGAAGCCCCTTCTAACTCAAGATCTATCATTCTGTGATATAATAATCTATATGTAATAGAGGTTCCACAAAACCAATGAGATTGAGCAGATTTGTATATTATTATTATTATATCATCATATATTTTTATAATTATTATGTTATATTATCATATATTGCTACATTATATTGCTATATTATATTATTATTATGTATTATTATGTTATTCATTATATTTAATGAATCAAGCTCCCAAATGCTCAAAGACTTCCTTAATGAAATCCATGATTATTCAAAAGAAATAAATTTACCAATCCATGTTTTGGGAAAAAAAACTTAGAAAGTTTATCATCTGAAATTCAACATGACTTTAAAAAGCCTATAACTTCCTTTAGTATTTCTGTTTGAATATCTGGGACAGGATATATCAAGAATGGCCCATAAATTAAATGAAAGAAGACAACTACTGGAATGAGACGGCTTTGATCTGCTCTCTTCTTCCAGTTCAAAATTCCATCTTCTAAAAATTTTAATTTATTTTTTAAACAAGAAAATACATTTTCTTTCCTTCTCAATATCCCAATAATTGGGTTTAAAAATGAAAATAAAAAAGTAAAAAAAAAAAGTTGGAACAAATACACATATTCAAGGAAAATAAATCCTTGTATTGGTGGGTTAGAAAAAAAAAATAATGTATCATTCTGTACCCTGAGTCCACATCCTCTCTGTCAGGAGAGGTTTCATGAATCCAGTGATATCATGATGAGTTACCATGAGGCTTTCAAAGATTTTTTTGTTTTTATTTTGTTTATATATATATATATATATATATATATATATATATATATATATATACACACACACACACACATATATACACACATACACATAAACATATACATACATATACATATAACATATGTATATATATATATATATATATATGTGTGTGTGTGTGTGTGTGTGTGTGTGTGTGTGTGTATTCCTTCAGATTCTGCTCACTTTACTCTGCATCAGTTTATGCCACTCTTCCAAAGTCTCTCCGGAACCAGTCTTTCTAATATTTTTATTGTTCAACAGTATTTCATTACATTTATGTGCCTTAATTTGTTCAACTATTGTCTGAGATATCAGCAGAACTAGAAGAGTTATATATATATATATGTACATATATATATAAACTCTTTATATGTGTATGTGTTTCTCAGTTACCCACTTCCTTCTAATTTTAGCTGCATTGGTTTTGTTTTGGAAAAAAATTAATTAGGTTGTTCATTTTACTTCTATGATCCTCTGTATGCCATGTAAACTCCCATCTTTTTTTTGTTTTTAACATAAACTCTCATAATGAAAACATATTTTTGCAAATCTTGGAGTACCATAATCACTAAAACATCAAAGTTAAGGATGATTTCAAGGAAAATGTAGAGAAACATAGTGGGCTACACCATATGCCCAATGATGACTTACATATAAGAAGTAGAAATAAGGCATCAAGGTAACACATTATTATAAAAGGAGTTAGACTGGACATGTGGTGAGAACACTAATGGACCACTGAAGTGATACAGTGGTAACTTTCTAATGTATCAATGCCAAGAAAGCATATAGCATATTGAATGGCATCATGGACACTCTATGAAAGAATATGAGCAAAAAAAAATCATAGAGGATTAGAAAATTTTATAGGATTTCATTCTTTATGGTATAGGGCATAAATGTCAAACTCAGGGCTTACCAACCAGAAGTAACCAACAAAATTCCAGAGTTCTGCCTGAACAAATATAATTTGGAAATTTTTAACAAAATAAATTTAAAAATGCAATACAGCATAGTTAATGTTAATTTGGTTTTGTTTTTCTAAGTCAGTGTGTGATGCACTTTTATTTGAGTTTGCAAGGACTCATTTCTGTTTCAGTTTCACACCATTGGTGTAGGGCGTTAGAAATTTAGATTTAAGAGGCATGGGGACCTGAACTCCAACCTCAAATCCCACCTCTAGCATTTAACTAATTATGTACACTGTAGTTAGTCGCTTAACATATCTGAGTCTCAGTTTATTGACCTGCAAAATTTTTTGTAAATTGCTTTCTAGGTCTAAATCTGTCATCATTTGATGCTATCTATCAATAAAATTAGTGTTCACATCTTTCAGACATCAAATACAATGACATACTAAAACTTTGTTGCCTTTTAATTGTAATTTTAAAATATTACATGGTCTAATGAAACAAAAAAAATTAGTATGTCTTACATTTCCCTTTTCAGGTATTCAATTTACTTCAACAAACATTTATTGTGATTTCATATTGCAAGGTAATTTAGTAGGTCACTAGTAGGCAAGATAGATAGATAGATAGATAGATAGATAGATAGATAGATAGATAGATAGATAGATAGGACTTGACCTCAAGGAGATTATAGTCTAAGCAATTTCAGTTAAAATTTGGTGTCAATCTTGCCCTCTATTTTTTTTATAAATTATGATCCAATCAATAGTAGTAACAAAGAAATGATTTCTACCTTTAGAGTCAACTATTATATAAGATGGCACATCTTATATGTAGTTATTGTCATTTTATGTAAGCAAATATGAGAACAAATTTTAACAATTAATTTTATATTGGCCATAGCGAAGATACTTAGACAAATTAATGAATTCCTTTACATATTTTAATGAATATTAAAAAACAAACAATTTGTATAGACAAGGTAAAGTGTAAATAATGTGAAAAAAAGTGAATAGGACAGTCTACTTTAAGATGGTGGATTGTGTCTAGGTATATGATGGATGAATAAAAAAAGTCAGTTTTATGCTTCGTAGTGAGCCATTGGATTATGTCAACACATTTTATCAAACTTGTATGATCAGCTTCAGCATTAACAGAAATATAGAGATATTAAGAACCATCAACTTGGATAAAACTGCTTTTAGATCTAAAAGTTGTCAGAAACAGGTCTATTTAAATGAATAACAAACCCATAGATAGGAGTCAAATCTGAAATATTTTGTGGCATGGCTCTGAAAAAATGAAGTCTGAAATCAAAAGATAAACAGCAGCTGCCAGCATTTAAAATGAGAAAACAAATATTTGATGCACAGAGTATGTGTGTATTTTCTCTCCATCAATACATGTGTGTATGTCTACTTATCTACATAAGTATGCGTGCATATGTATTTCCCAGACACGAGCACATGAATGAATTCAAATTAGGATAATGTATCTCTTGATGAAGTTTATTTTCCTTTGTACTTTTTCATCATGATATTTGAGAGTTGTGGGTGCCGATTTTTAAATTCTTGTTTTTCATTCCCTGTTTTCAACAGCTATCTACAATATGCAATCATATGATGAAAACAAAATTGTGCATCCATGAAATCAAATTATTGTTGAAACTATAGAGTTAAATCTCATCTAATCTAGAAAACCTGGGAGTCATCCTGGACTTTTTACTCTCACTTTTCGTATCCAATTAGTTGCTGAGTGTTGTCATTTCTGCTTTCTTAACACTCCTCTCATCTGCCTGACTCCTCTCTTCTCATACAACTCATGCCCTACTTCAAGACCATGTCACCTCCAACCAGGATAACAGTAACAGCCCTTAATTGTTATCCCTAAATTTAGCCTCTCCCCTATTCATCCTCTATATATCTGGCTCTACCTACCACACTCTATCCATAAGGCAATAGCATTCCACCTCCCCATAGCATTCCACTTAATCACTCCATATCACTTCTCTCTCTCTCTCTCTCTCTCTCTCTCTCTCTCTCTCTCTCTCTCTCTCTCTCTATCTCTCTCTGTATCTCTCTTTCTCTTTGGTGGTTGAATGTCTTTATTCTTTAAAAAAGTTCACCTTATTTTATGTGTGCACAGATATACATTTACTTTTTAAATCACATTCCTATCCAAATACATCCCTCCCCTGTCCCCTGTTTGGCAAACCATTCCTAGTAACAAAGAAAGAAAAAAAAAAGTTCAGAAATTGGCCAACATGTTAACTGTGTGAAATGTAATATTCCATAACCACAGGTAGAGTAATGTGTATGCTGGCAGGATAAGATGAAGACAGATTGTGAAGAGTATTCAGTGCTACACACAGGACTTTACATTCTATTCTACAGGAAGTGGGGAGCCACTGGAAATTCTTGAGCAGAAGGCTAACATGGTCAGATATCTCCTTGAGAAAAACATAGGTATTTTTCTTCATAATGTTGTAGTAATTGCATAAATTGTTCAGCTATTGCTGCTGACTTCACTCTGCATCAGTTCATGTGTCTTTCTAATTTCTGAACTGATCCCTTTTGTCATTTCTCAAGGCACAATAATATTCCACCATATTCGCATAGCATAATTTGTTCTATTTTTTCCTCTCCTATTGATGGGAAACTAGTTTGTTTCTAGTTTTTAGTTATGACAAAATGTGTTTCTACAAATATTTGTGTATGTATGGATCCTTCCCCTCTTTCTTTGGTCCATTCAAGGCATATGTCTAATAGTAATAGTGAACAATTTAGTGACTTTATAGTCATATTTTGAAACTGTTTTACAGAATGGCCAGATCAATTCACATTTTCATCAGTAGTAAATTAATGTATCTGTTTTTCTTCAAGTTATCCAATAATTTTATCATCTTTGCCTCTCTGATGGGTATGAGGTAGAAACTCAGAGTTGTTTTAATGTATACTTCTATTTATAGTGAACTCGATTTTTTTGAAAAATAGTTATTTGTAGCTTAGAATTTTTCACTTAAAAATTGCATGTTCATATCCTTTGCTCATTTATATATTTATTAGTGGAAATGTTGCACATTTTTAATCAGTTTCCTATATATTTAATTGGATTGTAATAGGATTTTTTTTTATATTTAGGCCATGTATTTGTGACTTGATTGTAGCATATGTTGTGAAATGTTGGTCTAAACCTAATTTCTGCCAGACTATTTTCCAATTTTCTGCATGAAGACCACTTTTAATTTGATTATTGTGGCAGGCTTTCAAGCTTAAGAATTCTATTGTTTACATCATTAAAATACCTTTCTAGCCTCTCAAATGTGAATACTTTTTGTTTTTCTGTGTCAGGTAAGTTTAAAAAGAAGAACAATTTTGAAGAAATATTTTTTAGCCTTATTTTGTCTACAATTCACCTCTTTGACAGGATTGTTGTGAATTCTCTCAGTCTTTTTCTGTTTCCTTCATGGTTTCATTTCTTTTGTTCTTATTTTGCCCCAGAAACGAATTCTACTTTTTTCATTCTAAAAGTCACATTTTTTTTTGCATTTCTAGACATAGTGAACAGTTATTCCTAATGCATATTTCATTTATTTCATTAAATATTTTCCAATTGCATGTGAAAAAAATTTAACATTCTTTTAAAAAAAATGTTGTGTCAAATTCTCTCCCTTCTCTTTACTACCACCTCCTTGAGAAGGCAAGCAATTTGATGTTGATTACACATGTGAAGTCATGCAAAGCATTTCCATATTATCCATGTCCAAAAATAAAACATAAAAAAAGAAAAGTAAAGAAAGTAAGAAATGTATGTTTCAATCTGAATTCAGAGTTCATCAGTTCACTCTCTGGAGGTGGATACCATTTTTCACTTCATTTCACAGTCTATAACATTCTTTCTGCTCACCACTCCCCCATTAAAACCCTAACTGTTACTGCTATCAGGAGGCCTTTCGTGATTGTATTTCAATTGATATAGCCTCCACAGACCTCAAAACTATATATATCCTATATTTGCTTACCTATGAAAATGTTTATTCACCCCACTCTTGTTAGAATATATATATGCATATATATACATATATATACATACATATATATATGTGTGTGTGCATATCTCTCTCTCTCTCTCTCTCTGTATATATATATATATATATATACATATATATATATATGTATATATATATATGTTCTATACTCCTTGTGAACACTTTTGTATCTGTATCTGTAGCACCTAGCATGGTACCTGTCACATAGTAGGTGCTTAATAAATACTTCTTGATTGCTTGCTTGTCAGATTTCTTGATCGTTGTTCGTTGAAGGGAATACATTGTAGTTTCCTGCATAGGGTCTTGCATATAATTATTTTTTTTTCAATATAAAGATGTAGAATGAAAAAAAATAAGAATGGTTAAAAAAAGGCACTCTAGCCTCTCTGACAGATTGATGAAATACTTCCAAATTTATTCAAACGTGTTCCATCTACATGTCTTCAATGCTTCTAGCTGATGAATTGAAGGGACTTTCAAGTATAGTCTGTAGGCTGATTCTTCACAAAATGGTCAGTGATATTAAAATATGAAGAAAGAGCTCCAAGTTAGCTTTGACCATTGAGTTACAGAAGCATAAAATAATTCTACGCTTTTGCACTGAGCTAATTCATTTGAAGTCAAGTGAAAGTGATGACATAGGATAGCTCATTTAGCTGAATACTTCTCACATTGTTGACCTCCCAGGAGATTCTAACTGCTAGCCTATGAAAATTGACAAAACAGTAGACAGTTCCTTAGAGTTTTAACAGGTAATGCTTAGCTTTGATCAGAGATGAAGGCTGTACATTTGAAATCCAAGAGCAAAAGTAAACTACGTAAGACTTCTTTTGTCTTAGTGGCCTGGGACATGCTAATGAGTTAACCATGTCAGGAGACTTCACCTCACAAATCTAGATTTGAATAAAGAATTCTAAGAATATCTTACTATCCACAGCCTTGAGAGTGGGAGATCGAGTGCTCAGACAAGGCTAGTGCCAGAGAACAGAAAGCATGATTCTACTATAAAGCACAAGAAAGTCCCAAATCCAGAATCGGTTAATCCAGAGAGTCACCTATTTTATTAAAAGCTCTAAAAAAATAGCTTTTCTGCATACTCAAAGTGAGAGAAAGGGATGCAGTGACCAACATCTTAATTACTTCTTCCAAGCAAGTTAGGCTGGTTTTTCTCTGAAAGTTAACAAATCTGTCCTTAGGATTTGATTGACTAAGGGACCTAAGGCTCAAGTGGCACCTGCATTACCTACAGCTACCTGGTAATGTCTGACCCTATTTAATTGGTGACCTAAAAGCACCAAAAGGAAAAGCTCTAGAGTTAGAGCCCTTAAGGCCTAGGTTACAGGACTCATTGCAGGGGAACAAGGAGACAAGGAAAAAGGGGAGAGTTATTGGCATGAGTTTTTTCTGAATTAATTGTGAGAGTATCCTGGCTAAATATCTCTTCTATGCAAGAGCTAAGCAAATCTTATTTTGCTAAATTTGAATGACCTTCAATTATCTCATTTAGTTACAACATCAAATGTGAAGGAACAGTGTAGGGTCTGAGTCAGGCTTATCCCTAATACAAGTGTAGTTCTTTTGTTTTTTGTTTGTTTTCACACACACACACACACACACACTCACAAATGCACCATTCCTCCACTCCCCAACTCCACCACAGACTCTGATGATATATATTATGAGCATTCAGAAAAAACAAAATTCTTAGTCTGAAATGAACAAATTAGAAAAAAAATTCTGGTTCTGCTGTTGACAATGGACAAGCAACACTGGAGTATTGATCTGTCATTGAATCAAATCTGAATTTATAACTAAATTTTAAAATTTATAAGTGTGGAGAGAAGCTTTAAGAGAAACAAAAAAATATACATATGATATTGAATGACATGGACTTTAAGCAGCATACAATTACAAGGAGACAATTGAGGGGCATTGCTTTCCCCCCCATATTCTGTATTTAAACCTATACACACACACATATGTATATACATATGTATATATATATATATTTGTATATATATGGACTTTTTTAATAAGTAAGGAAATTTATTGGCTCTTTGAACACGTGCACTTAGGTATGCACGCAAATAAGGCATTTTTATTTTCAGTAGCACTTAAAAAATATGACCTGTGATATCATTAGCACATTCCTAGTAAAGAAATTCTTATAACACAAATTGGTGCCCTTTTTTTAAAAAAAAAAAACAATTTATGTTCTTAGGTAAATGCCTAGGGCACTTAGAACTAAATGACAGAATGTGGCATAAGTGGACCTTGAACCCAGCTTTTAATGACTAAACCCAGCTTTCTATCCATTACACTATTCGGGAACATACTTTGTTGTTCAGTCATTTTTCAGCTGTGTCCAACTCATCATGACTCCATTTGCAGTTTTCTTTACAAAGATATGGGAAAAATTTGGCATTTCCTTCTCCAGTTCATTTTACAGATGAGGAAACTGAGGCAAACAGGTTTAAGTGACTTGCCCAGGTCACATAGCAAGTAAGTGTTTGAAGTTGGATTTGAACTTATGTCTTCCTGGGTCCTGGTCTGGCTTTCTATTCACTGCACCACCTAGCTGCCCATAGCATACTTACTACATTTATTGAAATGTTTCCACTGAACTAGAGGCAGAAGATTGAAATTCTCATCTTAAATCTCTCACTGACTTATGACATAATCTGAGACAACTCATTTTCCCATCTGGATTCTAGTTTTTCCATCTATAAAATGAGGGATTTGGAGTAGATGAGTCTCACTAAATTCTAGCTCTATCATCCTCTGCTTCTATAAACTTTTAAAATGTAGCTACCTATTCAATGGGGACACTGATATTAAAATAAAAGGATAGGATATTGACCATTATAAATTATATTTTGTTGAGGGTAAATACCTACTAATTTTGTGAAGCTCCAAAAAAATGACAGAATACACACTTTAGTTAATGAATAAAAATAATAAAAGTATTCGATGATGTTGTTGGACAACAGGCAAGAAAAAAAGAAAGCACAGACAAAGCTAAAACCTGAATAGAGATGGCAGCAACTTATAATCTTGGTTAAATTGCTTAGTGTTTTGTTGGTTCCTCAGAATGTGTCCCATTCACTGGTTTTTAACAAAAAGTGGAATTGTTTGATAATTCAACCTCATAGGAAAATTGATATTGAAGTATGTGAGATCAAAACCAGCCGAGAACTGCAATGATAGCTACAGTACCTCAAGGCCAAGATGATTTGGCACTTTTGGAATAATAGACACTAGTTAAATGCTTCCAAACCAACTTAACAATACATAAACCTAGTGCAGGTCTTTCAGCATTTAAGTACCGTGCTCTCTGAGGACCTACTGCATAATACCCAGCTTATCAATGTTTAACAGACTTCAGTACAATGTGGAATACAGGATTATAAGCAAACGGAAACAGAAGGTAAAATTATTGAGCTCTATGCCATCGGCAGCTATTTTTTTTAATGACTCCTATATTAAGAACACAAACAGTAAAAACAAAGCAACTAAAAAAAAGCTAGAACTTCCACAAAAAACCACATTGTTCATTAGCATCATCAAAAAGAAAATGGCTGGCAGATGTAGAGAACAGACATAGAAACAGTCTATCATTACATAAAGGAAGCCAGCAATATTAAGTACTTCCATTGTTCTAGCTTAAATTTAAATTTAAAGCGTTTTACTAAAGGTTTTCTTAAACAAAGGCATTCTGACAATGCAGCTGTATAGTACAATGCACAAGATAGACTCTGGAGCTTAAGAAGTTATTTTGAAGAAAAGCTTGGACCAAAGAGGTAAAGCTGATAATAGCTCCATGAAATTTGGACAGGTTGAAAAAGTAAAGGTCTTGGGTATAAGTTCATCTTTTTATATTACATTTCAACCTGATCTAAGATTGGAAATTTATTTTCCTCCTAATTATATCAAATGATACACTTTTTCTTCTCCAGTTCTATTTTATTAAAAAAAAATAAAGACCTTTGACTAGTTTCCTTATTCAAAACGACCTTGGGTTGAAATTTCTTTTTAGTGGATCTAGGAAGAGACATTTTAACAATGAGGCAAAAAAGTCATCAGGGGAAATTTATTTTTGTGAAACTCTAGGGAAAATATTTCAACTAAATTCCACTAAACTTGGACACCTAATTTTTAAATTTGCTTAAAGACAGCAAAAGTAGAAATTAACAACCAAAACATAAAATTACAAACAAGTCTTTTGACTTTCTGGATTTTGTACATACAAGTCATAGGATAATAAATTTTGAGCTTCAAAGGACTTTAGAGACCATCTTATTATACAGGTGAGGAAATTGAGGCACAGAGAGATTCAATGACTTCCTCAGGCTCTCAAGGATAGTATAGTTCCACAATCAGATTAAAACTTGGGGCAGCTAGGTGGCACAGTGAGTAGGCCCTGGAATCAGAAAGACAATAGTTCAAATCTGACCTCAGACACTTGACACTGTGTGACCCTTTGCAAGTCACTTAACTCCAATTTCCTCACTCCCCCCCCAAAAAAAAATTAAAACTCGGGCTTCTTGTCTCTTAAAGTGTACTTTGCTTTAAAGTAGGGTTTTATGTCAAAACTTCTGAAATTTTTTATATCGGGAAACACAAATGCTAAACACGTTTGAAAATGACACATTTGTTGATAGTACTGTTAACTTCTATAACAGTGATGATTTGCAATTTCATGGATATGGCCCTGTTTATAAATTAATAGATAATTCTTAGTGAATGATCTGAAGTTTAAGCCATGTGCTTGTGGTCATACAGATAAATGTTAGAGGAAGGATGTGAAAAGAGATAAAATCCTCAACCCACTACACCAAGCTCCTTTAACACATTCCATATTAATAAATTCAATATATTAAGTCACTTGAAGTAGGATTACATTTTTCCTGAGGAAAGCTGGAAGAAATCCTGGCTTGTGAAGAAATGAAGTGCCTCAAATGGCTTGCTTAGGTCTCAAACGTCTCTTTTTTTAAAAAAATTGAATGACTTCTTTTCAAAAAGAAATATCTAAATTTCCTGAAATGAAATGGTATTTTCTCTTCAATGATCTACCATATTCTCTGTAAATAAATTTTAAAAATAAAGTTTCTTGACTTGCTTTTATAATCTTATTCAAACCAACATGATTGTTTTATTGTATTATGTACACACAAACACATTCTTCTGGGGAAAAAATGTTCCTTAGAGAAGTGTATATATATGTTCTATCTTCCGTCTACCTGTCTCAAAGATTTCAACTCCTCAGTATCCAATTATTTTATATTTAGTTGACTAATGCATTCGGTGAATGTGCCAGCGAAATAGGAAGCACAATCATTTCACAGCATCTTGATGGACTAACTGTGTGGAACTTCCCTAAACACCTGGTGACCTAGTAGGAAGTCTTCAACTGCTATTGAAAGAGAAATAAAACATAACAAGCTATAAGACATGGTAAAGCAGATGGTCTCTTCCACTCTTGTAGCTACTATTTGTTTTCTTTGAATGAGACACCTGAAACTTGGTCTAAATGAACTTGTTCATAATTGTAAAAGTATTTGGTCTTGTCCCCTTGAATGTGATTTTTTTTCCTTTTTCTAAAAATAAATCCTGCCAGTTGCATTCAAAATACTCTCCTTTTCTCCCCACTTTCTTTACTCCTCTCTCCTCTGTGAAACTTTGTTTATATACCCTAAATCACTGTAGAATACTGCTGATTGGCTGTGTACACTAAGGGAACCTGAAAAGTTATAAAAACCAGATCTGTACTGGAGGAAGATAAAGCTGATATTAGTGAACAGGCTACCCTAGAGCACTGATAAATTTCTTTGTGTTCAATTTAGCTCCCTATCTTTGACCACAGTTATTGAGTGCTTGCTGGTGTGCACATTTCTCCCAAAAGGTCTCATTCCTCTTAATCAAGTGAATTTCCTGACATGAAATATGAACACAATATCACAAATGGAAAGAATCTCAGAGATCATTTAGTTCAACATCTATCTGTACAAAAGTCTCCTCTACTAATTGTCCAACAGTAAGTTGATCAGTCAGCCTTCTCTTCTATATCTCTAGTAAGGGCCAAACTTGATGCCTTAGAGAGTAGTCTACTCTACTTTTTGAAGGAACAATTAAATGATTTCTTTTCTTCCACCAATGTCTGCCTCACTAGAAGTGATACCTTTTTTTGTTGTTGTCATTATTCAGTTGTTTCAGTCATGCCTAACTCTTCACGACTTCATTTGGAGTTTTCTTGGCAAAGATACGGGAGTGGTTTGCCATCTCCTTCCCCAGCTCATTTTAAAGACGAGGAACTGAGTCAAACAGGTTTGAGTGACTTTTCCAGCATCACACAGCTATTAAGTGCCTAAGGACAAATTTGAAGTCAGGAAGGGTCTGACTCCAGGCCCACCACTCTATCCATTGTAACACCTACATGCCCCTAAGTAATACCTCTTATTCCTAATTCTGATCACTGGATCCAGTCAGAACAAATCTTAAATCTCTTATGCCTAACAGGCCTTCAAATACTTTCAGACATGTCTAAACACCACATCTGACCCCAAGCCTTTCTCTGCTTCAGATGAAACAGGCTTTTAAATCTCTGAAACAGTGGAGCAGGTACGATAATGAAGGAAATCTTTCTACTTTTGTGGCCCATACCAGTACTGGGATGAACACATATAAACACTATTTGATCTCAGAATTTTAATACAAATGTCTTTCTAAATTATCTTTCTACACATTTCACATTGAGCAACTATATGGTCAGACCAAGTAGGTCCATCCACATAATTTTTTACATTAATTTTTATTTTAATCTTTATAAGGTATAAATATTGTTGTATATTAATGCATTATACCAAACTTCTCTTTGGTGTGTATTGAAAGAAATATAACCCCCAAATAGCTCTCAAAATCATGTACTTGTGTATACATGATAGACTGAAAAAAAAGCTAGAACAATCATGGAGCAAATATAAGAGATAAAAAAAAATCAATTGCTGAACTGGTACCTACATGTAATTAGGGTTACAGATATCACGCTCCTTAATTATTATCTAGACTAGTCCTTCTCAGTTCACAGATGAGAAAATTGAGGCCGTAAGAGGTTAAATCACTTGCCTAAGTTCACAACGTGGCTACCGGCAGAGCTGGGATTAGAATTCATATTCTATATGGTTCCATGATCATGACTCTTTCCAGTGTAGCATGTTTGGTGCATCTTCCATGGAAATTTATGGAAAGGTAAATCCAAGAATTAAACAAGATAAGAAATAATGGAAGGATTGAGATCTATATCAAGGGAAAGAGTACTAAGCATCAGTATGATGGCAGTTCAAATGAGGTATACACAAAGTCCCAAAAACAATCCAAAGATTGGTTTTGGTTGTCAAATAAATTAATTGCTCCTTGCTCCAACATTTGCTATGTAACCCTTCATCTAATTCTGTCACTGGAAAAAGATATCATAGAGCAGGTAATATGTAGGATGAGAAATTAGTTCAAATTTCTAGAACTATGGGAATTCTTATGAAATACAATATTCAGCTCACTTTTCCTACAGTAAGAACAATCCACTTTCACCATGACCCTGTGATAATTAAATAACACCCAATTTTCCAAAGGGTCTCCATAATTTTATAATTTTCTGACCTTCCTTTTTGAGGAGTTTCTTTAAATGATGAATCGTGACAATTATGTCATAAAATGAATGTTTTGCTTTCTCTAAGTGAGGTCTTTCTGTCATAGAAGCTGTTGAATAAAAATTGTGACAGTTACAGAATTCTGTTTTCCCCACTAACTTTATTTTATACTCTTTCAGCAGCTGTGTGACATGTTATCCCCAATGGTAAAGATTCTGAAGGTTAGGGAACTTGTTACTTTATAGTATATACCATTTAAATAAGACTTTAGCCTTACAAATTACTTTACATGCATTTTCTCACTTGATTTGTCATTTGTACATATTTTTATAGCTGGTGTCAGAGGTCCAATGCTGACTCATTTTCTTTTGCTTTCAATTCCAATGCTCTTTCCATCAAACATTTCTTTGCAAATATATATATATATATATATATATATGTATATAATGTATATATATATATATGCATACATATGATCAAACATCACTGTTATACCTTGAATTCCATGAAACTGTCAAAATAAGAAATGATATCAAAGAATAGATACGGTTAATGGTAAATTTTCAAAAATTAAGTACCTTCCTTAATAAGGAAAAAGCTATGCAATTTCAGCAATTAAAATCCTAGAGCCAACAGAGAATAAGTAATGCCTTGAAATGTTATACCTTAACCCAAGATGACAAATGGGCAATAAATAGTTCCAGTCATTTGAACAAGCTCAATCTACTTTGAAGAAAAGTACAGATTTACTTTTAGTTTGACCTCTTTGATAAATTTTTAAAAAGTATGAATAGAATTACCAAATATTCACATGGAAGAGAAAATCATGGACATTTGCTCTTTGCATGAATCTAAAGAGAGATAGTAGTTACATTTTTTTTACATTGAACTGATATGTTGAAATACATCCACTTTATGTGAAGTATAGTTATAGTATCCCCTCCCAGAACAAAAAGATCCTGGCCATAATAGCAGAAATTTGGACATTATGACAGTTTCAGGTGGAAAAATAAAATAAGTTTTACAGGAGACAGAAAAGAGAAAATGTAACCACAGGGAGAAATTCTAAAAAGGAAAAGTTAGTGACTAAGCAAATGGGTCTGCCAGTGACAGAAATGGACAAGTAGAGAAAGGAAGCCTGATTGGAATTGAAGATAAGTCTAGATTTAGATATACTGGGTTTAGAGTGCCAGCAGCACATCCAAGCAGAGATACTGCTGTAGGAAGATTCAAATTCAGGACAACCACAGATGGGACATGAAAATTTGGGAGGTAGTAGGATAGTAATTTCATTCTCTGAAGGATGTATAAAGAAAGCTAAGAGCTTTGAGACTTTATTCTTACAACTAAGAGCAAGGTAAAGGTAAAGATTAATCCTCAAAATTTTAATATAGCCATTTCAATGACATTTTAACTTTTAAAATGCACACACTATTAATCAATTTTGGATGGACTACACAAATTAAATAATGCCATTTTATATCATTTTTACCATATTTACTTTTGTTTTTTAGACTGACCTATGATTTTGTTAATGTAGGATGTTCTTCATGAGGAAATCTTCTACCATTGCAGAAAATTGACTGTTTTTTTACTATATGATCTTAGAAAAATAACTGAAGCAGTTCTGTATGACCAAACTCTACTGTCTTTATTATAAACTGTATTTATTACATCGGGCCCTCTGTCACTCTCCTAATTACTTTAGAAAGAATTCTATTTTTTCTCTCCCACATGAAATCCATCACTATGATATTTGGTATCGAGAGACACAATAAAATCACTTATCAGAAGCATCGTGCAGCTCATCAGGCCAGTTGCAACAATGCTTACCATTATGATTTTTTCCATATCATTCATTACTTTTTTTCCCCTCTACCAGTCTCTGATTTTTAAACCATAGATTTGTAAATGAAATAATATTCACCAACAGATATAAAGAAATCATATATGTATATATATGCAAATATAGATACAAAGATACACAATATAATATATATAGAAAAATAGATAAAATGAAAATATCCATATTTAAATCTAGATAGAAATGTATAGAGAGATATAGATACAAAGTATATGTGTGCATGTATATATATGTGTATATACACACATACATACATACATGCATGCATACATGCATACACACAAATTCTGGATTCATTTTGAAAGCACATATATTCAACATATTCTACTTCAGAGGAATGTCTTGTTGCTTTTTAAAACATATTTTTGATACTAAAAAGTACTAATATCATTTTAACATATCTCAGGATGACAGGAGTGATTTATTTTTTCTTGCTACCATTTATGAAAATAATTAAGTTTTATTTTGTTGGGTTTTTTTCTAAACAAAGAATGAGAGGCATTGTTGTGTAGTGGTTAGAGATTTTTCCTGGAAGCTAGATATCCTTGGGATCAAGTCTTGTCTCTAACACATGTTGACTATAAGACCTTGGTGAAGTCATTTAATATCTTGGCTCTGTTGGCTGTGAGGGTTGAATAGAAGGTGCAGACCTGGTGTCTTCACCAATAAAATAACAGGTTTAGTCCCTATCCCTAAGGGCAAATCAGTGGTCCCTCCATAAATTTTTATAAAGACTGTAGAATTTTCCTCAAAGAATCACATATATGTTTTATATAATAAATATTGCAATGTATTGACATATTGTCATTGTCCTTATTGCTAGAAATATTGCTCTCCTCACTGGTATAGCAATTATTGTTCAGTCATTTTTCGGTCATGCTCAAATCTTTATGACCCCATTTTGAGTTTTCTTGGCATAGATGCTAGAGTGGTTTGTCATTTCCTTCTCTAGTTCATTTTATAGATGGAGAAACTGAGACAAACACAGTTAAGTGACTTACCCAGGCTCACAAAGCTAGTGAGTGTCTGAGGCCATGTTTGAACTCAGGAAGTCTTCCTGATTCCAGGCCCAACACAATCCACTGTGGCACCTAGCTGTTCTATAGAAACTATTACATGTCAAAATGTAATATTCTGTCCAGTAGACTATGATGTGCCTAATTTAGAATTAACCATTGAGTTTTTATTTATTGGCTTCATTGTTAATTTCAGAAGACACCAATATCAAATGACCCAGAACTGTTCCTCTAACATGCTTCAAGTTAGAACACATGAGCTACAAATGAAGGATGGGGACTTTTCTTTGACTTTTATTCTTTCTTTACGTACACATGATTAATTGCATTGTTCACTCAATATCAGCCAAACCGTTTCAGCTAGACTAAAAATTCTCCTGGAATGGCAGCTAATACTAACCAGTGTTGTTTATTACTTAGTGCCTAAACTATGCTTTGTACCATATCTAGTACACAGAAACTCTATCACAGTTTTCTTTATGATAATAAAAGGGTAGATAAAAGAGAAACACTTTAATAAATTATTTTGGGTTCACATTATCATGTTTTACAATATTAAATTATGTATAACTATATATTACCCTACAACTACCAAAATAAAAGCTGTTGGAAAACTAAAACAAATAAAATAAAATAAAATTGGGGGACAGAAAATAGGATTAAGAATTCTAGATGAATTCTGTGAAGGTAAATTTCTGTGGAATCAACAGAAGTTCCACAAATATCTAGGCTTATGTAATACATGTATGCAATATATGATACACATATACACAGATAAATATGTATATGTGTGTATGCATGTATGCATGTAGAGCTAATTTTAGTTCACACTCAAATAGTAAATTCAAGCATAAGTTGAACACTTTTAAAGATGCATTAAACCATAGGAACTTGCAAAAAGAAGCATAATATAATAAATGTTAGAGAAGCAATTTACTTCACGATAAATGAAATATGTAGTGTTTTAGAGAGAACTGAATTTGAAATCTGAGGATTTAAATTTGATTTTTGACACTATACCCTACAATCTGTGTGACCTTTGATAGATTCATATAACCTCTCTGATTCTTGGGTTGAACATCTGCAGATGAAAACAATGGTGTTGAACTAGATCTAAAAATCTTTTCGTCTCAAAATTCTATGACGTTATCAATACTTGACATTCTCCCTTCACTTTGAAGAGCACAGCCTACTAATCCATAGGCTTCTTACATATTGGTTGCATATTTCAGTAATTGCCCCAAAAGTCATACATTACTTTCTTTTCACTATATCTGTATTGTCAGTGTGTATGGGTACAAAATTATCTTGCTACTTTCTATGCTATCAAATAATCTTTTTAACTATAGTAAGAAGGTAAGTGAGCAACCCACCCACAAAATTAAAGTTAAAACAGTCATTTAAAAAATTACACTATTGGGGTGGCTAGGTGGCAGATGGAGCTCTGGCCTTGGGGTCAGGAGGACTTAAGTTCAAATTCGACCTCAGACACATGACACTTACTAGCTGTGTGACCCTGGGCAAGTCATTTAACCCCAATTGTCTCACCCCCCCCCAAAAAAAATTACACTATCTTCACCCTCCTGACTCCTCCTCCCCTAAGTTTGATAGGACAAATCTAAAGGAAGAAGTATGTGTTTTTTGCTTCTTTCTCCATCTTATCTTTGGTTTGTCAAGGATTTCTCTAAATCCTAATTATATAAGATATATAAAGGAAGCCTGTTGCTTGTGAGTGTGTGTGTGTGTATGATTTACATACATATGTGTGCATATACACACATACATTCTTGAGGAAGTGTGATAGACTTGGACCAATGCAATATTTAGATTTCAATAACACTTCTGACACTTACTAGCTGAGTCATCATGGTCAAAGTAACTCACTTCTGAATTTCAATTCTCTCATTTGTAAATAGGGATACTCATATATAGGACACATGTATTACTGGGTTATCAAGCTAATATAAATAAGATTCTAGATAAATGTCAGTTACTACTTTTTCTTCCAGAGGTGAATAAGCCTTGGATTTAAGCCTCCCTCAGCCAGGAAGCTATTTACCAGGCTATGATACTTTTTAAATATATCTTAAGGAATATTCCAAAGACATCCTCACAGTCCATTTGGAGAACAGCATCAAACCTCATCGATTGACCTCACTTTACAGACTAAGCATAGTTAGGACAGATATGCAATTTTTAAGAAGGGGGCAGAGGGCCATCTATCAAGTGAGATTACAAAAAATGCCTAGTCAGCAACATTAGAAGTACAGTATGTGTGACAGGAGAAATATATTAGGATATTGATTGATAGGATATTGATTTACCTATTTCACATGACAGATTAAACAAAGAAATGAGTAATTAGCCTCTGAGGGTGGGGCTAGGAGCAAATCTCTATGATAATTTGTCAGATACACTCTTATTCTCTGATGTTTTAAGGAAAAAAAAACCTGAAATTATCTGAATATATTTCTTTCTGGATGCATTCTATTTAGTGTGATGTTCAAAAAAATTTAGTCCTCTCTTTACCCCTTAGCTCAGCAAGGTAACGCTAATTGTCAGCCTAGCTTTGATCTTCATAATCCCCTTTCTAGTAGGAGTACTGTGTTTTGTTTTGTTTTGTTTTTTCCTAAGAAGATTCATTATTAGCAGTAACTGAAGATGTCCAGGCTTCTCTATATCATAGGATCATAGATTGAGGGCTGAGAAACCCCTTAGATATCTTTGAGTCTAATGCCTTTATTGTAGTCATGTGAGCTGTAGGGGCTGGGGAAGGGTAAATATCTTCATGCTTACATCCTAAACAAAGTTATATGTTGAGAGCTAGAAGGAACTTTATATAAACCTCTAATTGTGTAGATGATGAAACTGAGGCCCAGAAAGATGAAGTGACTTGTCTTGAGGACCTCGAAAGCTAAAGACCTTGGTAAGTTGCAGAGCAGACATTTGAACTCTAATCCTTTCACTGCAAATTCATTGCTCTTGCCACCATACCACTTTGCTATATTAGCTCATCTTGTTGAATTTCAAAATACTACAACTCAGTCTGTTCCATTCTATTATAAGAATCCTACATTACCAGCTTTACCTGACTCTGACATTTCTGTCCACTTCGTGTTTATTTCTGCTAATGCAAGGTAATTGTCTTCCCAAATGTCACAGGCCAATTCAGTACATGATTCTCCAGGAAGCTTTATCTAGCATTTTGAAATAATCATAGAGCCATAGAATCCTAGATCTAGAACTGGAAGAATATTCAACAGTCATATGTAACCCACAGCCATGTTTGTCAAGGCTTACATGAAATTATACAGTGCTTTAAGCTTTCATACTGATGATTCAAGGGAATTCAATAAATAGCCCTTTGAGTTAGATAGGATAATTATTATTATTTTCATTTTATGAAAGTAGAATTTCAGAAGATTTGACTTACTCAAGGCTAGCACTAGTAAGTAGCAAGGCTGCAATTTGTTCCCAAGTTTCCCAGCTCCACTTAGAGAGCTTTTTCTACTACATGAAGCTTGCCTGCCATCATATATTACTTCTATTTATCCTTATAACAATCTTGTGATGTAGGGAATCTGAAGTGTTAGTACGTTCATTTTACACATATGAAAACAGACATTAAAGAAGCTATTAGCGATGCAGTGACAGTATTAAAAGTATTAAGCTGGGACTTGAATTCAGGTCTTTAGTATTTCAAGTCTAGTTTCTCATCCACTGTTAGCTCCATGGTCTGTTATGCACCTCTCTTGGAAATATATTTGCCTTGTTGGAATGATCAGTCAACAAAAAAGAATTCTTTGAACACTTACTGCCACCTATGGTCATGAGTATACCCATGAAACACCCTATGTGGTAGCCGCTACAAAAAAGTCACTTATGTGAGCTAGCCTCTCATCAGCTGCTCTTCGTAGTGATCTACTAGAGGGAAACTAATTGCCTTTTGAAACTAGTTTATAAATATCTTTATACATAGGGTTCTTATAAGCAAAGGACAAATTTCCTCCTTTTATTTAATCATCTACACAAAATTATACGCACATGGGAGCATGCACGTGTATACACACACACACACACACACACACACATTTACCAGAAGTGAAGGCTGTTAATGCTCAGTATTTCTGAGAATAGGCTAAATGAATATTCTTGATTATTAAATGATTAACTAGCCCTCCACCTCAATAATATTTGCATCTTTTAAAATGTTTCCATTTTTTCACTACTTTTTTTCCTGAGATAAGGACAGATATTATTAATCAAATATTTAAATAAATAATCTTAAAATGCCTCCATGCAACAGCAACAAACAAATCTTATCCTATTAGAGAGTTAGCAACACACAAATAAGGAAGTGTTTTCTATTTTTCCTTCTGCTCATACATTTTAGATAACTGATTGTTTGCCTCTCACTATAAGTGTTTTCTCCTTTTGAAAAGATGAACAAAGGTTAGCTATGGTATGGATAAACCTCTCATTTTAATGAAAAAAAGAACTAACGAAGTTGTAAACAGAATAAGAAGTCAGACAGATATGGTGGCTGAGTAAGCATGAGCAGCGCCCTCAGTCCACTTTGATAGGGGCCTCTGAAGGTTGATGAGGGCACCTGAAGTTATGAGCTATGGTCATGCTTCAAACTGTTCCATTTAACTTGGATTTTCAGTTTGTTATTTTCTACCAAGCATTACAGATTGGACTCCACTAAACAGTGACAAAAATAAAAACAACAATAAATACAATTTTACTTGAAAAATCATGAACAGAAATATTTTGGTAAGCAGGATTTGCCTAGCATAGCAGAGTTTCAATTAGATTTAAATATTTACTAACCAAGGCTTACTAGAGTTCACAGTAATTAGTAAATTACCATCAAATATTACTAAAATATAATTGTTACAGGATTTTTTCTCTTCATCAAATAACATTAATTTTATCTTAAAATTTTGTAAGAGCTAATGAGGACTAGCAGACCTGAAGAGATCAAAGAAATATGGGAAGACTGGTAATAAGGCATGCAGATGAATAAAAGCAGAAGCAAAAGAACAATATACACAACAATAAGGTAAATAAAGACAATAATAAGTTGCAATACAGCATATAACTTTGGTACTAGTTTTGTAAACAAAGCATAAAACCATTCTTTATTTTATTTGTTTTAAAAATGTTTTGTTTATGCATTTTGATTTTTACGACATGATCACTAGCCAATAATATCCCATACAACTCTCCTGTACAATTTACACATTGACAAAATTTGTGTCTCCTTTCACGGTACTCTCATACAACCTTCTGTATCTCTTATACAGTTTCTGTGTTACAATTTATACTGTAACTACTATCATAATAATGATCCATGCTTTTTTAATACTAAAATAGGTCTTCATACTTGAAAAGGTTGACAAACTATTCAGTAAACTAGAAAACTTAATCCACAAAACAAACAAACAAAAAACCTTTAAAAGACTATCTTGAACAGTGATGTCAAACACAAATAGAAACTGGAACCACTAAACCATACATGTGAATCAGCACAGGCCCCACATTGTTTTAGAAAACCACATATTATTATTATCTATGTTTTCTTGTAGTTTTCTTTATTTTGTTAAATATTTCCCAATTACATTTTTACAACAACACTTGGAAGTACTGTGAGCTGTAGGGCAAGTATTTGATATCTTTGGTCTAGAAGGTTCAAAACAATAAACTTAGCTTCAGTAAGAAAATATTCTCAAAAAAACAAATGTGAAACAGTTTGCTGAATTTCAAAATTAATGTGAAAGGAAACCAGATAGTCAACAATTAAGATACACCACTTGGAAAAAAAAAGAAAGATAGGAATATATTTCAATATTTAACAGACATGTATTCATATAATCTATTAAGAAATGCATTATACAGTATGAAATGTTTATATGGAAATACATTTCCTTGAGTTTTTAAGAGGATTATAAAATATGTTAAAACATACAAATTAGGTACATTTATATCTGTAGGCGTGTATACTATTTCTTAAAGTTAGTGAAATTTGGTAGAAGGATTTTCATGTCTTTTACCTTTCAACTCAAAAAGAGAACAACAATGTGTTAGTAAAGGGGATAGTAACTTTTAATCAGTCCAGTATCTTTGCAAAAGAAAACCCTAAATGGTTTGAGAAAAGTTGGACACAACTGAAACAAATCAACAACATCAAACTAGTTTTTGTTGTTGACATTTTCTTTCTGTCAAATGACACATAGTAAGGAAAAGTTTAGTAAAATGGTCTTTATGTTTCAAATGAGAATGGCTTGGGTTATTCATTATCTCCTCTAAAAACACATGTTACAATAGTGAATTTATTAATATGGGAAATGTTTAGCAAAATTACTAATTATTAATAACAGTCATCTAGTATGCTACAAAAAAATAAAGAATGAATATTGGAATTAAATGGATAGGGAATCATGGTGACTAGTATTCTACCTTTATCCATTTTCTTATGTGTAAAAAACCTTGGATCAGATATTTTTCTTTGTGGTAAAAGTTTAAAACTATCTGCAAACTGTACGTAAAAATAGATTAGTTGTAAGCTTGTAGTTTGATAAATTACTCCATTTTGTTTGGCTCATGCTGAAGGATATCTAATTGTATCAAGATGGTTACTTTTTTGCCCATTCTCTAGCTCTATAAAAAGAAGAATACTTGGAAGTAATTGCTCCATGAAAATCTGACTTTTGCATGGGGCATCAATTTTCAAACATTCATTTTTCCAAGCAAGTACTACTTTATTCCAGAGAAGTTTGACAGATTCCATGGAACTGTGAATATAGACAACCAGAACATATTCAGTATAGAGTGGCTATGTGACCCTGGGTAAGTCATTGTTATAGGCAACTCAGATCAAAAGATGAAGAGAAAGTATTTCCACTTTAAAAGAGGGATTTTTTTCCATTCAAGACTATAATATACTAATGAAATCAAAAGCCTATTTATTTAAAAGAGATACTATATCTCTCAGAGTAATCAATGTAGTTTTTTTTATTCCAGTTAATAGTGTGAATTATCTGATCCTTATTTAACCAATAAACAGGTATCTTTATGTATTTCTGTCTGCATATCCCCCCTTATAGAAGATTATCTATGTGTTGTAAATAAGTTTTAGAAAAAAAACTTAACATGATTTATAAGGAAAAAAATTCACAATATTTTAATATATTCATCCTTCAAATAGGTATCAGACACTTAAGCTAATCTGTAACTCCTTATAGTATCTCTTATTTTAGAGATTATTCTTTGATAAATGATGTTGGCCCTCCTCCAAACTACTTGAGGCATGTTCAAGCTGGTGTTCAAATTATTTGTTGAATGATAGTGATGGGAAGGAAAAAAGAAAAATGGCAGTCTTTATGATTGTCCTGATTTGTCCACTTCTCCACAAAGAGCATGTAAAAAAATGTGAGTATAAAATAATAATGCAAGTCATATGGAAATTCTATTTTGTGGTACTAGTTAATGAATTATTTCATGTGTGTGTATGCATATGCAGATATTACATATTAGGCCAAATGAAAGGATAATACAAGTGAGCATTGGGGAAAAATTCATCCTCATTCTCAGATTATCCATTTTGGGCATCTTCAAGCTATATTCAAAATTTGCTGTACTTGGACATGGTCAGTGCCACTCCTCAGAAGCCAATAGATGGCATTCTTGTACCAGGCAGCTCTGCCCTTTGTTCAAGAGTTAGACAGGTTTTCCTGCAAATATTCTAATCCTTTGTGAATTTCTCCAACGTCTTTATGTAAGCCACTTGAAAAGATATCTACTAAGTAGTCTTGGACTTAACATAACACTGTTCTGAGTTGATTTTGCACTCAAAGAAAATAGGAGGGAGAAAAAAAGCTATTTCCTTCTTATTGTATAGAAGTCATATGATCAATTCCCCCAACTTTAATTTACTCTAAATTTTCATCATATACTTTCATTTAAAGTCAAGGTGGAATTTAACATCTATCTATTTCTGTTATACTTATATGTATATGCACTGACATACAAATATCACACACTGCAAAGGAAAAATCCCTTTACAGTCGTAAATACAATGTCAAGTGAGAATTATAACATGGTTCTTACAAGTCTTCTTCCTCATCACTGAAGGTCACTGAATACCAGTGAAAAAAAATGTTGTTTCTATAGAATTAAAGTTAACTCATTCAGTAATAAATGCATGGGCCTAGCTATGGTTTTACTTTATTTTTTTAACAAAAAAAGGGAATTTTCCTACAGAAGCAGTCATGAGAACCAAGATTAAATAACCTTCAAAAGTTATCAAAAAAAGCTTTTAAATCTCAGTGACATTCTGTTTAATTTTGCTCCAGAAAAACTCCCTTTTCTCTCTGTTAGAATTTTTCCTGAAACTGACATCCTTCAAGACATTTGCTGGCTTTCTATCTGTGTACATACACATACACACATATGTAAATATACATATGTACATATATATATATATACATATACACAAAATTCAATTGTTAGTTTTCTAGGATGAGAACAAAAAGCGTAAATAAAATGTATACAATATTTGCATTGAGCAGCAAAATATATCTCAAAGTAAGCTGAAAAATTCAAAGAATAAGAAAAAGCAGGAAAACCAGACTAGATGATAAACTTCCAAATAATTGAGAGCAGTTAAATAGTTGCCAAAATTGGTTTATTTCAGGAAGGTCCCTTTGGATGACTTGTATCATTTACCTTATTTAAATAAGGGAATATTTGTTAGATATTACTAGAGGGTAAATACAAAGACAAATAAACAAAAAAAAAATAAATAGGATTTTCCATAGTCTATAGATCAAAGTCCATCTAATCTAGGGTTGCGGAACCTGCAGCCTCAAGGGCACATGTGGCCCTCTAGGTCCTCCAGTGCAGTCCTTTGACTGAACACACTTCACAGAAAAAATCCCCTTAATAAAAGGATTTGTTCTGTAAAACTTGGACTCAGTCAAAAGGCAGCATCCAAGGACTTAGAAGGCCACATGTGGCCTTGAGGCCACAGGTTCCCTACCACTGAAAATCCACGAGAAAATAAGTGTTGTTCCCTTCCTGAGGTGGGGGAAATGGGTTGGGGAATAAGGTTTTTCATACGGTTTCATACAGTTAAAGCAAAGGATCAATATCCAGTCATGGTTTTCTAAATGTATACTAATAGTACAGCTATTATCATATTCATATAGGAAATCTCTCTTTCTCTTCCTTCCTTCCTTCCTTCCTTCCTTCCTTCCTTCCTTCCTTCCTTCCTTCCTTCCTTCCTTCCTTCCTTCCTTCCTTCCTTCCTTCCTTCTTTTCTTTCTTTCTTTCTCTTTCTTTCTTTCTTTCTTTCTTTCTTTCTTTCTTTCTTTCTTTCATTCTTTCTTTTCCTTCTTTTACATTTAAAAAGATCCCTCACATTGGAAAAAAATTGAGAATCATTCCATTAAATATTTTCCTCCATGTATAATAACAGCAAAACAATGCTGTTAGCATTATTCAATATATTTGATATGGGGAACCATGCCCACAGGTAAAACAGTTAAATCCAATTCAATAATTAAGAAGTATCCTTCCATAAAACCACACATCCTAACTAAGAACACAGCATTAGGCACTCCAACACAGAAACTATTATAAATCATGGATGCTGACATTAATTCCTACATTTTTAACTAACTAGCAAATTCTCTTAAATAGCACAGAATGAAGTTAAATATATGAGAGTGTAAAGTAATTTAGCAGAAAGAGCATTGTATTTGTAGTCAGATGTGAAGCATTACTACTACCTGGGGAAACCAAAGAATTACTTTTGTCTCAGTTTCCTCATCTGTAATATAAGAGGGTAAGAATATATGATTCTTAAAGATCTTTCCAAATTTAAATCCTATAATTTTATGCATAGTTAGATTTCTCTTTCAAATAAAAAAAAACTTTCAAATTACCTTGTGCAACAGAATGTAATCACACTATAGTTTTAGTGTGTGATGGACAGCAAATGAACTTATAAATACTGGCTCTTTAAAAGGAAGTGTATTTTTTTTTTAAAAAAAGGACTTTAAACCTAACCAGCATTTGTATGCAGCTCTTCATATTCTCCTCACAAAAGCACATATATCAGGAGCTTTTTAAATAAAAAAAAATGCACAATAAAATTGCTAACATACTTTGTATCATAGTTTTCGAGCTGGTAGAGATCTAAAGGAAATTTCATGGTTTACAAGATGGTGCAAGCACCAGTGTTCATCATGTAGCTGTACATATTTTATCAGATTATCCAATCTTGGAGTTTATCTCTGACAATGGTAGCAAGTGCTGGGCTTTCCATCCAAAATGACAACTTCAAAAGGTCAATGATGAACCTCAAATATCCTTTCCATTTTTTTGTTAATTCACCCTCCATTAATTAAGTCTTTGTCTGAAATTATTTTATTCTCAGAACACTTACCCTAATATACCCACTTGGCAATGTCCTCTCCATAAATGATACCCATCAGATAGTTTGTTCACAAATATTTAAAAGCCTCCTATATTCCAGGCACTTTGCTAGTTCCTGGGGATATGACTATAAAAATAAAGCAGTGTCTACAGTCAAGGAATTTATATTCTTCTGAGGTTGGAGAGAGTTCGAGAAGGTACCAATATACACACATAATTAGGTACAAGTTATGTACAAGCAAGATCATTTTGGAACAGAAGAAACAAGAACGATGGAAGGGATAGTGAAGAGGATGGATGCTGGTGGTAAGGATGTTCTAATTCAGGAAATGGTTCCTTAGAAGAAATTTGAAGGAAGCTGGGGAGTAGAAAAAAGTGCAGGAGAGGGGGAGTTTCTGTTAACCTAGGCATGGGAGAGAAGTTGTGCAAAGACAAAGATGGACGATGGGATTTCATGGATGGAAAACAATACATGGGTCAATTTGGCTGGAATACAGAACATGCAGAATGATATACAATAAGCCTAGAAAGATTATCGCTAGGCAGAATATGTAGGGCTTTAAATAACACAAAGTATTGTATTTTGAACCTTTCCAATGCACTTACCATATAATGCTGTGAATTCTATTTATCTGCATTTCAGACCTACACCCCAACTAGACTAGAATTTCTATAGTAGCAGGGCCCATGTCTTATCTCAATTTTATATCTTCTCCAGTGCTCTTCTCTTGGCAAAGCACTCTGTGCAAAGTAGGCATATGGTAATTCAATCAATAAATCAGTCAATAAATAAGAATTTATTAAGTATTTACTAAGTATTAAGCATTCTGCTAGTCAGTGTGGATACAGAGATGAAACAAAGAAAAAAAGAGAAACAAAGAAAAATAAGGAAAGAAAGAAAGAGGAGAGAGAGGGAGAAAAAGATAAATAGGTAATGAGGGAGAAAGAAAGGAAGAGAGAAGGAAGGGAAGGAGAAAGAAAAGAAGAAAAGAATAAAAGCTAATATTTATATAGCACCCATTATGTGCCATCCTGTGAGGTAGGGGCTATTTTTCAGTGAGGAACCTGAGAGTGAGGTTAAGTGATATGCCCAAGTTAACTCATCTTTTAAGTGTCTGAGGTTGGATCTCTGTCCATAAGAAGTTTACCATCTCTAAATATTTGTCAAATGTAAAAAAAATGGATATTTTCATTTTCATTGCATATCCCATTTTAGGAAAATAATTCAAAGCATACAGTGGAGCTACATGTCTATCTAATGTAGCAATAGGAAAAGAAATAGGACCTGTAATTTCACTAACACAGGAAACTCCTGGATAAGGAAAGTTCCTATGTCAATGCAAGTCAGCAATCCTCTCTACATCTAATACATTCAGAGAGTTGTCTGGGGCACTGAGAGTTTAAGTGATTTTTTCCAGGGTAATACAATCAGCATGTATGTCAGAGTAAGGACCAAAATTCCTGTTTTCCTGACTTTTGAGGCTGATTGTCTATCTCCTGTTGCATCATATTGTCTCTCTAAATCTGATTTGTTTTCTTAAAATCATGTGAGAAGTTGCACCTGGAAATTTTAGAACATTGAATTCCATAGAGGCATAAAATTGCTATAGTAAATAAAATAGACACACACCTGTCTAATCTAACTTATGGAGCCATCTATTTAAATATGTATATATCTATGGGAAGGGGTGGTTAAAGGGCATCAGAGCATTATGAATGAATGGCTAACCTCAGAGCCAAGGAAGACATAACTTCAAATCCCACCTCTGACACCATCTAACTACATGACTCTGGTCAACTCTCTAATCCTAAATACGACAAAATTTACATCTGAATTGAGAAATTTTTTCATTAGTAATTCCTTATAACAAAGAAATCACCAGTCTGTTGGAAATGAGCATCAATGTGTGTGTTGACCCAAACAATAAATTCCTAAAAATGTCAAAAATGTGGAAGGTTACTCAATCCCACTGAGTTTCCATTTACTCATTAGTAAAATTATGGGTTTGGGCCGGATGATCTTCATGATTGCTTCCTTTATTCATTAATGTGATTAGTAAAAGTCATGCTCAGAAAAGGAATTGTGATGAATATGTATATATAGTACATATATATGCACACACATATTCATATATACACATATAGGGTTAGTTAAGTAGGCAAGGAAGACCTTATCTATGTGCATAAAACTCTGGTACAAAGGAAGGAGAAGGGATGTGGAAAAGACAAAGATGTCTTTAAGGAGTTCATAACTTAATCATTACCTCAGACTATTCAAATTCAGGTGACATTATCAGGATACCAATCAGTTCTGCCTATATAACCTTATAGTTTTTGTTCATGCTTAAATATTTGTATCTCAAAGGAAATTATGGATAAAGAGGAGATGTCAACATGTAGAATTATACAATTAATGATTGCTTAAATATGACTAACTAAGAATTGGGTTTTTTTTTCCCTGAAACACAGATTTGTTACTGTCAAAATCTAGGAATGTAAAAATGCATATATAAAAAGAGACAAAAATAACTTTTTATCCCATTTAAATAAATGCTGAAACAAATCATTTTCAAATACAAAAAGCTGGTCATATTATAGAATATATGGGAAGAACTATGGAAATAAATACTTCAAGCCAAGATGTAGTTTAGAAAATGTTCCAGGCCATTGCCTAAAGAAATTTTCAGGATATCCTTCCCTCCCTTAAGCACTCCCTGTTCTTTCTGGAAAAGATTAGCCCATTTCTGATGAATGAGAACATATTAAAATATGAAAATTATTTGAACATAGATGCTTTTATAGACCAAAGGACAGCAGTATCACAAGGCTTGCAGGTAACTTTGGCCTCATTTTCTTCAGATACAACCTTTCCCAAGATCTGGAAAGCACAGAATTATGGAAAGCTCTGGTCTCCTGAGATCAACAGAAGTATTGCAGAATTCAAAGGGCATGATATATTCAGAGGTTTCTTTAAAGATATATTCCATATTTCATCATTGCATTCAAGAGATTGAGGGATGTTATTTCTACTTCCTTAATAATGTAATGCCCTGCTATAGTAAGAAATTGTTTTACAATCTACCTTTCAAAGACAATCTCAGGAAACAATAGTGTTTTTATTTTGATTTTCTGTAAAACTACTTTTTATTTCTTTTGAACTTCAAACTTGGGTCAAAGCCCTACTCTGAGAACAAGCTACTCCTCACCTTGAAACACAAGAAGGACCAAAGCCCTAATCTCAAAATTTAGGTCACTAACTTCAGGGGTGTGGAGTGGGATTTTGCCTGCCTGAGTTCCTTGTCTGATTTACTTAGATTATTTCTTCAAGATTCTGCTTTTTTTTTAGTTATAGAAATTTAACTCTGTAAGAGAGATAACATGGTTGAAAAGAATGACGTTTCCAGGTATGAGTACTGTAAATCAGAGGAAATAGTGTATTCATTTCGACAGGTTTTGTGTGTGCGTGTGTGTGTGTGTTTGATGGCCCATATAACAACCAGTTAAAACATATGGACCTCTTCTCCACAAAAAAAAATGGATAAAAGAAAATGCATAGTATCATAAAGGAAACCAATTACATTGAAAAACAGTTATCAAAATATTTATAAAAAGTAAAAACAAGTTCATAAACCCCAGTTTAGGAATTCCTAGTCTTAAATTAATAATGACACCTTAATTATCAAAACATGTATTGAAAATTCAAACTTCTCGATCACTTCAGCATTTAATGCTGTTCACTCCCTCTCTTCTTGGATACTCTTCTCTCAATTTTTGGGCTCCGAATTTCTTTACAGAGAATATCTCTGATAAAAGTCTAATAGCCAGAATATACGATGAATCATATAAGTATTAAATTTTAAATTCTAACACCTCTGAAGACAGGTGGATCAGCAGATAAAGTCCTGGGTCAGGATTCAGGAAGATCAGAATTCAAATCTGACCTCAGACACTTTCTATATCAGGCAAGTCACTTTACCTCTGTTTCCCTTAATCCTTTGGAAAAGGAAAGGGTAAACGACTCCAGTGTCTTTGCCACACCACACACACACACACACACACACACACACACACACACACATGCACATATACACACACACACACACAATATTGACATGATATGGTCCACGGGGTCATAAAGAATCAAACATGACTGAATGACTGAACGACAAGAAAAACACACACATAAGTACACAAATTATTTCATTGGTTGGTTACTCAAAAATTAGAATCTACCAAAAGTAAAATGAATGAGAAGGGAGAACTTGGACTCCTTCACTTTGGACTCTCTGATTTTCAATGAAGCCTAGATAGCATTCTATATATTTTTGTTTTGTTTTTGTTTTTTACTTCCATGGCACACTGTAGCAACAACCAGTATAGGCTGTATGATGCATAGACACAAAACATCCCATCTTGATACTGATTAGACCAAACTCTGCTAGGAGCCTAGAAAATACACCCATAGTGAAGGAAACAGCCTTTCCAGGACACTGAAACTACTTCCATATGTCTCAAGGGATTATGAAACTAGCTGGAACTATAGTAAATTAGTTTAGAATAAGAGAAGGGAGGTGGTTGATTTTTATTGAAATCAATATGAATCTCTTATCAAATGCCTATTATTATTAGTTTCCCTATGCTACTGGTGCCCTGTAATCAATATCTTTCATATCTACAGAGAAATATTGACCAGTACTATTCTACAATTTACTTTTGCATTATCCATTAAAGATTTTATTCCTAAAAAGAAAATAAAAGCAAAAGGAAAAGAAAAAAAACGGATGAATGTGGACAGGTGGAAGATTCATTTTCCTCATCTTTAGGAAGATTGATTATATAATGTTTAAGCCACCATTCAGCTCTAAATTTTATGCTATGATGATGTAACTGAAAGTGTGTGCATGTAGAGTTCTTGCTTCATAAATGTTCATGAGTGATTTAGTATGATTTAATGATAAATTTTGGTGTATGTGGTCTCATTTCTCTGTCATTCATTTTTTTTAAAGCACCACAGATGTGCCTATTTTGTGAAATTCGAAGTGCTTTCTCCAGAGCTAGAATAATGACTAGAAGCTTAGACCACTTTCTCCTATAATTATTATTTTCATCCTTAAATAGGGGGAGGAGCAAACAGAATCTTAGAGACATTAAGTGCATTGTCCAATGTAATAAGACTAATAAGTGGTGCAGTTGGATCTTTAACCAAGGATTTCAGGATATGGATATCCATTGTGAAGTCCTGTAATCCATTTGGTATGATATCAATTAAAAGGTGTGTTCATTCCATTCCATTCTACTTCAAGGAAGAGAGAACCCACTACTTTTTGCGTCAGCTAGTCTACTATTGACCAACTCCAATAATTATAAGATGCTTCTAATATTAAGCCAAAATTAGTTTTACATAATTTTAATTGATTATAATTCTGCCTTCTCTATCGGCACAGATAAGTCTATTTCCTCTTCCCAAGAACAGATGTTCATATATTTGAGATCAACTATTATTTCTTCCCTAAGTCTTCTCTGTCTAGTCTAAACATCCATAGTTCCTATAATTTTCCTTATTATAAAATGGATTACAAGAACCTCAAAATCCTGGTTACATTCTTGTTGCAATATACAAAAAAAACCACACTTTATCTAAAACCAGAGGATCTAAATTAGAATATTAACTCTGTGATTTGCTGTATAATCTTGAGCAAATACATTCACTTCACCACTCAAAACTTTACTATGCTTATTTCCTTTTTTAATTTTTTTTTGTAGGCAATTGGAGTTAAGTGACTTGCCTAGGGTCACACAGCTAGTAAGTGTCAAATGTTTGGTCTGAGGCCAGATTTGAACTTCTTCTTGAATTCAGGGCTGGTGCTCTATCCACTGCCCACTTAGCTGCCCCTATACTTATTTTCAAAATAAGGGGACTATACATCCATGGATGCCCTCTAGTTGAATAGCAGCCTAACATACTGTAAAGATTATTGGAATTGTTATAGGGAGATCTAGTTTGAATCTCAGGTTGGCTAATCAGAATTTCTGTGACTTTGGACAAGCAACTTCATTTCCCTAGGCCTCAGTTTCATCATCTGTAAAATGAGGGAGTTGTACAAGATGACCTTTTAGCTTCTTTGCTTCTCCAGAGCTATGATGCTAAGATCTTATGATCTTCAGAGACTCTCTAGTAAAGTGTCAGCACTATAAAGTGGGCAAAAACAAAAACAAACAAACTAAAAAGAAAACACTAGATTTGTAGTATAAAGACCTGCATTTGAATCCCAGATCTACCAATTACAACCTGTGTGACTACTTTTGACTTTTTTTTAATTCTACTTATTTCACTTATCTTTAAAATGGTGGCATTAGACAACATGAGCAGCAAAGTTCTTTCTAGTTCACAATTCTTGGATCTTATGGTCCCTCTCAGAAAGACACCCAGAATTAGACAAAATGCTCCAAACTGTGTTCAATGGAAAGAGTTCTAGATTTGGTCCCAAAGAATGTCAGTTTAATTCTTGTCTCTGATACTTACAAAATGAGTGACCTGGGATGTAGCTTTACTTGTTTGAGCTTTGGTTTTCTCATCTATAAAAAGGAGTGCTTGGATTCGAGAAACTCTGAGGTCTCTCCCACCAATAAATCTAAATTAAAGCAACTAGATGGTGCAGTAGATAGAGTGCTGGGCCTAGAGTTCAAACTGAGGAAGTCCTGAGTTTGCCTGTAGTTTCAGACACTTACTTACCAGCTGTGTGATTCTGGGCAAGTCACTTAACCTCTGTCTACCTTAGTTTCTTCATCTATAAAATGAGGATAATAATAGCACCTACTTCCCAAAAGAGTTTTTTTTGTGAGATCAAATGTGATCATATTTGTAAAACACTATATAATTAATTATCATATATGATTGCATGTGATATGTTCATTAAATAATCAAATTATGGTTTTGATTGAGGACAAAGACAACAAGAGTATATCTCCTACAAAAGAAAATTCATACTGTGTACATATTGAATAAAAAAGAAAGAAAAGGAAACTTGTGGTAATGTGATGCATCATTAAAAAAAACAATTTAACTAAGTAATAGTCTGGCTAGTCACATCTACTTTCTCATTGATTAAAAGCCAGTGTTATGTTTGTCCCAAGCATTTCTTTGTTCTACTTTTTTTGGTTCATAAATACATAATTTAATAAGGGAACTTGATTATCTTTTGTTCAGCTTTTAGATTGTACTGTAGGTATGGGTTAAAAAAAAGAGACAGAAAAGAAAAGAAAAGAAAGGTTAGTATTATTCTCTTAGGGCTTGGGAAAGCAGACTATAATGAAATGTGCAGTCATGCCCCAATTTCCGTGCTCCCATGCTGAAGTCAGCACATAATAGCTCATACAGGAGAGAATGCTGAGATGCCAACCTGTCAAAGACTAAATCAGGGATTATCTCTGTGATGCTTCCATTTCTTTGAACAAGGCTCCCTTTGGTGGCTTTCGAAGCAGATGCTTTGCTGCCTATTCCCCAATATATAGGTCTGTCTGTCTCTTTTCCTCTAAAGACACATATGCTGCCAAGTGCTTGGAAGATTTGAGCATCACAACTCTGTTCTTGCATATGCTTTTCATCAGTTCCTTCCTACCATTAAAAATGCACTGGCTGCTTTTTTTTTCTTGTCTCTTTTTAAATTGCCACCACATATTCTGAATAAAGAAACTACAAATATGCCCTTTTTTGACTATGAACATTGAGGATTGCAATTTTGCAGTGTTGATCACTATGGTGAAGTCTGCCCATGAACGCTGTGAATTAGTACCTGTTGTCAGGAGCACCACTTTTGGCAGGAACATTTTCTTAAAAATGGTGAGGAAAAGAGAGAGACACACAGACAGAGACACACAGACAGACAGAGACAGACAGAGATACATAAAGAGCTAAAGACATAGAGATAGAGAGAGACAGAGGGACAGAGACAGAGAAAGAATGATTGGATTAACTGAGGTTTAAGGGATGATTCTTTCTATTACCCTATTTAATGAACCAACCCAATTATCTTAAAGGAAACCAATTTTTGTCATTTTATTTTTAGTATTGTGATAGATTTCGGGTGTAGAAAATATTTTTCTTAAAAAGGAATACGATTTCCTTTTTTGCATTCGAAACAAAATTTTTTTTTCAGGTTATATTTTCCCTTTAAAAACCTAATAAATCCTAAAAGGATTTCTTGAAATTAATTTATAATGAATATTTTCTTTGCTCTACAAAAATTTTTGTCCATATGTTGACAGTAAAGCAGTAGCTATCTTTGATATGTGAGCTTAACATTTTGTGGTAAAAAGGACACATAAATATGTGATAAAGAAATTCTAATTCTTTCTTCCTTTTCCATTAATAGCTTCAAAGATTATCTAAGCTGACTTCTTTCTGGAAGAAAAATCTTATTAATTCCAAATAATTTGTAAGTCATTGTCTTCTATTTCTCTTCAACATTCACACTCCTAGTTTGTATGATAATTTTCATGTGCTGATACATGCACATATATACAAACATATACATGTATATACACACATATATAGAAATATATAGAATATATGTGTGTATGTGTATATATATATGTGTGTGTGTGTGTGTGTGTGTGTGTGTGTGTGTATATGTACATGTATATATATGTATATATATGCTGTAGGACCCATAGTGGTGATTAATATATGTGGTAAACCCTGGGGATGGAGCTCACTCCATGAATTCAGGCCCTCAACTCTTCCATAACTGGGAAGTCTTAGAAAGATGAGCAATATACTGAGAGGTTCAATGACTTATCCACTTCAGAGTTGCTTGTCTCTATATAGCTATAGAGCTATTTGTCTCCAAGGAAGGACTTGAACACATGCTAAAATATCTGATTTATAAATATTGGATTCAAATCCTAAGTCAGAACCATTTTATTTTAACCTGCAAGATCTTGGAAAGTCTTTACCCCTTCTCTAGGCCTTAGTTGCTTTTTCCATAAAATAAGGAGGTTGAGGAGCCCCTTATAGCTCTCAATCTATAAATATGAATATGACCTAGTAATTATGTGACTTGCCACCATAGTCACATAACTAAGTGATAGAAGTTGCATTTTAATCCAGTGGTGAATCCATTACATTACATTGCCTCTTTTTATGTTTAATTTCATGGGTACATATCTTGCTATTACCCTATTAACATATTATCTAAATACTTAAGGACCTACCTAAAATAACATGGGTAATGTTGTCCTATGGAGCAAGATGCATTCTATATTTAACTTGCATAGGTACTTTCTGATCTCCTTGCTAAGTTGTGTCTTTTTTGAAGTATGTTCACACCTAGACTGAAATACAAGTAACCACTTTGCATTATAAGTCAACACTAAATGATTTTCTAATTTGGGCAACAAAGATGTAATGGACCAGTCCCTTCATAGTAAAAGGTTGCTGATATAAGCCTGAATGTGGTCAATGTGTTGCATATCTTTTAGTCTTACCACACTAATCTTCGAATTTTCATTTCAAATTGATATATACTCACTCTTAATAAAGAGGGGGAAATACTCTTCAATATTCAAATTTTTTTATTTCCTGACTAGAATGACAAATTTCATGCCCTACCCATTAATTTCTGTTTCCTATTATCTATCCTCATGGCATTAACAAAGCTTAAACCTCTCTCTAAAGATAATACCCACAATCACCTCCAAACACGAAATATTCTTTACAACAGTATACTATCTTGAACTGTTTTTTAAACTGTGAAACAATATATTTATTTTTATTATGAAACAATGCACTTCACAATATTGCATACACAGATAAGTGATAAAATTCTTGCTTAAAGAATAAATACACAAGTAGAAAAGGAAAGATAAATATTCAGTTATCTAGGCATCCATTAATCCAATTTTGATTTATTGTATTTCCTGATTGTGTGACACAAATTAAATCTAATGGCCATACTGAAATAAAAAGTTGATTATTATAATACTTAAAAGAATATTTTAGGTGCTGTATATGATTAACTACACATCAGAAGTTAACACCACATTTTTTTTTTCAGATGCTTAAGGAGGTATACAGATATCAGGTAACAAAAGACCTAAAAATTCATGTTCTTTTGCTATTTTATTTGACTTAGATTTTTCTTAAGCACCTTGGACTCTTCACAGCAGCATAGCATGGAAAGGATTACAAAATTTTCAATATAGAACTCATGGTTGAGTGAAGCTAGATAGTGACTTGATTTTTGCCAAATGTTGGCTCAGTTTTCCTGAGTTGAGTGATAAATGACAAATTAATATAGAGTGTATGTAGACTCCTTAAGAACTATGTAGCAACAGAGATCTTATTCTCTCCATATAAGCATGAATCTTAACTACACAATATATACCAATTGGTACAATAAATATGGCACTATGACGTTTCAGCTTTGGAGTTATCTTAATTCTTTTGTTTCTCCAACCATCAGAAAAATAAAAATAGGTTGACAATTTAACTATGGAAATAGTTGTATGCAAACTACACCAACAGAAGCCCACACAGACACATACACATAGAGTTAGGAAGCACACATCTGTGTCCAGCCTGTCAACCTATTTCTTACTCTGGTTGCTAATGGAAAGATGAATAAAATGTATAATTGATCAAAGTCTTTGTAATCTATTTATCTTATTTTGCTATTAAATCTTGAAGAAACTGCCTTTGGGTAAGAGGTATTTGACTCTTTTACTTTTTAAACATGATAATTTTGATGTCAATCACTTTATTCATGCCATAAAAATACAAATCTTCCCCAATGTTTATAAATGCAGCTGGCCATTCATAGAGAAGCCAGAGAAAATACTGTGTTTGGAAGTACTTAGCATAAGCATAACTGAGAATAACTCTATAATTATGTCATTGTAAGAACTTAGTTACTGAAAACTAAAAAAATATATATTTACTGCCTATACTTCCATCTGTCCTCATTTTTCACAACCATTACATTGTATAGTGAAACTTTTCATAAATACTTTCTGCAGTAATCCAAGTGACCAGTTAGTCATCTTTTACATATGGATATGATATAAACTGCTTAATTTCAACTAATACCAACCACAGTTATTGATACTTTTTCCATTATAAACCACTATCACTTCAAAATTATACAAAACTAAGCCTGAAATTTACCATTTATTTCAAAATCATGGTTTGCTAAGGAAGAAACTTGTACTATATCTCAAAATCAGTGTTTCCAAAAAGCACCTGCTAGTATGAACACTGTCAGTTAATTAGCAAAATCCAATGACCAATATGTCAAGGATAGAACAATAAACACACATCTAAAGTCTGATACATGTCACAGAAATTATATTTAATTACCTCTTCATTCTGATCATATACAATAACATCTCTAAAAATAGATTCAGACTGAGAAAGAGATGCTACTCTTGGTGGTGCTCAACACATGATTAAAAGAACTAATGACTAAAGTCCTGTAACATCGATTACAGTTAATGATAAACAAGATATATGTGTTACTTCAAGAATAAGGAATGTGAGAGATATACATTATCACAGTAATGTGTACCTTCTGGAGCTGAATTGAAGAGAAAATTTAACCCTTACACAAATCTCCTAAAGATCTGGGCCACTGCTGAGTTCAGCAATGTTGGATATACTTTAGAACCTGGGAGAAGTATTATATGGCATAAAGAAATTAGCAATGTTCCCTTAAAATGTAACTTCCTGGCTATATACACAAAATGGGGATTATACTCATTTGGATTCTGTCATCTCTTTCCTGAAGACAGATTTGCTGTTGGTTATGAAAATAAAGATAAATTATGTCCCAATTAGTAGAAAATCCTCATGGTATAAGAAAGTTGAACAGATTCATCTTGAGTTTTTCTTTATTCATTTCAGATGGAAACAGAGGCAAGAAGAGGTGAGGAGAGCAGAGAGTTTTTGTTATACTATGCTTTATGTAAGTCAGATATGCTTTAAGTATTATGATTCTAAAGACTAATATGGCTAATATAAAAACTTAAATGAATAGTCCAAAACATATGGAAAACTCCAACCTTGATTCAAGGAAAGAGTCATAATAAGTCTCTCTTATACCTGACAAATGTAGGAATGTTGTTGTAGTTGTAGTTGCTGTTGTTGGATTGTTCAGTCATGCCAACTCTTCATGACTCCCATAGACCATAGCATGTCAGTCCCTTCTATCTTTTATTGTCTCTTGAAGTCTAAGTTCATGTTCATTGTTTCCATGACTACCCAGCAAATAATTCCCTAGCTACTTGGGCAGATTCCCAGATATTCCCACTGGTCTTCCCTATACTTTGTTCTCCTTTCCCTTCCCTCCAATTATACAAACCACGCTGATATGGACTCCTCATCCTTTGCCTTCCATAACCCAACCAAGCAAACTGAGGTCCAGAGAAAAAAAGAAAATCATTTGTTCAAGCTCCCAATGGTATATAAAAACCTGTGTATATGAAGGCAAAAAAGTTATTTTTGGAGAGAGAGAGAAACAGAGAGAGAGACAGACAGACAGACAGACAGACAGACAGAAAGTGCTATACTCATATACTCATTAGAAGATAGTCCAGAATGTCACATTAAGTATGTAGTTGTCAGGAAAAAAAAAAATCCTAAGTGGTTAATATGTCCATGAACCAGTCCAAAACTCTGAATGCTATATTATATACAGTTTCTTCTGTAATGTGGAATTTGCAATCAAGTCCAATATTTTCCATTTCTCCCACAATCACCCACACCAACCAAAAGACAGGTGCAGGGAGGAGGAAACCATCTGGGGATTTTAGGGTGTTGAGAAGACTCATGCCTTATTTAACCATTTATTGTTTACCTTGCCTTTATTTCAAATAAATTACTTTTCCTTTGAAATTGCACATCTTCTGGTTGGTCAGTCTGTCAAATAAAGCTTTGCTGGAGGCAATTAACGTGTAATCCAGCCTTTTGCTCAGAATCTAATTAAAAAGGATTGATGAGGGGAGAAGAAGGAAGAGGACAGTAAGGAGGATTCCTTGATTATTTTGTCTCTTTCCATTGTGGTTAGAAGAAAGCAAGCAAATGCATCTTAGAATAACTGATGAGGACATTCTTCTTAAATAGAAAAGTGGAGGTGACACCACTATGCTCCTCTTCTCAACTTTCCTGTTTCTCTTAAGGGCATCATTATCCTTTCAGTTACCCAGATTACAACCTCAAAGTCCTCACTGTACCTCACTCACTTATCAAATCAATTGCCTCCAAGTCTTGCCACTTCTACCACTATGCCATTTCTTGCATCCATTAACTTCTCTCTACTCATGCGGCCAAATTATGATTAAGAATTTCATCACCTTTCACCTTTATTATTGTAGAAGCCTCCTAAATGGCCTCCCTTCCTCAAGTATCTCCTATCTCCAAACCATGCATCACACAGCTAACAAAGTAATTTTCCTAAAGCTCAGGTGTGATTGTGGCACTAAATAAACTCCAATGACTCCTTATTACCCCTAAGGTCAAATACAAATTTCTTTGTTTACATTTAAAATCCTACATAACCTGGCTCCAGTCCTACTTTTGAAATCTTTTATACATTATATTCCTTCAAATTGTCTATAATATAGCTAAACTAGTTTTCTTGCTGTTCTTCACAAATAGTACTTCATTTTCTTTCTCTGAGACTTTAAACTACCTTTTCCCCAAGCCACGTGCATCCCTTCCTCACCTCCACTACTTCAAATTAATCTCTTCTTTACTTAAAAGGTCACTATAAGCATCACTTTTTATAGGAAGCCATTCCTTTTCCTCACAGCTGAGAATTTCTTTCTCCAAAATTATCTTGCATATTTTTGTATATATTTTGCATATACTTAAACAGGCAGATGTCGTCTCCCCCAGCAGAATGTAATCTACCTGATGACAAAACTTTTCTATTTTATCATTTTAACTTAGCTTAGTAACTTATAACATGATAAGTACTTGGTGATTGATTGATTGACTCCATTCTGTCTGTTAGTTAAGGGAAGGACAGGAACCCTGTCTCACAGTAAACAGGTGGTAAAGCTGGAAAATGAAATAGACAAAAACACTTAGGGCTTTTAGGAAAAAAAGAGGAATAATAGGTAGATCACAAGGCCAAGGAAAAATTCCTTGGTATTTATACTGGCAGATATGCTCAGACCTCAATAGTTGTTGTTACCCTCTGTCTAACCTTTGATCATTCTGATCTTACCCCTTATATAACCTATCCCTATTACTTCTGAAGTCCCCATACTTACTTCTTATGTCCTTACTTCTACCTCAGGCAATGTGATCTACCACCAGAAGCTAGGATTTGGGGGATTCCTGACTCTACTACTATCAAGGCTGGTTGGAGATAAAATGAATTCTTGAAATCTGATGTTGGAACTCTGAGTCTCTCTTTCCCAAGTAAAAATTGTTATAAATGGTGATTAGTTTCTATATTATCATTCCAGTATAATAGTATAGATTCAATATGAGCTAAATAGGCTTCTGTGGCCCAGCCTGGGGATAGTGTCTCAAAAGATAACATTAATTTTGAGGGAAAATGAATTTTAAGATCCAAATACAAAACTTGTGATTGCTCTTTTCAGAATATAACTAAATTGTCAATTGGAGATAGTACTTGTAAGCCGGAGCCTCTGCACTTAGGTTCTATGATCTTTTAAGTTTCTTTTTTTGTTTGTTTCAAATGAGATTTTTTAAAAAAAGTGTTATTAATTATTTTATATCATTAATTTTTAGAAATGTTCCTCTCTTCCCCCACCTTCTAAATGAACCCTAGAAGGTATCAAGGAAAAATGTGAAGAAAAAGAAGGGCTATAGGGAAAACATCTAGCCATGCAGATGACATTCTTCTCTAACAATCCCCTGCCTCCCTGGCGAGTGCATTGGGGTATGTTTCATCTCTCTTATATGGGACCATTACTGTTTTTATAGCTATTCAAAGGTAAGCTTCCTTTAAGTGATCTTTTCAATTAATCTGTGGGATCATATATACTCTTCTTATATCCCTTATTTTACTCTGCATCATATTATACTAATTGTACAATATTATGTGAATGATATGGGGTAATCTGTATTTCATCACTAGAGAGAATGCCCAGCTACATATTACTATACGTGTCAGGGATGAGACCTAAATCTGGCCTTCCTCACTTCTAGGCCAACTCTCTCTTAATTATTCCATGTTCTCCTTTCTTCTCTAAATTCTTCATTAAATGTTCCATTCTTTATTCAAAATAAATCTTATTACAAGTTCTACTATATAATCATTTGCAAGCAAACAAGAAGCAAAAGCCAATAACAAGAGACAAGAGAAACTATAATTTGAGAGATAGCATGTAGGCACAGTGATCTTATGTGATCTTAGTTAAATTGTTTCCCAACTCAACTTCAGTTTTCTCATTTGCACGTATAGGGGGTGGATTGGACCATATCTAAGGTCTTTTCCAAATCTAAATCCAATGATTTCTTATTATACATCTAGAAATATTTCTGAGAAGATATATACAGGAAGTTATCTATATAGAATCACTGCTTTAAGTAAAAGAGGTGGTCACATGATAAGCTGTACTATAACCATTAAAATATACTTACAGTTTTAAAGTTTTTGTAACATCTTTTGTGAAAAGGCACACAGAGTGGCTTTAAAATATAAAAATCATACTCATTTTATGGTGGGTGTTGTAATACCTTTTATGAAGGTCCCAAACAACTTTTCATTGAAGGTGCTGTTATAAACTATAGAATAAATAATATAGCTTGGGAAATTACCTTTATTAAATACATTTGCATAACAAACTACAATAGCTCTAAGGATTTGTTACATTTAATTATATCAATTCTTATACAGATTTTCATTTTCCTGTACAATTATTTGTTTTAATTAATCATTGATTGTTATATCCCGCAAAAAATAACTTATCATCTATTGACTTTGCATTGAAGCAAGCTATAGTAATTAGCGAAGCAGTTTAGCTTTTTCAGCTTTCTAGGACACAAAATGCATCCTACAGGATGGTTATGTGACATTATAGTTATGTCTTTGGTAATATCTGTATCTATGATACAATATTATTTGACTGCAAGTAGCCATTTGTATCATTTATAAGGTAAATTTAATATAATCTCCTTAAAATGAATTGTATTAATTCCACTTTAAAAAAAACATTGATAGTACACTATCACAGGAACAGATACAAAATCCTTAATTTGCCATTTAAATCCCTTCACAATCTAGCTCCTTCCTTCTTTTACATTCTTCTTATGCTTGACTTCTTTAGATACCATAATGCTAGTCTCCTTACTCTTCCTTACCCACAACACTCAATCTCCGATGTCTGTGCCTTTTCATTCACTGTCCTTCAGTTCTAAGATGCCTTTCTTCTACAATTCTACCTCTTGGCTTCCGCAGATGGGTATAAGAGTCAGCTCAAGGGGGCAGCTAGGTGGCGCAGTGGATAAAGCACCAGCCCTGGATTCAGGAGGACCTGAGTCCAAATCCAGCCTCAGACACATAACACTTACTAGCTGTGTGACCCTGGGCAAGTCACTTAACCCCACTGCCTAACCAAAAAAAAAAAGTCAGCTCAAACCACATATTCTTCAGGAAGCATTTTTCTGTCCCTTCACTGTAATCACCTTTTCTCTAAGATTACCTTCTATTTACAATGTGTAGCTTCTATGTACATTTTTTTTTTTGCACGTAAGCTCCACTATTAAAATGTGAGCCTTATGAGGGCAAGGACCATATTTTTATATTTCTTTGTATGCCCAGGTCTCAGTACAGTGTTGTCATACAGTAAGTACTTAAGATATGCCTATTCTTTTGCTACCTGACCTTTAATTACCCCCAGGTAATATTCCAGGTCTCCAAGTAATAGTCAAGTTTTGAATTTGTACCATTATAAGGAAGTTTCACATGAGAAGTTTCTAAGGTCCAGAACAACAAAGAAAAAAATAATAAATTGAAAAAAGTAGAGGCATTCTTAAATGCTTAAGAAAATGAATGTAATTTTCATATTTCACTCTTTTTGGTCCTACACTTCTTAACTACTAGCTCCCATGAATCATCATATCCACCCGGTTTAACCTTCCCAAGAAAATTGTACAATTAACTGTAATGTAGCCCAACACATATGAAGGTAGCAACAATATTACAATATTCTTGTGGACTCTGCCCAGTTGTCTGACATAATGCTAATCTGCTTGAATTGATTTTACAGCTACTTTGTCCCCTGGCCATGCTACTGAAGCTATGTATGAATGTAGCATGTGTCCTCTGCTGACTAGGTAGGGTAATAGTGATCAGGTCACAGATTAATGTTCTATATGCAGTCTCCTTTCATTTTCAGTATAGGATAACCCAATAGAATGAATGTTTTTAAATAGGTAGAGAAAGAAACAAGTGGACTAGTAAAAGAGAATTAAAGATAAAATTAAATAATTGTTGGGAGTCAAAAAAAAAGAAAATGAAGAAAGAAATAATTTTCCTGAATGACTAATTCAAGATGAAAACTATGAAATAATTACTACAGAGACAATTTGAATAAAGGAAAAATAGTCTAGAGAGAGGAATGCTTTTGAGTATTTTAAATTTCTCTAAAACTCTCCCTCCTAAATCTGTTACTAAAGATGAGTCCATTTAAATAAAGGAAAAATAGACTAAAGAGAGGAATACTTTCAAGTATTTTAAATTTTTCCTAAAGCTCTTCCTCCTAAAAATGTTACTAAAGAACAGTCCATTTAAATAAAGGAAAAATAAACTAGAGAGAAGAATTCTTTTAAGTATTTTAAAATTTTCCTACATCTCTCCTACAAATCTGTTATTTAAAAAGATTCCATTTGGATAAAGGAAAGACAAAGAGGGTATTTCTGAGTATTTTTAAAATATTTCCTAAATCTTTTCTACAAATCTATTAATATAAACCTCTTTGGAAATGTAATGAAAAACCTGCATATTAAATCACATTTCATCTAATTCTTGTTTCACATTATTCCAGAGACAATGTGGCACAGTGGAAGAGGGCTCACGCTGGAGTCAACCTGGAATCAGATCCATCCTCTAACGTTTTCTACTAGTATGATTGTGAACAAGTTTCCTATTTGTAAAATGGGGAGTGGATGCAGGGAGGTTAGCCTAAATAATCTGTGAGTTCTCCTCCAGCTCTATGCCTGTGATCTTATTATCCTTCATGTACTCTTTTCTCCAGATACATGACATTCTGTTTCCCTCCTATATACCTTTGCAGAAGTGGTCATCTACATTTGGAAATCCTTCTCTCCTCATTGTGCATTGTACAATCTATACCACCACTTAAAGTACAGTTTGGCCATGTTCTTTCCTGATCACCATCAGTCCTTACCCCATTGTCAAACATTGTCTTCATCTTGAAATCACTTTGCATTGTTTTGTATGTACTTTGCATTTCCCAAATTCGGGAATATTGTATCTCTTTAGTAGAAGAAGAGCTCTGCAGACAGAGATTTTTCTTTTCATTTTTAACTTTGTAATATGAGTTCCTAGCATTGTGTCTCACACACTGCTTGTTGAATTGAATGGAATTGTTAAACTTGAAGTCTTCTTTCAAGCAGTAACTATGCCTATTCCTAGTGATGTCCATATTTCAAAGAAGGGACAAAGAAAATAATAAAAATAACTGGCATGAATGTTTTTTAAATGAATTGGTAAATTGACAGATACCATGACCTTCCCATCATGGAGCCACATAAAGGCAATTTTTTTTTAAATGCTGATTAAAAATAAAATATTACACAGTCTTTCCTTCTGAGCAATAGTCCTGGAAGATATCAAACTCAAGGACAATTGGAACTCAATTTATCAACCATCCATATTAAGTTGTAACATCAATGGAATATGATTGAAAGAAAACCTGAGAATTTGGTTATTATGGAAAATAGGATCACTTATATCATTTTGCTGAAACTGATCAGGAACATTTCATGCTTGAGAAAATATTATCCTTACAACACTGTCAAGGTTAGTCTTCACTTAGTTTATTAAATGAGAAAATGCCAAGGTTGCACCATTAACTTGATACCTCAGAAAAACTTTTCAGGCATTTTCTCAGAAACTTCAGTTTAAATGCAAGTGTGGACATTTGCTATAATAAGAAATGACTAAATCATTCTTGAGGTCAGCTTCTTATTCCAGGATCCACACACTGAAGCTGTTCTTCATCAGAATTTCATTAATTCTTTCTGGGCCCTGAATGTTTGTTTATTTTTAAAACATAGTACCCCAATTCCATTTTTTTTCACTTACATATCTTTGTCTTTCTTCATTCCAGTAATGTGCTGTTTCTGATTATTTGAAGTCTGGGGATATTGCCTTGCTTTCAAAATTAAAAAAAGGATTACCAAGAAATCTTTGTTACTTTTCAGGTTTATTTAGCTACTATCAAATATACAGAGTCAGTGTGGGATGATGAAAAGAGCATAGACCTTTAAATTCAAAGAATTTGACTAAAGTTTCACCCTAAATGTTTAACTTGAACCTTCCTGTATCTCAGAATATGTATCTTTTAAAATGGAGATAATCTTTGTACAGAGCATCACATTTGGTTTGGTGCAAGGAAGAGTTGGATTCCAAATCTGTCTTGGCTACCTATTAGCTATTTGACCATGAATGAGTCCTTCAACTTCTCTGAGTCCCAGGAAACCTTCTGATACTTATCTACTAAGCTTTAAATAGTCTGTGATCCCTAACAAAGTGTGAGGGAGCTCTGGGAATTCCTATATTGAGGGAATCATAGATCATTGCCATATTGATATACTATCATACATCCTTCCTCAAAGAGCTATGAGAATAAAGTGCTATATGTGAAAGAACTTTGCAACTGCAATGTGCAATTTATGAGTAACAATCACTATTTCCAGAACTTAGCACACTGACTTGCATAAGAGACACTTGTTTTTCCCTACTGAAACTGGAATATGATTTTCCATTGTAGTTTTAGTGTCAGGGGGAAAAAGATAGACTAAGAATTTTAGATTTTCAAGGAAAATTGGAGATCATTTAGTCCAATTACCTTGTTTTATAGATAAGAATAGTGACATAGCATAATGCCTGTATTCCCAGTTTTTGAAAGTATGATGTGAATACGACAGTTGAATGGCATGCCAAGCTTGGATTATTAAAGGAATCCTAGGAGATTCCATTTGCCTGAATTTGAATCTCTGGTGAACTATCTATTCTAAAACAACTCTAATTTTAATTGACTCAGAGAAGTCAGATTTAATTTAAATCTAAATAATGTAAAATTGAGGCATCTTCTTCAACAAATGAATTTAAAAGTATACAATCAGGGACATAGCTAAGAAGCAACACATTTCACATATATAATTTAAATACTGTTTGGACTTAATGTGACAGGAACTAGGAGGCCACTGTAGATGCTTAAGTAAGGAAATTAATAGGTTTGAAATTAACATTTAGAGGAATATGGCTTTGTGATTAATTTCAAATTTATTGATGAAACTTTTCATGTTATAAATATAACTTTTCATCATCTAATCAGAGATCCTACACCCAGAAAATTTAGCTTATTGGGGTTGTCAAGTAAACAACAATTCATTGGATACATATTGTGTACCTATCATGGAAATAAGTGATATGAAAGATACAAGAAATTCAAAGAGACTGCCCCTCTTCCACAAAAACTTAGCATGTATTTGAAGAAAAATATATTCATTAGTTGTATATCTAAAGAGTACTATGTTATATAATCAAGCATTAGAATTTGTGGTACAAGTTAAATACATAACAATTCAGAGGAAAAAGTGATAACTGCAGGCTCAAAGAGATAGGAAAGTTCAAAAAGAGATAGAACTTAAGTTGTGTCTTGAAGCATGGATAACATGTAATTATGTGACATGGAGGAAGAGTATTTCAGAAATGAGTAAAACTAAGAACAACAGCATGAAGGTAGGAATGAAAATAGAATAAGATGGTTGGGATTTGTAATGGGTGGGGTGGGAGGTGTAGTGTGCAGAAAATAGGGAGAAAACAGTTCACAAATGATATTACACCCAATTACAGAGTACTTCAAATTCTAGTTTAAGGAGAACAGCAAAGATGGTATGCATACCAAATTAAACAAGAGTTGATCTCGCTACCTCTCTGCCTTTGAATATTGCTAAGTGAAGCTTTTGAGATAATTCACATGGACACAAATAAGCACCTAAAGCAAAGGTTCTTAAGCAGGGATGAAGACTCTCCTGTGTAACTACAGACCTGAAAGAAAGGATTTGAAATCTTTATTAGAATATTACTTTCCTCTGTGATCCTAAGAATTTTGTCTTATACATTTAAATTTTTTTTTCAGAGAAAATTTTCTTGATCTTTGCTGGATGAACTACCAGATTTAATACCCTTCCGTACATTTTTTCATTTTTTTTATGTGCATTGTCTTCCCCTATTAGTATATTAAGTCCTTGAGGATAGGGATTATCTTATCTTTTTAAATTTAATTTGTATTCCCAAAACTCAGCAAGCTGGCTGGAACATAGGAAGCACTTACTAAAGGCTTCTTGTTATTGATATGGATACTCTTTAAGGTCAGCTTTTGATCCATTACTTAATGGTGACTAGATGTAGTACACAAGTAAAATAAAAACAGAATATAAAAATGACTGAGGACTTCTGGTTCCAAGATGGCATAGTGAGGAAGAAACCCTTTGAAGCCCATCAAACAACTAGAAAACCACTTCAGAATTGGTGTAGAAGCAGGGAAGCAGCTTACCGGCTCAGAAGAAAGGTCTGTCTCACTGGGATGGGAGGGGAGCAAGGTCCAAGAGCAGCAGCCAGCGTCACCGCAAGAGGCCTAATGCAAGGCTCCAAGCCTGGGACAATCCATCAGTGAGGCCCTGCCCTCCTGCAAACCAGCAGCCCCATAGGCAGGTGAGCAATCTGTACAGCACATCAAGGCCCCATGCCAGAACCAAAAGATAAAGGAAGGCCTTGAATCTATTGTTGACCAGTAGTGAAACCCTACTCCGGGGCTGGCCAACAGCAAAACCTCACCCCTGGAGACTACGAGAAGAGAGACCCTATTTCCACAGCAACCCAGAATCAGGGCCCAACCCCTGCAGGAGACCAGCAGCTAAATCCCACACCCAGGAGAAGCCAACTGGGAGCCACCACCCCACTGCAAGCAAGAAGGGAAACCTACGCTCCAGAGAAAGAAAGCAGCTAATCCCTGAAAACCAGTGAAAGCCAACAGTAAGACATTGATCTCCAGAACAAAAAGTTTGGGACGATGCAGGACCAAAGCCTAATTCTTATACAAAAATTCCAAATCACAAAAAAAGGTGGAAAAATATTCAAAAAACAAAAACAAGAGCTCGACCAAGGAAAATTACTGTGGTATTAGGGAGGATCAAGGCCTAAAATGAGAAGAGGATGATAGTATCAAAATGGCTTCATGTGAAGCCTCAAAGAAAAATGTAATTTAGTCTCAGGCCCAAAAATAATTCCTAGAAGAGCTTAAAAAGGACTTTATAAAGCAAATTAGAAAAGTTGAAAAATTGTGAAAAGAAATGAGAGTAATGTAAGAGAATCATGGGGTGGGGAAAGAGTCAATAGCATGGAGAAAGACATACCAAAATGTAGTGAGGAAAATAATACCTTAAAAAATAGAATTGGCCAAATGGAAAAAGAGTACAAAAGCTCACTGAAGAAAATAATTCCTTAAAAATTAGAATTGAATTAGTGGAATCTAATGACTGTAAGAGACATCAAGATATGAGAAAACAAAATCAAAAAGTAAAGAAAAAAAGATGAAGAAATGTGAAATTCCTCATTGGAAAAACAACTGACCTAGAATATGGATCCAGGAGAGATAATATAAGAATTACTAGACTACCTGAAAGCCATAATAATAATAATAATAATAATAAAAGCCTGTGTTAAAATTAGGAGATTAATAAAATCTAATTTAAGAAAACTATTGAACTAGCAGTTAAAACTAGAACCTGGTTTTATGAAAAAAATAGATAAACTATTGGTTAGTTTGATTTAAAAAGGGAAAAAAAAGAAAATCAAATTACTAGTATCTAAAAATGAAATGAGTGAAGCTCACCACCAATGAAGAGGAAATAAGGACCATTGCTAGGAGATATTTTGCCCAATTATTTGCCAACTAATTTAACAATCTAAAATAAATGATGTGAATATATAAAAACATAAATTACCCTGATTAACAGAGGAAGAAATAAAATATTTAAATAACCCAATCTTAGAAAAAATAATTGAACAAGCCATCAATGAACTTGCTAAGAAAAAATCGCCAGGGTCAGATGAATTCACAAGTGAATTTTACCCAACATTTAAATAACAATTAATCCCAATACTATATAAACTATTTGGAAAATAGGTAAATAAGGAGTTCTAAAAAATTTCTTCTAAGACACAAATACAGTGCTTATATGAAAACTAGGAAAAGCCAAAATGGAGAAAGAAAATTATAGCCTAATTTTCCTAATGAACATTGATGCAAAAATTTTAAATAGAATGCTAGCAAAGAGATTATTGGAATATAGCACAAGAGCATCCACTATGACCAGTGGGATTCATGCCAAAAATGCAGGGCTACTTCATTATTAGGAAAACTATTAGCATAATTGACCTTATCAATAACAAAACCAACAGAAATCGTACGATTATCTCAACAGATGCAGAAAAATCTTTGACAAAATATAACATCTATTCCTGTTAAAAACACTAGAGAGTATAAGAGTAAATAGAATTTACCTTAAATTATAAGTAATGTTTATCTAAAATCATCAGCAAACATAATCTGTAACGGGGATAAACTAGACGACTTCCCAATACAATTAAGGGTGAAGAAAAGATGCCCATTATCACCTCAATTATTTAATATTATACTAGAAATGTTAGTTATAGCAATAAGAGAAGAAACAAATTAAAGATATTAGAATATGAAACGAGGAAACAAAACTATCACACTTCACAGATGACATGATGTTATACTTAGAAAATTCTGGAGAATCAACTGAAAAACTACTTGAAATTATTAACAACTTTAGCAAAGTTGCAGGATACAAAATAAACACACATAAATCATCAGAATTTCTTCAAGCAGCAAGAGATAGAAAGAAAAATTCCATTTAAAATAGCTGTGGACCATATAAAATACTTGAGAGTCTACATCCCAAGACAAACCCAGGAACTATATGAACACAACTATAAAATGGTTTTCACACAAATAAAATCAGATTTAAACAAATGGAAAAATATTAATTAATCATGGATAGGCTGAGCCAATATAATGAAAGTAGCAAATCCACCTAAATTAATCTATTCATTTAATGGCATGCCAATCAAACTATCAAAAATTATTTTATAGAGCTAAAAATAATAACACAATTTATCTGGAAGAACAAAAATTCAAGAATATCAAGGGTATCAATAAAAAAAAGTGAAGGAAGGTGGCCTTAGCTATACTAGATCTCAAATTGTATTATATAACAGAAATTATTAAAAACAATCTAGTACTGGCTTAAAAATATAGTGATGAATCAGTGGAATAGTTTAGGCACAAATTACAATATAGTAAATACCTATAGTAGTCTATTATGTGATAAACCCAAAACTTTTGGAACCAAAACTCATTATTTAAGAAAAAACTGCTGGAAAAACTGGAAAACAGTTAAACAGAATTTAAGTATTGACCAACATTTCAAACCATATACCAATTAAGTTTGAAATGGGTTCATGATTTACACATAAAGGGTGATAACATAAGCAAATTAAGACAGCATGTAATAGTTCATCTGTCAAATTTATAGTTAAGGGAAGATTTAGAACCAAAGAAGATATAGAGAGCATTATAAAATATAAATAAATAATTTGGGTTATATAAAATTTAAAAAAAGTTTTTGCATAAATAAAATCAATGCAACCAAATTATAAGATAAGTAGAAAACTGGGCAAATTTTTTTTCAACAGGTATCTCTGATAAAAACTTCATCCCTCAAATATATAGAGAACTGAATCAAATGTATAAAAAATATAAGTCATTCCCCAAATGATAAATAGTCAAAGGATATGAACAGGCAGTTTTCAGACAAAGAAATCAAAGCTAATTATAGTCATATGAAAAAATGCTTTAAATCACTATTAGTCAGAGAAATACAAATTAAAATAACTCTGAGGTATCACCTCACACTTACCAGAGTGGCTAATATGACAAAAAAGGAAAATTTTGGATGTTGAAGAGAATATGGGAAAACTGGGACACTAATGGACTATTGGTGGAGTTGCGAGCTGATCCTACCATTTTGGGGATAATTTAAAGCTATGTCCAAAAGTCTATACAACTGTGCATACCCTTTCATCCAGAAATACCACTGCTAGGTCTATATCCCCAAGACATTCAAAAAAGGTAAAAGGACCTATTTGTACAAAAATATTGATAGCAGCTCTGTTTGTGGTGACTAAGAATTGGAATAAAAGGAATGCCCATCAGTTGGGGAATGACTAAACAAGCTGTGGTATACGTTTGTAATGGGATATTATTGTGCTGTAAGAAATGACAAGCAGGATGATTTCAGGAAAACCTGGAAGGACTTACATGAACTGATGCATAGTGAAGTGAACAGAACTAGGAGAAAGTTGTACACAGTAACAGTAATATTGTTTGATGAAGAACTGTGAATGACTTCGCTATTCTCAGCAATACAATGACCCAAAGCAATCCCAAAGGACTAATGATGTTATCTGCCTCAAGAGATAGAACTGATTTTGATTGAATACAGACAGAAGCATGCTATTTTTCATTTTTTCTTTCATTTTTTTTCTTTTATTCAAGTCTTCTTGTATAAAATGACTAATATGAAAATGTTTTACATAATTGCACATATATAACCTCTATCTTGTTGCTTACCCTCTCAGATAGGGGGAGGATATCAAAGAGGAGGGGATAGAATTTGGAACTCAAAACTTTAAATAGAAATGTAACCACATTTTTTAAAAAGCATGAGAAGTTCAAAGTGCTATTAGAGTTCATAGACAAGAGGGGTTACTTTCAACTGATGGAATCCTAGAAAGCTATGTGAAGGGTGGCAGTCCTTACCAAGCTTTGAAGGGTGAGCTTAATTTCAATTTATGGAAATTGAGGGGTAAAGAATTCCAGGAATAGAGGACTAGTAAACAAAAGGACAGAGTTAGGAAAGCACAGAAAACACTTACGAGGCAGAGGATAAGTAGAATATTTTATTTAGAACATATGGCTTTTGTCTGTTGGTCTCCATTATATTCCTATTCCAAAGCTTCCTTGCAGCATGGAGATCAACATAGGTTTTCAAAGGTCAACACATAACAGTGTAGTATAGTATAGTAGGTGTCACTATGAAGCATGAGGGTCTGTATTCACCTTAATTCTCCATGCCTAAGGGTAACAGGGATAGATTTTGGCCCCTGAGACCTGGGCTCTTGACTTCACTGGCAGCATGAAGTTTATGAGGTGTTCAGAAAGGACTAGCACCTCTGGTGTGAGAATTTGCTGAGCCCTTTTCAGGGCTGTTCATCCACCTTTGCAGTCCTCTTTCACCCAACTCTCCCCTGTGGTTCCAAGAAGCTGTTGCATGCCACCCCTTCATAAGCTGTTTCAATAGATGGGCTAAATCAGGTTGAGGGTAACTGAAAGACTTCAAACCTGTCAGTGAGTTAGGTGGATGTCAACCTCAAGTATGTAAAGACTTTCTCCAGCAGAATGGGCTGATGAGAACAATTTGTTCCAATGGTCACGAAGGCAGCTTAGTCAGGTGCTGTGGTGCACTTAGAGCTTGGTCAAGCATCGAAGTTGCCAAGGTTATCCACTGGATCCTGGGACATTGCCAGTCATCTTCACTTCTGTCCTACCACTGGACTTTGCTGACTCAGGAAGGGAAAGTGAGACTGATGACTTTGAACAACTTTGCCTCACTTAAATCCAATTCAGTGCAAATGAAGATACCACCCGTTGACCTCATTGGTCCTCTTCAAAAATGAAGGACGAACAACAACAACAAAGTGTTCTATGATGCACAAAATGGTTAAGGATCCCTACCCTAGGGATCTGTTGGGAGTTGTAAACAATGCACCCACACTAAAATAAATCATAAGCAAAGATCAGGGAACAGCAGCTCAGATAAAAGAAAAGGCTTTTTACTGCCTATCTAGGTGTTGCTGTAGCTATGACCCACCATAGAGCTGAAATATCCCTTGGGACTATGGACTACAGAATGGTAAAGGGTATGTAGTATAAGAATATATCCCTGAAGGTAGGATGAAAGTGATTGGAAGAAGCTGGAAAAGAAGCCACGGAACAACTGCAATTCAACAGATGGCAATAGAAAAATAACTGAAAATAGTTAAGCAGAGAAAACTAGCAGATGGCAGTACGGCGAAGAGACTAGCCTAGCAGAGGACAGCAGCAGCTTGCAGCACAGCTCACAGATCAATAACATTACCATACTAGCAGTTGGCATCATCGCTTTCAGTGGAAAAGTAGAAAGCACCAGCATTGGAGTCATACAGGGATTGCAGTTGGGATGAGGACCTAAAGAATGACTTGGTCAGGCTAAATACGTGAACTACAGGTACTTTCCCTCATGAGCATTATGCATATTTCCTTCCACCTCTGGTTTAGAGGTTAGTAGGAAAGTGTATCATTGTATATTTATATGTAGGAAACTTTCCTTTTCACTTGTTTTTCTATGATATTTGAATAAATAAATTTTACAGATAAAATAGATAATCTTGATTACTTTAAATTATTATTTTTTGCATAAACTACATAAATTCAACTGGACTAAAAAAGGAAGCTGCAAATTAATGTACAAAATAGGTATGGGGGTAAAAAAACAGTTAAATCTAAAACCCGTTCTCTAATACATTAAAAATATTGAAACCTATTAACAACATATGGTTATGAAACATAACCTCATCTAACTAATGATATGAGAAATCCACATCAAAACCCCTCATAATCAGCAAACTGGCAAAAATGGTGAAAGAGAGAAATATCTGAACTCTGAAGGGTTGTGGAAAAATAGTCATGCTACTACCTTGTTGTGGAGCTGTCAATGGGTCCAAACATTTTGTAAGGTAATTTGGCAGTAGGTTATGAGAATAAATAAAATGTCTGCTTCCTTTGACCCAGAGATACCACTATTAGGCACATGAGGTGAGGGGAAGGGGAGAAGACGAGTAACAGTAAAGAACTAGAAAGTAGATGGCCTTTTGCCTGGGCAATTGCTGAATATGTTATGGTACATTACTTATGATGATGAAACTTGGTCCCTCAAGAAGAGATGAGTAAATGACCCTCCCTCCCTTCATTGTATATATGGGGGACTATGCATGTGGAATATTGTCTATATTGTCAAAATTGGTTATTGATAGTACAACTTGCTCGACTGAATTTTTCCCCTTTATATTTATTCCAATGGATAGACCTTTTGAGAGGAGAAAGGGTAGAGATGCTTAGAAATTAACAATTAAATGTATTTTTGCTATAAAACAATTTATCTCAAATGTGCTGTCATTAGCGCTCTCTCTCTCTCTCTCTCTCTCTCTCTCTCTCTCTCTCTCTCTCTCTCTCTCTCTTCTCTCTTTCTCTCTCTCTTTTGCTTTTTGGTCAGGCAACTGGAGGTAAGTGACTTACCGTGAGTCACATAGCTAGTAAGTGTCAAGTGCCTGAGGCCAGATTTGAACTCAGGTCCTCCTGACTCCAAGGCCAGAGCTCTATCCACTACACCATCTAACTTCCCCTTATTAGTTATATCTCTTATATAATGCCTGTTAAATAAATACTTATGAATTGAAAACTTTCAGACTATGTATAACACACAGATACAGAAAGATGATGATGATGATGATAGACACAGACAGACAGATACATAGACAGGAAGATAAATATCTTCTGTCTTTAAGCACTTCCTACTATTTAAGACTTTCACTACTCTATCTCCATAGCTTTTCAGTAGAAACTCTTTATCAGTGGGCATTGAGACTGCTTTGAGTGTCCTTAGACTTTCATTTTCCTCTCACTCTTCACCCTTTGAAATGTATATAGAATATGCTGACAATGTCAAATGCATAATATATGAAGCTAGTGGCTATCTCCTAATTTTAGAGCATCTGCAGGGTGAAGGAAAAAGGTGTAAAAGTATTCTGAGCCAAGCTTGGCTCAGTCCAGTGGCTCAGTGCACTAATTCAGACTCAGTAAGTAGTAAATGCATTGAGATCCTTATAGACCATAAAATTCAACAAAAATATTACTTATAATAAGATTTTAAAATTAAAAATTTAAAAACTCTAGTTAAATTCAAGTAAAATCCAACTCTCCTCTATGTCCACATTCACCATGGCAATCAGCAATGCAAGGTCAGAAAATATCACAAAAAGAACTGGGAATCCCTGTTAAACTTACAGAGCACAAATTTCCTGTAAGTTGGACTTTTTCAGTATCAGAGATGAGAAAATCAAACAAATAATTCAAGATCTAATATCCTGGGCCAATCAAATCCTAAGGATGGCCTTTCTACTCTCTTAAAGGGAAACCAGACCAGGCTACACAAAATAAGTGTCTCTCCAGGCACATCCCAACCCTTTTGTCAAGGTCACATAAATATACTAGGTGATCTTTCATCACTAAAACAGACTTAAAGAAATTTTGGCTTCCTTTGCAATACTGGAGGAGAACTTAATGCAAATAATGAAACAAAAATAGGACAAAACAATATAAACAATCTTCTAAAAAATACAATTCTTTTAAGGGGGATAAGGTAAAGAAGAGTTCAAAGTAGTTCTGATTAAAAAAGAAGAAGGAAGACTAGCCACGACAAGAATCAGCAACAGAAAAAAATGCAAGTACATAGCACAGTTCAGGCTGGTACATCTACTGCTGTCACCATAACCTATCACAAGTTTGGATAATCTGAATCAACTTAGAAAAAAGTCTGTAAGTGTTTTATATGCAAATTTTCTGAGGGCCTTATTTGATATCACGACTGAACACATACTATCACCACTCAATCTTCTCTAACTCCCTTCTTATCCCATGAACCCCAGAGTAGGATAACATAAAATTTTGGCTCGTTTAAGGCCCTCTGCTCCATTTAAGGGACTAATTCATACAGTGAAAGCTTTCTTTTCTTCCAGGTAAATTCGCATTCAGCATGAATACAAGAAAGTAGCTCACACATCATGAAAAAGTAAAACACCTCCCAATAATTCTACCCCTTTCTACTAAACTCTTTCAAAGAATGAAATGTCTAAACTATCCTGGGTGAAAAGAAACTTTCCAATTAAGAGGACCTGAACCATTTCCCCAGGTTGCATATAACTTTCTAAGGGGGCAGAAAACTCTAGGCCCAGGGAACATTGCAGATGAGATAAAACAAGGAAGGATTAGAGAGGGTTAGCCACAGCTATGTCTAAAAGTAAACCATCCTTAACAAATGAGTCTTTGAAGACTAGGTCAAGGAACTACAGACACAGAGAACAATAACTTTTCTTAAGGTATTGCAGATTTATCAGATGATGCTTTTGGCAGGTGAACAATTCAACCCCAATAATCAAGAGGGAGATGATGAAGCTGCCACTTTGAAATCCATTGCAGCATTCAATGATACTGTCTAAGGATGGTTCAGAACACAAATTATGACAATAATAATTAACAACATTTATATAGGATTTCCTGTGTGCTAGGCTAAATACTAAGTGCTTTATAATTATTAGCTTACTTGAGTCTCATAACAACCCTGGGTCATAGGTGTTATTAGTATCTGTATTTTACAAATGAGTGAACTGAGGCAAACAAAAGTTAAGTGATTTCCCAGTTAATAAACATCTGAGGCTTGATTTAAATTCAGGTTTTCCTGATTCCAGGCCCAGTGTTTTTTTTTTTTTTATCAAGCCACATAGTTGTCACAAAGAATGCAATAGTGATGGGGCCAATTACAAACTCTCTATGTGATGAATTGGGTTCCCTAGTTTAAAAAAATGTAGATGAATAAGGAAAAAGGGTATGACCTGTATATGTTTTAGCATTACTGACACAGTGGTGGACAAAACTGGAATCTCAGCCCTGTGTCCTAATATCAACTGCAACAAAGACAACCTGACTTCCATGAGAAGGAGAAAGAAGGTTAATATGGACAGTTTGTCAATAGAAGCAGATCAAGAATGACATGGTTCAAATTTGGACCCCTCACTTATAGGAGATGAGCACGAGCTGCATCATACTACATTAGGGAAATCAAACAATAATAAACCCACCAGAGCATTACATTAATACTACCTTAACGTCCAGATTCATAACAGAATCTGTTCCCAATCTCTGCCATTCTCGTAAAGGTATTAACTTGATCATTAAATTTAGGCCACACTCCTCTGGACTTCTCAATCATTCCCCAGTCACCTCTTCATCCTGAAAATAGTCTCTTCATATGCTTTGACTATTTATCAATTCAGAAATGGCTTGTAGTCTTATAAATGTGGCTCTATTCCCTACCTATTTGAGAAATGAGTCCTTTATCAGTGAAACTTGCTGTATTTTTTTTGTTTTCTGTTTTCCTTTTAATTTTGGCTGTATTTATTTTGTTTGTGCAAAACATTTGTTTTTAATTTCTCACAATCAAAATCATCTATCTTACTTTCCACAATCTTGTCTATCTTTTCTTTGTCATAAACTCTTCCCTTATCCATATATCTGATAGGTATGTTTTTTCCCATACTCCCCTAATTTACCTATAGTATCACCCTTTATGTCTCAACCATTTATCCATTTTGATGTTATTTTGGTGCACAGTGATAGATATTGGTATAAGCCTAGTTTTTTTTTTCCAAACCGCTTTTCAGTTTTCCCAGCAATTTTTGTCAAATGGTGTTACCCCAAGAGCTTGGATCTTGGGGTCGATCAAACACTAGATAACTATGGTCTTTTATTACTGTGTGTTTTATACCTACTCTATTCCACATCTTCCATTCTACTTCTTAGCTAGTACAAGATTATTTTCATAATTACTACTTTGTAACGTAGTTTGAAATCTGGTTTCTATTTTTATCCTTAGTATTTAGCACAGCGTCTGATACACAATAAGCATTTAATATATGCTTGATGACTAACTGACTAAAAATGGGCACAGGAGCTCTGAGAGTGGAAGCATACCTCAAGACACAAGTCCTGCTTCTGGCCCTCCCCTTGAGGCCATTAAATGGAAAAAAGGCTCCTCTAGAAGAGGGGCTAGTCATCTCCACCTACTGTTACTCAAAGGTAAGCCAATTTAGCTAAAGCAGCAAGGCACCCTGAGTAAGACATAGGAGGTAGCATGTAACAGGCAAGTCAAACAACCATGACCACCTTGACCACCATCTACCCTTAGATACCAATGGAAATAATTCATGACCCTGAATGCAAGAGCCTTGAAAATAGTAACGCTCCTAGTTCAGTAACAGCAACTATCACATTGGGAAACAACCTGTATGGAGACTCATCATGGCAGTTACATTTGCAGATGCTAAAAGCACAGTTACTTGAAGACTCAGAAAAGAACATTGTTTTCACCAAAGTGTTCAGCATTGTTGAGTTGTTCAGCATCAGAAAGTGATATAATTTTATCAGTGGAAATGATATTAAAGAAGAAATATTAGTAAGAATAATGTTTTATAGTTCAGTATTTCATTCTTGTCTAATTCTTCATGACCCTGTGAATTGTGGCACAAAAATATTGTCTGTGGGATTTTTTTTTTGACAAAGACACTGGAGTGGTTTGCCATTTTCTTTTCCAGTGGATTAAGGCAAACAGAGGTTAAGTAACTTGCCCAGGGTAACACAGATAGTAAGTTCCTGAGTCTGGATTTGAACTTAGGTCTTCCTGACTCTGGGCCCAGCTCTTCATCCATTGAGACATCTAGCTGCCTCTAGTAATAATAATAGCTAACATTTACATAGTATTTATTATATACCAGGCACCATACTAAGCACTTTATCATTATTGTCTCATTTAATACTCACAATAACCCTGGGAGAGTGGTGCTATTATTATCTACTTTCTACAGATCAGTAAACTGAGGCAAACAGAGGTTAAGTCACTTGGCCAGGGTCACACAGCTAGCAAGTAAATGAGGCTGGATTTGAACTAAAGACTTCCTGACTCCAGGTCTGGCACTGCATCCTGTGTATCAGTTACCTGCTTTGCCAATATCCTAAGGACCTTGGCACCTAAATATTTGACCTGAAGCTGAGACTTTCCGTATGCGTTATATCTCTATTAGAATGTGAGCTTCTTGAGAGCAGGGATTGTTTTACTTTTCTATTTTCATCCTCAGCACTTACCATAGTACCTTGCAGGTAATAAATGCTTAATAAGTGCTTCATTCATTAATTCATTCAAGAACTTGAGTTCTCAGGAGGTTGTTACTTGCCCAAGATTATATAAGTAACAAGCAATAGAACTCGAGATTTAAACCCAGGTGCTCTGACCCAAAATTCAAAGCTCTTTCTACTACACCAGATTGTTTGTCCAATTTTATTTCCCTTTCCAGCATTTTAGTGGAAAGAATATGGAAAGGAATCATAAACACAAAGACTGTCACTTCAATGTCAGTTCTTCTAGGAACTGCTAAAATCTAGTTCATTTGGAAGGCACTATACGCTTTCTAAATTATAAGAAGCAGTCTGATGGAGGACCAGATGGTATGCAGTGATCTATTCTTGAAAAACACAAGAGCTATTATCTCTAATATAATCGCCTTTCTACTTGTAAATCTACATACCACATGTGTAGCAAAGATGGCTCTGCATGACACTGCTGGTACTAATATTCAGGAAGAGAGAACAATTTCAAGAGAGCCCTACAGTGTGTGCCCTAAAGAAAGTCAAGTACATAGACACTGACTTTAAAAATACCATAAAGAGGTAGTTTTCTCAACTCTATCTCTTAAATTCTTACCTTCTATCAAACAAACAAACAAACAAAAACCTCACATATTTGCACTACTTCCTTTCCAGTGAACCCTGTTTGAGAAGCAGCATGGTACAGTGAAGAAATCCAAGATCAGAGTTGTAAAACCCTCTTTCAAATGCCACCGTGGATGCATACTTTGTTGTTGTTATTGTTCAGTTGTTTCGGTTGTGTCTGGTTCTTTGTGACACCACTTGGGGTTTTCTTTGCAAAGTTACTTGAGTGGCTTGACATTTCCTTCTCAGGAAACTGAGGTAAGCAGTGTTGAGCGACTTGCCCAGAGTCATATGGTCACTAAGCATCTGAGAGCAGATTTGAACTCAGGAAGATGAATCTTCCTGACTTCAGACTTGAATTCTATCTATTGTGCCACCTAGCTGCCCCTGATGCCTACTAGAGTAACTCAATTCAAATCCCACCTCAAATGCATATTAACTGGGCAAATCACTTAAAACATCAATTTTAAGTCTCAGTTTTTCTCCTCTTTAAAATGAGAGGGTTGGGCCACATATTCTCTGAAATCCATTCTAGCCCTTCTATGGTCCTCTGTGAGGCATTTCCAGATCTATAAATCCCTCCTGAGTTGTCAGTTGTCACTCCTACCTCATATTATTAGGTATTTATCTCTGTTCAAATTGTATTCCCTACACCTATCATTCCTCTTCCTCTCTGCTCCCATATAAGTTTATCAAAGGCAAATATTGTTTTAGTTCTTTTAGGCTCATTGCAAGTAGGTTGGCCAACAGGAGACGAATTCGTTTAGCCAAAAGAGCTCTTGAAGACAATACAGAAAGTGGTATAGGGATTGCAATGGATCTTTATGGAATGAAATGTCCATGTAGATAAAATCATATACCCTCAAAATAGTGGAATTTTGTTGTTCAAAGATTGAATACAATGAAGATTAGTGCTGCAAGTACAGCTGGAATAAATTTAGTGTGCTGGGTTTTTCCTTGCCAAGAATCTGTTGCAGCTAATGACATAAGAATGAAAAAGATAGCTAGTGGAAATTATTTCAGAAAGGCATATGTAGATTCCAGCTGCTTGCCAGGTGAGTTACAAGAGAGTGTGCTGATCGATGGCTCCCATTATACTTTGTTACTTAGAAGAAAGGGGCTTACAAATTCAACTAGCATATCAAGAATCCATTCCTGAATGTATATGAGGATTTTTTTTCTTTTCTGAAATTGCTGCAGAGAGGCCACGTAATTAAAGTGATTTCTCAGGAAATTATGCAGATAATATTGTTAGCAGGAACATGTTTTTAATTATTTTATTGTGCAAATAAATTTACTTCTTGTTTAAATGAAAAGGCAAAGCATTTCCCGTGCATCTCATAAGTACTTATAGCGTAAAACAAGATTTTTCTTTTTTGAAAATGGAATATAGAGATACAGATAGAAACTTTAAATGGATGATATTACACCTAAAATTATATAGTTTGAAAAGAAAATCTAACTAGATAAGTAATTACAAGCATTTACATAGCATGTGCAATTTTTTTTAAAAAAAGTCACACTTTAGCTCATTTGATCTTCACAACAAACGACTTGTGAAACAGCTACCATTATTTTCATCTTCATTTTACAGAAAAGAAAAATGATAAGCAAGTTTAAGTGACTTGCCTAGAAACACTCACTAAGTGTCTAAGACAGAATTTAAAGAACATCTTTCAGACTTCAAGTTCAAAGCACAACTCAGCTGTGATAGATAGATAGATGATAGATAGATAGATAAATAGATAGATAGATAGATAGATAGATAGATAGATAGATAGATAGATAGATAGATAGAGGCATACAAACAGATTGATAGATGGATGAGACAGAGATAAAGTATAAAGTCTGCATATAATGCTTTCTCTCTGTCCCTATGTGTGTGTGCAGGGAGTGAGGCGGGGGTGTAGATGCATGTATTTATATGTTTGCATGCATGCATGCATGTGTGCAAGTTTGTATGCATGTTTGCATGTATGTATTCTTTTTACATGGCTTATAGTTAGGCAAATATGGTAAAAATAATTTTCCAAAAGAAACCATTTTATTTCTAACATGAACATCAGAAAAAGTTTATCTGAGCTTACCAAGCAAACAAATGTAGGTAAGAGTTAATCATGAACCTCAGTAGTTTCATAAACTAAGTAAAAAAATCTAGTCACTGGGAAAATAAAAAGTCTGGAAAGGAATTTCTAGTCACCTTTCCAGCTGTTTTTAGCTATCCCTGATCTATACTCATTATGGTGGCAGCCAGGTTGGGAGGGGGAAGCTCTGTCTCGGTTTTAGTTCAATCAGTGGTTGTAATAAATAATCTTGTAATATCTCAAAAATAAGTTTTGTGAGGATTGGGGTAATAACTTTATTGCTTACTGCATAATTTGGCACAGAAAATATACACACACATATATTTCAACACACAAATGTATGTGTGTGTGTGTGTGTGTGTGTGTGTGTGTATTGCTTGACACCATTCATTGAAGTTGGTGAAGAGATGACAAGATATAAAGCCAAAACCTCTCCAGTAATTCTGAGCGTTATTATAAATATGAGAAAAGAGATTTATGGACCACTTACCCAAATCTACACATCAAAGCAGTGGCAGATTCAAGATTAAACATCCTGACTTCAATTTTATTGACTAGAATGGACTTCCACAGAGATGGGTTTAATTATTTTATGATTTATTATTATTTAAAATTGTATTGGTTTATTGAGTATTCAATCACAATATAATAAAGTTTGAGATATAGTTAATTGTTGGGAAGAAATAAAAACCCATGCAATCACATTTTAAATCAGAGTGGACAAGATTACTGATCGTAATTGAGGGTGGGGGCAAGGCAAAAGATGATCTTAGCTGGAGAGAAATGATAGGAACTACAAACAGAAACGGTCAGTACACCTTAGAGTTTGAAAAAGAAAATAAAATAGAAAGTCAGATAAACATAGTCAAACAGCAAATCTGGGTTTGGAGAAAGAACAGTTTTCAAGGTTCACAGAAAGTATAAATAATATCTCATGGACTAAAATCAACCCAGGCAAGATGAAAAAACTCTACATAATTAAATTTGTGGGAGTGGAGAGAGAGAGAAAGAGAGAGAGAGAGAGAGAGAGAGAGAGAGAGAGAGAGAGAGAGAGAGAGAGAGAGAGAGAGAGAGAGAGAGAGAAAGGGAAATGAGTATCTTCTAAAGTGACAATGCACAGGAATTTACCAATCTGCTTTTGTATTTAATTATTTACATTCATTCTATAAACTTCTGATTTCTTTAATAAAAATAATGAGATTATTTAGTAATAGAATAAAAATGTAATTCAGAACCATATTTTCCAACATACATATATAAATATATGTGCATATAGAGTTTGTCCAAAAGTCTTAGTGCAATTATTACCTTAAAACTTCACTAAGACTTTGGCAACACACTGTTACTATATGTTTGTGTATGTAGGGATATATACACCCATATATGCATATATATATATATATATATATATATATATGTGTATATTATTTCTGTAACCACCTTCTGATTAAAGTTATTTGATATCAACATAAATGTATACTTGTTTTAAAGGTTAAGAGGTTTTTCATAAGATCTCTTTCTGTCTCTTTGTCTCACTCTGTCTCTGACTGTCTTAAGAATGAAATTGATTTTGACTTATATAATAATCATGACATTTCATGGTAGGTGTTTTTGTAGTTTATGCTCATTTTTTGAACACTGCAAGATAAGATTACCAAGTACCTGATGAAATGATGTTTTTTGTTGAACAAAACTTTTAAGAAAGACACGCACGGAAGATGGATTCAAGGGCAAGTAAAAAGAGGAGGATAAGCACAAGGTTAGCACAGTCCAATTAGAAGTGAGGAGCAGTAAAGTTCACAGTGAACCAAGGAGGACAAGGAAATCTAAGGGCAACAGTTACTTCTTTGTTTTTATTGATTTCATTTTTAAAGCTATATCATGGAAAAGAGGATTACCAAAGGTGAAGATGGGAAGATAATGGAGATAAAGCAGAGCTTTTCAAGTGTTATTTTACTTCTACTCTCTCTGCCAAAGAGAATCATCTATGAATTGGAGAAGATAGGGAAAAAGCTGCTAATAGTGAATTGATCTCTACAATATGTGGGGAAGTTTTTAGTATGCAGGAAGATGAATACAGATCATCAATGTGAAATGAAGTCTGCAAAAGCTAATGTAAATTTAGATGTCATTAAGAAAGTCATAATCTCTGAGACAAGGAAAAAATAGCTCCATAAAACTCCAATCTGGTTAAATGCACTTAGAATTATTTTGATCAGGTTTGTGTATTACATCTTTGGAAGGCAATTGATAAGCTGTAGGATATAGAGGGGATGGGTACTAGAATGATTAAACAAAGTCATATAGAATTTCTTGAAAGAACTGGGAATAGTAACCTTGGAAAACTGGACATTTGTATGTATCAGATAAGGGGTGATTGTACTTACAGTAATTCCTGTCTTTGATTATTGGAGCGATTAGATTTGCTCTGCTTAGAATTTTAAGACAGACCTGCAACAATGGGTAGAGTTTTCCAAGACACAAATTTAGGCTTAATATAAAGGGAGTAGGTAAATATCCAATAATTAGATGTATTAGAAAAGTGGAATGTGATTAGTTTATTTCTCTCACTAAAAATCTTCAAGAAAATGCCAGGTATATTTTGGAAGTATTCTTGCCTAGGTCAGAAACTAGAGGTAAGATCTTCATTACATCCTTATAAGCAAAGCATCCATATTTCATCTAGTCACTATGTAGCTGGTTCATTTATACTAGCAGTTCTCAAAGTGTGGTCTGTGGACTGCTGGGAGTCCCCAAGACACTTTCAAGGGTTTCACAAGGTTAAAATAATTTTCACAATAATGTAATGTGCCTATTAGAAATGTAAAGATGTAATGTGACTATTAAAATACCTTTTCATTTTCCAACTACATATCTGTATGAGGTGAGATTTTCTTATAAACTTCAACCAAAACAACATATTGCAGCATATTGAATGCAGAAGTACATATAAGAATTCACATTTTTAGATTATAAACCATGCATTAAATAAATTTGCAAAATATGCAAAATAATGCTGCTCCTCATAATTGCTTTTATTTTGAAAATTAGTTATTTTTAAAAATATATATTATTGAGTTATAAACATGATTATTGTAAATGAGCCAATACTTTACCGTATCAGTTTTAATTTCTTACATGGTAATTACTGCTACAGATAAACCACAAAAGAGGTCTTTAATAATTATAAAGATTATAAATAAATCCTGAGACTAAAAGGTATGAGAACTGCTGATACAGCCTACATATTTTCAAATAGTTTGGAAGTTACTGTATGGAGTAAAGCATATAATAGTTATTCATTATGAAATTTTATTTTGTTTTAAAATATGGGGACTCTATCGCTTTTTGTATCCTAAGAAATTGGCTGTAAGAAAAAGATCTAGCCAGGACATACTCTTTTATGATGCCAATTCTTCTTGGCCTTTCTTCAGCCTTTGACACTGTTGATTACTTTCTTCTCCTTCCTACCCTTTTCTCTCTAGATTTTCATGACATTACTGGGTCTCCTGCTACCTATTTGACTACTTTTGCTCAGTCTATTTTTCTGTATCTTCTTCCAGGTCATCCTTACTAACCTTGGGTGTTCAAGATGATTTTGTCTTTTACTTTCTGTACTATGTAGTTTGGTGATTTCATCAACTCTTGTAGATTCAGTTATTATCATTATGCTGATTATCCTTAAATCTACATATCCAGCTCTTAACCTCTTCAGACTCAGACCTGCAACTGCCGGCTGAACACCTGAAAATTGATATTATGCAGATATGTTAAACTCAACATGTCCAAAATTGAACTATCTTTCCCCACCCCCAAAGGTTTCCCCTCTTCCTAACTTCCTTATTGCTATTGAGGGTACCACCATCCTTCCAATCACCCAGGCTCCCAACCAAGGTATTCTCAGTTCTCACTGTCTTTCATCCTATTGTAATCAAATCTGTTGTCAAGGACTACCAATTTTACCTCTTTAATAACTCTCAGATACAGTCTCCTCTTCTTTGACACTTCCACTCCTTTTCTGCAGACCCTCTTCCCTTTTTGCCTGGACCATTGAAGTATTCTACTGATTGGTCTGTTTGACATAAGTCTTTGCACTTACCACTCCATTCTCTACTCAGTTGATAAAGAAATCCTCTTGGGGACAGCTAGGTGGTACAGAATATAGAGCATTGACCCTGGAGTCAGGAGACCTGAGTTCAAATATGGCCTCAGATATATAACAATTACTAGCTGTGTGACTCTGGGCAAGTCACTTAACCCCAATTGCCTTGCCAAAAAAAAATCCTCTTAAAGCACAAGTCTGATTTTTGTCATCCCCTACTCAATATGTTCCAGTGGCTCCCTATCACATACAGAATCAAATCGAAAATCTTATTTGACTTTGAAAGCTCTCTATAATGTTTCTTCCCTTCACATTTAACTATCTAGTTTTCTTACAGTTAACACCACCACCCTCTCCTCCTTATGCACGGTCATCCAGTGACATTGGCTTGCTGTTCCTTTAAAAAAAAAAAACACTTCATCTCCTGACTAGGAGTGATTTCACTGGCTATCTCCCATGCCTTGACTGTTCTCTCCACCCCCATCTCTATCTCTTGGCTTCTCTGGCTTCTTTCAAGTCCTGGCTAAAATTCCATATTCAAAAGGAAGCCTTTCTTAATTCCTCTTCAATCTAATACCCTGTTATTGATTATTCATTCTTCATTTTATTGATTCTTCATTCCCTTTTATTGATTATTTCTAATTTCTCTTCCATATAGCTTACTTATACATAGCTATTTGCATGTTATCATTCCCATTTCACTGTGGGCTCATCAGTGTTAAGGACTATATTTAACCTTTCATCATATTGCCAACATTTAGAACAGTCTCTGGTACACAGTAGCCTACTTAATAATCAATTTTATTGACTGACTAAATTTGGGGGGTTAATGCTAACATAAACATAAATGAAGAAGTCTGAAGTCTAGAGAAATCTTTCTCAACTTAGGTGTTGCCATTGTTTGCTAATGTCTAATATATTGTCTATTAACTTCTCTCAATTGTACCTCAGGGAGCTAACTCACTAGTTTCTAAGCATTATTAGATGGTGATACCTTTATTGTCATATGTTATTACTTAAGAAATCATTTCTATGTATGACTGCTGAGCTGAGCCACTGTTTTAAAAATGGCTAAGTAATTCAAGAAGACTAGCTAAAAAAGGCTTATTTCCCCCATGGGAAAACTGGGGAAAATTATATTTTAATTTTGTTAGACTCCACAGCTACTGTACTAGTGCCAAATTTTAAAACCTTTATGCACTAGGCAAATGTGTGGCTTTAAATAGTTGCAATAATTTCATGTGATATATTAGGTCTCAAAAATCAACAAGCACATATAAAAAAAAGTAAAGCTAGAGAAGATATTCTTAGGAAGTGGTTACAGAGCTGAAAATAGAATTCTTACCCCCTTCCTTATCCTACATTAAAACTGTTATTGAAAAGGGAATATTGGCTAATGGTAATTTCAGACTATTCCAACAATCCCATGAATTAACAGTGGAATCAAGATTTGTGCTTAATTATTTTTCCCCATTCTTTTAGATAAACCAAATCTTCAAAGGTTGATATATAAAAGATAGATGCTTAGACAAGTTGGTGTTATAACCTCCTTGAGAAATATCAGATCACAAAAAAAAATTCCAGATCACAATCCTCATATATTTATATATTTTTTTGTGTTTTTTAATTTACCACTAAATAATAAGAAATGTTTAATCAGATCAGAAGGCAGATATGAAATAACATGCACAAACATATATAGCTATACATCCACACATGCACATATACAAATACCTAATCATATGTATGTATATATCTTTACATATATATGGAAATTAATGAGTATGTGTGTGTCTGTGTATATAGTTGTATGCACACACACACACACACACACACACACATATTTCCCTATACACGCATGCCTACATTTATATATGAATGTGTGTATATTTATGTAACTGCAAACTAGCTGGTAGACTAATGCTTTCCACAAAAGAACCGGTGTTTAATGAGATGAAAAGGAAGGATTACACAATTTTTGTTTTGTTCCTCATTTGTTAGTTTTCCTGACAAAGCCAGAAAATGATATGAAAGCAGGGTTAGGTTTCAGGATTCAGGCTCAGAGAGCTATGAGTCATTTGGAATGTTTAAGGCTTCAAAGCAGTCAACCCTGGAAGCTTGATGACATCTCAACAGGGACCCATTCTTATGATTTCCATTTTGCTTCATGGTTCTTGTTTTCCTCCTTCCTCCATTTTCGTCCATTCTGCTTGACTGAGTTGGCTTTTCTTGGCATCATTCTTTAGGTTTACACTTATTTGGACCCTATTATGACCATGTTTATCATATGCCCTCTCAGAAATGACAGCTGGGTTCCCTCTATCATTCCCCTGCCTTTCTAGTCCTAGGCCAAATTCACAGATAACACTATCCACTCTAGTGAGCTTGGCTTTCCTGTAGGTTTGGCATCACATTAAATGTCCATGAAATTTTCTCAGCAGGCTGAGTTATGAACTTAGGATGGATTCTACTCAGCCTGTATTTTTCAGTTCTTTGATGGTCTTTATGGTTTTCATATACATGAGTAAGGTAAAGTGGAATATCAAAATGTTTTAACTACATAAGTCTTACCAAGTTTCACTAGAATCAAGCACGTAGTAGGGACTTTCTGAACATTTTTTTAATTTGAATTTAAATTTGTCAGTACTTCTAGCTCTCTGGATCTCATCCTTTCACATACATTACATTTCCAAGATCAACAATCTAAAATCCCTCCAATAATTCCTTTTTTCATTATGTTTTATTCCTGCTAAACTCATTCTTCTACCTCAATATGACCACCAATGATTCTGCCACTCAATATTTTCTCAGATCATTATCTTTGTTCTAAATTACTTTCCCTTCCTTCAAAAACTCATCCCTATATTTAACCTCTTCAACTCCATACTCTTCTAAACGCCCAAATCCTTTGTCCCCCTTGTCTCTTTAGCTCATGCCTTGCCAAAAAACCAACCCTGAATTGTTCACACCACCCAATGGTATGAAATCCTTTTACTTATATGCTGCTTAACAGAGCTTCAGGATGTCATATCACATAGCTGACTGGGTCTACTACAAATGTATGTCATCTAAGCTCAAGTGGAACCTCCTACTGTAAGACAATCCTTGTACTGCCCCTAATTGATTCTCTGCTCTATTCTCCACAATGACTGTTCTAAATGTGTTTATGTCTTCTTTAACCTCCTATATTTTCCCCTCCCAATCCCTCTCAGTTAAAGATCTCACTTCACACAATACTTTAAAAAAAAATTGAGGCTATTTACCCTGAGTTCTCACTTCTTCTGTTCTTTTCATCTCAAAACTCCTTGGCTTGATCCATTAGTAACTTCTTTATTCCAAGCTCTTTTAATGATGTAAATATTCTGTAATCACTCTACATGTGCCCTTTTCCTGTTCCCTACTATCTATTGTAGTATATTCCCGCTACCCCACCTTCATAATTAATTTCCAATCTTATATTAAATCTCTGCCTAACTACTGGTTCCATCCCTGCTACCTACATTCATAAACAAGCCTGACTAATTATTTTAAAAAAATTTATCCTACCAACCTTTCAAGTGCTTATTCTATATCTCTCCTTCCTTTCTTAGAAAAAAAAAATACTACCTCCACTTAGTACTTTCCTTTCCTTTCATTCATTTTTAAAAAAAATTCTGTTTTAACAACATCTTTCATATCCAACCTCTCCTCACTTAGTTTAGGCCCTCATCACTTCTCCCTAGACTATTGAAATAGCCTCTAATTGAGCAATAGTAAAATTAAAGTATTTGTGCATTGTAGTTTATAGACAGCTGGCCTTGAAGGTGTAAGACCAGTGTTCTAGTCTCATCTCTGACATATCCAGCTTGTTTGACCCTGGAAGTCACTGAATTTCTCAGGCAATTCTGTAAAGCTACAAATTTCAGAGAAGTTTCAGATCTGCATTGGGAAAAGGAGTTTCCTCAACAAAATTTCCCAAAAATAATAAAATCACACATCTGATACAAAGTCCCAAAGTTAGTGAGAATGGTTTGTTTTTCCACAAAGGACAAGTTCATCTGTTTCAGAGAGGTGAATCCATCACCAGCAGTTTGGCTGATTAATGATGACTATTTAGGCACTTCACAAAGTGTGGTGCTCAGTTCATACTGCAGCTATGAAAATCTTGAGCTGTATGACAGTAAGTCCATCTTTCATCCCCATTTCATTATTTGTAAAAAAGAGGAGTTTGACTAGAGGATGTATAACATTCTTTCTAGCTCTGATGATCAGTGATTCCACAAAAACTGTCCATTGAGCAATGATTGGATGTACTCTTTGTTAGTAGAAGGAATACCTAGATACCTAAAACACCAATCTTTTGAAATATTGAATAAATAAAACACATAAGACTAAATCAAAAGTTATCAACTTTATTAATTTTAATTATTAAAATAGATGTAATGTGTTATATGAAGGTCTCAGTTCAAGTTTTTCTGATATATTGATTGTGGAACCATGGATAAGAGACTCAACTTTACAGTGTCCATGGCAAATCTCTGCAATTTTAGAATACCAAGGAGCTACTGATTGGTATGAAACCAGGAGCACCACACACAGAAGAAATCATAGATATGGATAAAATAGCTAAAATATCCTTATTATTTGTACTTCTTATTAAAAATCTTCAAGACAAAATTCCACAGCTCTAGGACAGGAACAAATAAGGAATGAATGGAGGAAGAAGGCACCATTAACTGTCAGTACATTGTGAAGACTGTTAGGTTAGTATCTAACTCTATGTTGAACCCTGTAATTATATAGACAGCTTTGACAGGAAAAGGAGACCAAATAGCAAGCTATGAAGTAAATTAATGTTGATGATTTTAGCTTTTTGTTTTGGTAAATTATTTCTCCAAAAACATATGAAATAGTATTATACATTATTTTATTATGATTTAATTTGCTTTCTAAATATTTGTCATTTTTTTTTGGAGTCCTAGTGATAGCTATAGAATGGAATTCTGTCTTGAACTCAGGTTGTCATGGACTTTAGTGATTAATTAGGCACTGGCTCATGTGAAGTAATGATGAGTTAGACATTGAGGAACAATTGTATAAAATTCAACTGCCTTGTAATTTTGGAAGAGTCTTATCTCCACAATATCTCTGAACTTTGAAGTCATGGGAAAACTTTTGTCAGATGAAAAAGAAGTTTGTTTCATTGCAACTTCTCCAACAAAGTTCAAGTGGTTCTTTCTGAAGAAATAGTCTGTAATAAAAGTTGCCAAGAAGAAAAAGGATAACATTTAGACACATAATTTATTTTTCAACCTTCCTTTTTTCTTTTTAACTTAGTCATAACATTAGCAAGTACAATAAATAAAAGTACCAGAAGGTTGCACAAATCTGACATGTGAAAGCAATGTCATATTGTATTCTTTGACAACACCAATTAATTCCCTCTCAGTGCACTAAGTGAATTTCTAAAAAAAAAAAAAATAAGTCATAGAACAGTTGGTGATATATAGGAGCTACCTATATTGATGAAATAATAGGTTTAGATAAAAAAACCCACCCATTAACATTTGCTAGATGGTTTGCCATTGTGTCTTCCTTTCCCATCAGTACTGTCGGTATCATTGCAGGTTCCAACATAGAGTTAAATACCAATAACTTGACAGTTTTCACAATGTCCTGACAATAAATGGTGCTTTTTCTTTCCATTTATTACTCGTTTTTTCCTTGTCTTAGCCTAGATCTATGAAATAAGAAATGTTTTTTATCTTAAAACTGATGAATTTCTGCAAAGCAAGACTTCATATGAGATTTAGATACCAAGTGACCCCAACATGAGATAGAATGTTTTTAACTGCCCTCTGCAAACAGCTGAAATGATCCTGTGTCAATAATTCAGTTTCATGAAATATAAAGAGTTAATTAATTACAGAGGTAAACCAATGACAATTCATATTATTAGCGTATTAATACTTGGATGCTGAAGAAGTAGCTGAAGTATAAGAGGAAAGATGAGTGAACTCAAAACCAAAGATCTGGACTTGAGTACATGACTCTACCTTTTTAAGTATTGTAATTTGGGGTTAATCACTTTGGGCCTCACTTTCTTCAAATGGAAAATAAATTAATTAAATTAAATGATTATTATGCTACTTTCTAAATTTAATATTTTATGCTTCTAATTCACTCTATTTTTGTGTCTGTATTAGAAAAATCATATATATATATATATATTACCCATAACTCTTTACAAAAACTGTATTTCTGTTATAAATCCATCATTCTACCACTTTTTTTCATATCATACATGTATATATATATATATATATATATAAATGTATTCTGTATTTTAATAGTTCAAGTATGTAGTAGATTTTTATTAAGCATAATTTTGGTTCTAAGTAATCTACTTTTATTTTGGTAATACTTGCAGTTAAAAACAATTATGCAAAAGCAAATACAAAAATATGAAATAAAGAGACAGATAGACAGACACATACATCATAGATTTTGAGCTGGTAAGAATATTAGAAATCTTCTTTCCAGGAGGAATATAAATTCAAAGGATAGTAGATAACTTTGCCAAGATCACATGTATGCTAACTAAAGGAGCTAAGATTTTTAGCTACGGAGATCCTATGACTCCAAAGCTAAAGATCGTTGTAATACACACGATGTTCATAGGGATATTTTAAAAACTATACATTTATTATCTGTATGAGAAAACTTTTTTTAAAAAGTTAAAACAAGATCATCTTTAACCATTCATTCCATGTACAGAAATGCGTCAGGGGATTTTGTGGACTGGCAGTTTGAGGGTGAAGTTTCTAGAAGTTTTAATTAATAGTACTGCTAGTTGCACTACCTCTCAACAGAGAATTATATGCTGCCTCTGTGAAACCAAAAGACTATACTTAATATGAAATGTGAGTTCTTATCTACAAACTTTGGAGAGTTGTTATCTAGTCTCAAAAGCCCAGAAAAAGAGGATCTCTGTACCACTCACCCCAAATTAACCTTTGTTTTACTTTTAATCTCTGTCTGTCACTGAAAGTGAGAAAGTCAAAATATCCCCCTGACATTAACATTATGTCAAGATCAAGAATGGTGTTAGTAGTTGGAATGAGTAATCATGATGCCTGCTCCCGGCTTCCAAAGAACTTACTCCAGTGCTTGGCCCAGTCAATGCTACCCAGTTCCAGGATTTCTTGGCATCCTAAGCCTTCTCCAGTGCAAATCCATCCCAAACCAAGATCCATTCTATTCGATTTCCTATAGTCTCCTTTGGGTCTAACAATGTGCCAGTCATTCAGTAGGCTCTTATTCTTCTCCTGCTCCTCCCTGATATAAGGTCATTCTCCTGAGGTTTCACCAGACATAACATCACCTCTCAGCATAAAGTTGTACTGTGTGGGAAGACCTTGAATAATTCAATAACATATGTCTTTCAAAAAAAAGAAAACAACTTTCTCAAGCCACCTGTCCTGGAGGAGATATCGGCATGTTTATAGGCAACAGGGGAGGAGCCAGCAGGTTGGGGAAGTAAGAGAAGAGAATGAGCATTTATATATCTCCTACTATATGTCAGACATCATGCTAAACACCTTTTTTTAAATGTACAAATATTATCTCATTTGATCCTCACAACAACCATGTAAGATTGCTGCTATTATCATCCTCATTTTACATTGTGGAAACCAAGACAAATAGAAGTTAAATTACTTTCCTAGGATCATGCAGCTTATAAGTGTCTGAGGCTGGATTTGACCCCAGATATCCATGATTCCTGGCCTACCACTCTACCCATTGGGCAACCAGCTGCCTATAGGGAGAGATTTCATCAAATGAGAAAGTGCAAATGATCATAGAGGCAATCTACTGGAGAATAGAGTAGAATTGAGAAATTAATTTAATTAGTATTTTAGGGAAAACCAACAAGTGTGTTCAATGCTTCCTGTGTAACAACAAAAAGTTGAGGAATAAAGACTGTATAGTGTCAACTCCAAAGAAATTGCTGAGTGATTGCGACAAAGGAAGAGTATGGAAATGAAACCGAGGAGTAAGGAATGTTCAAATTCCCCTATAGTCACCACTGAGTTGGGATAATGAGAGAAAGTGTAGCCCATACTGGAATAGGTAGTAAAAGATGGACTATTATATGAAGGGAGACAGGTCTCAGTGAATTCCAAATGATGGAAGGGATGTGAAAGGAGGAGGTTTAATATATAAGGAAACTTTTTGTTTTGTTCTGTTTTACTTATGGATCAGGCATCTCATAGGGCACAGAGGAATGAGGTGGGATAAGGAGGTTGAAGTGGGTGGTATAGCCAGTTGATGATAGGAATGGAGTCTGTATATTGGTGGCCAGACATTCAAAAATACATTAATGAAAATGATATGAAGGGCTTGAAGTATACTAAAATTTTAAAAATTTTTAAAAAAAAATTCAGTTAATCTTACCATCCCCATTAGCTATTTCATTCTACATCTTTTCAGCATCAGACTGATAAAGCCATATATACTAATTACTTCCACTTCTACTCCTCTCTCAACTAAACCCTTAGCCACTTGGCTGCAGACATCATTATTCAACTGAACTACTCCTTCCAACATTAGGAGAGATCTCTTAAGTACCATATCTAATGTTCTTTGCTTAATTGTTATCTTTCTTGACCTCTCTGAAGCATTAATCATGGCTTATTACCACATCCTCCAGGACACATTTGCTTTCAGAATTTTCATGACACTGTCTTCTAGGTTCTTATGTTATCTAATATCTCCTAAGTCTTCTTTTCTGGGTTCTTCATATATACCATAACAACAAACCATGGATTTCCCCAAGCTTCTGCCCTAGATCCTCTTCTCTTTTCCCTATAACCCATCTCGCTTGGTGATCTCATCATATGTAAATGGTTCAACTATAATCTCTATGCAGATGATTCTCCTGTGTATACATATTTTCTTTCCTGAGTCCTAGTCCTTTATCACTGGCTACCATTTGGACAACTCAAACTGTCCTGAATGTGCTATAGATATATCAAATTCAACATTTGCAATAGTGAACTCAACCTCCCCCCCCAACTTTCATAAGTTTCCTATGATTGTTGAAGGCACCAACATTCTCACATTTATCTAGGTTTGCAACCTTAGTATCACCCTTGTCCCTGATCCTTTCACTCTCAGTCACCCCACCCTCCAACCCAATCCATTGCCAAAATCTTATTTCTACTTTCACAATATCTCATATAACATCTCATATACTCTCCTCTTCTCTCCACTCAGGCACCACACTCATTCAGGACTTCATTACCTCTCACCTGGATATTTGAAAAAAGCCTCCTAATTGGTCACCTTGCATTAATTAAATATCTCCCTACTGAATTCCACCTTCCATTTAACTAACAAAGTGATTTTCCTAAAGCATAAGTCTAATTACGTCATATACCTCCCTATGATCTCTAGGATGGAATCTAGAGCCCTCTCTTCAACATTTAAAGCTCTTCACAACCTGGCCCCTTGTTACTTTTCCAGTCCTTTATATTTGACTCCTTCCTACTCATTCTATGATCCAGCTACACCAGCCACCTTGCAGTTTGCTATGTAGAGCACTCCATCTTCCATTTGTGTCATTCATATTTCTAAAATTCTGTCCCTCCTTACCGCCATTTCCAAGTTTCCCTGGCTTTTTATAAAACTAAGTTTAAATCTCTCCTTCTGTAGAAAGCTTTTCTGGGTCTCCCAGAGAGACTTTATCTCTTTAGATTGCCACTACTCTGTGTGTGTGTGTGTATGTTGTGTGTGTATGTATATGTATATATGTAGATACGAAGTACACACATACTTTATTGTTAGTTATTATACAAATATTAGCCTTGAAAAAACTCTGTTTCACAAAATGAAATCTGAAGCTCATAAACCCCATTCAGAGAATGAAATCAACTTGCTCTCCATTAATATAATCCAAAATGATGTTAGGCCTTCCATCATTGGGTACAGGGTAAAAGAAAGAAAAAAATTTCCCTGGTGAAATATTTTCATCTGCAAGCTCTCTGTTTGACCTTCCCCAGTTCTTCAAACAGTTTTCTTGACGTCAACACCTACAATATGCACTTTCCAATCTCTTAGTTATCAAAAAACATAAAGATTCAATTTCATTTATTCAACTGAATCCTTGCCATGGACTAGCAGTAGGAAATATTTCAAGCCATATGATACCAAGACAAATCAAAAGCATAAAGAAATAATCTACTACCTTTTTGATGGGGACAGAAACTATGAGCAGAACAGAGCCTCATTCTGCCTTGAAAAGTGGAACAGCTGTATGAAACATATGGAGCGGCTGTGGAAGAAAAACTGTTGGGTTTGTGGAGTGAGACCCTAATCAAAGTGATTGATGCTGGATATGATACAGAAATTCAGCAGATATCCCTTTTGAGGCAAGCCACTCTAGAGATAAATACAAAATGCTGTAATAAATGGGACAGGCTACAACACCTGTAACACCCCTAGGATAAATGTTAATATTGTTTTGAGTTATGTTTGCCATGAATCACTTTTTTCCTTCCACTAAAATTAGAACAAAAAGTAAAATTGAGTATTTTTTGCTAAAATAGCCACCAGTCCTTAAATAACTAATGTGATCGCCCCAATAATTTACTTACAAGCTATATTTTTAGCTGATGATAGGGAAGTTATTTTTTCCCAGATTTTCAACATTTCTTAGAGAGAGGAAAACCATACCGTAGTTAATTGCAGTGATTTCAAAATAAACACAACTGCAGTATAAGTTAGATCCCAAATTAACAAACATGATTATGATAATAAATATATAACTATGATTTTTAAAAGAAAGAGAATGAGTCTAATGAGGTTCTGGAGCAGGTGCAGACACCATTAGCTTGCTAAGGTGTTATTTCCAACCGGAAAAATCTAGGGAACTGCTTTTGGGGAAATCATGATGATATGCAAGTGTCATGCATGTGTGAACATTCTTTAACCCTTTTCCAATTGACCTACCACATGGCTGGAAGAAACTTTTGTCCATTGGCTCTGTAGATAGAACTATCAGCATCTAAAAATGGGACTGAATCTGCGGAACCAAATGACTCGTCACTCAAGAAGCCTGATGAGATCATGTAGTAAGTGTTAAAGTTCTAGGGCTTCTTTCCTTATGAGAATCCATAAAACTTTTGAGAAATGGAGCCTCTTTAGCCTGTTCATTCATTCTTTTCAATTCCAGAAATAGAAAGTGGAGCCTGTGATCTAGATTGGGAGCTCAATTACAAAAACAGGAGGAGTAATCCAGGCTGGGTGTTGCAGATAACTAAGCAAATATGTTCCCCAAAGCTAAGACCAATCCTGGGAGTGACCTGGGGACTGAGCCCACTGGAATGACTCATCAGGCAGCAATGCTGTCTTTGGAGATGAACTTGATGTAACCAATGCTTAGTAGGAACTGAGCTAAGTTTTGAGCTTAACGGCCCTATTGAATGAGGTTTTATAGGGAAGATCATGTTTCAAAGGGGTGTTGGGGGGAAGTTTATACATTTGGCTCTTTAAAATATAGCTGTGAAGTAAATATAACTTTATCAAAACTTATTATTAAGTGGTTACATGGACCTGGAGTGTTAGTCACAAGCCTCTAAAAGTGAATGGGAACATAGCTGATACAGACTTGAGCTGTTAGCAAAGGATAGAAACACCCAGACATCTCTCGGGGTGCCTGAGAACCATGAAAGAGAAATGGAGCTCCTCTGACCTTGAAAGTGTAGGGCTAGGGCATACATACTACATTGGGTTTTAGGGATTAATTGAGGAGGCAGTTTTCAATTATCCACTACCATCTCCAATGAATTTAGACTCTCTGCTTCACTTTTCCTACTATCAATTTCTCCCTCTATTGGAAACATACTGTAGGACAAATAAAAATGAACAGAGTTAAAGATTTTTGCTTTAAAAGTCTGGATTTTCCATTTGCAAACTGTGTGTTCTTAGGTAAGTCAATTAATTCAACTTGATAAACATTTACTTTAAGATAACACAGTGTTAGGTACTGGGGGTGCAAGGGGGGAAATGAAAAAAACCTTTTCTAAGTAAACTTAAATTTTTAGTAAGTGAGGATGAGTTGTTGCTGAAGAATTTACAATGTGTACTTCAATAAGTAAATAGAACATAATTTGAAGTGGGGCAAAGCATTAACAATTGGAGGAATGGGGAATAGTCTAATGTAGGAAGTGACGACTGACATAATAAGCCTTAAAGGAAACTAAGAATTTTATGAGGTAAAGATGAGAGGAAATACAGCCGAGGCACTACAGATGAGCTGTATGCACGTCCAGTAAGGAGAAAGACCAACAACTTGTCAGTCATCCAGTTTGGCTGCAATATATGTTGTGTGAAAGTCAGTAATATTTAAGCCAGGAGAGGTAGGTTGAAAATAACATAGAGAGTGTATAGGTAGAGCCTATATCAGATTGCACACTGTCTTGTGGAGGGGAGAGTGGAAGGAGAAGGAAAAAATTTAGAACTCAAAATCTTATGGCAGTGATTGTTGAAAATGAAAAACATATATTTTTTTAAAAAAGGGAAAAAAGAAAAAAACAGCATAGAAAACAATTTGAATGTCAGACTATTGTATTATTGTATTATATCCTGAAGGCAAGAAGACACTTTTTTAAAATGTCTAAGAAAAGTACATGTTGGATCTGGGTTTTAGGAACAAATATTTGTCATACATGTGGAGGCTGGATTAGATAAAAAAGTACCTGGGTACAGATCAACTAAAGAAGCTAATTAGATCAGTCTAGGTAAAAGTGATACCTAAGCTAGGGTAGTGGCAGTGTGTGAGGAGAGAAAAGAATCAATGTAAAAGATATTTTAAGGAAAACTCAACAAAATATGACAACTGATTGGATATGGCAATGAGAAGGAGGGAGAGTGAAGAGTATAGCAGAACCCTTGGATTATATAGATCTAGTCAAGTGGAAGGATAGCCTATCAACTAAGGCTGGGAAATTGGAAAGGCCAGTTTGGTGGTATGGGTGTGGAGGAGGACACTGGAACCTATCTAAGGCCTGGTAAATTAGCTAGCTTCTCTGAGCATCAGTTTCCTTATGTGTAACATGGGGGCCATGATATTCACAAATATACACATGCATATAAAAGTTTTTTTTTGTGGAGGCAGAGCCAAGATGGTACAGTAAGGCAAGGACTTGCCTGAGCTCTCCCTTGCCAAACCCCTTTAAATACCCTTAGATAATGACACTAAAATTCTACCATATCACAATCCATAAAAAGATGGAGTGAAACAATTTTCAAGCCCAAGACAATTTAGAAAGTAGACTGGAAAGGTCTGTTTCACCTAGGTGAGAGAGGAGTGTGGTCCAGTGCAGGTCATGCTAACACAGACCCAGCCCCAGCAAACTAGGAGCAGATCCTTACGGTGACTGAATCAACAGCAACAGTGGCAATTTTCAGACTTCTCAGCTTTCAAGGTCAAACTCTTTATATTCTTACATGAGAAAATGATAAGGGGATTGGACAATGTGTAAGACAGAGATTTACAGGGGTCCCTTTGATGGCACCAGGGGCAGAACTCTGTGGCATTGCCTATACACAGATCTGGGTCACAGTCCTGGGTTTTAGTCTCAGTGCAAGGAGGAACACTAGCACAGCAGAGCTTATGGACACAGGGGAGCAGGGACCCTGGTCACAGGGCCCTTGAAGAGCCAAAAACCTTAAAGATGCCCAGAATTACTTCTGAAAACAGCTGTACAAGAAGCCTGAATCTTGGGATGGTGGCCCTTTAACTTGGAGGGCAGAGCCCCACTTTAGCATAAAGTTAAAACCCAAGAAATAAACTAGAAAATGAGCAAACAACACAAAAAAATTCTGAGCATAAAAAGTTAGTATAGTGACAAGGAAGATCAAAACACACACTCAGAAGAAGACAACAAAGTCAAAAACCCTGCATCCAAAGCCTCCAAGAAAAATATTAATTTTCTCAGACCATGGAAGAACTCAAAAAGGATTTCAAAAATCAAGAGAGGTAGAGGAAAAATTGGGAAGAGAAATGAGGATGATACAAGAAAATCATGAAAAAAGAGTCAACAGCTTGGTAAAGGAGACACAAAAAAAGTATTGAAGAAAATAATACTTTAAAAATAGAATAGGCCAACTAGTACAAGAGGCACAAAAATCCAATGAAGAGAAGAATGCCTTGGAAAGCAGAATTGGCCAAATGGAAAAGATGTATCAAAATTCGCTGAAGACAAGAACTTAAAAAGTAGATTGGCCAAATGGAAAAGCAAATACAAAAGCTCGCTGAAGAAAATAATTCCCAAAAAGTTAGAATTGGGCAAATGGAAGCTATTGACTTTATGAGACATTCAGAAACAATCAAACAAAATCAAAAGAATGAAAAAATAGATGAAAATGTGAAATATCTCATTGGAAAAACAACTGGCCTGGCAAACAGATCCAAGAGAGATAATTTAAGAATTATTGGCCTACCTGAAAATCATGATCAAAAAAGAGCCTAGACATCATCTTTTAAGAAATTATCAAGGAAAACTGCCCTGATATTCTAGGACCAGAGGATAAAATGGAAGTAGAAAGAATCCATCATACACCTCCTGAAAGAGATTCCAAAATGAAAACTCCTAGGAATATTATGGCCAAATTCCAGACCTCTCAAATCAAGGAGAAATATTGTGGAACCAGTGAGGATAATTCAAGATTTAGCAGCTTCTGCATTGAAGGATCAGAGGGCTTGTAATATAATATTCCAGAGGGCAAAAGAGCTAGAGTTACAACCAAGAATCACCTACCCAGCAAAACTGAGTATCACCCTTTAGGGAAAAATGGATATTCAAAGAAATTGAGGACTTTTAAGCATTGCAATGAATAGACCAGAGCTGAATTGAAAATCTGACATTCAAATACGAGACTCAAAAGAAGCATAAAAAGGTAAATGAGGAAGAGAAATCATAAGGGATTCAATAAGGTCAAGCTCTTTATATTCTTACATGAGAAAATGATAGTTATAATGCCTAAAAGCTTTCTCATTATTTGGGAAGTTAGAAGGAGTATACATAGAAAGCAGAGATGTGAGTTGAATGTGATGGTATGTTATCTAAAAAGGAATAAGGGTTGAGAAAGAAGAATGTACTGGGAGAAGGGGAAAGGGAGAGATAAAATGAGATAAATTATCTGACATAAAAGAGACCTGAAAGTAATTTTACAGTGGAGGGGAAAATGGGGAAAGAAGGGAGGGAAGCACATGGACCTTATTCTCATCAAAATTGGTTCAAAGAGGGAAGAATATGCGTACTCAGTTTAGTGTAGAAATCGATCTTAACCATACAGAAAAGTAGGAAAGAAAGCAGATAAGAGAAGGGGGAGGAAGAACTGATAGAAGGGAAGGAAGTTTGGGGAATGTAAAGGTCAGAAGCAAAACACTTTTGAGAATGGACAGGGTAAAAAGAGAGACAGAGAGTAGAATAAAGAGGGTCAAAATAGGATGGAAGATATGTATATTTGGTAATCATTACTGTGAAAAAAACTACAGTGACTTTCTCTGATGAAGATTTCATTTCTCAAACATACAAAAAAACTGAATCAAATTTAAAGAAATAAGAGCCATTCCTCAGTCACTAAATGGTTAAAGGATATGATCAGGCAGTTTTCAGACAAAGTAATAAAGACTATCTACAGTCATATAAAAATGCTCTAAATCACTATTGATGAGAGAAATTCAAAGTAAAACACCTCTGAACCTCACACCTGTCAGACTGGATATATGATGGAAAAGGAAAATGGCAAATGTTGGAGGGGATGTGGGAAAATTAAAACACCAATGTACTATTGGTGAAGTTGGATAGTAATTCAACCATTCTGGAGAGCAATTTGGAACTATGCCCAAAGGGCTATAAAACCATGCATACCCTTTGACCACGCAATACCACTACTAGGTTGGTATCACAAAGAGATAAAAGACAACAGGAAAAAAGGCCCTACATACACAAAATATTTATATCAACTCTTTTAGTAGTGGCAAAGAATTGGACTTTGAGGGGATGTCTATCAGTTATGGAATGGCTGAACAATTTGTCATATATGATTGTAATGGGATACTATTGTGTTTTAAGAAATGATGAGCAGGATACTGTCAGAAAAACATGGACTTGCATGAACTGATTCAAAGTGAAATTTGCAGAACCAGGAGACCATTTTACATGTTATCAGCAGTACTGTATGGTGATTTACTATGAATAACTTAGCTATTATCAGCAATGCAATGACAAAGGCAATTCTGTATGACTTATGAGGAAAGGTGCTATCCATCAACAAAGAAAGAACTGGTTGAGCCTAAATGTAGATCAAAGATATTTTTTTCTTTATTTTCTTTATATTTCTTTTTTTTTTGATTTGTGTTTTCTTTGACAGAATGACTTACAGTGGAAATGTGTTTTGTGTGACTGTGCATGTATAACTTACGTCAAATTGTTTGCTTTATTAATGAGGAGGAGATGACAGGGAGGGAAAGAATTTGGAACTCAAAATTTGAAAAAAATGTTAAAATAGTTTTTACATGTAATTGGGAAAAATAAAACATAAAAAAGTTTTTGTGTACCTATGGACTCATATATATGCATATATTTGTATACATATGCATGGTTTTATTAAGTTAAATGAGTTAATTATTTTGAAAATAATTTGAAAGCATAAAGTGATAGGAATATGAACTAAATACGGAATAGACTTGTGAGTTCGTTAACATAAAGAGATCTCAGGTGAGAAAAGTCCCTCTAATGATGCAAGTGAGCATGTTCTCAGCAATCCATACATTAGAGAGTGACCTTGATCACTGATTCGATAAGTGACATTCCCAGAATTTTGACATTGATTCCTTTGACCTCCAGGATCAAATACAAAGTCCTTTGGCATCTATAGATTTTCATAACCTGGCCCCTTCCTATGTTTCCAAACAGTTCTATACTTTGCTCCTTTCATGCACTTTATGATCCAACCCATTTTCCTGGCTACATTCAAGTAGGGAAATTTCTTCTGCTGAGTTTTTCCTTGCCCTGGCCAGTGCCTAGTGACTTTTTTTCAGAGATTACCCTTTATATATATTATACATATATGGCATGAACATAGTTGTTCGCATGTGGCCTCCTCCTTTAGAATGTGAATTCTTCTAAGACACAGTTTTTACCTTTCTTTGAGTTTCCATTTTTAGCATAGTGCCTTGACACTGTGTTTAATAAATACTTTTTGACTGAATGAGTGATTGACTGAGACAGATAAGATAAAAATCAGGAGAAAGTAGTTTCATAAAAATCTGGAGAGGAAAGAGTATCTAGAAGGAAATGGTGGTCAATAGTGCCAAATTCTGCAGTAAGGTCAAGAAGGATGAGAATGAGAAAATATATGGATTTTGCAGTTAAGAGATTATTAGTAATTTTGGAGAGAGAATTTAGTTGAGTGATAGAGTCAAAAGTCAGAATACAAGCAATTCTGAGGAGACGGTAAGAGAGCTTTTCAAGGAGTTTTATTGTTAAAAGTAGGTGAAATAGAGATGATCATTTTTGAGGACATAGGATCAAAATTAATGTGTTTTTTTAACAATGAGAACACATATATCTGTGTGTGTTTGTGTGTGTGTGTGTGTGTGTGTGTGTGCATATGTGCCTTTCCCTATGAAAGTTTATCTAATTACCAGTTAATGGTTTTCTAGCCATGACTAGAATCTTTGGAATATCACATTAATTCTTGTGGTTAGTGGAATATTCTTCATCATATCAAAGATGTTGTTTGTTAAATAGCATCCAACTGGTTTAAAAAAAAGTGTTTATGTTCCTCTTAAAGCATCTGATTTTAAGAATGGTAATTTATGTGATGGTACCTTGTCCAACATATGAAAAAATCAAACCTTTCTGTTTAGTTTCAAGAATTTAAGAAATATTCTCACATTACTGCTAAGTGACCACCATATAATGGCTTTAAAAACCCATGATAATAGTATGGCATAATTATTACTAAATATGCCTTAATGATATTTGGATAGATTCATAATTTCATCTGTATACATACTATTTTATAAATACCAATGGTAACTAATATATGCCCATGTATCCCATGTAGTTTTTGCCCACACGTTTCTAAAAATCTTCCATAGATTAATCAATGCATCAGGCAAAAAATCACCCTCCTGTTCTTTTTTTCAGATTTTACAGATTTCACTTTAGAACTTAAGCCGTTCATCTCTCATTCCTCACTCTGGCCAGATGACGGGCGACTCCATTTTTTCAGATCATTGATGATGGCTCTTATGCTACTTCCTGAGTTTATATCATAGCTGATAATATGACACAGCTTGCTTCCACCCACCAGGCAACATTCCATTACACACTGTGTCACAAGTCATTCCAATGCTTCTGCCATTATGGTGTTCTGTGATTTGTAGTCATACAACCACTGGAAGAAAACTAGTATTAAAAGGGTGGACTTTTGTAGGAATGAGCAATTTGGAATGGAAAATCATACAAAACTCCAAAATGCGATCTAATTGTACCTGTTTCTACTTTTTTAATACTTCATTCTCCTGACTGTCCATTTGCAGTGGCTATGAAAGATACAGATTATAATAAAGAGGCAGTGGGCTGCCTAATGTGCTCTACGTCAAAATCTGGGCAATATGTATTTTTCATAAATTGTGTTTACCTAGTATGGATGGCCAGGTAGGCAGATTTCCTTTTAGTACAATTGCCATGATGTCACAGAGATAGGAACATCAGCATAACTTCATTGTAGGTGATCTATCCCTCTTTCAATTTGACTTCTTGCTGGATATCTTCCATGGCACCAGGCAGCATCAAGAGTGAAAATATTTCCCTATTTTGATGCTTGGTATTGCTAATCAGTATTTGGTGAACAGTTTTTTTTTTCACATAACATCACCTATTTCACTTCATTTGCATAAGCACTCTGTGATGGAGATAAAAACAAGGCATACTAACCCCATTTTACAGATGAAGAAACAGTCTAAGAGTGAATTTCATAAGATCCTATAAATGCTAAGTGGTTGAGTCAAGACTTTAGCCAGTATTTCTGACTTTGAACATTAGTACTCTAGAAACAAAATATCAGGCTCACTCAACAAGACAAAAATCCATTTCAAGGAAATGATGCTGCATGGTCAATGCAACGATGCTGATCTAAACATTGGTCTGTTAAAATATATTTGAACCCAGGTTGTCTTCATGCACAGGACAGTTGTCTACCACAATATCATGGCCCTCACATCAAATAACATTTAAATGTTATGTAAGTGTCTATTATGGGTTGCTTGTGCCAAATAATTTTAAGAGAATTATTTTTTTTGTTTAACTTTTTAATCTGAATTTTGCAAACATTAAGCATGAACATTTTCATATTCAAAGGAAAATATATAAAAGGATGAAAATTAAATGATGCATCTCTTTATATATGTCCTTTTTTGTTTATACCACATTCCATATAGTTTCAAATTTGTCCTGTTGTCTTTATCAGCTGATGAATTTCTTTATTTTCTATTCTTTTTTTTTCAAAAAAGAAATTGCATTGACATTGTTCCCTTATTTTCTCCCCCCCCTTTACTATAACTAATCACTTCCCTCCCAAGAAGCCAGTAAGTTTAATCAAGGAGAACATATCTGCATAATTGACCATGTCTAAAAGTTAAATGTATATGTCAATCTACTCCTCAAGCCCATCTCCATGTATGTCAAGAAGTGACATAATGATATCCTTCATCATCAGTCCTCTGTAGTCCTAGATGACCATTATGTTAGTCAGCAGGGAGCTAGGTGGCACAGTGGATAGAATGTCAGGCCTGGAGTCGGGAAGACTCATCTTTGTGAGTTCAAAACTACCTGCAAACATCTACTTCTTGTGTGACTGTGGGCAAGTCACTTCACCCTGTTTGCCTCAGTTTGTTTCCTCATCTGCAAAATGAGCTAGAGAAGGAATCTGCAAAACACTCTACCACCTCTGCCAAGAAAAGCCCAAATGGGGTCATGAAGTCTGAAATGACTAAACAAAAAGAAAGTCTTTCAAAATTGTTTTGCTTTTATAATGTGGTGTAGGGGAAGAAGAAAGGAAAATAAAATATTTTTTATGTAGCACCTACTATGTGCCAGGCATTGTGCTAAGTGCCTTAAAAAATATTATCTCATTTGATCTACTCAACAACCCTGTGGGGTAGGTGCTGTTATTATCTCCATTTTATAGTTGGAGAAACTGAGCCAAAGAAAGGTTAAGTGACTTGATCAGGGTCAAAGAGTAAGTAAATGGCTACAGATCGATATGATCTCATCTCAGTGACTTTGGGCCAACACTCTATCCATTGTACCATGTAGTTGCATCTGTGTAGTCTTTGTGTTAATTGCTCTCCTTCTTCTACATACTTCACTCCACATCAGTTGTTACAAGTTTTCAGAGACTTGCCTGTCTCTATCAATTCTGTCATTTCTTATGCACAATGATATTCCATTACATTCATATGAACCATTTTGTTTAGCTGTTCCCCTTCAGTGACTTACTTTGTCCTTCCATAAATAATTTGGCAAATATGGCACCTTTCTCTCCTTTGATAACTTTGGGTTAAAGGACATGAACAATTTAGAGACTTTTGTTTAAGATAATGCTCTAAATTGCTCCCCAAAATGGGTGGCCCAATTCACAGCTCCACCGATGTTATATTAACATACTTCTCCTCACATGCCCCCTTCAGAAACTTTCGTTTTTTTCTTTTTTAATCTTCGTTGGCAAATGAATCAATATAAGGTAGAACTTTAAGGCTACTTCAATTTACATTTTTCTGGCTCTGTTATTTAGAGCATTTTTGTGCTTTTTTATAGTTTGCATTTTTCTTTTGACAATTGCCTATTTGTAATCACATGAAAAATGCTCTAAATCAGTACTGATTAGAGAAATGCAAATTAAAACAACTCTGAGGTACCATATCACACCTATCAGATTGGCTAACATTAAAAAACAGGAAAAATATAAATGTTGGAGAAGATGTTGGAAAATTGGAAGACTACTGCATTGTTGGTGGAGTTGGGACCTGATCCAACTATTCTGGAGAGCAATTTGGAACTATGCCCAAAGGGCTATAAAACTATACCCTTTGATCCAGTAATGCCACTACTAGGTCTATAACCCAAAGAGATGAAAAAGAGGGCAGGATCCATACATGCAAAAATATTTATAGCAGTTCTTTTTGTTTGGAAATTTAGGGGATGACCATCAATTGGGGAATGGCTAAACAAGTTGTGGCAAATGATTGTGATGGAATACTATTGTGCTCTAAGAAATGATGAGCAGAATGTTTTCAGAAAAACCTGGAAAGACTTACATGAACTAATACAAAGTGCAGTGAGCACAGCCAGGTGAACATTGTACACAGTAACACCAATATTGTACAATGATCAACTGTGAATGAATTAGCTATTCTCAGCAATACAAACATTGAAGACCATTCTGAAGAACCTCTGGTGAACAATGTTATCTATCTCCAGAGAAAAAACTAATGGAATCTGAATGCAGATGGAATTATACTTTTTAAAATTTATTTATATTTATTGGTTTTTGTCTGTTTTCTTTCACAGCATGGCTAATATGGAAATATGTTTTGTGTGATTACACATGTATAATCTACATCAATTTGTTTGCTGTCTCTGAATAGAGGGAGGAGGATGAGGATGAGAGATAGTTTGGAACTCAAAATTGTAAAAAAAAAAAAGCAAATGTTAAAATTGTTTTAACATGTAATAGGAAAAAATAAAAAATTAAAAAGAGACTTGCCTATTTATATCTTTTGGATATCTCTTTTAGAGAATGGCACTTATTCTGATAGATTTGGTTCAGTTCCCAAGAAACCCTAGATGTGAGAACTTTATCAGAGAAACTGACTATGATATTTTCCCATTTTACTATGTCCCTTTTAATTCTAAAAGTATTGATTTTATTTATGCAAACACTTTTCAGTTTCATGTTCTCAGAATTGTGCATTATGCTCTTCTCTTTTCCAAAATTGTGAAAGTTATATCTTTCCCAAATCCTCTGATTTGTTTATGATGCATCTTTTTATATCTAGGTTACATATACATATTTTGAGTTTATTGTAGTATGTCATGTGAGCTGTAGATGTAAATCTACATGCTGCCAGAATGACTTTCCATTTTTTCCCAGAAGTTTTTGCCACATAATGAATCATTCCCCTGGCAGTTGGGGTCATTTTTGTAGTGACACTATACTACTATGTTCACTTGCTTCTGCATCCCATATACATTATCTGTCCACTGATCAGTTCTATTTTTTAAGCCAGCACAAAACTGTGTTGGCAATTGCCATTTTATAGTATAGTTTGAGTGCTGGTATTGATTGTTGTCACTTAGTCATTTTAGTCATGTCTGGATCTTTGTGAACTCGTTTGGGGTTTTCTTGGCAAAAATACTGGAGAAGTTTGTCATTTCCTTCTCTAGGTTATTTTAAGGATGAGGAAACTAAGGCAAACATGGTTAAGTGACTTGCTCAGGGTCACATAGCTAATAAGTGTCTGAGGCCACATTTGAACCTAGGTCTTTCTGACTCCAAGCTTGGTGCTCTAACCATTCTGCTTCTAGCTGCTCTTCTAGCTGCTCTGGGTATTGATAGGCCCTAATCATTCCCGCTTTTTGCCTCCTTTATTTCTTTTGGGGTTCTTGACCAATATCTCTTCATGTACCCACACCTCAAATTAAAAGAAGGCTCTTCTCCTTGCCAAAATGATGCTTAATAGATACCATTTCACCCTGCCTTCTTAGCAAATAACCCCTCTATCAACCATTTTTCTCATTAGCCTTCAGACTTCCCTTGTCTGTGGAAAATGTAACAAATCATCCACATTTAAAATTTGTAATAGGTTATGTTTTTCTAATTAAATGTTTAGGAAGCTTTTTAAATTAAGATGTTATCATAAAATTTTGCCATTTTTAAGAAAGTAAGGAACCTCAAAACTGTTTTTAATTCAATTTAGATTGTTTTTCATGTTTATTTGTTCCTTATTTCTTCATTTTATTTTTTAAAAAGAATCATTTTACCATAAGTCAATAAATTCTGAGAAGCCAGTGTGTTCATCTACTATCATTAAATTTGTTTTCAATGTTCTAAAAATAGTGTCCTTGATAATAACTGAAGAGCCAAAAGGAACATGCAGGTACATTTTCAGCTCTAAGATTCACTTTTCATCTGAAACAATCAGAAAATTTTTATTTGCCTGAGTAAATATTTAATGGAAATCACCAAATGATACTGATTACAGCACCGTTTTCTCTGTCACTCTTGTGTCTACATTTATGACAGTAGGAAATACTTGGATTTGGAATCAAAGGAGCTGGGTTTTAATCATTGTTCTGTTAGTACCCAAGTGACTGCGGGCCAGTCATTTAGTCTCTGGGCCTCAGTTTCCCCATCTGTATAATGAGGACTTTGCATTTGATAAAGCTGATTTAAGCTTAAGAATATATCATCCTACTAATTAAAGTGTCAAGTTCTGAGCTAAAGTAATTAGAAAGAAAATGTGTCCTGCAGTTTCTTCACTAATCAGGACAAAGAGAACTTTCATTAAATAAATGCAAGTAAAATATATTTTAGCTTGGATCAAAGATCATGGGGAGATAAAAATAACTACAGAGTTTCTCACATTGTCAAAATGTTTTTTGGTGTGTAGGTATTACTTTTTGGGAATTTTTCTACCACAAATATAAAATATTAGGCTTTCATGAAGCTTAAAAAGTTCAAAAACTTAAAATTATACATTTAATATTAACTATCGCACATGCAGATAGTGCAGTCAGCACATATCTCTCCAGTTTTATGCAATTTAATTTTTTTCCTTAAAGATGAATAATCAGAATGAAAAGATAAAAATGGGTGATGTAGCAAATTCATCAAGAGAGCAGACTGAAAGCATTGTAAAAAATTATAAAATAACTGGAATCCAGTTTAAAAATTGATATAGCTTTTGCTTTCAGATGCCATGGTGAGAATACCAAGTAGCTTTCTGGAGCTTCCTCTCGTTCACTCATATGCACAGTCTTGGATCACCATAACCACCTTTATATGCTTCCTAAATCTATTTTATGAGTTTGGGGTCAAAAGTGATGAATATGGTAACCAGCAATGTTCCACCTTGTTTTATAGTATTCTTTGAATTTTGAACAGAAGTCTGTCCATCAATAGGAGAGAAAGTGAGAAGAAGATAAAATATCTTGGCAGGAATATGTGGACTTTCACATGTGATCACTGTTCTGTGAGTTTTGCTAAACAGTTTCACTTTGTTACAAGCTACTTCTCATAAAGTGGGAATAACCTATAAATGTTTTTAATGTAAAAGCAAAGCACATCAATAAAACTTTAAAAAGTCTGATACAGTAGATGTTGGTCAGTGCCTGGCAGTACTCAGCATATAAGGAATGTTCATTAATGATAATGATATTAGAGTTGTTGGTCTCATGTTGGAAGTATCCCACTATAAAAAGAGAGAAGAAATGCTGCATTAATAGGTTTAGTTTTGATTATTCTAGTTTTCCCTTTGATACGTTTTTGTTTAAAATATTTTATTTGTCACCTAATATCTAGCAGGCACTGTGCTGTTACAAAGAGAAATATGGGAGTAGTTATTTCCCTCAAGGAACTTATGTTCTAGCAAGAAGGCAGTGGATTATGTATACAAATAAGGAAATACAGTCACACAAGCACACATGCAGGTATGTATGTGTGCTTTTACACATATCCTCCCCATCCAAATAAACAAAGAGCCAATTTCCAGTACCTGGAGAAGTACTATAGGTTGTAATTGTCACCAAAAATCCTGGAAAGGAAATTCATGAACTGTTTTGCTCCAGAAATTGAGTTTTTAATGACTATGCTTATGCATATGTGCAGAGAACTAGTTTTGATTTTAAATTCCAGGAACCCTTAGTAAATGTGTATGATTCCTTCCTAAACCTTTGCTATTTTCACCAGAGAGCTTGCTTACCTTTAAAACACATTCATCTTACAATATTTCTATAAGGTTCTCATTTTAATTTATTATAGAGGCTGCTTAGATGGTCTGTGTACCTAGTTCTAAAATAATATGGATAGCTTTAAAGAATCATCAGAACATTTTACAAAGACAAACTATTCCATTTTGATAGCCATACCAAGATGGTCAGTATACTTTGGGGGAAAATTGATATAGTGTGGACAAGATAAAACTTACAAACCGTCAAATATTATATAAATCCAAGCTGTTATCATTAATTATTGTGATTAGAGTATTGTCTAAGTATGATTTAGAAGAATACAATCTCAGAAAAATCAAAAGTATGGGAGACCTAATGAGCAAGTGAAACATTCATGGTCAACTCAACAAGTGAAGTCATTATATTTGTTAAACACTTACTTACATGAGAGACACTGTTAAAATGTAAGTTAGCTACACATCATTATCAATGACTTCCATGCAAAAAGTGGCATGAGGTTTTTTAGACCTTTGAATTCATTGATATAAGACCTCATGAGTGAAGAAGAAGAAGAAGAAGAAGAAGAAGAAGAAGAAGAAGAAGGAGAAGGAGGAGAAGGAGGAGAAGAAGAAAGAAAGAAAGAAAGAAAGAAAGAAAGAAAGAAAGAAAGAAAGAAAGAAAAAAAAGAAAAGAAAAGAAAAGAAAAGAAAAGAAAGAAAAGAAAAGAAAAGAAAAGAAAAGAAAAGAAAAGAAAAGAAAAGAAAAAGAAACAATCCTAAACTGATGTGGAGTAGAAACTTTTCTGCAACTTACAATAACAGAGAGTTAATTAGTCAAGAAGGCAGCTGACAAAACAGAAGATAGAGAACTGGATGTAGAATCAGGAATACTTGAAATCAAATCCAGCCTCAGTCACTTACTGACTGTGAGTGATCCTTGGCAAGTCACTTAACCTTTGCCTTAATCCACTGGAGACGGGAATGGCAAATCACTCCTGAATCTTTGTCAAGAAAACTGCATGGACATACTACAGTCTATGGGCCATGGAATCATGAAGAGTTGGACATGATTGAACAAGTGACCACCTCTACCACTAAAACAGTTTCTAAGGATCCATATGGGCCACATGTTGATTTGCTTTTAAAATGTAATATTATCAGTTTGATTTAAATTTTGTTCAATTTGTTTAAATTTTTAAAAATATTTCCCAATCACATTTTAATCTAGATCAGGCCACACTCAGGTGTGTTGTAGGCCACATACAGCCTATGGACAACATATTTGATACCTCTGTTCTATACCATTTTCAGATGTGTCCACAATAGTGAAATCATGTATCCATTGAAATATTGAAGTAGTCAGGGTTTACAAAAGCTAATCTCACAACAATACTTTGAAGGTCTTTAAAATTTCTGGAATGGTAGCTCTTCAGTTATTAGAACACATCTCTAACTTTCTGAATTAATTAAACAGGATCATCTCAATGACTCAACAAGAACTTTTAGGGAGGGTTGACCATTATCAAATTTCTGGATTGTAATTCTGCTGATTCTAAGCGTTGGCTCCAATATTGAGGAGACAGATCCAACTCGTGTGGAGAACTGACAAAAATTCTCCTTTAAAGCCTTATTCCAATGCCTCATTGTGTCATTGAAGTGACTCTGGCCTTCCTCAGACTATGCTAGAAGGAAGCAAATCCTGACTACTCATAAAAAAGTGGAAAGATTTCAAGTACAATTGAAGCAACAGACAGTGAACTAAGGACCAGCTGAGCTAAATTCAGAGGGATTTATCACCAGAAGGTTAGCTGTCCTTCTGGCAAAAGATTTTTTTTCCAGCTCACGAAACTGTCTACCAAGTTATGGAAGAACTCTGAATGGAATTAGTGCAAGGAGTTCTCAAAAAATAAAATCATGTATTTTAAGGTCACTCAGACAACAAATATTTATTAACTGCTTACCATGTTCTAGGAACTGTGCTAAGTGTAGAGGATATTAAGAAAGGCAAAAATGTGACCCTAGCCCTTAGAGATTTTATATTCCAATGGGAGAGAAAGTAGGTAAAAAATGAATAAATACAGGAAAGGATATTCATTGTAAAAAGAAAGTAATTTCAAATGGAAAGCACTATCAGGAGGATAGTAGCAATATACCCAAACTGCTCATGGGTGGCAAAGCCATGTCAGTTATAGGAGATAAAAATAATTCCATCATATTGGGTAAAGGGAAGTTTAAGAGTTATAGAAAATAGGCATTGCCTACTGTAGTATCAAACACCCCTAGCTGATGTGTAATAATTAACAGGGCAGGAGTAGAAATTACATATAACCACTGGCAGCTATTAGGGACAGTGACAAGTCTTGTAAAAGAATGCCAGGACTTAGATTTCATATATATTGTGTGTAGTAAAGACTAAAGCTCTTCTGTCCCTGAAGCACCATAAACTTTGCCTCCCAAATCAACACCATCTTGAAATAGGGAGAACCTTTTATAGAAGTAGAAGATAAGTAATCTTTGACTTCTTTCCCACATAAGCTGTCTGTTTTTCAGCACTCATAGCAGTGCTAGATATGGGAAAAGAGAAAAGTCAGTTATGCTTCTGGACCACTTTAATTTCTCACTGACAGACGAGGTCAATGACTTCCCCCAATTTTCCTTCCTTTTTTTCAAAATTTCAAAGTTAGTAGAGACTGTGGGTATGAATATCAGGACAGCAACAAACACCTATCTTAGAGCCAGAAGAGTAATGCTTAAAGTGACAAATACAACATTTTACTAGCTATATAATTCCATATAATCCATTAAACTTATTTGTGCCTCAGTTTCTTTTTTGGTAAAATTTAAATTATAGTATCACCTTATCTCAAAGGGCAGCTTTGAGGCACTAAATTATAAAGCACTACATAACTGTTGGTTATGATTTTATTATGCATTGTCTCATCTGACCCAATTGTAAAGAATGCAGAGTTTTCTAAGACCACCTCGGTTAGGCTGTGGCAACTCCTAGGACATCAAGAGGCACTGGTGGTCATTCAGAAGCCTAGTGCTAGGATATGCTATGGTTCCCTTCCAGTGATACTTTTCCAGGACCTGTTGACATGAAAAACATTTCAAGAGTACACCAAGCTATGCAAAGGAGGATTTTATAAAATATCATTAAGAAACAAGTGACAAAATTGCAAAAAGTCTAAATTCATGTTTGGCACATAATATAGATTTACAATGTCATAGTTTTGCTGAAATTCAATTAAAATTCTCATAAATTTCCTAATTCAAATGTATTTATTAAACACCTACCACAATTCAGGCACTGTGCTAGGCATACAAAAACTAAAATCAACAGTCACTGACCTCAAGTTTATATTCTACAGCTGGTGGGGGAAAACAATTCATCACACATATTAGAAAACGTATTATTTTCTTATGGCCACAAAATGTATTTGTATATGATTTATAATGTCATTTGCATAAAATTAATTATAGGCATATACACAGCACACATTTGCCTCCCAAGGCTGTTATGAGGATAAAATGATAAAATGAATTATTATTTCTAAAGTACTTTGAAAAAATTAAAGCACTGTATCAATGCTTGCTGTTATTAGTAGCTATTGTTATAGGGGATTATTTGACACATCCTTGAAAGGATGTCCAGGAGTAGAAGGGAGGAGGAGGAAAAAGAGAAATAGATTCTGGTCCTTGATGCTTTACAACTCACAAGGCAGTGGAGTGAATTAAAGCCTGGTGCTAGGTGTATTGGACAACTAAAGAAATCACCACCAAGGAATGGGGAGGATGAACAAAGTTATCAAACAACTGACTGGTATATCCTTTTCACTATTATTCCTAGAGTAAATAGTAAGATATAGGGTATGGTGGAAGGAGGATGTATGGAGTGTAACACAGTTGAACTGAGAGTGCCTCTATAGGGTGAACTCTCACCAGTTAGGAGAACAGAAATCCTAATGTCAGAGATGGCCCCAGCTAGATTGAGAAGAATAGTCATGAACAAGGATTACAGAATCGCAACACAAAGACTAGAGTGCTAGAGATAATGCCAATGGCTGCCTTTTAGCTTGCTAACATAACTTAAAAAGATTATAAGACAATGCTATGCAGCTTTTTTCATTATTTGGAAGAAACAAGATCTATACCTACAAAAAAATTCTTACTAGTGATTTTAGACCTCATTTGGTTGATTCCTTGTAATTGGGTGCTTATTAATCATAAGAAGAAATAAGATAGAAAGTTTATGCTTCTACTTTTATTCAAAATAAAAGTGTCTTCCTTTGAAGGGAATAATCCTTCAAAATGTAACTTAGAAAAAGATTACTGCACAAAGAATATACGTATGTATATGTAATTTTAATAAATCATTTTTCTAATAAATTAATGTGATCCATTTACCAAAAACACATTTACTATTGTCTAGGAAAGAAATCAGTACACACAACCCAGGGTCTGGAAAGATAACATTTCAAGCACATTGTCCTATGATCTCCCCTGAGATAAGCATTTAGCCTTGACAGCTTACAAGATGCAAGTATGTATTCTACCATACCCCGGTCACTGAAACCTAAATGGAAAGTGAAATTAAATAAAAAAAAATATGATAAAGACCAAAGCACATCATTTTGAAACATGCAGGCTTGAGATCTCATAAGATATTTTTACATTCATTTTCAATTAGCTGACTTTTTTTTTAAAATAAATGATTTTCATGGAAGGTCAGAATTCATAGATTAATAAGGCTAATAAGGCACGTGAGTTAAGTTTTCACAGGGTACATGGAAAACACCCACGGGTGTTACATCACAGGGGTACATCTATGAGGCAAAATGAAATAAAGCATGCTCAGATATGCAAGGTGAAATCCCTTCAGATTATTGAAAAAGAGTGGAGCCGCTGCTATAACAGTATTGTCTTCCATAGTATCAATAAGAGATCATTTATCTCACCATGTCAAACTCTCTCATTTACTCCCTCATTTTGATGAGAAAACTGAAACAGAGAGGTTATGTGACTTTCCCAGAGCCATACAATTGATAAGTGTTTAAGGTGGGATTTGAACCCATGACTTATTGATGCCCCCCCCACAAAAATAATGCTCTATCCATCAGCATTATTAGAAGCTTATAAACTTTTTTAAAATTTTTCCAGACTTGTAATTTCTTCACTGTGGGGAAATCTTACTGTGAAAATTTCATTTACATATGACTATCAATCACTGTTCTTTAACTTAGCAAGTTGCCTGGGCACTCAGAGGTTAGGTAAATTGACAAAGTTCCATAGTATGTGTCAGAGACAGTTTGAATACAGGTTTTTCTGACCCCAAAGACAGCACTATGACCACTCTGCCACACTTACTCCTTATAATCTATGTTATGTAGAAATATTTAATAATATAATAAAAAGTAATCCAATATAATTTTATACTAGAAAACATCCCAAGACATCCAAAGATTTTTGGGGGGATATAAGTGGCAAAAACTATATGGGATCTTTTTTTTAAAAAATCTAAATCTCAGCATGGTGGGAAAAGCAATGAATTTGCGCTTAGACGATCTCAGCTTGATTTTTACCTCCACCAGTTACTTTGAGTGTGACATTGGGAAAATTAGTAAACCTCTCTGGACATCCATTTAAAACGAGGAAATAGTACTGTATGGCCTCTAAGATCGGTTATGTACTTAACTTGATAATCAGATAAGCCTCTGTTACCCTTTAAGGAAAGGACTTCCTTGTTTATTTTGGTGAAGATTATATCATTTTTTTAATATATATTTTCCAGCACATAGGACAATGTTTAGTACTTACTAGACTTTTAACAAATAATTGCTAATTGGTTGATTGATTTGGATTCACCTTAAATCTTGTACTTAGGAGAACTTCATAAATAATTGCTGAATAATTGTTAGAACTATTGATTTTGAGAACTTGAATAAAAAAGAAAAAAACATACCTATATGAGCCATATATGTTACTTGAATCTTCTAAATTCTGAATGGAAGTAATAGGGCCCTGAGATGAGACTAATAGCTCATCATGAAAGGTACAGGGGAAGTGGATTTGAAAGAGTAAAGAGAATGCATAAAGATGTAACCCACAAAAATGTGCCATGGAAACCAGAGAAAAAGGAATAACTTGTTTATGAATCATTACAAAAACAGGAAAACAGGATGGTTGGTGGTGACCTGGATAAAACATATTACTTTGTAGCCAGGCCTCATTTCCTTTTGCATTATTTGTTCATTCAACAAGCATTTATTAAATGCCTAATACTTGTCAGGCAGGGTGATAAATACTTCAGGGGAAATAAAAATGAATAAAATATGGTTCCTGAAGAGACTTACCATCTAGTAGGGGAGGTGAAATATACACAAATGCCATGTCTCCATGAGGAAGTCAGTAGGGAAAAAAACAGGGTGAGAAGGGCGCCAGTGTATTTATATTTAATTTGCATATTTCTGCAAAGATGAAGGTCTATCCTGAGGTGATTCTCAACTTGAAATAATATTGTTATACTTATTATCATCTTGTGCGTGAAAGTTAAACTAAGCTAAAACCTATTATATTCCCCCCTTAAGTTGTCACATGAGGTTCCTGAAGGGAAGCATGTCTTTTCCTTCACCATCAAATAATAAATAAAAATCTTCTTTTAAAGAAAAATAATTTTTCATTCTACTTCCAAATGATTAACTGTAATTCCTACTTGTATTCTGGAGTGCACAAATATTATATGTTACTCTTCTAATTAATTAAGCTAAAGCTTGTAATAATGGTAATAATGATGTAATTGGCACTTAAAGACTTGCTTCCAGGTATACCAATAAAAGAAGTGAATTGAGTCATGCCTAGTCCTAGTATAAAGGTATGTACAGGCTTATCCTGAAAGGGATTATATAAGTCAGCAATGGTAGCCTCAGGAGAATCACAGCAGCTATGTGCTCCATAATTACAAAACATAAAGCTTTTCATGCCAAAGTCCTTAGTACTATCAACATCACAAACTAATATGATTTTTGTTAATGGAAAAGAACAGTAGGTCTTTCCATCTAGCCTCCTATATGTGTTGGCTCTTCTACTACAATATAAGCTCATTGAGAGCAGGAGCTATGTTACTTTTTGTTTATATCCCCCGAACTTAACACAGTCCTTTGCATATAATAAGTGCTTAATAACTGTTTTTATCCATTCATTCATTTCATTCTCTTTTTTTTTTTTGGTGAGGCAATTGGGGTTTAAGTGATTTGCCCAGGTTCACACAGCTAGTAAGTGTTAAGTGTCTAATGATGGATTTGAACTCAGGTCCTCTGTGACTCCAAGGCCAGAACTCTATTCACTGCACCACCTCGCTGCCCCTCCATTTCATTCTTTCATAGGTAGACCATACATAATCCCTTTTCAGGACTTAATGGCATACAGCTTATGACTCCATGGTTCAGGGCTTCAATGGTGACAATAAAACATGCCTATTTGTAAGTACTTGGCAGTAAGACTGAAGTATGACTACAAAATAAAATGTGACGAGTCAGGGAAGGGGGGGAGAAAGAAGCTGGGGTGGGAGGAAGACGCACAATGGCTTGAGCACTTGGCCGTCTGGAATAAGCCTTCCCTACAGTAAACTGAAGCAACCCACTATTCATAAAATTTCAAATCTTCCCTCCCCCAAGAATTATTTAGACATAGGATATATCATTCAGCACCGTGGGATCTTGCAATGCTGGTGATCTGGTGGGTTGTTCCAATATGGGAATAAGACTCATTAGGTTCTATATTAGAACTAGCATTGGAATTGGTGTCAAAGGATCTGGGAATCAATCCTAGCTCTGTTATTATTACCAATGCAACTTGAACAAGTCACTTTCCTGCTCTGTGCCTCAGTTTCTTCATCTGCAAAATGAAGCCATTGGTGTAAATTATCTCCAAGGTATCTATCAGCTCTGAATTGATAACAGTATATCATTTAACTTGATGATGCAGCTACATGAATTCATGAATCTCCCTTTTGAGAAGCTGGTCTTTTGTTTACCAAAAAATATGAACTCCTACAAGAGTCCAAATAACTGAATCTGACTTTGGGACTTTAGGTGGGAGGAGTAAGTTGGAGACCTAGACTAAATTTGTGATGTTATTATGGGAAACAGATGCTGACAAGAACTGACACCAGAAGGGGATCCAAATCACAAGGATGGTTCCATCTCTTGGAAAGAGAAAACATTTAGGAAAAGATAGGTAGTGGAACTCCTCAGTGTCTACCTATTCTGCCTGTATGAAGGATGAAAGAAGAATACTACACCATACTTCCCAATGAGCAGTTACTTTCCTAACACAAAAGTTCTACCTTATCATTGCCCTCCTCAATCACTTTAATAACCTACGTGCTTTTAAAATACTAACTCTTCAACTTATTGTTGTTCAGTCATGTTCAATTCATTGTGATCCCATTTGGGGTTATTCTTGGTAAAGATACTGGAATGGTTTGTTATATCCTTCTCTAGCTCATTTTACAGATGAGGAAACTGAGGCAAACAGGGTTAAGTGACTTGCCCAGGCTCATACAGCTCAGGTTAGATTTGAACTCAGGTCTCCTTGACTACAGGTCTGGCACTCTATCCACTGTGCCACCTAGCCCATAACAATTTGTTTCCAGCCTGTGTGCCTAAGATCATTTTATATTCTTCTCCATTGTGTACTTGATATTACAGCCAAGTTGGCCCACTTACCAGTCCCCAAAATCTTCCTTCTTGCTCCCAATCTCTCCCAAATTGTATGTCTTTGAACAAGCTGTCAGTCATGACGCCTCAGTTCAATACATTGGAATCCCTGATTTCCTTCAGGATTTAGCTCCAAGCCATTCCTCTATCCCCCTAGTTATCAGTGGTGTACTTCCTCAGTTAACCATATAAATTTATTTGCATGCTACTTATATGTTATTTTCCCCCAGTAAAATATAAGCTTCTCAAGAGGAAGGACTTTTTTTTTTTGGCCTTTTGTCCAGAATATGTATCCCCCATTTAAGTCACAGTACCTTAAGTATTTGTTGAAATAATGTGGTTATGGATAAACTAAAAATTTATTTTTATGAAGGAAAAAGGAATAAATGCATCTCCATTCATATTATGGAATAAAACAATCTATAAGATTTTTATGCACTCTAATTCCTTTCCTCCACTTTCCCTTTTTGCTATTATCTAGGAAGGTTTGTCACACCCTCTAAACACTGACTCACACTCACACTTTTCCAGTCTATTAAGAAGGTCCTACGAGTAAGAAGACACAAGACATTTCATGAATTCATCTAGTTCACCTCCCTGTCTTCATGAAGGTAAGATAAACTATTATTTGCATTTTACCAATAAAGTAACCAAAACCCAAATAAATTGAAGTACTTTTCCTATATATCACATGGTTATAGAATTAGTATGATAGCATTTTACTCATCTCTCCTATGGTACTACTCTTTCTAAGACAAGATGTTACTTTTCATCCATATTGCCCTAGCCTTTTCCATTTTTCATGGTTAAGAATTATTAAACCTATAAGAAGACTAGGAAAGTGCAGATAAAGCAGTTCTTTAGCTGAATCTCACAGCCACTTATTTGCCACTAAAGACACTCAAAAAACAGAGGAATTGGTTTGTCATGGATCTATGCGCAAATATATTCCAGTCATGGATGAAAGACATAGAAGTAGTTTTTTCTTTTTCTTTTCTTTTCTTTTTTTGGAGGGGAAGAAGGGGAGATAAATAAAAACGTGTGAAAATCATTTCATTGATACAGACCATATTATTTATATTTCGCATACAAATATAGAGTTGACTGTATCATAAAAAAGGTGAATGATTTTCCAATAGCCTCATAACTAATATAACTCAGAATCAAAATTTGAATCCAAGCTTTCCTGACTTCAAGAATAATCTTCTAGTTACTGCAACATTCTGCTTCTCAGTAGTAAACTGTCAATTCTTCCTATTGAATATGTCCTATAAGATGTAAAAAAGAGAGGATTAATAGTTTGTGAAAAAAAAAACAAGAATAAGAAGAATAAAAAGAAGTAGAAATTGCATCTTCTACTTTTTTTCCTAATTTGTAAGTAAAAAACAAGATATCACCTGCAGTCACGGCTGGTTACTACACTAATCAGAATTCTGAAGTCTTACAAAATTGAGAACTCTCATAAATGTAGTGATCAATTTTTACCTCACCGAGCTGATGGTAAAGCATACCTCCCTCTTCTTGGTGGAGAGGCAATGAACTAAAGATGAGGAAGGACATATATTTACAGAAATAGATAATATGTGGCATAGTTTTGCCCGAGTATATGTATTTGATGCAAAGCAAGACTCCTGGCTTATTTGGGGTGGGGAGGGTAAAGGGGAATTTCTGAGTATAGTCAAAGATTTAAAAAAAAGACAAAAGAAAAAGGCATCAATGAACCATTAAAATATGCATGAGAACAGAAGAAAATTTTTTAAAAAAGATAGGAACAAATGGCAGTTTTGTTACTACTGTGATAAATTGAATATACATTTCAACACTGCAGAAAAATTTAAAGTTTCACATAAAGTTTTTTTTTGTTCTCTGTGTATATTGTTCATGTTTATTAAGTTCATGAGAAAAAAGAAAAAAATGAAAAAAAGCTTTCTTAACACTCAAGGATATACACATTTACTGCCTTCATGAAGACAGACACTATGACAATAATCACTAAAATATTTATATTCTTTGAGGGAACAAGTGAGCACAGAGGTCTATAAATAGTCTTCATACACTATGTTTTAGGATTGAGTTCAACTTTTGCAGTGCCACAGATACCCTGAAGAATAGGACACACTTCTCATTGCAATAAAATTATGTAGGAATGACAGTCAGTTCAAAGAAATTCAATACCCCCAAATCCCTAGTTATGCCATGTGTCACATCCTAGTTAATCTCTCATCTATAACTATTGCCAATTAACATATAACTAAGAAACAATTCATTTACATTTAGTAATGTGACAATTTGCAAGCTGTTGATGAAAGAGAAAGCTGACCATTTGGGGAAGTCTGCAATAACACTTTGTGCATTTTATTTGTGTAAATAGATGAGGGACTTCAGTTAAGAAACTCTTCCCTGAGGTTAGCAATTTGTTATATGTACAAATGTAAAATCAGATAATGGAAATTATTTACATTCATTGTCTCTTTGGCAATAATGTACAAACTGCTAAGGTTAATTATAGAGTCAAGAAAACTTGACTTCAAATTTAGCTTCAGACATCTACTACTTATGTGACCCTGGGCAAGCCACTTATAAGCTATTTGCTTCAGTTTCATCAAGTATAAGATTAGGCTAATAACACAGCACCTACCTCATAGTTTGGTTGTGAGCATCAAATTAGATAATATTTGTAAAGCACTTAACACAGTGCCTGGCACATAATAGGTATTATATAAATGCTTATTCTCTTCACTTCCCTTTCACTGAAAAAGGGAATTATCCTTCACAGCTAAATGAACTCTTGCTGTTGCGAAGAGAATGCAAACGTTGTATTCCTTAACCTCCCCCACGTCTTCCCCAAAAAGGTCAACATCAGGTGATTCAAGAAACACTTTTAAAGCTCATTATTCTGGGCAAAGAACTCTACTAGGTGCTGGACACAAAAACCAAAAATAGCATACTCTCCCTTCTCAAGGACCACACAAGATGCAGGGGGTGGGGGGTGGGGGAGAGAGTATAAAATACACACAAGCAAGGCAATACTAACTATAGACACAATTTTTTCAAGGAAGAGAGAGTGTTACCAATTGGGGAGGAGCAGAGGGGTATGAGGAAACATCTTAGATAGGAGGTGGCACCTGAGTTGTACTTTGGAGGAGGCCAGGAAGTTTAAGAGGTAGAAGTAAATAGCCTGTGCATTTCAGATGGGAGTGGGGTGTGGAATTTGTGTGAGTCTTGTTTTCAAATCAGCAATATTTATTTAATATCTACGATGTGCAAGATATTGGACTAGGCATTGTAGATACATATACAAACATGAAACAAGTCCTATTTCTCAAGGAACTTACATTCTACTAAGGGAATATAAAATGTTCTAGAATAATTAAAAGATCACTAAAAATTGAGTGTGTTTGTGTGGGGTGAGAGTGTTAGGTGCCAGGGCAAGCTGCTTGGAGGCAGATGGTATTTAGTTGGGCATTAAAAGATGGGTAGTAAGGGACAGAGTCAAGACAGTGGAGAAAAGGCAGTGACTTCCCTGAGCTCTCCCAACAACCCCGCTGAAAACTTTTAAATAAAGCCATAGACAATTCCTGGAACAACAGAACCCAATAAAGGACAGGGTGAAATAATTTTCCAGCCAAAGACAACTTAGAAGGTCAGCAGGAAAGGTCTGTTGCACATGGGTGAGAGTGGAGCATAGTCCAGTACAGGCCATGCCAGTACAGATGCAGGCACAGAAAACCAGGAGCAGGCCTTGGGAGCCATTGAATTAGCTGCAGTAGCAGCTTCTTCCACAAATAGTGAGGGGGTGGAAACAACTAGTTAGGAGGAGATTAAAGGGATCTCTTTGCTAGCACTGAGGCAAGACTCTGTTGCTTTGCTCATACTCAGATCCAGGTTGCAATTCTGGGTGGCAGTCTGAGGGCGAGGAGGAGCACTAGCATAGCAGAGCTTATAGCTACAATGGAGGTGGGGAATAGTGCTTATGGTCACTCACAGACCAGAGCAGAGGCCAGGAGAGTAGTAAACACACTTCTCCTTAGATCATGCCACCTTGGAAGAACTGAAAACTTACAAGTCCAAAGAATTATCTCTAAAAACAGCTGCACAAAATGTCTGAAGCTTGGGACAGTGCACCCTCCACCAGCAGAGCCTTACTTCAACAAAGAGTTAAAAGTCAAGAAACAGGCTGGGAAAATGGGCAAAAAAAAACCTCAGAAAAATATTCTGGCTATAGAAAGTTGCTATGGTGACAAGGAAGATCGTAACATACACTCAGAAGAAGAAAACAAAATCAAAACTTCAACATTCAAAGCCTCCAAGAAAAAATATGAATTGGTCTCAGGCCACGAAATAGCTCAAAAAGGATTTTGAAAATCAAGTAAGAGAGGTAGAAGAAAAATTGAGAAATGAGAGTAATGAAAGAAATTCATGAAAAATGAGTCAACAGCTTGGTAAAGGCCACATAAAAATAGTGAAGAAAATAATACATTAAAAAAGAGAGTAGGACAAATGGTAAAAAGAGATAGAAAAAGCCAGTGAGGAGAAGGCTAAATGGAAAAGAGAGACACAAAAGATCACTGAAGAAAAATAAAAGCTCCTTTCAAAGTAGAATTGGCAAAATGGAAATGGAGTGTACAAAAGCTTACTGAAGAAAATAATTCCTTAAAAATTAGAATTGAGCAAATGGAAGCTGTCTTTATGAAAAATCAAGGAATAATAAAATAAAACCAGAATAATAAAAATAGAAGACAATGTGAAATATCTCATTTGAAAAGAACTGACCCTGGGAAATAGATTTAGGAGAGACAAATTATTGGACTACCTGAAAGTCATAATAAAAATGAGCCTAGACGTCATCTTTCAAGAAATTATCAAAGAAAATTGCACTGATATTCTAGAAGCATAGGATAAAATAGAATTTTTTTGGAAAAAATCACCAATCACCTCCTGAAATGAAAACTGACAAGAGTATTATAGTCAAATTCCACAGCTCCCAGATCAAGAAGAAAATACTGCAAGCAAGCAGAAAGAAACAATTCAAGTATCACAGAGCCACAGTCCAAATAACACAAGATTTAGCAGCATCTACATTACAGAATCAAAGGGCTTGGAAAATGTTGTTCTGGAAGACAAAGGAGCTAGGATTACAACCAAGAATCACCTACCCAGCAAAGCTATGTATAAAATGGATGTTCAGTGAAATAAAGGACCTTTAAGGAGTCTTGATGGAAAGACCAGAGCTGAATAGAAAATTTGACTTTCAAATAGAAGACTCAAGAGAAGCATAAAAAGGTAAACACGAAAGGGAAATCATAAGAAAATTAATAAGGTTAAACTGTTTACATTCCTACATGAGAAAATGATACACTTGATTCATAAGAACTCTCTCATTATTAGTACAGTTAGAAGAAATATATGTAGACATAGGGCACAGGTATGAGTTGAAAGTAAAGGGATGATATCTTAAAAAAAATCAAATTAATGGGTGAGAGAAATGTAATGGGAGAAAGGGAGAGGTAGAATGGATAAATTATCTCACATAAAGGAGGCAAGAAAAAGCTTTTACAGTGGAGGAGAAGAGGGAGGAAGTAAAGGGGAGTGAGTGAACCTTACTCTCATCAGAATTGGCTCAAAGACGGAATTACATAAACACTCAACTGGATATAGAAATCTATCTTACTCTATAGGAAAGGAAGAGGGAAAGAGGATCAGAGAAGAGGGGTGATAGAAAGGAGGACAAGTTGGGGGAGGGGATAGTCAGGAGCAAAATAGTTTTGAGGAGGAACAGAATGAAAGGGGAGGGGGAGAAATAAAATGGAGGAAAATACAGTTAGCAATAGTAACTGAAAAAAATTAGAAGCGGGTTTCTTTGGTAAAGGCAACATTTCTCAAACACATAGACAACTGAGTCAAATTTACAAGAATAAGAGCCATTCTCCAATTGATAAATGATAAAAAAAATATGATCAGTTTTAGATGAAGTAATCAAAGCTATCTATAGGTATATAAAATGTTCTAACTCACTATTGATTGGAGATATGCAAATTAAAACAATTCTGAAGTACTACCTCATACTTATTAGAATGGCTAATAGGACAGAAAGTAAAATGACAAATGTTGGAAGGGATGTGGGAAAAATGAGACCTTAATGCACTGTTGGCAGAGCTGTGAAGTGATTCAACCATTCTGTGGAGCAATTTGGAACTATGCCCAAAGAGCTATAAAACCATGCATACCCTTTGACCAAGCAATACCACTACTAGGTCTGCATCCCAAAAGAGATTAAAAAAAAATCAAAAAGGAAAAGGACATATATGTACAAAAATATTCAAATCAGCTCTTTTCTGCTGACAAAGAATTAGAAAGTGAGGGAATGCCCATCAATCAGAGAATAGCTGAACAAATTGTAGTATGTGTTTATGATGGAATACTATTGTGTGATAAGAAATGATGAACACGATACTTTCAGAAAAACCTGGAAAGAGTTACATAACTGATGCAACTTGAAATGTACTGCGTACAAAGTAACAGCAATATTGTAAGATGATCAGCTGTGAATGACTTAGCTCTTCTCAGTAACACAATAATCCAAGACAACTCTGAAGGACTTATGATGAAAAATGCTATCCATCCCCAGAGAAAGAACTGGTGTCTGAATACAGGTTGAAGCATATTTTTTTTTACTTTCTTTATTTTTCTTGAGGTTTTTTTTTTATGTAGGTTTTCTTTCACAACATGTCTAATAAAGAAATGTTTTATGTGACTACACGTGTATAACATATATTGAATTGCTTTCTCAATGAGGGGATAGTGTAGGGAGCAAGAAAGGGAGATGTATGTGTGTGTGTGTGTGTGTGTGTGTGTGTGTGTGTGTGTATACAGCAAATGATATGGAGGGAAAAATTTAATAATAACTTGGTGACATCCTCCAAACCAAATTAACCTACAGAATCATTTTAAAGGGCAATTCAAGCCATTTACATCTGTGTGAACCTTACCATGTCCTTTCACAAATCCTCCATAGAACACCCACTTACAATGTTGGATTTCTTCCTCCAGGTGTTTTGATTTTGCTTTTGTTGTTGCTGTTGTTGGCCAAACATCCCTAATTGTGTGTGTGTGTGTGTGTGTGTGTGTGTGTATAATCTATTACCCTTCACTTTCTTTCATTTTCACTGCAATTCTGTTTGCTGTTTCTGTTGGGTCGTTTCAGTCATGTCCTACTCTTTATGACCTTCTTGACCTCTCGGCATCCTTTGATACCATTGATCATTCTCTCTCCCTTGATACTCTCTTCTCTCTAGGCTTTCGGGACACCAGTCTCTCCTTTTTTCCCCCTTCTATCTATTTGACTGTTACTTCTCTAACCCAGTTGCTAGATCATCCTCCAGATCCCACCTTCTAACTATAGGTATGCCTCAGGGTTATTTCTTGGGCTGTCTTTTCATCTCCCTCTATGCTATTTCACTTGGAGATCTCATCAGATCCCATGGATTTAATTACCATCTCTATATTGATGATTCCCAAATCTATCTTTCCTGCCCCAATCTCTCTGCTGACATCCAATGTCACATTTCCAGCTACCTTTCAGACATTTTTGAATTGGATTTCTGCTAGACGTCTTAAACTCAGAGTGTTCAAAACAGAAATCGTCTTTTCCCCAAACCCTTCCCCTCTGACCTTCCCTGTTATTGTAAAGGGCAACACAATCTTCCTAGTCCCTTAGGGTCATAACCTAGAAATCATCCTGGATTCCTACTATCTCTCACCCCACATATCCAAGTTGTGGCAAAGGCCGATTGATTTCACTTTTGCAAGATCTCTCAAATATGCCCCCTTCTTTCCTCTGACAATGTAACCATTCTAATTCAGGCCCTTATAACCTCAAACCTTAATTACTGCGCTCGTCTACTTACAGATCTGCCTGCCTCACACCTCTCCCCAATTCAATCCACTCACCATTCAAACATTAAAGTGAATTTCCTGAAATGGACGCCTGGATCATGTCATTTCCCTACTCAATAAACTCTAGTGGCTCTCTGTCACCTCCACGATCAAATATAGAATGCTTTGGTGCTTAAAGCCCTTCCTAACCTAGCCCCTTACTTCCCCTCCAGTCTTTTTATACCTTAATCCCAACACATATCCTTTGATCTAGTGATACTGGCCAGTTTCACAAATAAGACGTTGTTTCTCAGTATTTTAGAAGGACATTTTCTCTGATTGGAACTAACCCATTCCTCTACTCTGACTACTGGCCTCCTTATTTTCCTTTAGGTCCCAACTAAAATCCCATCTTCTATGGGAAGCCTTCCCTAACTCCTCTTTTTTCCTCTTTTAATTATTTCCTGTTTATCCTATATGTAGCTTGCTTTGTATATAATTATCTGTATGCTGTTTCTCCCTTTAGAATGTCTTAGGCCTCTTTTTATATCCCTAGCACTTATATGCCTGGCACATAGCAGGCACTTAATAAACTTTTAAAAATTATTATTATACATTGATTGCTCTCTTTCACCTGTCCTGCTGTCATTCCTACTACTCATTTCTTACCTTCTTTACTTATTCTTTATGCCTCCTAAATATGTCTGGCCCAAAGCTTTGCTCTCAATAATTTTTCTCTTCTCTTTATACTCCCTCAGCTTGTGACCTGATCTGCTTCCCTGGGTTTAGTTATCTCTAGAATATGATCCCCAGATATCCAAACCTCATCTGTCCCCAAAGCTCCAGGCATAATCTTCTACTCTGTATTGGATATTATAAACTGGATATACATTAAGCATAACATAGTCATTTTTTAAAAACACAACTCATCTTTCTTCAAAAACCCACCCACTTCTCCTCTATTGCTTATTTCTCTCTGTCAAGGGCAATATCATCCTTCTAGTTACCCAGATTTGCAAAGTAAATACTATCTTTTTCCTAAAACATTGTTCTATCTATCTTATTCTGCTCCTCAATACAATCCATAGTTTTTCAATTGTCTTTAAGATTAAGTATAACTTAGGGCAGCTAGGTGGCCCAGTGTGTAGATCAGCCCTGGAGTCAGGAGGACCTGAGTTCAAATTCATCCTCAAATACTTACTAGCTGTATGACCCTGGGCAAGTCACTCAACTCTGCTTGCCTCACTTTACCTCCCCCCAAAAAAAGATTGAATATAATTTTGTTTCTCTTCTAAAGTCCTGCAAAACCTGACTACAATCTACTTTTCCAAATTTTTAAAATAGATCTCCCCTTCCTAGACTCTCTTTTCTAGTGTGACTCATCTTCTTCATGTTCCTCACTTCATACTCCAATCATCTATGTCTATAACTTTACAGTTGCTGTCCTCCATGTGTGGAGTGTACACCCTCCTAGCTTGGAAGTCTTAGAATTACCTGATTTCTTTAAAATTGAATTTAACTGCCTTTCTCTACATAAAGCCTTTCCTGATCCTCTGTGTACTAGTGCTGTCCCCTTATTACAATTGGGTATTTATGGTTACCTTGTATTTAAATTGTAGATATTTTGTATATACTTATATATGTACATGTTGCCTTCCCCATTCTCTCAATAAAATGAAACCTCCTAAGGGATAAGAATTTTTATCTTTGCATAATCAGAACCTGGAACACAGTAGGTGCTTAATAAGTGTATGTTGACTGATTTGTGAGCAAAATGGCTCACGTACATTATCACTGCATAGCTATTTTTCCTCTTCAAAGGATATAACATGTCCACAGAACATCCAGAATGCTTTCTAAGACATAACTAACTATGTAAATCAGGAAAGTGAAGAAATTGATTCCCAAAATGGGGAAAAAGGAGAAAAATTATTTTAACCAATTTCATTATATTGCTTTTTTATGTAGTACTGAAATTTTCTTGTAACTCAGGGTGGGGAGAGTTTTTATTCAACATAAAGGGGGAAATATTTTTGTCATTTCTTCTCTAGTCATATTAAACTATCATATAAAGAGAAACATCAAACAAGACAATAATTCATATAAGTTTAATAATGGATAATAAAAGCTGACATTTTACAAAGATTAGATATTTATAAAGCATTTTAATACATCATCTTTTTTTTATCCTCACAAGAATACTTTGAAGTAGGTATTACTATTAGACATGTTTTATAGGTGAGTAAACAGAGGCACAGCGATGTTAAATGAATTACCTAGGGTCATAAAGCTAGTAAAGGGCTGAGTTAGATTAGAATTGGGGTCTTTTTCACATGATATTTAGCACTCTATTCACTATGACATAGGCCACTGTAGACAAAATTTGTTTTACTTTGTTAAATCTGTTATTTAATTAGTGTGTTTATTCCCTCTACTGGTTGAAGTTGGAATGCCTCTATGCATGATGCTGTACTATTTTTTTCTTTCTTTTTTCCTCCATGTACTTGGGATCTAATGGATAGCACCAGGGAGGTCTTCTTACTCTGATAACCCAGTGCTTTAGTAGAGAATCTTTCTCTTTGGTAGAGAATCATTATCTGTGCTGCATTTTTGAGCAGTTTGGTGAGAGCTTGGGGCAAGACAGATCCTAGTTTTCTGGTTTCAGGCTTTGAGAGAGGACACGTGATTATAGACCCTTCATGGAGAGCTCCCCACAGAGAGATAAAGACATTTGGAAGAAGTTGAGAAAGAGAGGAACTGGCAACTTTATCATATCCTTGTTCACAAGTCACTAATCTACAGATTGGGGTATTTCACCTCAGGTAAGTTGAGATTGCTCTCACTTCCAGTGGAAGAACTCATTCACTTTGTGTATATTGTCTGATATATAAGTGTGTATGTGTTGGTGATTGCTTGGGAAAATGAATTTAATCACTATTTACCATGTGGGACGATCTTTTTATAACTGACACTTGGTGGGAAAGGCATATATATGCATGTATATGCATATATATATATATATATATAAAAACATATATTCTGTTTTACACACACACTGTTGTATATACAATATATAGCATGTATATGTATATATGAATATATGCATATGTGTATATATGTATACACACATACACACATTAATATTGTTTGCTATCAGTTTGGAGGAATGGGCTTGTTTACTACCTAATATGCATGACATTCTTTGTATAACTGGTATTTGGCAAGAAGGAAGAATACATAACATACATACAAACATACATGCGTACATACATATATGCATATGCAAATATATACATACATACACACACATACACACACATTTTATGTATATTCTCACTGAAACCCTCCTAGATGGAACCAAATTCTCCTTTGAAGAAGGGTGAGCAGAAAGGGCTCTAGAGATATATTAATGCTCCTTCTTTCAAGTAACATCTAGAAAAAAACCGTTCAGACACACATAGCCTGCAAGGGCAACACGCATACATAGTTTACACTCTTTTAATCTCTCAAGAACACCAATTTATAGTGTATGTTGTGAATCTTCTCTCATATTATGTGACTGACCCACCTCCTTTTTAAATAATACATGTCTTCTCATGAATGGTGATATTGGTAATGTGTTACAGCCATCTTTTGTATCCTTCATGTGTCATATCTGTCTTTCCTTTCAACTTTTGATAATATTTTTTGGGGGGTGCTACACTGGACCAAAAATATGGATATATATTTGAAAATGAAATGCTACTGATCCCTATCCAATCTAAGAAATCTACCTTTTGAAATGACTAGAGCAAGGAGCACAAGTAAAGCACACTAGTTCTATGGACATTAGAGAACACAGAGAGAAAACAGTGGGGAGAAAGCAATATGCCTTCCTTAGTGAAGCCTAATTTTCTCAAGTTATTATGGGACTGGAACATGCCATTTGAGTGTTATGATCATCCTTCAAAGCCTCTTAAATATCGAAGTAGGAAATGTTGACAGTTTCTGTCTCAAGTCTTCTTCAAGCTAATAAGAGAGATCTTGCCAACTTGGCAATTACAATGCCCCATTGAATAGAGTACTGGAGTTCCATTGCCTTAGAGGAAAATTGGTTTGGCAGCTTGGGGAAGTTTTACAGTTATGAAATCAAAGAGTAGAAAATTATGTTTTAAGTACCAAAAGTATAACTACAACTTTCATATGTCAGAACAATGATAGCATAATAGCAATTAAAATTGGTAGTGAAAATAAAGCCATCTAGAGAAGATAATTTAGTTAATTAACATATCTGTAATACATATAATAGATAATGGCAAAAATTTCAGGACATTAAGAATTTTTTAAAATGTTAATCCCACATCCTAGTTAAGGAATACGTTTTGGATATTTGGAAAAAATCAAATACTTTATTATGTCAGTACCATTGAATTACTATGTTTTCTGTAAGATGAAATACAAATAAAACTAGATATTGAATATTTATGATGAATCAACATATTCAGAATATCCAGAGTACTCTTGGGTAAGCAAGAAAAAAAATCTTTAGTAACAGGTGATTTCAATTGTTTCTTAAGGAGCTGCATGGGTGATGAAAAAATAGTTATTTTTTTTGAAAAGTCCAAAATAAACCTCTTCATTGACAACATTTTCTCATTATCTCATCATTATGGAGTAATTCTATTTGATTAACTCTGAAAAATATGACTAATCATTCAGTAATCACCTACTTTGTGAAAGGCTCTCTGTTAAATATTGGAATATAATTTAAATATATATAAAGTTTTGAACAATTTTTTTCTCTACCACTTCACTACAATGTTCCTTATTCTCATAAAAATATTTTCAAAGGTCACAAAAATCACATAATTTAGTATTTAAATTAAAAAAACAATTACTTAATAAGAATATATTATATATCAAACACATAACATTTAAAATGGTAGAAAGATTTTAAGCATTCTTAATTGTTGTTCAATAATTTGCAGTCATGTCCTACTTTTCCCTGTGTGGGGCTTTCTTGGCAAAGATATTGAAGTGGTTTGCCATTTTCTCCTCCAACTCATGTTACATGTGAAGAAACTGACCCAATCAGAGTTGAGTGGCTTGCCCATTGTTACATTCACTGTCCTCAGTAAGTGCCTGAGGACATATTTGAACTCAAAAAAATGAGTCTTTCTGCTGGCACACTATCCACTGTGCCACCTAGCTGACCCTAATCATTCTAGTGTGTAAGTAATACACCATTGTAACTCAGATGAGGAAATCACTAGACTTACTTTTGTCCCAAAATATATAACTCATGTGTGATTCCAGGCTACCTCATATTCCTCAGCCAAGACACTATACTATTCTCCATTTTTTAAATACTAGATTAACAATAATGACTTTGATGAAACATATCACCTTAATGTCCATGGATTTGTTGTATCTTTTCTTTTCAGTAACTGAATTAAGATTTCTCAGTTTAGATCAGATTTAGTGATCATTGTCCAAAACCAATAAATTATTGTTTCTTTAAAAAAAAGGGAAATGTGAATAACTTTGAATACCTCATAGGAAAGACATAAAAAGTAACAGAAAGCACATTTCTATTTTTATTTTGTTAAAATAACCCATCATTTAAAATTTTATAAATGACAGTTTCTAGCATATCATTACTTCCAATAACTTCCAATCATCAATAGCACCTGTTAAATAATAAATGCCTATATGTATGTATGTGTGTGTGTGTGTGTGTGTGTGTGTGTATGTACAAATGAAGCAATGGAATCAGATCATTATATAACCATTTCCAATTTATACAGCCACATAATTAAAGGGCTCTGCCTGAAAAAGAAAATAAATAAAACACAAATGTTATCCTAGTGATATTGAGATGTAGGATATCTTATGAACATTCAAAATAAAATTTACAGAGACCATTCTCAGCAACAAAGATAAAGACAAACAGGACAAACCTGAGAGATTTAGGAAGGAATTCATTAAGACAGACTGACAACCAAAAAGAATGAGATCTGACCTGGGATTTGCATCAGCATTTTAACATATATTTTCAATTTCATTTCTGCCCCAATGCACATTCTTTGTTATTCCTCTGAACTCTAATATTTTAACTAGGAATATTATAGAATTTCAAGGCAATCATCATTAAGCTAAATCTGAATTTTTTGGTCAAAATTCTTTATCACTACACACCTGTATAGACTGTATTATGTATAGACTGTATACATCATATATTATATAATAAAATGTAGTAGTGCATTATGTTTGAAAGAATCCAGAAGCTGGGATCAGGAAGCTGCTAATCTGGCCTCTGACAATTAAAAATTATGTGATAATGTGCAAGGCACTACTCTTCTCTACACTAAAGTTTCCTTCTCTATACAGGGTTGCTGTGAAGTCCCAATTAAATACCTGAAAGCAATTTCCCAAACTTTAAAAAAAAAAAAAACGACTGAAGCCTGGTCTCCTGAATGGTGAGTCTCTCACCCCAACTATCATTTCAGAAGGGGCTTGGGCCATGCTTGCTTGAACAGAGCACTGGCAAATTGATTCTCCGGAGTCCCATCAACAACATCCCCCAAAGAGTCAAACAGAAGACCTTCAAAGATATGAGACACCACCTCTTAGAGGAAAGCTCTAATTTTTATGATGTTTTTCCTTTTAAAAAGTTTAAATTTGCCTCTTCACAACTTCATTTTTTGTTCATATAGCTGCCTTTTTACTCTTTAGAAAGTCTTTGCAATTCACTCCTTTTTCTGCTACCTGGGAAGATGTAGACAACATCTAGTCCATTTATCATATGATAGTCTTTTAAATATGTATATAAATGTATATATGTATCTTTCACGGTACAATGTTCACTCATATTGGGCTTGTAGAAAAAGTTTGACCTTAAGAATTAAATGCTAATTTAAATTAAATAAAAGGTACAACAAACGTGCCACCAATTCATAAAATCAATTGTAAACAACATCCTTCTTTTCAAAAAAACAAAATAAAACAAACCGTATCACTTTTAGCTTCTAAAATTTAAATTGTTTGCCGCTCTTAAATGAATCTTTTTTTAACATTCAACTTTTTATATGTCTGGAAAAAAAAGAGTTGGATGGTCTGCTACCTCCTCTTTGCCAATGCATAAAGCAGTCACTTTAGAAAATGAACACTTGGTTAAATTTATAGCGGGTATTTCTCATTTAGCCTAATCCATGCTGGCTCAGCTAACTACATCACATTTACAGCGTGTCTCACACTAAGCCTACTCAGAAAACTTCATCATGGCAAATAACCTAATGGTGTATTATATATAAGTGTATGAAATGTGTGTGTGTGTGTGTGTGTGTGTGTGTGTATGTATATATATATATATATATATATATACATATATTACATATATATATATATACATATATTATATATATATATTTGTGTGCGTTACTATTAAAAACACTACTACGTAACTATAGCTTTCACAGGAGGGGAAAAAACACAAGAAAATTGAAAGGAGAGGAAAAGGCAATAAAGATGTATTTCAATTAATGGTTAGTCACCTGACAGTGAAGTGATTCCTTAATTTCATCACTTGCAGATTGATGACCGTGTTTTCCCCCTTCATATTACAAGGGCATAACGTATCCTGACAGATGATTAAAGAGTCAGGGATAAAGTTTATTTCATAGTGGTGTCACCTGGCCTTCTTTTGGCATAAAGTAGACAGTTTACATCACAGATAATTTTTAGAAGCTTCTTTCAGTGGGGTTCTATTATAACATTGTACAATGGCCCTGATCAATTGATTATGTTAATAGCCACATACTTACAGGAAGTGTGTTCCTAGAGATTTTATCTTGTTCCTAAATTTGAAGAATGGTGATAATGTTATACATAATAATCAATAGGTTTTGAATACACTCTATAAAGTCCAAAGGTTTGCAATAAAAGTTGAAGATAATCCATTATATCTCATAATACTTGTTTTACAAAGATTATGCAGCTACATATTGATAAATAATTAAACAGACATTGAAATACTGTAGAGGTTCACATACAGTGTAAGGGAACTGATAACACCTTTGAGCACAAGATCTCTAGCAATTTATTTTAAGAAATCCACTTTAAAAAGACTTAAGAAGTCTGCTCAGCTCAATGACCAAACATGATTCCAGAGGGCTGATGATGAAAAAGCACTACTTACCTCCTCACAGAGAGAAAATAGACTCAGGATGCAGAATGAGCCATAAGCACACATAATGTATAGATATATACATATGCATAATGTTTATGTTCACCACACATATTGGACATGACCAATGTGTGAGTGTTTTGATTGACTACACATAATTGTCACATGAGGTTTTTTTTCACCCCTCAATTGTGAGGAAAGAAAATAGATTTTGTTGAATAAAAAAAACTTTAAAAAGCTTTTCTGAGATTCTTTTTTTTAGTTAGAAACTGTATTTCTCTTGATTTAATTCACTTTAAGAATGCAGGGATATACAATTCACATTGTTATCAAATGTTCTTAAAGTCATAAAATGAGTAGTTATCACATTCTGTTACTGCAACAAAACCCTGTTTGGAAACCTCATTAATATGTATTGATACGTATTGATAATTATCATTAATTACATCAACAAGGAAGTGTTGAATAAATGGATAACTGATATTACAGCTTGGGACAGCCAGGTGGTGGGGTGAATAGAGCATAATACTTAAAGTAAAAAACACCTCTGAATCTTGCTTCAATCACTTAATTTCTCTGTGCCTCAGTTTCCTCATCTATAAAATGGTGATAATAACACCTACCTCACAATGTCTATTGTGAGGGTCAAGTAAGATAACATCCATAAAGTGCTTTACAAACTTTAAAGTTCTATATAAATTCTACTTAGTACGTCCTAAACTTATTTACAGGAAAGAAGGTACTTGATACACAATTTCAAAACCAGGTCACTGCCGCTAAAAATTTGTGGTTGTCTGTTCATTTCAGTTGTGTCTGACTCTTCGTGACATCGTTTAGGATTTTCTTGGCAAAGATTCTGGAGTGGTTTGTCATTTCCTTCTCCAGCCCATTTTACAGATGAGGAAACTGAGGTAAACAGGGTTAAGTGACTTGTCCAGGATCACACAGGGTCACACTTACTAAAGTGTATGAGGTCATATTTGAATTCAGGTCTTTTTTACTCCAGGCCTGGCAATCTATCCACTGTGCCACCTTGCTGTCCAGACCACTAAAAATCACAGAAAGATTATCCTTAAGAGTCATGGGTTTTTAATTGATGAAGATTATATAAAGAAATAATAAAAATATAAAATGTATTTATTATATAAAATTTAGTACCCACTAAATACACAACCGGACATGTACTAGAAGCTTGCTATCCTTTATAAACTAACACAACAAATCTCATACAAATCTGTAGCTCTGCTGTAGACATCCCAGAATTCTTCTCTAACCCTCCTATACCACACTGCCTCCCTATTCTCAAGGAAGGAATTCTTTGTTTGGGATGAAGACATACAGTAAGCCACAGTAACTCTCAACTGCAAAAGGGATTGAAAGGTCTTCTTTGACATACTGCATAAAAATTTTCATGTATAATCATTACATGTTATACGTTGAGTGTCCTTCTCTCCCTTTCTTCTGTTTACTTTCTACCTGGACTTCAAGGCTCAGCCCAAGTTCATCCTCCTTCAGGAAGCCTTCTCTGATACCCTCAGTTAGAAGTCATTAATCCCTGCTCTGAACCAAAATAGGTCTTTCTATGTACCCCTTATCTCTCCTAATATAGTAGACTTTCATAGGGATAGAACCTTTCTATTCTTTGTATGCATCAGAAGACACCAGCATAATACCTCGATCACAGTAGGTGCTTAATCAATACATATTTGTTGAATGAATGGAGGGTGAACTCAAGAGTATATAAGGGGTATTTTGAACTAGAAAACAAATGCTTCCGTAATATATAATTTTTCTCTCTCTGTTTCTTCCTTTTCACTTCTCCTGTATGACCCACTGATTTAGTACATTCAGAAAATGATTACAGGTTAGAAAATGAATAACTGTTTTGTGTTAGATATTGAAATTAGAAGCAGATACTTTCAAATTCAAAATAATTTCATATTAGAGTTTGAGGAGTGTTACAATGACTGTCTGATGTTCTCCACTAGGTATCTGTTATAAGCATTAAAGCACAAGGACTTTCAGGGAGATAATGTCATCTCTATTTTTCCATCCAGAATCTGTTACAAGGACTTGAAGAGGAGGCTATATTTAGTAAATTAGATGCATAATCCCATCGATAAAAAACTATATGTGAGACTCAGTAAGTTAAATCTGCTAAGGACTAGTATTCATAGCAACATAATTTTAGAGCTGGAAATAACCTTAGAATTCATTTAATCCAACTCCATCAATTTACAGATGAGGAAATTGAGGCACATAGAGATTAAGTGACTTGTCCAGTGTCACATAGCTAGTAAGCAGAAAAAGAAGGATTTGAACTGACATCCTCTTGATAACAAATCTGAAACATATCTCTCTCTACCTCACTGCTTACAGATCTTTGTTTCCAGAAATGCCCAATAAGAATTCTTAGTGTGTTGAGCTCCACTGAATAAAAAGAGAGAGAAGAGGAAAAGGGAAGTAAAGGAAAGCAAGGAGAGAGGAGAAGGAGGAGAGCAGTGGGAAAGGAGAGGGGAAAGAGAAGGGGAGGAGAAGGAAGAACAGGAGAAGAGAGAGGAGGGGCGAGAAAAAGAAGGCAGGAGAGGGGAGGACAGGCAGTTTAATTAGCCTTAGGGTCAGAATGACGAAACATCACCTCTGTATAAATTAACACAAACTTGTTGCATGACCCTGAGAAAGTAATTTCATCTCTCTGTGATCCATGACCTTGAGAAAGTAATTTCATCTCTGTGCTCCATGACCTTGAGAAAGTAATTTCATCTGTCTATGCCCCTAGGCAACATTCTAAGTCTCCTAGTTACTGAACAGCTGCAAATCTCTTGGTAGATTGAGTTTGCTTACTAACAAGGAGCTCCTAACAATGATGAAAACACAAGACTTGACCAAAAAATAAGTCAAGCAAATATAATCTACTTCAGTGCAAAGACACACTTTATTTAAAATAATTGCTCCATAATGAGAAAGAAGCCTTAACAATATTCATAAAGATTGTTTTTGTTTTGTGTTGTTCAGTCATTTCAATCATCTCTGACTCCTTGTGACCCCATTTAGGGTTTTCTTGGCAAAGATACCAGAGTGGTTTTGCCATTTCCTTGTCAGCTCATAATTAAGATGAGGAAGCTAAGGCAAATGGGGTTAAGTGACTTGCCAGGGGTCACACATCCAGTTTTCCATAAAGGAGATTCTGCCCTGATAATAACAAATTTGTCTCTTGAGTCCAGTCAAGATACTCATTAAGTCCACCTATGGTTCTGACTAGAGTTGTGTAGAGAGATTGAATTATCCCCTCCTCCTCACCCCTAAGAGTTGGAAGGTAAGTTGATCTTAGTTGTGTTTATAGTGCCATAATTTCTTTGCAAACACCTAACAGGAGACAGTCTAATGCATAAGTAGAATTGCCCATCTAACAGTGGAAACTTTAAACTAGGAGAGAAGTTTTAAAATATAATTTACGTGCCATTGATAGAAAAGCGAAAGAAACTGAAAATGTGCAATATTTTCAAAGTAACAAGTATATGAAGAGATCAGAGACCTAAAGACTAAATATTAGAATACGTGACATTTAAGGAGTGAAAAGCAGATGGCATCGGTGAATGAAAGAAAACTGGTGACCAGAGACAGAAAATAAAGAATTTAGGATCAATTCTATTTCCACGTTTCTTGTATCTATCCCTCCATTAAGGTAATTATTAACTATCACTTGGACTCTAACCATAGCCCTTTATAATGTCCCATTCTTCTACTCAAGAACTTTCAATGACTCTCTCTTGTGCAGTGTTGACTATTGTTCCCGGCTGAGGTATGCATGGCTAGGTCAACTATTTAACAGCCTGCTTACAGGAGGCCCTGGGCAGTGGTGACCCTGGGCAAATCATTTAGCCTCATTGGTCCTTGGTTTACTTATCTGTAAAATGAGTAGTTTAGATTAAATGGTCTCTATTATCCTTTTCAACTAAATTAATAATGATAATATAATAATTATAACAGCATTTACATAGCACTTCAGGCATGCAAAAATGTCTGACAATATCTCATTTTTTCCTCACTCCAATTCTAAGAGATATATGCTTTTATTATCCCCATCTTATGTCTAGGGAAACTGAGATAGACTGATGTTAAGTGACTTGCCCATGGTCACACAGCCAGTAAGATTCTGAGGTCAAATTTGAACTCAGATCTTAACCACTTAGCTTCCTCTGATCACTGTCAAACAGTTTTCTGATTCTTCAGACCTCTAAACTCATTTCATGTGTTCTTTGTTTGGTCGAGTTGCAAATTCTAATGTTATACTTTGGTTTCCAATGACACATTACATTTTCTCTCTCTATTCTAGTGTCAGGTTTTTTTTTTCCCCACTAAAATGCTTTTGTTTTTCATTTCTAGAGCCCTTTCTCTTGGATCCCAGGTAGCTCTGCTCACTTCCCTCATATTTATATCTAGTACAGTTACTACCGCACCAGTAATCATCCAGGGTGAATAATGAATACATTTATTTCTCTAATTACCTAACCCCAAATGCACTATGATTATTAGATAGAGATGTTCAGCAGTGAGCTCTCTCAGCCTAAGAACTACCGTTTCCAAAACAGGGGTTCTTTAGTGACTATGATCTTCCTTATGGCACTTACATTGGCTATTATATGTATAGGCCTGATGTTTACTCTTCTCAAACTACCTGAAAAGGGCTAGAGGTCTGTTTTCAATGTGAACATTCTGATTAAAACTTTCGATTTAGGTCCTAGAGGAAGATTAAGATTCTATCACCCCGTACCTCCACTGAGGTTATTCTCACTTTCTAGAATATTCTAACAGAGGCATGTTGCCTCTTGCATCCCTGGGAACCCAATTTTATTATCTCTTTCCTTGAAAAATACGTTTACAAAGTATTAAAAGCCAATAAAGCAAAGCAAGTTGTTGCTATAGTAATGGCTAGTACTTAAATGCTTCATCTAATGGAAAAATCTTTTCTCTGATTCACTTGGGTCATGTTCTACATTGTTGATCTTTATATGATTAACACTATCTGAGAGGGAAATATGGTGTCATGGGCCTTTTGCACCCCTTTTTTCTCCTATGTTTCTTCTACTTAACAGCTAACTACACCACCCTTCCTCCCACTTAGCTTTGTGTAACTGAAAGGACAGATTTCCAAAACCCTACCCTGACTCTCCAGCCCTGTTTCATCCTAAATTAGCACCCAAGTATTCTTCTTTGTAAATTTCTCCTGTAGGATTTGAATTTGAATATATGCTGTCTCTGAATCAGGCACTTAATCCACTAAGCCATTTGGAGTTTGAGAAACCTGCTAGTTTTCTCCACCCTTCTATAATTGTATGCTCATATGTAAGTGTAAGCAGTTTGATAAACACAAGGAGCAGGACCTTATTGATGTATCTTTTCGTTCCTCATACTGACCAAGCCAGACAGTTTCATGACTATTTTTGCCCTTTAAGAAAAAATAGTTTTGTCCTTTCCTATGTAGAGATTCTAACCTTGTCCCTGCTTTCTAGTTCATTGACAGAAAAGAAGTAAAACAAGATTCTGGACAAGATTCACCTTCTACAAATGTACATAGATTATGAACAAAATAGCTACAGCCACTTTCCTTTTTCCCAAAAGGGTCAAAGATACAGTATATTATTGCTCTTTCTTTGTAGTAGGCTCAGGGAAATTATTTTATATAATTATTTAGTAACAGACAACTGCCACATGAGGAAGAGCAAGGTCATGCTATAATAGACTCAGTGTGTTTCTATAGGTTTGCAAAGATCAGAAGAAAGTTCTCACACTACAGAAGTATGTTCCATAGGCATAATTTCAAGATTAACAGGGAGTCTTGAACAAAGAGATTTAGCGTATGTAGAAAAAATCTGCTATGCAGAGAATTAAATCATGGCCTTGGCTCCTGAAGAAGTTGTCTTTAAACACCCTTAATGTGCCAATTGTTTAATTTTTACACAGTATCAAATGGGCTAGTACTTGCTAGGTATTCCCTTATCCATTATGTATTTCCTCATAACACAAGTCCATAGAAATAAATACATCAGCATCTTTAGAGAAAGTGAATGCCAGAGAAGGTAGTCCTATTTTTAATATGCCCCTATGAAGGAATGAATGTGATTTCACCATGAAATATACCTAAAACCTCAGTGTATAATATCAAATAATCCAGAAATGACTATGTTCTTGTTTCCTTTTATTTAACATGATTGCTTCATTCTATGGTCTTTTGTAGCAGCTGTAGAATGGATAGAGCACTGGAAGACCTGAGTTTGAATTTTGCTTCAGACACTTAGTACCTGTGTGACCCTGGGCAAGTCACCTAACCTCATTTGGCTCAGTTTCTTCAAATGTAAAATAGGGATAGTAATAGCATCTACCTTCAGGGTTGTTTTGAGCATCAAATGAGATCACATTTGTAAAAGTGCTTAGCACACTACCTAGCTGTTATTCTCTTCCTGCCTGCTTTGCAATAAATGTGAATAGGTCAGTAAACCAAATCAACACATTGGCCATGTCACAGAATGTGGATCTTATTCTGCATCTCTAGTATGTGGGAAGTATATTTCATTATTAGTCTATTGCAGTTATGCTAGTTCACTCTGATCACAGTTTCAAAGTTTTCTTCCATCACATTAGTATTAGAGATGTATAGTGTTAGTTGTTTGTCTAAACCTAGCATCTCTTGACATGCTTTCCCGTTTCCATAGTAGTTTTTGTCAAATAGGGTGTCCTTATCCGAGTAGTTGGTGTCTATGCAATCCCTTAATTTTACAGAGAGGGAAAATGAAGTCCAAAAATGCTAGGTCACTTGCCCAAAGTCACACAGATAGTAAGTCACAAAACTGGGATTTAAATTCAGTTTCTCTGTGCAAATCTGAACCTCTAAAGATTTGTGCTCCCTTAACAAGTTTTGTAAAGACTACTGTTATAAGTTCTCTCCATGTGAAGAGTCACTATACTATTTCAGACTGTCATCACCTCTCATATGTACTACTGAAAAAGCTTCCTAAATATTTTTACTGCTCCCAGTCTCTTTTCTGTCTAATCCATCCTCCACATTCTACTTAAATTAATATTTCTAAAATGGAAGCATGCCCATGTTACTCACATGCTAAAAAATCTTGCTTCTTGGAAAAAAAATCATTCTCCTTTTTGGGGCATTTAAGACTATTCGAAATTCATTGTTATAAGAGAAGGCTTTTTGAGAGGTAGAAAAGATGCAGAGGGAAATCTAGGTAATATTAAAAAAGATATAAAGAAAAAAATTAAATCCTGCACCATCTGGATCCATCTATCTTTCTAGACTTAATGTTACTCTCCTTTCTGAACTTATTTTATTTCCCAGCCAAGATAGCTGGCCTATTAGCTCTCCCTGAAACTTGATGTTGAATGTCCCTTCTTATATCTTTAGATTTCTTCACAGCTCAGCTCAGTCCTCCTATTTTACCCAGTTCCTTTCCTATCTTCACTCTTCTCCTGTGACACACAGTAGTTTGTGCTTTCTTCCTCCTTAAAACATCTTATAAATTAATTGGGGGCCATGTCATGGGATAAGTGTAGAACTTCTCTGATCTTCCATCGTCACTGCCAGTGATGCATGTGACCCAGCACTGAAGGACTTGTATTTGGGGGTGACAAAGCAATGATGGTAATGAATGTCCATGAAAAAAGGATTGTCCATTAATCTAGGAAAAATTACCCATAGGGCCGATCTCAAAAGCAGTGGCTCCTTTCCCTAGCATTTTTATCCTTCTTGTCTTAGAAGTATGTAGATGCTCTATGGCTCACTGTCTTAGATTTGCTGTGATTAAGGAGAGAATTTCTCATCTTTCTCAAGCAGCTTTTCAGGCAGCTGTGGTAATTGCTTAAATATGAAAATGGGTATATGTGCTGTCTAGGTAAACCTGAGCTTCACCTTGAACTACTGGCTACTTCATCTAGCATTTCTGTTCCTGAACATGGGTGACCAAATTTCAATCCTGAGATATACTTTCTGGTCCTGATGAAAGTTGTGTAAGCTCAAGACTTCTGGAATTCCTAGGTTCCTCATGTAGAGTGGGGGAGCAGGAAGACACTTTTTTTTCCAGCTACACCATTCTTGGAGAAGATGACCACTCCAGCAGGATAATGTCAGGTCAGCCCTCCAGAAGACATGGGACCTTAAGGACTTTTTTAGGAAGTTTAAACAAAGGTAAAGGTGCTATGCCCACTCATCAGTACTATTAACTGCCAAATATGTAAATATTTTAAGCACCAACCTCACAGAAAAGTAAAAGAAGTTATAGGTTTCTCTTTCACGTTTTAATTATTTGTCATTGCATAGTGCTGGATATTTTAGTGTTTTAACTATGTCTTTTGTATGAAAGAAGTCAATAGCTATTCTCTCTCTGAACTATACTGAATATAGATTACCTTTCTTCTCCCTCTTATAGAGTCCCTATGTATGAATCAAACATAAGCTTTAAGTGATTTCTTAGGATTCCAGGGTGGAGTGAATAGATATAGAAAGTAAGAAAAGGAATCTGACTCCATTCTTTAGAAAACATCCTCTAGAACAGATCAGACACTTTCATTGGGAGAAAATACCCTTATCCTCTGGGCCAATCAGTCTTACAGTTATCCAGTAACATGTTCTATTTATTATACCAATACAATACAAGATAATTGAGGGCAAGTACTGATTTAAAAAATGCATCTTATGTGCATGGAACAATTACCTAATAAATATTTGTTTAATTAAATTCAATTATGACAAGAAGTACAGTTTTTATACAGCATTGTGTGGGGAAAAAATTCTCAAAAAATAAAACCATTATCACTTGGATATGCTTGGCTCCATTTTACAAGATGAGCTCTTTTCTGAAGATATTTCTTGTCCATCTTTTGTGTAGGGATTTGAGAAGCCTTACAGATGTATTGGATAATAACTTAGCCTGAAATCTCAGGAATATTTCTTAAATAGCATATAAGCCCTTTAGCATTGGTAGTGATCTCACAGTTTAATGCTTTGACATTTCTTAGTTCCTCTCTTTAATTTGCTTCAGACACATTTCCTTCTAATAATTCACTTTAAACTTCTATCATCTATAATAGCTAAGTTTAATACAGTATCTGTTAAGATATTTTGCATTTATAAAAAAAGGCTTGTGCATATAGCTTTCAACATCTTAAAATATACATTGAAGGCTTTTAAAAGAAGTTTTCAAATATATTTAAATGGACAACATGAAATAGTATGTGCTACCAATAACTAATTAAATGAAAAGAAGTAATTATTAAAGCTTAGGATTATTACAATGCAACTTAAAGAGATATATGTGTACAAATGTACTTGTCTATGTTTACATGTAGATACACATGTACCCAAATATTTCTGATATATTGTTATGATCCCTAAAGCAAGAGGGGATTTTTTTGTTGTTGTTTTGTTGTTGTTGTTGTTGTTGTTTTTACTTAAAGGTCCATGAACAGATTTTAGGGGCTTGATACACTTGGGGAAATTACATCTTTGTTTTCAATAACCTCTATCTGAAATTAAGCATTTCTTTCAATTGTCAAATAAAATCTGATAATACACCTAGTCACTTAAGGAAAGCTGTTAAAGCTATTCATCCAATTCCCTTTAACAGAGAACAATTTTGAGCCCTGCTTTTGATTCTGTAAGAAGCTTATAATTTTATTTTTTTTATTTAGCTTCTCTTATTTTTGTGCTCTAGCTAGAGTTGTGAAGCCCCTACCCATGGTAATGATAAATTGGAGGTGTTCAAATATTTCACGAACTTGCTATATGTGCTTGGTAGTCTATCTCTGCTTCAAAGCCCTTGAGGGTCCTTGGCATAGCATGATACCAGTCAAAGGTACATTGAGTCTGTAAATAAATTCAATCTGCTTTCTGGATGGAAATTATATAGAGCTGAGCTTTCAACAAAACATTTATTTTCTCATACGTGCATTGGTACTATCTTAGATCCCGGACCTACAATGCTCTATGTGTATTTAGAATGAGACCAAGTGGAAAAACAAATGAAATGAACAGGCTTTGGCACTATGGACATGTGTGCATGTGTGCACATACACATGTATGTGTGTGATTTCTCCCATTGATTTTAAACTTTACTGTTAACTCACCATTTTATATAGCTGAAAAAGATGGCAAGTAAAAAATAGAGCAAAGTTTTTCAGTTATTGACTTTTAAAAGGGAAATCCTAGAAAACTGGTAGATAAGAAAAGTCCTAATTTATGAGCTTATTTTTCAAGCTGTCAAGGTGATTGAAATAATAATCAAGCAGGAAATTGTTAGAATCGAGCTGAACCTGTTATTGATATATCACTTTATTTCTGCCATCCTACCATGGAAGAGATAAGAAACTTGTGCTTTGATTTACTAGAAAGACCTATTTTTGGCTCCATGAAAGTGTAATGGAAAATCAAAACACAGACAATTAATTTTCAAAGACCTTAACATAAAAAAGTTTAATCCTTAAGAAAGTGAATATAATTGGTCAAAAAAGAATATTCTCCCAAACTCTTGAAGAAAAAAATATATAATTTTCCTCACCATTTTTAAAAATTGTAATGGATTAGAGATAGATGAGGAAAGTACAAAATATCAAATGATAAAAACCATTATCTACATTAAGCTATTCAGAATGTAATTATGATTTTTTTTAACAAATGAAACTAAAATATATTTCTTTAAAGAAATATTTCTATTCCTTAGCCTTTTATTATGATGCTGTATCTTCTTTGGACCATTCCATAGTCTTAGTGTGTTTCCAACTCCTTTGCACTCTTGGTATATAAGGAGTCTTCTCTACTGGTCATCCTACAGTGCAGAGAAATTTGTGCAATTACAGTGAGAGTGGAGTCCCAAGAGTCATATAATGCAAGTCAATATTTCATCTCCTAAAGACCAATCCTCAGTAATTTGAGAAATTCAATTTCTTTAGAACAGTGTCTTTCTAAGAAAAGAGCTCTGTAGATAGTAGGATTTCCATAAATGTTTATAGAAATTATTGACCTGTTTTCTTCTCCAAAGTCAAACAGGTACAAAAGTCAATTGATTTCAGTGTAACTATATTAATTTACAAGTCAAAACATGATTGATGATACTATTTGTTATGTCTTCACACAAGTTTGAAGTGTCAAATATAAACTATTATACATCATGACTTAGCTCACCATAATGTTTCAGTGGTCAGCTTGACTGTCTGTCCCTGTCACCAGTAAAAAGTATATCCAGAATATGATTTAAATAGGAATTTTATCATTATTATTTGATTAAGATAGTGAGTTATATGATTTAAAACACTATTTTAATCATCTTTACAATATATCTCGGAATTACAATTATCCTCATTATTTAACTGATGACTTCATGTTCCAGCTACTTAGGATTTGCTACTGGTTGTACAGCAGGACTCAAAGCAGGGCTTCTGAACTTGGGATCTATGAATGTTTAAAAACTTTTTTTTCAAAAATACAATTATAATTGGTTTCCTGTGTAACCTATGTATTATCTATATTTAGAAACATTTTTGATAAGGACTCTATAGGCTTCAACAGGCAACCAAAGGACTCCAAGATGCTCAGAAAAAAATAAAAAGTTAATTAACTTTGGTCTAGAAAGTGGTAAATAACTAATTAATATTAATTAATCAATATTAATAGATCTTGTGAAGTAAAGAGAAGGCATGGGTCCATATTTAGCTCTGAGAAATACTCATTTGACTCTGACAAAATGTTTGACCTTGGGCAAGTTGTTTAAACTCCCTCAGCCTCAGTTTCCTTATACCTAAAATTCAGTTGAACTAGGGGTAGGGAACCTGCCTCCTCAAGGCTGTATGTGGCCTTCTAGGTCTTTGGGAGCAGCCTTTTGACTGAGTCCGAGTATTACCGAAAAAATCCTTTCATTAAGGGAATTTGTTCTGTGAAGTTTGGAATCAGTCAAAGGGTTGCACTTAAGACCTAGAAGTCTACATGTGGCCTGGAGGCCATAGGTTCTTCACCCCTGGTATTAGTAGATGATCTATATAGTCTTTTTGAACTATAGATCTATGATTCTAAGATTGCTCTTTGGGTCCCACTTCTCAAACCATAAAACAAGGAAGTTAGATTAAATGACTTCTCAGACACCTCATTTCAAATTCATGATCTTTTGAAGGAAATCTGAAATGAAATATCACAGCATCTTTTTTATGGTGTTCTGTTCCATATTTTTCTCAATATATTGGACAAAAGCAGAGATAACAAGTGTGACAGTCCAAAATACTTCTCTATTTTGGGAAATTTAGGCTCTCCTGTGTTTCTCTGGACCTTATCCCGCCTCCTTATTAAAACACTATCTTCCTTCCTTTTGTCCTTCTCTAGTAACTCTTTGACCTAATGCAGGAAACTTCCCATGCTTGTATTATTGGGTCATTGATGGCCAAACTTCTAATGTCCCCCTGCGACATTGGAGAAAGGGAAGCGATTAGAACTAAGACCCTACAATGTCCCTATAAAAGCCATTGTCTTCATCTACAATCCTGACATCTCACTCTTCAATTAGGAAAAGTAACAATAATTTAGCCAAATCTGGATATGACAAATCCAAGGATGGTCTTTTTTGGGTATAGCCAAACTTTCTTTTTTCTTACTCTTATGGTTAGAAAACTATTGTATCTGAAGCCAGGTGATACCCTCCTACTCTGCAACTAAGACCCAATGGCAATCTTTTCTCTGACACAATTGGGATCCATAAAAATCTTTATAGATTAGAACAATGGACTCAATGTAATAAGATATTGCAAATGGATTATGATTATGCCAGTAGTAGCAAATCAGAAGATTTAGTTTCTAGCTACATCTCTTTAACTGGGGCACCTTGAGCAAAACAATTCATTCCTCTGGAATTTAGCTTCTTCATTTATAAAATGTATGGTTTGGAATCAGTGTTCTGGGAAGTGTCAACCATTGCTGCTACTTCTGTTATCTTGCAGCCAAACAGGATAAGCTTAATCCCTCTTCTATGATAGCCCATAAAATATGTGAAGATAGTTATTATAATGCCACCTAAATACTTTACCAAATTAATCATTACCAGTTCCTTCAACTAATTTTCATATAACATTATTTTGAAGCCTTTTACCATCCTAGTTGCCTTTCTCTGGATATTATCCAGTTTACCAATGTCTGCTAAAACTTTCAGATCTCTTTTTTTCCAAGCTAATATATACACAAACACATCTTTTATACTTGTGCTATTGTTGCTGTTTGTTGTGTGTGTGTGTGTGTGTGTGTGTGTGTGTGTGTGTGTGTGTGAACAAGGGAAAGCCTACTTAGTCTAAAGTCAAAATATCTGACCTGGGTCCAGCCTGTTAGATTTACTACTCATATGACTTTTTACAGGTCACCTAACCTTCCTTGGTCCCAGTTCCCTTGTTCCTCAAATGAAGATTGTTCTAGATTGCCTTTGAGTTCCTTTTACATTCTAGACATATGACCCTATGGATTTGCAAATTATCACTATTTTGCATTTCATCATATTAGTTTTAAACCCAACATTCCAGCATTTCAGATTCATTTTAAGTCCTGACTCTGTCACATTGTGTATTAGTCATCTGTTAAAACTTCTTTCCACCTCAAAATTTACTCAGTCTACCACTAATTAAATGAGAACGTAATTGATATAAAATACAAAATGGCGCTCTAGTGAAGAAAGAAATGCAGTGACTTTACAAGCAATTCAAATTATATGCCAAGTAATTTTCTCAGGCTTAACTTATTGAGTCTATTTCATTTACTCATTCACCAAAGAGCTCTTGAACGTTTATTATGAACACTATATTCTAACAGACACTATGTGGTGTACAAAGGAACTAGAATATAATAATATCAATGTCTCAATGACTTTAAAGCTTGTTCTGTAAGACAGGAATGTTTGGGAACACTAAAGAGTCAAATAAATGTTGGATATAACCTGCCTCATAGAAGTGCTAAGTGAAAATAAAGTAAGGGTTGGAATTCTTTAGATACACTTAACATAAATTAAACTCGATGCAGTGTTGAAGGAAATAGAAGATGATTGGCAGATGATAGTTCTTCAGACCAGTGCCTTGGGTGACTAGTACAGCCCACTTGCAAGTAGATGTCACTCTTACTTATGAATTTCTGCCTTTAGAAGTATGTCTTAGTGATGGAGCTTGTCCCCAGGTGGGAATGGATTCCTTTTCAAATTATTCTATGCTGACCTTCTCCAGCTGTTATTGAAAATTTCCTTCCGAAGTAGAAGAAAACTATAAATTATATTGAATTTCCTCTCATTTTGCTTGCATGTGAAGAGTCCTCAGTTTTCTATTTTATATAAAGCCCTTTACAACTTCCTCAAGAAGCTTTAAAACTACTTTCGCCTCCACTCCACAACAACAGGAATTTCCTCCAAGGTTATTCACAGGACAATTTTTTGAAAATAAACTAGATAACTCATCTAACCCAAGACAAGAATTGGCTCCCACGATCACAGAAAGGATACATTTCATGATTAAACTAATCATAAGAAACAGCCAAGTATAACAGTCCTCCCATCTTGGTAATAGTTGTCTATATCTAATGAGTTGTGGAATTGTTCCAAGGCTAAGGTGCCCAAAAGAAACATCATACATTCAAAAAGAATTCCTACACGCTCAACCACACAGTTTTCCAACCTGAGTGTCACCAATCTTAAAGTCCAGAGAGAAGATGAAATCTTTTATAATTAGTGACATCAGAATTGAAGCTTTTTTCTACTCTAGAAAAAGCATCTTGACCCCTGGTCATGATAGGCAGAAGATGGACCACTGCTGAAGAACACTACTCCCTGCCTTTAAATGATGTGGGAAATGAGGAGATGGGAGGGACTTCATCATTGGCATGAAACAAATGTTGGAGCCAGTACCTTTATAACTGATTTGGAGATCTAGTCAGCTTCAATAACCACTCAATAAGCCCTGCTTAAACAAATAAAGTATATATTAGTTTTGTTTTCAGTAGTCAAGTAAGATTTATCCCATAAACATATAATTAATGACTGCCATTGAATTTTAGGAAAAGAGAAGGCAAAGCTGATCATCTGTAGCCTAGAACAACTGGTGATGAGGATGGATTGTTTTGTAGTACCTTACCCTCTGTGGTAAAGACAACCTAAATTTGGCTGAAGGAATCATTTCATTAACTCTGGAGTGGCATTTTAATTATATAGCTTCTTTTCAAGAGGCTGGCTATTGTTTGTTTCGTATAAAGGTGGACATAATGAGGAATCACCTTTTGAGAAATTACTTCCAGCGATGACACATAAAGAAGGGTCATTAACAGAGCAAGACACTGGCTGATATTTCCCATATTAAAAAAATAAAAATTGTACCCCGTTGTTACCTCCTCTCAATCTTCTGAGTGAACTTGATTGCAAATCAAAAGGTTTGTACCAGCTGTTAGATAATCACAATCCTTAAAGAAAAATCCCATCAACTGTGTAAATAATTACTTAATTGGGGGACCATATTTGACTGGGACTCTGTTTTAGGATGAACTCTGTGCCAGCTGTCCTCAAATCAATCATGTTAGGTCATAAATCAGGACATTCCTTACAGCTGTGAATAAAATACAGTTAGGTACCCCATGCACACCCCTCTTAGACTTGAAGGTACCAAGGAGAATAGAATTAATCTATAGCCAACTGAGGAGACAAGAGAAAGTTGATTACTTGTTTTAAAGCTAGCATAGAAGAGCATGAAAAACAGGCTACAGACAAGATAGTGCAGGTACTTTTAGTCACTGGATTACTAATCTATACTCCCTAGAGGAAAGAAAACAAAACAAAAGAAAAACAAAAAATAAAAATTATAAATAAGTAAAACAACAAGGAGGATCATTAAGGAAAGTTTTAAGATGTAATTCCCACCATCTGGCTCAGAGGATCCCAGCCCTTGGGACAAAATTGCTATGTATCTCACAGAAGAAAAAAAGGCAGAAAAGTTTTAGTGAAAGGAATAACATGAACAGATTCTCAGAGGTAGAAATGAAAAGAATATATTAGGATAATCCACATGGTTAGAGTAGAAAGGTCAATTGGGAAGTAATGAATTATATATATGGATAACTGATTTACAGAGGGGAACAATGGATGAAAAGGAAGACTTTGAGACAAATGAATAAATTGAAGAGGTGAAGGGATGCTCCAGATTCAAGTAAATAAACAAACAAGACTCATAGAGTCTAGGGATTAGTTGATGAGGCCCTGGAATAGAGTCAAAAAAATTGGGATTTGGAGGAAAGGGAAAACTAAGAGTCAAGTTGAAATAAGAATTAACAGAGCTTAGTCACTGAATTTCTTAGGTTTGAAATCTGAGTGAAGGCAAGACATTGGATACTAAACTGAGGATTTGTGTACTATTTGTTTCAATTCCCCTTTTCTATAGTGGTATCAAACTCAAATAGACATGGATCTGTGCTGCTGTATACTGACTTAGAAAACCATAAATTAACTTTATCTATGTTGTATTGTATTTTTTAAATTTTGTTAAAATCTGCTTTGGCTTCACTCTGCTAGAGCAGGCCTAATAACATCACATACAGAGATGAATAAGAATGTGAGCATGGTTCGGCCTTGATAATCACCAGAGTCATGTTTGAGAGAAAACCAGAGCATCAGAAACCACACACACTGAACTATTTATTCATACTATCACAATTCTGGGCAGCAAAGAATTGAGAGGAAAGGACAAGAGAAGGAAGGAAGAAGGAAGGAAGGAAGGAAGGAAGGAAGGAAGGAAGGAAGGAAAGGAGGAAAATGAAGAAAGAAGTGAGGGAGGAAGGAAGGGAGGGGAGAAAGGGAAGGAGGATTAGAAGAAGAAGGAAAAGAGGGAGGAGGGAGGAAGAAGGGAGGGAGAAAGGAAATAATGAAGGGAAGAAGGAAAGAATAAATAAAAGAAGGTAGAAAAGGAAGAAGGCAGGAAGGAAAGAAGGAACAAAGTAAGAGAGGAAGTAAGGAAAAAAAGGAAGGAAAGAAAGAAGGAAGGAAGGGAGGAAGACAGGAATAAAGGCAGGAAGGCAGGAAGGAAGGCAGGAAGGAAGGAAAGAAGGAAGGATGAAAGTAGGGCAAAATGGAAAGAAGGGAAGAAGGAAAAAAGGAAGAAAGAAGTAAGGGAGGAAGGTAGGGAGAAGAGAAAGGGAGGGAGGATTAGAAGAAGGAAAAGAGGGAGGAGGGAGGAAGAAGGGAGGAAGAAAGGAATGAAAAAAGGAAGAAGGGAGGAAGGAAACAATAAAACAAAGAAGGAAAAAATAAAGGACGGAAGATAGGAAAGGAAGAAGGCAGAAAGAAAAGATGGAAGCAAGTAAGAGAGGAAGTAAGGAAAAAAGGAAGGGAAGAAAAGGAAGGGAGGAAGGCAGGAATAAAGACAGGAAGGCAAGTAGGAAGGAAAGGCAAGAAACAAAGAAGGAAGGAAAGAAGGAAGGAAAGAAGGAAAGAAGGAAGGAAGGAGGGACAGAAGTAAGTACTGGGTACTTATGATACTCAGCTCTGGAGAAGAACCGAGAAAATGCATTTCTCTGTCTTATTTTCAGAAATGAAGGACTACGGTGATGGAATCCTGCATACACTGTGAGATTTAGTTGAGGTCTTCATTTTTGCAGTATTTTTTTTCTTTTCCTTCTTATGCTTTATTATAAGGGATGGCTCTCTGGGTAGGTAAGAAGGAAGGATATATTTGAAAATGAAAGTTGTATAAAAACCAATATGTCATTTTAAAAGGAAAATTACTGATTTTGTTTCCCATGGCTTAAGTCATTGAACTCTTTTTGTTTTGTTTTGTTCTATTCATGGGGTCATAGGTATAATACCACCCATGTGATTATGTGTTTTAGAGATATGAAAGGCTGTTTTCTTTTCTCAAACTTGTAGAAATCCAAAGCATGTTTTTCTGAAGCTCTATAATAATATGCTGACCCTTGCATGGTGGGAGAGTTGTAGGGACTTGGAGGAACTCAGTAGAGAAAAGAAAACAGTGCCCATTAATCATGTTGGCCAAATTACAGAGCCTGTGGCAGGAGGGTAAGGGAATAGTGGCTTTCCCTACTTTTTAAATGTTATTTTAACTTTGTTTCTGACAGATAAGTTCAGGCTCATGTTTACAATCTATTGTTAAAGGAATGTTTGAAATAGCAAATGCTTTGTCTTCTACTCTATAAATCTTAACAGTGCAGAACACTCCATGTTTCAAACACAACATAAAAGATACATCATAGCCATTAACCTTCCCCTTAGTTGCTGATAAAGTAAAATAGACCCATTTTTTACAGTAACAGTAATACATCTGTTCAAATAAATATTTGTCTTGCTGCAATGAAGCCTAACATTTTACTACTACAAAACCATTTTCGAAAAAAAAGGAAAAAACCATAAAAGGACAATTAAAAATGAACAGCATCACAATACAAAACAATGGAATAGCCAATTATATTTTAAATGGACTTTGGCATAAACAGAGTAAGATGATTCCTTCTTTCTCAACATAAAACGTTATCCAGAAAATGATTATTAATAAATGTAAGTAGGTAACTGATTATAGACATCCACATCAGAGAGCTAAAGCTGGCCAAAATAACCCTGCTTTGTAAAATTTTGGGATCTAGGAATCAGGATGAAATTTAATATCTCTTGGAAGATTGCCATCTTTTTTTTCTAAATAGGCTCACTTGTGATTGTTGTTTATGGATCATACCAGAAAATATAGAGTTTATTTTTAAGCAATTAATTAATCTTACTCTCAAACAATTAATTCTGGGCAGATTTTCATTTTGAGTTTACTGTTTTCAATAGTATTGGATTAACACGTATAAGTTAAATGAACAGCAAAAGCACATGAAAAATGTCTTAAATGCCTATGGAAGCCTTACCTTCATAGAGAGAGATCTACTTTAAAAGAGTAACATACCTTTGAAAAGATAGCTATGGTCCCTTTTGTCTTAAAATCTATGATCCTATTCTGCTATGATGATAAATATTTTTTTTCAAATTCAAGAAACCAATTCTATAGCCCAAATCAATTATAAACCTTGCTATTGCCCTCAGTAACCATCAAGACTACTCCAATAAAGGAACAAAAAATATATTTAATTGTGTAAACTAAATCTGTTTTCTAATATTCAAAACAATTTTTCCTTGTGAAAGGGGAAGGGAAGAAGAGAAAATCAACTTTGTGAGACAGAGATAAGGAAAAGTAAGAAATAGTACCACATGAATGAGTTCATCAAGGAATGATTCTGATTTTGAAATCAATAGTGGTCCCACCCATTTTGTAACAAATGGCTTATCTACATCTCTTTATCTTCAAGTAACACAAATGATTATCTCTATAACTTCAGTTCTACTAATCATCAACTCTTTATGTTATAGAAGTTATTAATAAATGTAATAAGTAAATAATGTCATTGCCTGCCATTTTTATTTTTCCAGAAAGTACATGACATTATTGGGTAAAATTTTAACCTGATGACCCGTTTCTTCTAAAAGTGTCTTTTGTGACACTAAGTTGCACCACACTATATTCAAACAGCATAATCAATGACCTCCATTCTGCTCTGAGTAGTTATTCATTGAATGTAAATACAAAAAAATGAATGAATGAATGAATGAATGAATGAATGAATGAATGAATGAATGAATGAATAATATTCTTCTGGGAGCAACTCACTTTTCTCTTTAGAGTAAGAGAACTAACAAGTCATAAAACAGAATTAAACCACAAAACTTTCTTCACATGCTTGTCATTATAGTTTGAAATATTCTAAAGAAAGGGATTTCCTTTTGTACTGATCCTTAAACAATGTCATACACATGTGGATATTCAAATTTCACTGAGATATGGAGGTGAACCTTAAAGGTAATACCGGTGGAACACAAGCTCTGCCATACCCTAGTAAACTGGAAGACCTTTGGGAATCAGTCCAGTGACAGACTTTAAGGTTATTGTCTAAGAACAAACTTAGGAAGTTAGGAGAGAGACATCACTAGAAAGTGAAGAATTGTTGGAGATATTTATTGACACATAAGAACTAGGATCTGTGCTAATGAACTAAATTATACACATCAACAAAATCCCAGATCAGTGAAATACTGTAGCAAATACGACTGTATTTTATGACAAATTATAAAGTAAGGGTACATTGTTGATATTTTCTACAAGTTCAAATGCAAACCATTGTTAATCACAATGGCTGCCTATAGGAATTTAATGTTGTCAGAAGTTTGGAAAATATGATCTTAGAGGTATAAGTACTCAGTTACCTAAGAAGACCACAACATTCTTATGCCTTTTAATTCTCCCCTTTCTTTTTCAGGTCTTTTCATAAATGTTAAAATCACAGAATTATGGGATTTTAGAGTTGGAAGAGACCTCAATAACCATCCATAGCAAACCATACCAAAAAAATTAATTTCCTACTATAACATATTAAACAAGTGTTTGTCCGGTTGTTGCTGGAAATCCTTCAATGAATCCTCCATAATTGAGTTACTCAATGAATTAGAAACCTGCCTCTGCCTCACTTGATATTCCTTGAGTACAAGAATTGAAAGAGGAAACATCACATAGCAGATAGAAGGCTATACATGGAGTCTGGGTGACATTCTCATGTGCCGATGCTGACACAAGAATATTTGTAAAGCATATAGCACAGTGTTTGCCACAAAATAAGCACTTAATAAATGCTTGTCTTCTTCCCTCCCCTACTCCCCTCTTTGTATTTTCTTGGGTGAGGTCCACAGCCTCTCTGCACTCCTCAGATATCTAATTTCAGAGGAAATTTCCTCAGTGGGGGCTCCCAACATCAACGAAATCACAGGTCCTGACTAAATGCCAACAACCAGTGCAGCATCTTAACTACCCAACTTTTCTTATTCAATACACAGCTGTTTCATTTCCTTCTCTGGTCATAAATTTCCTTGTTAACAATTGCTCTGGTATTCCATCTTTCTAAATCATTGTTGATCATATGGTCCAACTTACTTAAAGCTACTTTGCATGTACTTACTGCCCTTTGGATAACCTACAGTTTTAATTCTTTAGTAAATGAAGTATTTAATGATTCATAGCCACAAGGAATTTCTAGGATTTTGGGTTGGCTGGTTTATATCCTCTTCATCTTACTCCAAGGAGGGACAGTTTAGATTTGTGCTGTCCTTTTCCCTTATCCAAATTTAAGATGAATCATTTGCAATCTAAGTGTAGTAGCTGAACTAATTACCTTTCCTGATATACAGGGAGAGTGTCACTGATATGTTTCTTTTAAAAAATCTTTAACTTAAAAAATGACTCTTGTCTTAGTTCTTCCAATAATGAAAATAACATTAAATTGTTTGAAAAAAGCACATCCAAGTTTGCACAAGCACTTTACATGTATTACCTCATTTGAGTTTTACCACAAACCTGTGACGTTGGGGGCACAGTAGTCATTACATATTTTATAGATGAAGAAACAAAGGTTCACAATCACTTGCCTATGAGTAAGGTGAGATTTAAACCCCAGTTTTCCTAACTTTGGGTCTTGCCTTATGCCCATCAAACACCTCTATAAGGTTATGTACACAAAGGCCAGTATTATTTTCTCTCTAGAGTTCATAGATGGTTACTTTAAAAATCATGTAAATGGGAAGAACTGAATTCTTACCTTTTTTCTGGATTATGGGATTTAAAGTTAGAATGGAATTTAGTGATCACACAGTTGAACTCATTATTTTCCAGATAAGGAAACTGAGGCGCAAAGTAGTTAAAGAGCAGGCAAAACTCATACTGGTAAATAGCTGCAGATCTGGGATTTACATCCAAGCCCTCTGACTACAGATCCGATGTGCTTTCTGCTCTACTGAAGGCTGAGCAGGAGACAGATCTAACTGTTTGTGTGAGTTATTACATTTTCAGTGTGTGCATCTAAACCTCAGTCATTGCTACAAATCAAGACTTGATTTATTGTTTAGTCTATGACCTAAATTTAAGAAATTGTTAATACTGCAGATTAAACCTAAAAGTGTCTGTGCGTACATTTTCCCCAAGAGCCCAGCTGTTAAACTTTTACCAGAGACTTCTTTATTGCTTGGGGGCAAGTAGGCCTAGCCGAGAGAGTGCTAGGCCTGGAATTATGAAGACCTGAGTTCAAATCTAGCCTCTGACAATTACTAGCTGTGTGTCCCTGGGCAAGTCATTTTATCCTGTTTATTTATTTCCTCATCTGTAAAATGAGCTGGAGACGTAAATGGCAAACCACTCCAGTATCTGCCAAGAAAACCCCAAATGGGGTCAATGAAGAGTCAGATACAACTGAAAATGATTGAACAGTACGTAGTGCTCTACAGACATTTATTGAGATCAATAGGAGTACAATTGAAGTCTTAGGGAATGAAGACATCACCAAACTGGAGGCCTGGTGACTATAGGGTAACAACAGCAACAATAGCAGTAGTAGTAGTAGTAGTAGTAGTAGTAGTAGTAGTAGTAGTAGTAGTAGTAGTAGTAGTAAGGGCGGCAGCAGCAGCAGCAGCAGCAGCAGCAGCAGCAGCAGCAGTAGTAGTAGTAGTAGTAGTAGTAGTAGCAGTAGCAAAAGCAGCAAAGGCAGTAGTAATGATTATGCCAACAACTGGAATTTAAATAGTGTTTTAAGGTTTGCAAAGGTTTTAAGGTTTCCATTAACCATCATTTCATTTGAGCATCACAACACCCTTGAAAACACTACACTTGACCCTCTATTATATTATAAGCTACTTGAGAACAAGAACTTTGTCTTATTCATAGGATCATTGAATCATAAACTTAGAGCTATAAGGGAACTAAGAGGTACTGTAGTCCAACTTCCTCATTTCATAGATGAGGAAACTGAGGTTCAGACAGGTTAAGTGACTTGCCCAAGCCATGTACTTAAGTAAATGCCAAACTGAATAAAAACCCAGATGTTCTGATTCAAATTCTTTCCAGAATATCATACTCACCTCATTTCTACAACACCCATAGCACCTAGGACAGTTCTTTGAACATAGGAGGTGCTTAATTCTTAATTCTTAGTGCTTAATTCATTCAACTGGATTGATATGTTTTCATTATGTGGTTCCCCAGGATTGTTGTGAGAATAAAATGAGATAATTTATAAAAACACTTTGAAAAACTTGGACTGCTGTACAGAGTGTCCCAAAAGGCTTGATGAAGTTTTAAACTGCAATAACTTAAATGCTAGCTGTTGATGTTGTTGTTGCTTACTTTAGGAATATAATGAGCAGAAAATTAAGCATTTCAATTTTGAATAATTTTGTGGACTAAAGCAAAATACGAGAAGAATAAATACCTCACATTTAGAAGGAAACATGAAATTTAACATTTTAAATTATCATAATTCTATAACAAAAGAGTAGATAAATAAAAGAATGTTTAATTATTACCAATGTGTGATTTTTTAACTTAAATGGAGAAATACTGAATTGATTTAAAAAATTACTGAGATTGTCTAAAATACAACGCACAATAGAAATCCAAGATAAACCACATTTTGTACATTCCATTTTTTATGAATGAATTCAAGTCATTTAGAAGTTGCACAATGTGCTTCACAGAAAGGACAATATTAATGACAAAAACATACCTTCCTAGAGTCCATGAAAAGTCTTTATCTTTTATACTGTCAACTAATTTTGCAATACTCCTCTCCATTCTGCTAATAATACAAATGGATTAAAATTGCATATAATTTGTGGATATAGTTTGTCTCCATTAATTGTAAATCTTATCCATATATCATTTAACAAGATTTGAGAGACACTGTATGATCTTCTATCACTGTATTGAAAGATAGCAATAAATTCTGCCAAATATAGGAATTGTCAGTAAAACAGTAACCAATGCTGAAACCTTTTCCTCTCCCTATTATCTGAAATTAGATGCCTTTTATCACGTGCATGCCAAGGCTTTAGAGAATGCCCAGTTTCCTCTAACAACTTAGACAACACAGGTGAAACTGATAAACAGCTTCTACTGCTAAATTCAAAGGGTAATTTGAATATGCCTATACATTTGCCTGAGAGACATTCTATAATACTTAGGAGAGATAATTAGAAGAATTTGGAGGGCTGTATCACTTCCCCAACAAGTGAGAAATCTTTGTAGGGGGATGGGGGTGAGAAAGCCATAATCTTCTTTGAGTCAAAGTAAGTATGAGCATGAAAATTTTCTATCACCATATTTGACTCTAAATTTGGTTAGAAGGACTCTCTTGTGGTTGGAGATTAATAGGGGCCAGGATCTGGCCAAGATTTTCTGAAGCACACGAATAGGTATGGGAGTCAATAAAAAATAACCTCAGGGAGAAGTAACTATGGCCTGACATTGATCACTAGGGCACTGAATGACAATTTCACATTGAGACATAAGAAATATATCTCTTTGATTGGAGGGAAAACTTTGGTGACACTCCCTTTTATAGTGGTATCAAAAAATCTGTTATTTCAGAGCTGTGTCAGAGCCATAACTGAAATAACTTCCTGGAATGATGAAGAACTGCAGGAAGAGTATATGAGGCATTACAGTAGTCAGAGTAGAGCAAACCACCTGCCACCTATTAGCTGTCACAATAAGTACAGGCAGATTCACAAATTGTACTATATCGGGGTGGGAAGACCTGAGCTCAGATCCAGCCTCAAAAATTTACCATTCCTTGGCAAGTCACTTAAAACTTTTTTGCCTTGGTTTCTCCATCTGTAAAATGAGCTGGAAAAGGAAATGGCAAATGACTCTAGTATCTTCACCAAGAAAACCTCAATTGGGATCAGGAAAAGTCAGACACAACTGAAATGACTGAACAACAACATCTGTTTGGGAGCAGCCAGGTGAGAAATCTCTAACTGAAATTGTATGTAATTAGGAATCAATATAGACTTGTGTAAGAGAGTTGTCATTGGAGAGGCCCTATTTATTTTCAAATCCAAGGGTTCTGTTTTGGGTTCCACTTTTTTTTTTCAACCTTTCAACTAACTCGATTTTTTTTAAACTGCCTGCCTTACATCACCTAAGATGGCATCATCTTTGTGAAAGACATCAGGTGATTGCTTTCCGAAGACTAAAGGGATGGAGCATATGAGAACAGTGTTCTACTAAGTTCTACTAAGTTGTCTGGATCTGCCTTCTTTCCCATTGGCTGTGTGAACAGGAACTGGAGTCAGGATAATGAGTAGTAACAGCTAGTGATTTTTCCAGGTTTTCTAGGCGGGGACTATGAAGCAAAGAAGTGAAAAATCCTTCCAAGTGAACTTGAGGATTTTGTGTTGTGAGTCTTTTGCACAAGAGTTTCAAAAGAACATTTGAAAGATAGCTACCAAATCACTATGAAAATATTTGCTATGCATTAATTCATCTATAAAGATAAAAAGAAGTAAATTTCAGAAGAACAAAGTACATTTAGGTCTGTCTTAACATTTTATGTTTTTTTTTCCTTAAATATATGCAACAGTCTCCAATTTTGCCTTTTGAAGAACGTATTCAATTTTTGAAAATGATGCAGAATGTATATCAGAACACTAAAATGAGAAACCTTATTCATAGGCAATAAGGCTTACATTACTAGCTACAAATCTGAACAGTGAACACTATCATAAAAATATTATAATCCATCTACCCATTTCTTTTTATAATTTTCTTCTAAAAATATTGGTATTACCAGCAAAGGTTTAGAAAATAGATGGTATTTACTGAGCCAAGTTAACTTTAAGGGTTAAGTTACCTTTATTCTTACTCTAATTTTATAAATATGGAAAATGACTTTTAATGTTAGTTCCTACACAAAATTAATCTATAAAAAAGAATCAGTGTTTTGTGTTTTTTCCCCCACTCCTAGTAAAAAGTAATACAGTGTTGTGGAAATTACTTAGAGCAAGCAGTAATTTCGATATGGTTTAATTTTAAGGCAGGAAAAATGAATCATGTGTGCTTCTGTTGAAAAGAGATTCATTTTGAAATTCCAATCTGAACCATATAAAATCTGGTTTAGCTAGTTACCCCATTTCAGTTAAGTGCTGGATTTCACAACATACACATTTATGTCACCATTCTCTTTTGTTTTGATTTTATTCTGTGGGTTTTGAGAATTTAAATTGCTTTAAGGAAATAGGTAAATTTTACAGACTGTAAGTAGCATATTTCTATGACTACTAGAAATATTGCAGAATCTAATGGTGTAGGGAAGTCAACAGTTTGTAAAAGAACTGACCAACCATTTCTGTGAAACAGCTTAATTGATCCTCAGAAAACAAAGTCCTTCAGAATCAGGTAGCATCTTACTGATTGCTCTTGATATGGTGGAAGCTTCTGAAGTTGTAAGAACATCAAGAACAGCAGTAAAACACATACACACACCTCCCCACATCACACACATACAATTGCTAACCATTGCTATGAAGGAAATGAAAAGCGCTTATGAATAAGGTACTAAACAAGGTACTGGGGTACTAAAGATATGGTCATTTTTACTGATATAAACTCACTTTTTTATTCAAGGCTACATAAAAAAACTATTATCAGAAAAATTCAAGTGAGGCTATATAATCTGAGTATTCTCATCAGGCCATATAACATTTATCCTAAAAATGCGTTTTTCTTTTTAACTGCTTGTGGGCCTACTCATTAAGGGAATAATAAACTCTGGTAAATACATTGATATACTTAAAAGTGGATTTCTTCCAGAATCAAAGAAATTCTTAAACGGAGATAGAACACTGCAATATTATCTTCTCTCATGCTATAGGTTGTTAAAGGTTAAGAATTTTATTCAAAGAAAATTTTCCTGAAACATTAGGACAAGAGGACAAAGTAGAGATAGAAAAAAACCCACTGATCACTGGCTGAAAGAAATCCTATAAAAACCCGTAGTAATATTATAGTCAAATTCCCAAACCCCAACTCAATTGTTTTCCTAATTGTTCTCTCTACTTCAAGTCTCTCAGATTTCAAACCCATCTTTCCCATAGGTCCAAAGTCATATTCTTAAAACCCAAATCTGGCCATGCCACTTCCTTACTCAAGTATTTCCAGTGGCTCTCTATTTGAGGACCAAATAGAACCCCTGGCCTTGGAATTCGAATTTTTTTAAAAAAATCTAGCTCTGCTTTCCTTTCTTCGGGCATCTTGTACATTATTCCAGTTTACATGGTTTTCAGTCAGCTTAACTAGCCTTCTTCCTCATGCACACCCATTTCCCATCTCCCATCTCTGCACCTTTTTATAGGTTATCTGCCATGAGTGAAATGTACTTCCTCCTGACTTCTGTCAATGCAGTTATCTAGTTTTCTTCAAACAACTCTCCTACATCACACATTTCCTATCTTCCTCCAGTAATTATTGCCCTCCCATACTTAGATTGTACTTACTTTATATGCATGTTTTGTGTATCTATTACTATTTGTATGCGTTATCCTCCCTGATAAAACACAAATACTTTAAAAGAAGTGACTATTTGATTTTTGTCTTTGCAATCTCAGTCCATGGCAAAATATTTGGTTCATAGTACGTTCTCTATAAATACTTATTGCTTCTTTGCTTGATTGACTCAGAATACAAGGTCCTTTTTATGCTGATGATACTTCAGAGTGGATGGATTTTAATGGATGATTTATCTCAGTGACTATGTGCAAGTTGTTACTTAAATTTCCACCAAGTTCTGGGATACCTGATAATATGATTCTCATTGTGGATTTCTGGATGCCTTATCTTAATGTACCTTCCAAAAATTTTCCAAATTTTTCATTTATTTTTTTTTTAACTTACCCAAATTGTAGTATATCTGAAAATTACTTGATTCTCAGATTGTGGAGAGGGTGACAGTCACAGCAGCTTTTTTTTTTTTACAATCTTGCTCTTTTGTTTGTGTCATTTTTTGAGCAGTTGCTGCCAAGGCTTTATTTTGCTCAAAAGAAACCAGACAAAGCTGGTGTTTTTACCATCAACTTTTCTTGTCTAATAGGAGGATTGCCATAACCATTTCAAATGTGGAAGAGAAACCTGCCCAGATTGGTCCATATTCACATTTAATATAGAAATGACTATTACAAAAGAGTAAGCAGAAGAGAAAATTATCACTTCCATGATTTGTGGGACAAGGAAAATAGAAATACCAAAATAATGTTTGAATGTAGAGCAAATTTCCATTTTGAGACCTCTGTTATCAAAGTAACTAAGATAAAAAAAATTCTGTACTTGTAATTCAGATTTCAAGTTGTACTACGGACTTGATTTAATTGCTCATTTTGATCAGCAGGAAAGACAAATGGGTTTGAATTTACAGGAGAAAAATATTAGAATTAAAGAAAATTAGGGATTAAAGGGACATTACAAATACTTTAACCCTCTCTTTTCACTTTGTAGATGGGGAAAATTAAGCTAAGAAACATAACAATAACTAACATTTTTTTTTACCTGGGACAGCACAAATCATTCCCAGGGAAAGTGACATCAAATGATATTAAAGCACTGGTTTCTTTGAACAGAGATGTCAAGACACCACAGGGATACTGTGAGATTGGTTACAAGAAGACAGGGCAAGGGCCCATCCAGGTAAGTCCAAGAGGGTGAGAAGCAACAGGAGGCAAGAAGCAGGCGTTTACATAGTTTACTATTAGAATTCTTGCTAAATAAGAGCTAACCACTATTGTTTATTTTGCTAAAGAATCTGAAGTTTTCAGTTGAGAAAAATCCCCAGATGAGGTTAATGATTTGCTTTCCCCCCCCCCCCTAAATTTCACCATTTCATCTGACTTGGCTACCCAGCAAAGAGAATTGCTTTGGCCAAAGTAATATTGGAAGTTTAGTGTGGCAAAGGCAAGATTTGAATCAAAATATCTGCTGAATTAGTGAGAAGGTGTTCTAAAATTCTACCTTTCTCCAAAAGTTAGAGTATGTATCCTATATATGTAAACATAATCTTTTTTTGGTTAGCCTAAGAAATCCAAAGATAATGTTCTGCTTCTACCATGGGCAGAATTCAAGCACTTCATATACTCTTATTTTCTCTTTCTCCTCAGCACTTTACAGATAGTCTACAAAGTACATAGCTGTTGGATCAATTTCGAGGCATACAAGTAGATGCAAGTATGGTCACAATATTATTTTTTTCTTATCACCTTCCTTATCACCACCAGCCATAACTGCTGATCAATTGCCACCAACAGCTGATAAGCACAAGAACCTTTAGAATTACCCTTTGCCCGTAGGTCATCATTCCTGCTATCAGTTCACCTGCACAATCATCATTCAGTGAAGTAACATGTATAGAAAGGGGACACTGGTCCTCATTCTCTCATTCCCAGTTGTAAAACTCTTACCATGCACAGGAAAGGCAAGCCAGTATAGCTGAAATAGCAAGGCACCCTGAAGGAGACAAGGGGAAGCATGTACCAGGTAAATCTAACCATTTACCAGCACCTTGTCCTTGACTATCATCTCCCTTCAGTAGTCTGATAGGGACAGCCCAGGACCTTGAACCAAAAAGCCTTAGGAATAGTGGAAATAAAAAATTACATTATCATATTTTCCTACATCTCAAAGGCTATGGAATTTTTCCAACTGACTTACCTCTGAAACCTTCTATACGTATCTTCTCCATTAGAATGCGAGTTCCTTAAGAAAAGGGACTATGCTGCTTTTTCTATTTGCATGTTCAGCATTTATCAAAGGATTTTGCATATATTACGATATTAACAAATGTTCTATCCTTCCATTTATCCATGCATCCTTTCATTCATCAGCATGTGCTTTTCATCAAAATGTGTACACCTGTCCACCCTCTTAGATAAGGCAATACAAAGGAGGCAACCTTATAAGTTAGGCACTTGAGCCTCAGACTACGTTCTGAAAATGAGCAAGGAATATATTTCTTTTACCCTGAAGTAGGAAGAAAAAAAACTTATTCAATACCTCAAAAAGGAATTTAAAATTTAATTCCTGTTTTGTGGCTTGGATAGAACCTGACCAGGTAGAGCTCAGAAACCTGACCTGTAAACTTCATTATTCTTGATTTAGTTTTAAGAAACTTTAGAGACTTAAGAAAAACAAGAAAAGCTTGGGACAGATATGATCTTCAAGATAAGATTTTGCAGAAGAATGAGACAGATTGAAGCAATGACTGCCTAAGGAGCTGGAGACAGAAAAGGGGATTAAGGTTGTGTCTACCCTGTGCCAAAACAGCTAATCAATGCTGTTGGGGGAAATTCAGCAGAATTGTTCTTTGGCCATGTCCAGGAAAAAATTGTTTGAGATTTTCATTTTTCAGCTGGTCATTACAATTATGCTTAGATGTGACAAAAATCAAGAGAGTGAGAAATGTTAGTTAATGAACAACCATCATTTTTAAATGAAATGAAATCTAAATCCCCAAGAGTTCCAAGACATTATTGTAACAGACTATACAGACCCCACCCCCTTCCTCCTGTCTGAACTAATCCAGGCTATACCTTGACTTGCTCCTGCCCGTTTTAAGGCAAGCCTCCTGGGCCTCATAGGACTCAATCACCACCTGACAGAAGGTTGGATGTTGAGGGAGGACTATGGATAGGCCAATCACATCCCTCCATCAATTGACTTTTTCGAGTCATTGATAATCTGCCTAAACTCATTGCATAATGCTTAGCATAATGCTACCTTATCACATCTCCCTATCTCAGTGACTGTGAATCATTACACAAACACCATTCGTCATCCCCCATTGCCAGCTCCCTTACTCCCATTCTCATTTACTTGGCCTTTCTTAATGTTCAGTTCCCCATTTACCTATTCCTTCCATTGTCCTCTCTGAAATACATGCCCCTCATGTAATAAAGTAGCTTTAATCTTATTTTTTTTCCTTTATCACAACCTTCCATCTTATTGTAGCCACTGAGACCTGGCTCCATTCTTGTGATAAAGCATTTCTCGGCAATCTTTTCAGCTCTGGTTATACTTTCACTCCTACTCTCCACAGCTCACACCCCCATCCCCACTTACTGGTCAGTTTGAGGAAGTGGGAATTCTGATTACTCTCAATTTCCACTTCTAGAATTTCCCTCTATCATTGTCATTCAGTAAGCTTTACTCCTTTGAGATTCATTCAATCTATAATCATTGATCAAGTGTCTGTTAGGTGTTATCTACCAGTTTCTAGGATGATCTCCTTCTTACCTCAATGAGTTTAAAGCCTGACTCACTGCCTTTCTCTCTTCCTCAACTCTTTTCCCTCATACTAGATGACTTCGACAAAAATAATGATACTCCCTCCTGACTTCTTAGTACCTCAATTTACCCTTTAGTACCTCCTTTGTCATGACCTACTTCTCCAGCCCACCTTATGCCTATGATCTTGACATAAGTGTTCTAATTGCATCTTCATAAGCCCTGAATTTCCGTTATCTAATCATGATATTTTCTTACTCCATCTCCCCCTCACCCTTATGATCACTAATCCTGTTCTTCTTTCTGACTATGATCTCCCATCTTTCCACCATTTAATTCTTTCCTAGTCCATTACTCCTGAATAGAAGACACTCTCCTCCCTTCCCCATAGTGATCCCTTGGTGATCCATTTCAATTTCACACTATCTTTAACTCTCAATCAAGTCCCAAGAACATTATCCTATCATTGATAATACCCTGAAGAGATCCAACCTTGGATTATTCCTATCCATAATCTACTACCTTTGCTCAAAATCTTATGCTGCTTAGTGGAGCTAGAAAAGAAATGAAATTGAACTAGGGTCACTACTGACTTGTTACATAACCTGAACTGTATCCTCACTCAGACAAGGCAATCCATGTAAGCCTCCATAACTGATTACTATCTCACTTGCCATGGAATCTTTCCACATCTTTTAATCCCTCAAACCTTCTATGGTTCCCTCTCCCTCCTCGTACTCATCCAACTGCCTTGCCAAATATTTTACTGAAAAAAAAAGGTAATTCATAGAGATCTCTCACTTCTCCCATGCTTCCCTTCCCACTGCTACTGATCTTCACTCCTATTTTATATGAAAATGTGATCCTTTCCTTGAGTCCTTGTCAAGGCACCATCCTGCAAAGGTGCACATGTGATCAAATTCTAGTCCATCTTCTTTAATGGATTATCTCCCCTATTATCCTCCTCTTTCATTAATCTTCAATTACCCCATCTTTCTGCTCCCTTGCAATTTAGAAATGTACCCATGACTCCCCTACAATAAAAAAAAAGTATTGATCAGTTCACCTGTCCTAGCTATTATCCTATATCTTCCCTCTCTTTTGTGATCAAATTCCTTGAGAAAACCATCAGTGCCTTCACTTTCTTTCCTTTCACAGTCTTCTTAATTCTCTACATATTGGTTTCTGGAATCATCATTCCACCGAAATTGTTTTTTCTAAAGTTAATTGTAAAATTGTAATGGCCTTTTATCAATCCTCAAACTTCTTGCAGACTCTGACATTACTGATCACCCTCTTTTCCCTAATAATCTTTCTCCTGTTTTCATGACACTCTTCTCTTCTGGTTCTCCTAATTATCTGACCACTCTTCAATCTTCTTTGTTAGATTTTCATTGTGTACTTTCTAACCATAAACTTTTCCCCAAGATTCTGTCCTGGGTCCACTTCTTTTCTCCCTAAATGCTGTTTGGTGTTGTCAATACCAGCTGTGGATTCAAATACCATCTCTACATTTATGTTTCTCAGTTCTATTTATCTAGTACTAACCACTCTTCTGACCTCCATTCTTGCATCTCCAACTATAGAACTTCTCAAAATGAATGTTCCATATACATTTTAACTCAACATGTATGAAATTGAACTCAATGTCTTTCCCCTTAAATTTTTTCCCCTCAAAGTGTCATTCTTAACTCCTTTATTTCTTTAATCCCCCGTATCCAATTTGAGACCATCTGCTGTCATTTTTACCTTCAAAACACCTATAATAATGATGTAATGATAATAATAATAATCTTTCACATATATAGTACTTCAATATGTGTGATATACTTTGTATATGTTAACTTGTTTAATCCTTACAACAACCCTGTAAGGTAGGTGCTATCATTATTATTATTTACAGATGAGAAAACTAAACATAATGAGTTTAAATGACTAGTAAGTCTCTGAATCATGATTTGAACTAAGGTCTTCTTGACTCCAAGTCCAACATTCAATCTATTGCACCATCTAGCTAACTATACCTCTTGTGTACTATGCCTCTCCTCTGACACTGTCACCATCCTGCTGAAGACCTTCAATGCCTAGACCCTTGCTATATACTTCTAGTTGGCCTTACTGAGTCAATCTCTTCCTATTCCACTCCATCTCCACTCAGTTGACCAAATTATCTTCCTAAAGCACAAGTATGACCATATCTTCTCTCTCTTCAGTAAATTTCAGTGGTTGGATTTTACTTCCATAGACAAATAAAAAATTAGTTACTTGGATTTTAAAGCTTTTCATTACTTTCCTATCCCCCTATCTTGCCAGTAGACTATATTCCCTTGAGGGGCTTATGGTGACAAAGGGTCACTTTGTTTTTTTTTTAAATTTTGTCTTGTTTTATACTTATATCTCAACCACCTATCATACTACTTTGTGCATAGTTACTGCTTAATAAATTAATTAACTTTGATAAAAGTTAGAAAGCAGTGAAACATTTTTATCCTTGATGGAATTGTCCCAGCTCATAGAAAGAAACACGAATTTTAAATGCACATGAGTGCTAAAGCTCAGTGTATACTGAAGGGTAACAAAGTAAAACTCAGCAAAACATGGTTTCACATACAAAAGTTGGATTTTGAGATCTGTTGTATATTACTAGCAATACATAAAGAAACATCCAAATGTTATAATATTGCAAGGAATTTTCTATGCCAATGGTGTCATCATTGTAACACACTTGCATAATCACAGAGAGTTAGCATTTATAGAGTGTTTTCAGGTTTTTAAATCATTTTATATTCTCGACAACCCAGAGAGATAGGCACTAATGTTATTTCCATTTTACAGATAAGGAAACTGAGGTACAAGAGAGGTTAAGTGACTTAATCCAAGGTCACACTTCTAGTAAGTGTCAGAGGCCAGATTTGAACTACAATCTTCCCAATTCCACTGGGCTACTTGGCTATCTATAAACAATGTTTCCAACTTGCATATATGAAGCAGTTTTATCTTTACTTGTGTGCACATGGTATCATATTTTATGCTCTAGCTTTCAAAATAGATGAGTGAAATATTTTTATTTCTATTATAACAAATGTAAATAACTGAGTCACAGAAAGCTTGCTAAACAGTGTGCTACACAATGTAGAAACTGTTAGTTCCAGAGCTAGACCTAGAAATTGGGTCTTCTGACACCCAGTCCATTAGATATTTCTAATATACCACATAGATTTACCCGAGTAATGCAAATAGTACTAGGAGGTCATTAAGAATTTGCTCTCAGCTAGATAAATGTTACACAGATTTCTATATCCTTATTCCTAGATGCCCCGGAATGGTAAATATACTCTACCTAGTTTTAAGGAGGTGTCTGACCCTGCTGAATCCTATATGTGGGGGGCAGGAGCAAAGCCAGATGGCAGTTTGTTGGAAAATCTGGTCCCGGGGGCAGACAGCCAAAAGCAGAGAACAGAATAAAAGGGATCATTGCTAAGAATCATTTTTGTTTTCTGGTGTGTTTCAAACAAATGTGCATTGCCTGGATTTAGTGCTCTGTTTTTCTTTTAAGTAAAAAACACATTTTGCAATTTGTAATCTGTTTGAGAAACAAATAAAGCATGGATAGTAAAATAAAAAGGATTTATATTGCATTGATTATCTGGGTAACATTTTGTTTCATTCCATTAGGAGTGGAATAAAACAGTGTGTTGATAAGGGGATGCTGGGCAGAAAGTAACAAATTTTAAAACATAGAAATTCAAAATGTCACCAGCATAGATAGAGGGAAAGACTTTAAGGAAAAACTTTTTACTTGATGTGTGAGTAACAAGACCATTTGCATTCCATTGGATGATATTGTGGGCCTTTATCACTTGTATTGTTTGCTTCAGCCTAACCCTTTGAAGGTCTGCCAAACCACTGTGGCTTACTCAAATGCAGGGCTGAATTTTAATTAAGTACAGCCAAATATTCACAGAATAGCTGAACTTGATTAGGCTACTTGTCCTGATGTACACACAGAGGGCATTCTGCTCACTTGTTTTAATAAGTGACCAAGTCAATTGATGAATTTTGTAAAATTACAAAGGTAAAAGTCACAATTTATCAACATATCCCACCCAAGAAAAGCCTACTGAAGTTTCAATGAAATCAATTACAGAGGAGATTTAAGAAATGTTTGGTGGTGTTTATTTTGAGGGAAAACAATCTGTAAGAATGCTACATATTGTTTTCAGATACTAATAATAATGTGTAAGCAATACGTATTCAATTAGAATTCAATAGACTGGTCTGAGTTTTTGGGTTTTTTTTTTAAGGCTTAGAATAAATATGTATATTGATTTTCTTTTCAGGCATGAAAAAAGTTTTCTATCTTATTAGCTTTGGTAAAGTAGCAAATAGAGAGTCATAATGGTATGCAAGTTTTATTATTGACACTGGAGGAAGAATAAAACATGTGAGGTTCTAGCTTTGTGTATATGTAGGGCAGAAAAACCATCCTAAAAAATTGTTTCTATAGTAACTTTTCATCAAACAAATCAGTTGAAATCTTGCTACACAGGGGCATGATCAAAGTCACAGACATGGCCAGGTCTGCCAGATACACTGCTGGGTGGATGCGCTGTCCTGACCAATGTAACAAAGTGGCCATCAGAATGATTTGGGGAAGTATTCTGCAAGTATTTATGTATTTGTAGTCTCTATAAGAAAGCTTGCTTCCAACATGAGGTAGTAGCATGATATAGATTCCATAATTCCAAGTATGCTCTGTATGTATGCATGTGCATGTGAATATATTTTTATTTCTATAGATAGGAGAAAGTGTTAGCACATATGTTGCATTTTGATGTAGAATAGCTAGAAATTGTACATTCAGCATGACATAGTCAACAAGCATTTATTAAATGCCTACTATGTGTCAAGCACTCGGAATACAAAAAAAATCAAAAGATATTCCTCATTCTCAAGGCTCTCACAGTCAAATGAGAAAAACAACATGAAAACAGCTATGTACAAACAAGATGTATGCAGGATAAGTTAGAAATAATCAATAGAAGGCACTAGCATTAATAGGAATCAGAAAAGGCTTTCTTGAAGAAGGTAGGATTTTAGCTATGATTTGAAAAAAAAGCATAGAGTTGCAGTCAGGAAGACATTGGTTCCAATCTACCTTCCCATGCTTGCTAGCTTTATGCCTCTGGGTCACTAATAGGGTCCTAGATCTAGAGGTGGAAGGGAAATCAGAGGTCAATTAACCTTAATTTCATCATCTGTAAAACTATGAGAGTAATAACATCTACATAGAGAATTATTGTTAGAACAGAATAAAACTGTTTACAGAGAGGACTCTGTAAACTTGAAAACACTCAAAGTGTGAATTGGTATTATCATCATGATTTTAAAAATCCATTTTGATTTTGTAAGTTTCAAGGACTCTGTTCTTCATCATCATTTGTCCCTAACTTCCAACACCCATTTGCCAACACAAATGTACAGAGCCCACTCTTAAAAAATATTGCTTTTCATTATGAATTTAGAAATCATAAAGAAACATAAACATTTCAATTATAAAAAGATAAAAAGGAATTAGTATGAAATTGTTGATTTTTATTACATTTTAAAGTATATATCAAGCCTAATCCTTAAAAACAAACTTTCCTCAAAAAATGATTAACTATAAATTCACCAAATTTCCAATCAATCAGTTTTAAGCACACATTTTATTAAGAGAACAATATTCTGAGGTACAAGGAGAAAAAGCAAAAAACATAAAACATAGAACATGTTCCCAAATAATGAGGATGGATATTAACACAATGCAATCACTGACATAGAGGAGTCAACTAAGCTTGCCAAGATTTTTCACCCTTTCTAGGATTTGCTCTCCCCATAAAGGCATCCATGAATCTCTAAGTTCTAAGTGATCTCTTCATATCACTCTGTCTTGTCCCACAAACGTATATTTTACCTTATTTTATGGCTATTTTTATGTACTCCATTCCCCCTACTAGAGTGTAAGCTGCTTGAGGGCAGAGACTGTGTCTTATTTTATTTCTGAACCTTCACAAACTACAATAGAGCTTTGCAAAGAGTAGGTGCTTAATATGTTTGCATTTTTAATTGAATTAAACTCATAGAAAGAGGGAGGAACATCTAGTGCCCTCCTCCTTTTATACATGTTAAACTGGAAGTCCTGATCGATGAGGTCACTTGTCGAAGATTACCCAGGGAGTAAATGGTAAAGTCACCGTTTGAGTTCAGGTCCCTTGATTCCAAATCAGGTATCAGCATGTGAAGTTTTTGAAAGTCTCTAAGCCATATGGAATTAATAGCTTTCAATATGAAGAGACCTGGCAGAAGTTAAAATCACTTATGAATAGGAAGGAGGGCATTCAATTTGTACTGAAATTGAACAGAGGATGCTTTAGTGAGTCTAAAAAGGTGATCTTGCCTCATGTATTTGTGAAGTACAAAGAAGTTATTTTATATACCTCTGCAATGATCTAAATAACATTAAATATAAAAGAAAGCAAGACAACAGCAATTCTTCCTAGGACTCTTTTATCTAAAATCTATCAAATAGATTTTTAAAAATGGGTGATGATGATGATGATGATGATGACAATGCCGATGATGACAATAATAACATCTGACAGATTTCTGCTACGTCAATGTAAAATTTACTTTCCATATATTATCTAACTCTAAAATACGCTTTCCATATATTATCTAATTTAATCTTGAAAAGAGCTCTGAGAGACAAGTATTTCAAGCATTATTATCTCCATTTTGGAGATGGGAAAGCTGAAGCTGAGGAGGATTAAGCATATTAGCAAGAGTCACAAATCTACTAAATATCTGAGGTGAGATCCAATCCTAGCTCTCCCTGACTCCAAGTCCAGTACTCCATCTGCCATGACATGCTGTCTGCTTCACAGGTTTGTTGTGAGGGTTGATCTAATGAAAAATTTCTAAATACAATAAATTAAATCACCAAATATAAATTGTGATGCTCATGATCATGGCAACAACCCAAAGCCTAAAAAAAGTACAGGTTTTCTATTGAAGGAAGTTGAAGAATAGGGGTCTCTTTCCTCCATTTTTCTGCTGATTACTTTCATTTAGGGAGTAGTTTATTAATTTATCATAAATAAACATAATGCAAATTTATTATTTGTTTTATCATAGAACTAGAAAACTAAAAGGAAACCTTGGAAAGTTATCTTTGCCTCTGGCCATCTTTCAGTCGCAAAGCATTGGTAAATATCAGGTTTTTCTCAAAACTCTTGAAAGGCTCCATGGAATACAGGTTAGAAATAATCTTTCCCAGAGGATGTTTAAAAAGGGGAACTGGGGGTGTCAACTAAAACATGATTATAACAACCAACCTAATGGCAAAACGTAGTTTTATAGTTTGAGAATCCAAATGGTCTGACGGGTAGAGAAACACACAAAGTCAAGAAGTCTTTGAGTTTAAGTTCCTCCTTTGACACATATTGGCTCGTGACCATGGGCCCTTAACCTTGCTGTGTCCCTGGCGTTAAGTTGCAGAGAAGGTGCTGATCTCCTCTAGTAGAGGAATTTCCCTATATCAATGAACTTTAACTGATCTAGCCTTTAATTCTCCTATAGTTTAGAAAATGGCAAGAACATCAATTATGTAAGTTGGCTTGCTTCATCATCACAGGTTCAAACAAAAATAATAATGTATATTCACATAGAAATTTAAGATTTGCAAAGTGTTCTCTGCAAAATAATCTTATGATGTATATAGAAGGATTTTGAGTGTCACTAGTAGTGCTTTGCAAACCTTAAATAAAGGAACAAAAATAGACAATGAATAATTATTGACAGGAGATATTTTGACTACCTTAATCTGGTATGTGTTTAGGAGTAAATGAGGTAAGAACAAAAGCTGTAGTCATTGTCAAGGAAATAATCCTGTATCCTTTTTTTTTTTTTTTGGTGAGGCAATTCAGGTTAAGTGACTTGCCCAGGTCACACAGGTAGTAAGTGTCAAGTGTCTGAGACCAGATTTGAACTCAGGTCCTCCTTACTCCAGGGCCGATGCTCTATCCACTGTGCCACCTGGCTGACCCATAATCTTGTTTTCTTGAAAGGCAACATCAATGGATCAAATTTTGAAAGGTCCTACCAAGTTCAAAGGTTTTAGGACATGTGTCTAATGATAGACTATGGGACTAATTCCCAAGGGTCATCTTACTACCAGAAGGTCAACCATCAAGTATTCATTTTTGTTTTTGACCAAACCAAACTAAATGGTTATGATTTGTATTCATGGAAAAGCATGCACAACAATGAAATTACATAATTTGACACACGGAAGAGCAACCAGTATATATGAAAACACTGTAGATTATAGGTAAAGTGAATTGAAAAGCTCTAAACTTTAATGATTGAAACAAGGAAATTTGAAACTTTACACCTCAAGCATTCACATTGTCCAAACATATAATAATTTTAGGAAAAACCTGAAAATAAATATCAGTTATGTATGCTGCACTGGGAACACAGAAGACTATTCAATTCAACTAGAAAAATACTTAGAATATAGTTCTTAAGAGGTTTTCACCTTCAATAAATAAAATATTATTTTAATAAAAACACTCTAATTTCCCAACTGATAAATAGTTAAAGGATATGAACAGGCAATTTTCAAAAGAAAAAATACATTCAATAAATGACCATGTGAAAAATGCTTCAAATCAGTAATAATTACATTAATTCAAATTAGAGTAATTCTGAAATTCCATCTCTTATCTATCAAGTTGGCAAAGTTTATAAAAAAGGAAAATAGATGTTGGCGAATCTCTGAGAAACCTGGCACCTTAACTCACTGTTAGTGGAGCTCTGAATTTTGGCCCATCCATTCTGAAAAGCAATTTGAAACAAAAAGAATTAATAAACTATGCATGCTCTTTGACCCAGTGATGCCACTAGTAGGACTTTACCCTGAAAATATGAAAGATAAAGGAAAAAATACTCATATATGCAACAAATATTTATAATAGCTCTTTATTGCAATAACAAAGAACTGAAAACTAATACACTGCACATCAACTGGGCCAGGAATGGGGAACCTGTTCCCCACCACTGAACTGGGAAATGGCCAACAATTAGTGTTATATATTTTTCTTATAAGAAATAATTAAATAGATGTTTCTAAAGAAACTTGGGAAGACCTATGAACCAATGCAAAGTGAAGTGAACAGAAATTGAACAATTTATATAATAACGACAACATTGTTAAGGCAAAACACTTTAAAAAATAAAACTTAAGAATTCTGACCATAATTCCAGGATACTGATACTGATACATACTACTGACCTTCTGACAGAGGTGATGGATTTGAGATGTAGAATAAGAAACATTTTTGTATGAGCTAATGTGGGAAATTGTTTGTTTTGCATGTGTGTGTATATACATACATACACATATATGTATGTATGTGTGTTTATACGTATGTATGTATGTATATGTATATATGCATATTTATATTTATACATATGTTTAAAATTTGTTATAGGCATTTGTTTTTCTTTTCAATGGGGGTGGGGAGGAGGTGCCATCTGGGAGGGAGAGAAAACAAATCTTTGAAAAAAAATTTATGATAAATAAATCTATCTTTAGAGTCATACATTAGCCATTATTTAAAAAACAAAAAAGCACATCTTACCAGCACTGAAGAAGAAATTGAATTATATATTTAATACACCTGTGATTCCTTTCTGGCCCTTTAATATATGTGTGTGTGTGTATGTGTGTGTGTGTGTGTGTGTGTGTGTGTGTGTATACAGTTTTGTTTTTTCTAACTTACTGATTTTTCTATCAGATTAGAGTTGCTCTTGCTAAAAGTGCAAAAGAAAAAAAAAAGCAGAAAACATGTTCTCTCTACAGAGAGTAATTCTATTACCATCACTGGACCATTGTCGCAGCTAAAAGGTATGTTCTTTCAAGAAGAAAAATTGCCTCCAACCAAAGTCATGACTGGATATTCTATCTTTAAGTGCAAAACACAACGATAACAAGATTAACTTTATAAAGTAGTGTATTTCCCACAACACAGCATAAAGCAGGGCACAGAAAGACAAATGTTAATCTCGTGGAACACATGACGAAGCAATCAACCTGTCTCTTGAATCAAGCAGGGCAATGAGGCAATGCATGTGGGGATGATGTTTTGGACTTAAATATGTGTTTGGATGTAGTAGTCCAACCTCTTTCAGATAAACACAGATACTTAAAAATGCTAGATGGTCACTGTCCAGGTGTGAGGAAATATTAAAGGATATTCAAAATGTATTGGAATGTACATATATGCTTGGGGAAAAATGTAAAACATCAAAATAGTTTGACCTGAAGAAAGAAACAAAAAATGAAGCTCCTGCCCAATTCTTTTTGCAGAACTACTCTGTGATCCTATGAGTAGAAACATGCTTAGACTTTTAAAGCCATTTTAATTAAGTTCCCAAAGATTGTTTTTTCTCAATCAGTTCATTTCTCTGCTTTGGGTTGTTTGTAGTTAGAATTCTATGCAAATTTCACTTATAAGGAAAGAATCAATATGGCTTCTAATATCCCTGCAAAGATTTTCAATATGTACTAGTATATTTCTCTAGAACGTCAGGCAGGTTATTACCTAACAATTTATTCTTCATGAAAATACCTAGTGAGGGGTGGGGTGGTAGGGTGGGCAAAAAAAAAGGGGTGAGAGAGAGAAAAAAAATTCTCTGACTCAAGGAGACATTTCAAGATGACTGCATATCCATTGAGGCAGGAGGAAAGTGAGAAGTGGCTTCTTCAAAATTAAATAATTCTTCATTCTTCATTCACCTATTTTTCCTATTCCTTCCAGGTATTCCTTCTCACCCAAAGTGATTTTTGAAGTGAAAAGTAATCAATTATCTTCTATTCTTTTATAGTTTATTATTATTAAAGTGAATCTTGATTAGTGGCAGATACATGGAAGTACAAGGCACGGATAGGAGAATAAAGGGAAATGGAATTCTGATCTGATTCTGGCCTTCCAACTATATGGTTAATAAGAATATGATGCTAATTTAGCAGGAAAATGATGAATAATAGTCACCATTAAAAATACTCATTTTTTTTTATGTCATAGTATTAAGGCATTTCAGATCCAAGACCACCTTGATGGGACAATGAGGATAAACAAATACTGTGTAAACCTGAATGGCAGGACAGATAGAAGACTGCTGTACCTTTGTCACCACTAAACACTGAGAATCAGAGAAATAGTGTCCTTAAAGGAATTACATTGAACCTAAAAAATTCAATCTAAAGGGAAGTTTGAATAATAACATTAACAGCCTGGGTAATTTATTGTAATACAAATATCAGTCTACCTTTGATTTTCTCCTCTTTATCTTATCCCATCAATGTCTTACATCTAGTTATAGCCTCAGAATCAGTTTATCAGTATAATCCCTTGTATTATATCAGTGGTTCTAAAACTTATTAAAATGATATTTTATTCATCATTAATAATATCTAGCATTTATATCATGCTTCCTTCAAGTGCTAGATAAAATACTATCTAAGGAAACCATCTCAGAGCCCCCTTAATGCCTTTCACCGGTCGGTTATTTCCAATTTTCCTATTGGCACATAGTTATTCAAATGTCATCTCTACCATTAGACTGAGCTCCTTGACAGCAAGGACTGTATGTTTTTCTTCACATCTCTAACACTTTGCACAGTGACTGGCACACAGTAGACACATAATAAAAGCTACTGACTGACTTTTTTTTTTTAGTGAGGCAATTGGGGTTAAGTGACTTGCCCAGAGTCACACAGCTAGAGATTGTTATATGTCTGAGGCCAGATTTGAACTCAGGTCCTCCTAGCTGCCCCCTGACTGACTTTCAAGAGCTGACTTTATCAGCAGAAGAGGAGGAGAGAAAAATATTCATAAGTAAAGGGGAAATAAAAAACAAAAAATATTAAATGTAAGATTTAAGAAGAAGGAAGAAAAACCCAAAGGTCTCTTACCTATTCAAAAGATAATCTAAAGCAATGTTGTTTTAGTTTCTTCATTTCATCTCTGCTTAATTACAACCTTAGGTGGATAGATACGGTGGATAGAGTGCTGGACCTAGAGTCAAAAAGACTCATTTTCCTGAGTTCAAATCTAACCTCAGACACTTAGCAGCTTGGTGGCCCTGGGCAAATCACTTAACCCTGTTTGCCTCAGTTCATCATCTGTAATATGAGCTAGAGAGGGAAATGGCAAGCCACTCCAGTATCTTTGCCAAGAAAACTCCAAATGGGTTATGAAGAGTCGAACATGACAGAAAATGATGAAACAATAACAAAATAAAAAGCAGAAAAGTATGGACATTTCACTGCACCTTTTACTCACCATCCTATTTATGTACATAACTTAACCATCTTCTTAAATGCAATATAAACAAGTCAATAAAATGCATTTATTCAGCAGAACAGAGTGTTCAGAGTACTCTACTAGGTACTATAAAGACTATATCAAAACTAGGAGAGTTGGTATCTGTCTTCAGTAAATTTACAGTGAGTTGTGTATGTGTGGTGTTTACATGTTGATGAGCTTTTGTGTATTTTGTTGCTTATAAAAGTTATGCTATTATTGTACCAAATTCTATGAAATTTGCTTAAAATATTTGCCACCAACGAATGGTGCAGTGCTGTCACATGTTGTCTGTCATCCCTTTCTTCCCCACCACAAACACACACACACACACACACACACACACACACACACCCCTTAAAAGATACTGCCCTGAATATGATAGAGCTTTAGTAAATGTCTCCTGAATTAAATTGAATTTAATAATAATAAACCTAATGTAACATTTCATCTGTCTCTACCTGTCTTGCATTTCAAGTGGTATTTATTTCTAAAAAAAAAAAGTCACAAGAATGGAAATTCTACTTTTAGACAGGTCTAATTATTTAAAAAATTTTCTAATTATTATTAATGATTATAATAATAGTTAATATTTATGTGGTATTTACTATTAACAAGCATATAGTAAACACTTTACAATTATTATCACATTAGATTCTCCCACCACCCTGGCAGGTAGATACTATTATTATTCCCATTTTACAGATAAGGTAACTTAGGCAAACAGGTTAAATGGTGTCACACAGCTAGTAAATGTCCAGAAGGTGAATTTTAACTAAATTTTCCTGACTCCAGGCCTAGTGCTGTTCTCAGGGAGCCACCAGCTGCCTGCCTCTAATAGATTTATGACTAGGAGGACATAAGTACTGTTCAATTATTTTGTTACTTGAATCTTATTTTAATGAGGAAACACAACCACAAATTGATTGTTTCTAATGATGTGGTACTACTACAGCAGGGATTTTTCCCTTGTCTTGATCTTGTGGGTCAGTGGAATTTACATATACAAAGGATAGACCACAGTGACTTTGGTAGACTATCCCTTCTGCTTCCAATTCATTTCTTCATTGAAAAATCCAAATATTATCTTGATATAAACAACCAGATGACATATTGGATAAAGTGCTTAGAATTAGGAAGACCTGAGTGCATATCCTTTCTCAGACTCTTATTAGCTGTACAATCCTTTCTCAACCTCAATTTTGTTATCTGTATGTCTGAGACAATAATAGGACCTGTGCCACAAAGTTGTTATGAGGACTAAATGAGATGACATAAGTAAAGCACCTTGCACCTTAAAGCACTATATGAGTGTCAGCTGTTATTATTATTATTATTATTATTATTATTATTATTATCATTTTAAATGGTTCTTAAAATTTTTAAAAATATTTTGCAATGCTTTTAAACCTGATCAATGTAACAACCAAACACAATTCCGGAGGACTAGTGATTGAAGTACTTCCTGATGTGATGGACTCAGGCTAGAGAACTGCATGTATACACATATATGTATATCATGTGTGTATATACTTATGTTTCTACATATATGAATATACCCATATGCATATGTGCATACATGTGTATATGCACACATGCATTTGAAGTTTACATAGTATTTTATATATGTTATATCTGAATCACATAACAAATCTGTGTGTATATAGGAGGATGCATAAAGTGTATATGATATAATTGAGTAAATGAGTAGATACAGTTCATATATGTATACATATAACTTACGTAGGCATGTATGTGTGTGTACCCATGTATCCATGTATACATGCTTATTTTTGATATGACAAATACAGAAACTTGTTTTGCTTTGCTATATATATTATTATAAGGATTTTTTGTTTGTTTTTGTTTTCTTCTATGGTGATGTTGAAGGAGAAATCTAGGGGTGTTTTGTTGATTAAAACAGATAAAATTCAAAAAACAGAATGTCTTTTTCTCTCTATTGATGTGTCATGTGGGATCTAAGATTTACCATTCATTACTAACTTTTTGTTGCTCATTTGGGGTTTCCTGGGCAGAGATACTGGAGTGGACTGCCATTTCATTGTCCAACTCATTTTACAAATGAGGAAATTGAGGCAAACAGGGTTAAGTCACTTGTCTGGGGTCACAATATCTGAGGCCAGATTTGAAGTAATGAGGATGAGTCATCCTGACACTAGGCCTGGCACTCTATCCACTGCATCACCTACCTACCCCTCAAAAAACCATATTATTACTCCAGCATGAAAATAAACATAGTTCCAAGTACCCAGTACCTCTAAACTAGCACAAACAAGATGATTTTCAAAAGCTAATAGCATTAGCTTCACTATTATAAGGATTCTTGTCTCTGAACTATAGCAATCAATCCACAAACAAATGTTTATTCAGCATGTGTTCCATGCCAGGAGCTGGGGAATACCAAAACAAAAAGTAAATAGTCCTTGCCCTCAAGGAACTTATATTTTCTCATGGGAGACAATACATGCAATTACAATTACATGCACAATATGTACAGAATTAATGAAAGTTAATGGGAGAGGGGGGTCTTGCAGCTAGGGAAATCAGGAAACACATTATATGGAAGGTGGTGCTGCTTCAATTTTGATGAAAACAAGGATTTTGAGAGGTAGAAGTGAGAAGGCAATGCATTTAGGCAGGGCCAATGGGGTGGGACCAGGGTTCCTAGTTGCTCTGCAAAAGGCTTAGATTTTCCTAAAAGGCAAAACCTGTATCTTGCCCTCATTGGCCTCTGCCCTTCTTGAGGAGTCACTTATTCTGGTTACCTTAGGGTGTAAAGTGTCACACCCAAATGGATGTGTTGTGTCTTCTACTGGTAGATAGTTTAGAATCCATTTGAGTCAGCACACCTTGTCTTGCTGCCCAGAAGCATTAAAATTTAGAGATGAGGAGAGCCTTATCTAGAGAATCCAAGTTTTTCCTTGTGGCGATGAGGATAGCTACTTTACAGAAGTTAAGTTCCTTGTTTAACATGGACTGTATTAGGCCAAAGTAAACCTTTTTTTTTAAATTTTTTTTTTGGTTGTTTATTGTTTGATAACATAAGTTTCTCATTTTATTCCACACTGAATCCGAACTAACAAGGTATTGACATTAGGCCCTACACTATGAGGGGACAGCCAATGAAAAAAAGCATAGAACCCACAGATGAAGTGTTTTGTGCGAGACCAATTTGGCTGTCAAAACAATGGCAATTCAAGACCAGACTGGGTGACTCTGTAATCACATTCTGATATTACATGTTCCAAACAAAGAGCAGCTTATTCCTGTTGATTTTTTTAAAATATACTTGTGTGTTCTAATTTAATTATTTTTAACACCACACATGGACCTTCAAATAAGGCAACTTTTATTTTCAGCTCTATGACCTCAGGATACTAAATTATCCTTACTTTAGAGATGATTGAAAGAGGAAAACCAGATAAAAATACTTCACAATGAATTCTACAAATATCTGTTGAAACATAACATTTACATTTCTCAAATTCTAGTTGAAACTAAAATTATATCATATAAAAATTAAAGCTGGGGGAAAAGGCTCAAGAAACATCTCTTACAGTCTAATGGCTCTAATTTTTTAGCTACCTTTGCATGGCCAGCCAAGATTATAAAACTACCAAACTTATCATCATAGAAATTAAAGTTAATGAATAGGCAGGATTAAGCAATCGGTATGTGGTCATTGAAGTATTATGTCCTAAATCTTCTCAAAACTGGGCCAAAACTGCTTGCACGGAATAAAAGAGTTTCTATATAATGGTAAGCTGACTTCTAACAAAGCCTTGAAATTCAATGTTTTGCATGAATAAACCAATTTACATCTGCAAGTCTCTAGAGATTGCAACTAGAAAACATATAACTTGAAAAAGAAAATTCAAGAAGTAAGTCAAATAGAGAAAAACTGTAATTTAATGATAAAAGAATAGCTCTGGAAGTAGAAAGTGAATTGAAAACACTAACTTTGTTTGTAGATTTTGGTAAATAACAATAACCAAGTCTTGGAAATCTTATACCTACTACTGACCTCACTTTCCCTGATTATGTATTCTATAATGGCTAATAATATAATATATTACAGTGCTCTAAACTTCTGATTCAATCCTCTGATTTTATTAATGAGAGAACTGAGGCCCAGGGAGTGAAGTTTACTTGCCCCATGTTACACAGCTGTCAAATAAGAAAGCCAAGTATCTAGACTCTAAGCCAACTAGAAGAGGTCTACTAAATTTCATTTGTCTATATTAGTTGATTTACTTTAACATGTTAAGGTTTATTTCAAAATTGTCAGCTTAGAGTACATAGCTTAAAATTTGGTCACTGAAATATTCAGTTTCTTGTGGCTGATGGTTTTTTTTTTTCATTTTTTAAGTTGTGAGTCCTATGTGTCTTACCCATGATCTATCAGCTTTGGTCCCAGAGTAAGACATCTAGGTGACACAGTGGATAGAACTTTAGTAATGCATTGAAGAAGAATAATTTAAATCTGGCCTCAGGTACTTATTAGCTGTGTGACTCTGGACCAGTTCTTTAAATTCTGTCTTCTTTAGTTTCTTCAACTTTAAAATGTGGATGATAAGAGCACCTACCTCACAGAAATGTTGTAGGGATCAAATGAGATATCTGTAAAGGAGTTAATACGGTGCCTGGAATATAATAGACATTTAATAAATTCTTGTTTTCTTCCTTCCTATATATCCTGGACCTAGGGAATACCAAGACAAAAAGGAAATAGTCCTTGCCTTCAAGGAACTTATATTTTCTTATGGAAGACAGTGAGTGTAATTATAATTACATCCACAATATGTACAGAATTAATGAAAGTTAATGGGAGGGTGAAGTCTCTTCTAGGATAGATTTCAGTACCAGAATCTGAGTCAGTTGTGCCATTAATAAATTTTTAATAGCTGGCTTCTTGATAAATTAAACCTCATATAGAGAAAGTTGGAAGGAACTTACTTTTTTCCCCCATTCTGTTTGACTCATTATATTCTCTCATAAATTTGATACAGGGTGTGTACTGAACATACTTGGTACCTTCCTTGCATTCTCTTTATAAATGAGGAAATGGCATTAGAAGATTAAGAAGTTGCTTCCACTTCTTATATTCTACAATTCTTAGAGACAATGGTTCAAGAAAAAATGTAGTGGATAGATGACTGTTGTGAAAGGAGACATAAAGATTATTTCATTTTTCCATCACCTTATCATAATATCTGGCACATAGCATGCACTAAATAAATGTTAATGATTAACTGAGAAGAGAATCCTAATACACTTGGTCTATTTAATATTAATTACAATTGGTATTTAGCAATCTAAGATTTACAAAGTATTTTCTGTTTACAAACCTGTGAGGTAGATAAAATTAAGTTTCATTTACACATGATGGATCTGAGATGCAGAACGGTGAAGTTACTTGCCCAGGGTTATAGAGTTAGGAATCAATAGAACTGTAATTCATACGCAAGTCTTCTAATCTTACACATAGAACTTTTTCAACTTTGCACAAGACAATGAAAAAGAGAAACCAGAGTCAGAAAACTTTAGGATGATTAAGAATGAATTTGATAACCTCATAGCAATGGAGGGCTATGAGCAAGAATTATATTGGGTACATGAAAAGGACCATATGCCCAGAAAAAAGAAAGTCTATTTCAAGGAAATGCTATGGGTCTAATCTGTAGACAATGCCAAATTTGGTTTCAGATAGCTTCCAGATGAACAGGTTTTTTTCAATTTTCAATTTTAGGGGTGGAAAAGGAGGGATGGATGGGAGGACATGGGGCTGAACAAGAAAGAATCATGCTTTCTCAATGAGCTAGAAGAAATAGTCTTGCCTATTATACTAGAGGTAGAAATGAGGATGGATTAGGAAGGGGAACTAGAAAACAATTTAAAAGTGATCTGTAAAAAAAGTGATCTGTGTTTAAACCAAGCAGAAAATGCCAAAGAGAAAGTAATAAAGTAAGATTTTTCCAATTTAAATGTAATTAATTTCAAAAATTATCTTATATCATAGTGTAATAGGGTATATAACTCAGACAAACAGCTAAAACATGAGGGTATAATATTATAGGATATGTTCATAGGATAGGCCAAGAATGCCAGGGCCAGGGTGTTCATAGGAGAATCCCTTGAGTACCTGCATGGTGTTTACCAGAATTTAGCCAAACAAAAAGAAACTGACAGGAGAACTTTCAATTTGGGGTCAGCCCTTGGCCATTAAAAAATAATAATAACCAAAATGATGGTAGTATTACCATGGTGACAATCAAATTCTAAGCAAGAAGGTGAAATTTGGCACCATACCAGGTAAGAGTGATTTAGGTTGGTGCCTTGCTGAGTTGGCACATCACTGTGCAAAGCCAGTTGAAAAGCATCCAATTTTAAGTCATCACTGGAATTACAGTTGGGAATGTCTGGCCTGTCAAACCAAAATGAGTCATGGGTAGAACATAGAGCAAAGCTGGGGGTTGGGAGAAGGAATCTTAAAAAATAATAGAAAAGGTCTTACATGGATGTCATGAGAAAATGTGGTAGGATGATTCATTTGAGTTTAATACAAATTTTAATTTCTACTTTAAATATTGGATTTTTCATACTAAAACAAAATTTCTTATTACAAAAGTATTTTTTTGCAACATTTTTTGGGAACAGGAGAAGGGCCTGTGCTTTTCTCAGCTTGGGGAATTTCCTCCATCTACCTGTCTCTTACTTATTATTCAAATTCCAGAGATTTTTCTAAGGTACATAGGGATTCAATGACATACACAGGACTATCTCTTGTTTATGTCCCCAATTCTCCTCTGAATTGCCACCACCACCATAGCACAAGCTATCATCATTTCATTCCTTGTCTAATGCAATAGCTTTCTAGTTGTTCTCCCTGACACATGTCTCTTCCCATTCTGCACTCAGCTGTTAAAGTGATTTTCCTGCAGAGTAGACCTGATCACATCACTCTTCCTACTCAATAAACTCCAGTGACTTCCTATCACCTACAGGATCTTGTTGTTTTTTAAAACTCATCATAATCTGGCTCCTCCATGTTCTGTGAATCAGTCACACTGGCCTTCTTACTATTCCATGAATAAGATATTCCATCTCCTGACTCCAAGCATTTTCACTTGTTGTCCCCCTATGTCAGGAATATTCTTCCTCATTTATATGGCTTCCTGGCTTCCTGGATTTTCCTTTCATCCCAGCTAAAGTGTCACCTTCTACAGGAAGGATTACCGGCTCTCCCTCAATTCTAGTGCCTTCCCTTTCTTGATTATCTCCAGTTTATCCTGTATATAGCTTATTTGTACATACTTGTTTGCATGTAATCTATCACATTAGACCATGCTCAGCTTGAAAGCAGAGTCTGTTTTTTGCTTTTCTTTATATCTACAGGTCTTAGCAAAGTGCCTGAAACATAAGAGATGCTTAATAAATATTTATTGAAAGACATAGGGTGTGAACTGAGTTCTTTCTGATTCTAAACATTTTATTTTGTCCATATTGGCAATCTGTTACTTCTGGCAACACACACACACACACACACACACACACACACACATACATATATACACAATAATACAATAATATATATGCATGACTACATATATGCATATATATGTGCATATGCATATTATACATGTAAATGTTGACATTGTTTAGTCATTTTCCAGCCATGCCTGACTATTCATAATCTCTTTTGGGGGCAAAGATACTAGAGCGATTTGCAGTTTTCTTCTGTAGCTCATTTTAAGGATGAAGAAATTGAGGTAAACAGGGTTAAGTGACTTCGCTAGGGTCCCAGCTAGTAAGTGTCTGAGGCCAGATTTGAATTCAGAAAGACAAGTCTTCTTGACTCTGGGTCTGACACTTTATCCACTGCACCACCTAGCTGCCCATAAATATGCATATGTATCCACACACATCCACAGGAGGAGGGGAAATCCATCTGTATCTATCACCTCATCATTGTGGAGAAAATCCTCTCACTGATGAGATGTGCAGCTCTTCTCTTCTCTCACTTGTAGCCTGCTCCAGTGGCCCTGGGTCCCTCAGATGCAAAGTGGCTTGTTCTTAACCACATAGCTATATGCTGAAGTTAGAATGTAGATATTTTCTCCGCTATTGAAGTATAAGTCCTTATGAGCAAAGAAAATCTCACATTCATATTTGTATCTCCAGTGCCTAGCAAAAGGCTGGGAAATAGGAGGTGCTTAATAAATGTTCCTGCATTTATTCATGTATTCATTTCTGACTACAAGGCCAATGTTCTCTACACAAGGTTACAATGCTTGGCTAATGGCAAGTGTGGTTCACTCAAAATCACTTTTCTCATTCATTTGATTGGTATATTACATAACCATATTACATGAAACAGTGAACAAGAAATGTAAATACTTGAAATGTGATTGAGTTTAAGGCAGTCTACTGGGGAGGATGATGAAGAACTGGAAAGAAGCTGCCAAGCTAAATAGCCATAACAATCAGAAGCATGTACAATTCATTTATGAATAATATAAGAAACAACAACTTTCTGCCTTCCAGCTCCATACTTTGGCTCTCTCAGTTGCAGATGACATCTGGAATACCTAAAGTCTTCTTCCAGAATCCTCTCTCACAGCTCATTGCAGGGGTGCGGGGGGAACAGAGGAAGAAGCAAGCACAAATCAAAGGACTAACTTTTGCCCACCAGTGAATGCTATGTGACAGGGGTACATTTGTTGCTGGGTTTTTCTTTTCAGAAACAAAGCATAATCCTTTTTTTCTAAGAAAATCAGAAAAATTCAATTTGGCAAAACAATGGGAATGTCAAAGACAGCATAGTGTTATAACAGAGACTTCTATAAGTTCCTTTAGCTGGCTTTTCATACTGTTTCCAAGCCTTTTTTTTTTAATTGACACTTTTGTTTTTATATTACTGAAATTTGAGTCAGTCTTTTAGTGCCATGAGAAAAGGGGGAGGGTCTCTGTTAATTTTATTTATTTAATAACCAGAAGTTTTATTTCTATCCATCTTCCTAATGATCAATTGTTTTATTAAATAACTATCTGCTTGAATGGAAGTTAACAAAATGAGTGATCCCAGAAAGCTACATAATCCCTGAAAACATGTGGCCTACTTTTTTATTATTTTGTTAGGACCAGAATCCTTGATGTAGATAGATATTGCCACCTTGTTCTACATGAAGTTGCCACTGGAATCAATGGGAATTTTATATACAAATAACCAGAGGATTTAAAATGAAATCAAGAAATAGCTTCCCTGGTGTTCTGCCAGCTCAATGACTTGTGAAGTTTTGAAGTTGCCCTTAGAGACTATAAATTAAATCCTAAGGATTATCTTTCCAGCTAGGTAAAAAGCAGAAACTTAAATTGAGGAGAAAAAAAAAGTTTGTTCAATTAAGTAAATTGCTTTATGTAGAAGACATTTTTCAGACTTTCCTAGCTGTCGCCTGGATTCACGAGAGGGGACTTTGGGGAACAAAGAAAAAAAAAAGCTCTCCTTCATTTCAGGGGCTCAATGTGTTGGTAAATGCACGATCCAGCTGGAGTTCCACTGCAACCTCATGTCCCAAATGCTGACCCTGACTTAAGGATGGTTTATACTGGGAAAATGCATCCTTCTTAACATTTTGCATGATGTCACTGTCATTTGTCTCTCAGTTGTTACCATATTAGATTAAGATTTTAATATGGTAATTTTTTTATCTACCAAAATCCTATTGAACACACATTCTATGATTGTGGCATGAAGAACAACTTTCTTGAATGTCTTTGTCAGTTTATATACCTCCAGGGGATGAAAACAATTCGATGTTCTCTAATCTAAATGGAAGCACAGAAAATACAATGGTTTTCATCCTTTACTCCAATGTCACACCATCACGTAAAAACCACCCACATGGGTAAAGATTGAACTGTAAAACTGAAGACATCCATTTTCAGACTACAGTATATGAGAATGTGACAGTTATCTCTAAGGGACTTCTTTGGATTAATTGAGGTACTTAGAAAGCAGCCCCAGAAGATGACATTTCCCTTCATTTGCATTCTTCCTAGTAAGATACCTGTGTCTTAGTTAGAACATGGAATTAATGAGAACAAAGCTAAAAGTTCAATCTTTTGTACATATTTCTACAGTTTCATTTTGCTTATAAATTTTTAATAAGAGTAGAATATCTTAAATATTTAGTTGTTTCACATGTTCATTATTCTAGATTTCAAGAAAACAAAATGAAACATTTTTTTTTACCCTCCAAGATTTCTATTCCAATAAACAATGGTATATCTTTTAAACTTGAATTACCAGAGTAATGAAGATCCTTAAACAACAAATTGAATTGGAGGAGGGGGTGAAGATGTATTTCTTGGCAATAAACTATGGCCAAAAATACCTCATCCACAGAAGGGCCTTTAAAGGCTGATTTGTCATTTTAAAAATTAAAAGCAGAGATTTAAACTAAAGTTCCATGTATCACTTCCACAAAATGCATCATTAATGAAAAATGTTTGCATTAAGATACTTCTTTTCCATCATTCTCTTCATCCATGCCTTTGCAAGTACAGAGATGTAGAACTGCATCTTGTATAGTAAATACTCAGTACCCAAAAGATTTTGCTCAAAATACCACTGGTGGTGTGTGTGTGTGTGTGTGTGTGTGTGTGTGTTACCATCTATTGCATTTCAATTGAAGGATAGTGAAGCATAGAAGATAGATGGCCAATCTTGGAAAGAGCAGATCCTTTGTTCAAATCTACTTCCATGTCTGAGACATACAATAGCTGTTTTACTTCTGAGTAGCCAAGACAAGTTTATAAACATTTTGTGAACCTGTATTAGGGGAGATAGGATCCTTACTGGGAAATCCTCATATTTATCACGTTAGTGTTTACCACAACTGAGAAGAAAATTCCAGTAAATGGTATGGTTTAGTATTTGAGGCAAGTTTTCTCCCTTTTTTTTTAAATCAGGGGTTATTAATATAGGGTGAACTTTTTTTAATGTTGTGATAATTGTATTTCAAGATAACAATTCTCTTTCTAATTTTTTGTATTTTATTTGATGCACTCAAAAACATTATTCTATCAAGCCTTAGACTTCACCAGCCTACTGAAGGGGTCTATGACGCAAAAATAATAAGAATCCCTATATTAAACAAACTCTTTTGAATGAAAAGCAGAAAGAAGAAGTGATTATTCACATACAGGCTGAAATTTGCTAAGTATACATTAATGAAATGTCATTGTAGCAACATATGATAACAAATGAATTTTATATTTCTGAGTCCTAATGTGGACATGACATTTCTCTTAAAGAAAATTAAAAGAATATTATATGAAATAAAGATTATTAAAATAACTTGAGAAGGATGATGGAAAGCTTTATTATCTTAACAGCATTCTCAGCATAAAAATTAGCTCCCACACAGTCATTAAGTACAAACAAATTACTACTGAATTCCTGTCGATATATAGTCAGCATTATCTTCTCTTAATTGTATTAAATGAATATTGGGTCTTATGACTTCTACAGTTTTAAATAGTCTCAACATATTTGAATGACAAATGGATTTCCATTAGAAATGTACTCTCTAATTTACTTTGTGAGGTATTCAGGTTTTAAATTGAGAGAGTCTATTGCAAAGGATGGATTAAATCCAGTAGAAAATTCTGCAATATCATTTGCTTCTCTGTTCTTTATACAAGCAGGAATAGTTTGATTTTTAATACATATTAAAATAATATGTTCAATATCTAAAATCTACATACAGTACATGCTGTTTCATATAAGCATCATCCTTGTGCTTTGCACTGACTCAGAAATGCTATTTTTTTCTATTGCTCAATTGAATTCATCTTTGGATGCTATTTTTGTCCATAGCTTGGGCTCCTCTATCCTGAACTATTACGTCCATTTTCTTTTCTCTATTCTCTTTCAATGCAATTTTCAAAATATTAATCCAATTTTAATATCCTCATTTAGAATGTCCTTCATTATATCCTTTCCTCACTGCTCTTTTTTGTCTACTTTCAATTAATTTAAGACTCTCTACCACTTTCATGACAGCATAGGAGTCAGTGCTGACCCATATGCTTAAGAGACAGTGCCAAATGGGTGATTTCTCTTGAGTCCTTTGTACTGGGGTCCTTTGATACCTCTGCAGCTAATAGGGATAATGGTTCTTTGCATATGGCTGTATACATGCCTTTCTATAACGTGGTTTTGCAAGAAAGCACAATGAATTTCTATTCTATTAGGAAGACGAATTGTGCTGACATATATTATTCAATTTCAGTACCACTTAAAGTCTTTCCTTGTGTGTGTGTATTGAATGTGCATTGTTTTTCCAGCTCAATGGCAAACTCCTTAAATGCAGAGACATTGTCTTTTCCATCTTCTAGGTCTCCCACAGAGTGTAACTCACTGCTGATCACATAATGAGCTCAGAATTTTTTGATTGATTAAGAACTAGATTTTCAATTACTTCTCATAGAAAATTTTATAGGGAAGTTTGTAAAGTCAATTTATAATGATTTCAGGAAGGGAAAGAGACAATATTTTTCTAATATAGCATTTGTATAATGAACCAATTATTTCTCTTTCATATAAAAAACATTATATTAAGTCTTCCCCTTTTTAAAGTTCAATTAATGGTATTCAACCTAGAAAGTCTAAAATTGAACATTTAGATTATTTTCACTGCAGCCACACATTATTTAGAAGTCAAACAATTTGAGAGATAACCAACTTCATAGAATAATCATGGAAATAGGGTCATTCCATTCTGGAGAAAGGACCAATAGATGCTATTGTTGTTTACTTAGCCTATATTTAAATTGTTATACATTGGGTACCCTCATATATTAAAATTTTAAATTCTGTGCTTTTATCACAAAGATAAAAATTGGAAACTTTCTAGATTTGCAAGCTAAATTTTCTAGACTAAAGGAGGGAAAAGCTTTTTTTTTTTCTGGCATTCCCCTTTTTTGTTTATTTTATGTAAAATATGAAAAGCCGATTTATCGTAGCAGAAAAAAAGCACTAAATTTAGAGTCAAGAGGTCTGGGTTTGAATCCTGGATCTGTCACTTTCTACCTATGTTGCTTAGGACAAATTATTGAACCTCTTTTTGCCTGAGTTGCTTTATTTTTGAAGTTAAAAAATGTATCTAAAAGAGCTCTAAAATCACTTTTAGCTTTAAATACTTTGATAATATTGGTAATAAGAAGTTATAAGAATTTAACTCTCAGGACTATCAAGACAAGATGGAGACCATACTATCCAAAATGTGTCACAAGATCATTCTTCACCTCCTCTTTCACCTACTCCTGGAGTAGGCTGTCATGGAAAAAGTATGTTATGTCTATTACCTGGATCTAAATAGACATTTCTCCCTCTCTCCCCTTCATGATTTGTTCGCTTTGGCCTATACTTTAGCCCTTGGTCACAGAATAGCCAAGAATCCAGGGAAATCAATTCTGCCCAGCAAGCTCAACTATATTTCACTTCTTTAAGAAGATAGTCTTGTTAATAAGAAGCTTAAGTGTAAAACAACTCTGAGGTACCACCTCACACCTTTAAGATTGACTAACATGACAGAAAAGGAAAATGATAAATGTTGCAGTGAATGTGGAAAAATAGTGACTAGTACACTGTTGGTAAAGTAGTGAACTGATCTAACAATTTTGGAGAGCAATTGGAACTATGCCCAAAGGGCTCTAAAACTGTGCATGCCCTTTGACCCAACAATACCACCACTAGCTCTTCATACCAAATATTAAAGAAAAGGGAAAAGGATCTATATGTACAAAAATATTTACAGTAGCTCTTTTTGTGGTGGCAAAGAATTGGAAATTGAAGGGCTGTCCATTAATTGAGGAATGGCTAAACAAGTTGTGGTATATGATTTTGATGGAATACTACTGTGCTATAAGAAATTATGAGCAGGATGCTTTCAGAAATACTTGGGAAAAATTACATAAGCTGATGCAAAGTAAAGTAAGCAGAACCAGAATATTTTACACATTAACAGCAATATTGTGTGATGATCAACTATGAATGATCTAGCTGTTCTCAGAAATACAATGATCCAAGACAATTCCAAAGGACTCGTGATGAAAAATGCTATCCACCTCCACAGAATGAACTGATGGAGTCTGAATAAAAGTCATAAGCAAAGCATACTTCAAAAAAAACTTTATTATGCTTCTTGAAGTTTTTTCTGTCTGTGTTTTCATTTGTAACATGGAAAATGTGAAAATGTTTTGTATAAACACACATGTATGATCTATATCAAATTTATTTTCTTCCCAAGGAAGGAAGAGGTGAAGGGGAAGGGAGAGAATTTGGATTTCAAAATATCTTAAAAACAAATGTTCAAAAAGTCAATGTGGATTTTTGTTAACTAATTATTAATAGTCAAAACATTACACTGTAAGAAATTCACTGAAAACCATATAATCACTTGACCTCTCTCTCATGATTCAGAGGCATTTTGAGATTCTACAATTCCTTGTGATCATTACTATGATTATTGCTCAACTATTGATTGTTGGAGAGGCAGCAGGGTGTAGAGGAGCCTCTGAGTCCTGAACACATGGGTACACACTCAACTTCTAACACATAATTAGCTGTGTGATCATAGTCAAGTCAACCACTCAGTCAGTCAATAAATATTAAGCACCACTATGCACTAGGCATTGTGCTAAGCACTTTGCCTGAAGACCACATGTCAATTTGAGTTGAATGAATGAATAAATGAATGAGTCAAAAAGCATGGTTTGAGTGCTCAACATGTGCCAAGCACATGAAGTCCCCTACACACTGATGAAATCATAGATCTGGACCAAAATTTTTAATTTTAATACTTTAAAACTAGCCTAAGGTTTTTGGAATAGCAGATATACACACACAATACATATGTGCAGTACATACATGGTATATATGTATATGTATATTGTGTGCACTTGTGCATAGATGCATATGTTGCATATGTACATAGGTATATATGCATACATAAATTTGTGCATATATTTCTTTACTAAAAAAGAGAAGAGTGGGGAAGCTAGGTGGCACAGTGGATAGAGCACCAGCTCTGGAGTCAGGAGGACCTGAGTTCAAATCCACCCTCAGACACTTGATATTTACTAGCTGTGCGGCTGTAGGCAAGTCACTTAACCCCAATTGCCTCCCCAAAAATAAAAAAAAGAGGAGAGTAAGAAAGAATAGTTAAATTCCCCTGCTGCTCTAAATACTGTACTCCTGACTGTCAGGGCCAAGACTGAAGACTTAAACTTTTGGTCTGGACATATACTAGTTAATATGAACCTTTGAAAGGTATTGGACAAGGGTTGACTATGTCTGACATTGCTGAGATGATCATCAGTGTGTCCCTCCTTTGGTATAGCCCAGAAGAGGAAGATATTTGAGCTTGCTGGGCAGCACTGACTTCCCCATATTCTTGGCTACATGTTCTATGGCCAAAGGCTAAAGTATAGGCCAAAGCTAACAAATCCTCCACTTCATAGGGAAAGGGGAAGAAATGTCTGTTTAGATCCAGGTTAATAGACATGACATACTTTTTCTGTAACAGCCTAATCCAGGAGTAGGTGAAAGAAGAGGTGAAGAAGGTCCTTGTGATACACTTTAGGTAGGACCATCTCCATCTTGTCCTGATAGTCCTGAGAGTTGATGTGTTCTTATGTGGAGAACTGTCCAGGTGATGCAGTAACTTCTAGGTCTTATTTAGAAAAATGTCACTGCCATCCTTTTTACCCTTATAAAAAGAATAAAGTTAGACTCAGTGAAAATGAATACATTCATGTTACTTTGTATTTGCTATACACTCTTTAAACTTCAGGAGAGATAGGTTTTTTTCAATCCAACTTAAAAAAAAAACTCTTAGAAAAGAATAATAACCTTAAAAAAGATCATAAAATTTACATAAAAAATACATAAATACATATGGACACACACATACACATATACACACAATGTATATATGTGCATGTAAGTGTATATCTAGGCACGTGTATATGTAGGATGTTTCATTTAAACAGATTAAAGTTCTTCATAACGCATTGACATTAGAAATGTCCCTGGTTCAACATTAGTGTTCTTTAGTGGAACCTTTGCAACATAGCATCTACTTTATCTGGCAGAAAAAAATAGCTGATATTCACATAGAGGCAGTTATTTCTAAATACATGGAAGAAATACACACATTTCTTTCCTTTATATTATTCTTTAAAGAAAGGCCTGTGACTTAAATTAGTTCAGTTCCCTTAAAGATAATATAATATCTTAATTTGGTCATCCTAATGTTAACATGTTTGCGATCTACATTTTATAAGCCTAAAAACTATTTCTCTTCCCATAGAAATCCTGTTAAAATAAAGCTAGGTGGTATCTGATTAGCTAAGGTTCCTGTAATCTAAATTATTACAAGATTGTTTGATTTCAGCACATAACAGAATTTTTGCACATAAAAGTTTAATTGAATAGCTGTTGGATTTTCCTTGTATTATTCATAATAAGTAAACACCATCAATTTCACATAACTGGCTGCTATATTCCATATCCAAGAGGTCACAATGAATATAAATGAGCTTTATTGAACATTACAATATGCTTGCTTTACTATAGCTTTCTTGATGTATTAAAAAGATGATTCAATTCTTTCTTTATGAAGAAAGTGAGAACCCATTAATAGGGCCAACTGGGGATGACACTAAGCTATAGCAAGATAATGATAACTGTTTATTATTATTATTATTACTTTAGTATTATGGGGCTATCCATTACATCAGGTAGGGATAATGTCACTCTTATTTTTCACTTTTGTGATATTAGGAAAAATGTAAGTGTGACTCTGATTGCCATCATTATTTCACCTAAGATGGATGGATGGATCAATAGAGGGAGGGAGGGAAGGAGACAGAGAGAGAGTGAGAGAGTGTGTGTGTGTGTGTGTGTGTTGTGTGAGAGAGAGAGAAGAGAGAGAGAGAGAGAGAGAGAGAGAGAGAGAGAGAGAGAGAGAGATCATTGATGAAATTTAAAATCTCTTTTGGCATTTTCTTTAGGTCTATTATTCAGTTTCTAAAATGCAAAGACCATTTGCTAAGTTACATCAATAGAGATCTCCTTTAATGAAGATATCTTAGGCCAACAAAAATAGCACTGACTAATAAGTCAGAAAACCTGAGTTCAAATCTTGCCTATTATGTTTACCACCTGTATAAACATTAGGTAAATAATTTTAATTTTGGGGGCCAGAATTTATGATTGGATAAAATGAAGAGTTTGGAATGGATGACCTCTAAGGTGTCTTTTGAAATTCCTTACAGATTATCATTCTACAAATCATTTTTTTTGCTATGTAGAATAGATAAACTAATAGATAAAATAGATATTTCTATTGCTTCTAGTTCTCAAATGGAGGCTAACATGTTCTATAAACTTATTTTCACTAATTGTCAAAATATTAAGGTAAAAATGAAGGACTAGAAATGTTGGGTCATAAAAAGAAACCTTTTCTTAAAATTTCATTTCATTTATATGCCTGCCTATATACAGATATGCATGTATACATGCATGCATGCATGCACACATATACATATCTCTCACTTATATATGTTTGACATACATGCACACATATACATATACACATGCTCTGTATACATATACATACACTTGTGCATGGTACATAATGCACATGTGTATAGTATATATTTGATTGAAAATATCTCCAACAGATTAAAAAGGCTTGTCTCAAGTATTTAAATGCAATACAAAAATCTAGGTGTGTTTTTTTCCAACTAAGTTTCTTTTGGGGGCAATCTTCATTTTTAGTTAATGTTTAATCACAATTTCTAAGTTTGGGCATTCTTTTGGATTCTCCCCTGTTCTTTGATAGGGGATGATAAGGAAATAGGCATTTACAAAGTAACAAGATTAAAAAATACCTGTAAAAAATAACTTAGCTTTGCTAGTTACTGCTTATGTTGCCTTGGGAAAATGACTAAAATTCTCTGGAATTCACTTTCTTTAACTGTAAAAACAGAGATTGAGTATATTACCTCTAAGGTCCCTTCCTTCTCTTCATCTATGATTCTATAAATTGTTTATTAAAGAAATCTCAAAATCCTGGTTCTTGGAGTAAAAAACTATTGTGGAGAAAATGTGTCCTCTCACATTTTAAATCAGCAAAATAAAATTAGGATCTCTCCCAGGAAGGGTGTTTGTTTACTTTTTTGTTTTGTTTGGATTTTCAATAAATGCAAACATGCTTTCAGTTAAGAACCTCACAGTAAATTTGAGCAAATTAAACTACTCAGGAAGAAAATCAGAGAGCATGTCAATCCTCATTATAGAACTTTGTTGTATACCAACATACTCTTTATGGATAAATATTTAGTAGTGCACACTTAAGTATATCAACCCATACTAACCTACGGTGTCAGCTTTAATATATAAGCTTCTTTGGGCCACGAATTGTACCTATGTCAGTACTTGGAACATGATTGGTTGCTGCTCAACAAATGCTAATTGGATTGTAACTTATTAATCATTGTTCCCTCCCTGAGCTTTGTACCTTAAGTTTAATGGTGTTTGATTCACTATGAAAATCAAAAATTCTATGCATAACCCTAAGGGAAAATTTACTGATCTTTAGAATGCACATATTTCATTTTCCTCTATAAACACAAATTATTAATGAAAACTATCCATTAGATTATTGACTTTTTTCTATCAAAACCACTTTTTTTTTACTAAAATAACCTTAAACACTCAAAAAAATATTACTTATAATACAAGAGTTATAAAATATTTTGAGTCAATAAATCTATCTAGGTAAAATTTGTCCAATCTGATATTTAGAAAGCTTTCATAATTGTGTTTTGTTTCTCTGGATTGATAAATTTTGAAAATGCAATCCTGATTTTTAAAATATTATTATCCATTATTTCTAGAGGGTATATCAAGTAGATTAATATCAGTTTAAAACAGGTAAGTCTGTTTTTGTATTGCCTGAGGTCAAAAGGGGTAGAGAAGAAAGGTAAGCCAAAGAAATAATGAAAAGATAATAATATTAGATAACCACCCCCCCAAATATTATTAGTATTCAAAGGGCTTGGAATCATAGGACTTCACTGACCTAGAGAGGTTCTATATTTTCCCTTATGTCAGATGTTAACTAATTGACTGGTGGGTCTAGAACCTAAGTTCTTTGACTCACCCTTTCTGAGTTCTTTTCATAAGGGCTAACTTTGAGCAGAATTTGAAGCCAGTGAGGTATATAAAATGGGATAATATAACCTGTAAAATATGTGCTTATTAAACTATTTGGTTTTTAGGAAATTTAATCTCAATAACTGACTAGTTAAGCATGGTAACACTACCTGCGTGACTCTCAGCCAGTCAGTAGACCTCAATGGACTGAAGCGCCCTCATTTGTAAAGTGGCATTGGATTAGATGGCTTCTTAGTTTCCTTCCAAAAGTAGATCTATAATCTTATGAATAAAAACAAGAATTAATATTGTTTCTTCTCTGATGCCAATTTGTAGTGTAGAAGTGACCCTGAATTCCAAAAATCTATGCCAATGAGGCACACACTATGAAAGGTCCTACCTTGCTATAAAGCCTTTAATTTCAAGTAAAGGCCTCATCACAGAACATGAGTCTATCATCTGAGAACCTGTATAACTAAATTTAGATAAACTTATTATCAGGTTGGACTCAAGACTTATGGATTTTGGGGCCAGAGCAACTTTTGAAGATTATCTACAAAGTAGATCACAGAGAGGAAAGCATCGACCTAAACTGACGAAACACCCATGGGGGGGGGGGGACACAGATCGTCAATGTATTTGTGACACCCAGGTGGCACAGTGGATAGAGTGCCAGCACTGGAGTCAGGAAGACCTCAGTTTAAATCTGGCCTCAGACACTTACTAGCTGTGTGGCCCTGGGCAAGTCATTTAACCCTGTTTGCCTTTTCCTTGTCTTTATAATGAGCTGGAGAAAGAAATGGCAACCAGCTCCAATATCTTTGCCAAGAAAACCCCAAATGGAGTCATGGGAAGTTAGATGTGACTGAAAGGACTCAACAACAAGTCAAAGTATTGAAAAAATAGTGTGCTTTTATGTACTAGTATGAATATAAATATATATTTATTCACCTATTCAGTCACTCAATAAAAATTATTAAGCACTTTCTATGTGTCAGACACTGTTCTAACACTGGGAATACAAAGAAAAGTCCCTTTTTCCCATAAGTTCCAGTTTGTCATCCAGATTCAAAACCTGGGTGTTGGTTTTTTTTTTGACTCTTTCTGTTATTTCCTATATCTAATGGGTTACCAAGACCTACTTATCCTAACTCAATAGCTCCCAAATCTAAATTGCCCTTTCTAGGCCAGCATTATATTAAATACAATTATGGCCACCTCCCTCTGTCCCTCCCGATAAGCTTCTAGTTCGTCTTCCTTTTTCCAGGTTCCTTCCACCTTCATCTTTCAATACTTCTTACTACTTTGAGATTAATCTTCAATATGTCATATATTATCTCATATTACATTATCGTTCAACAAATATTTGTGAGATATCCATTATATATTATTCCCTGAAGGAGATGCAAAACTTAGTTAAGTAATACCTCTTGCCTTCACACAGCTTACAGTATAGTGAGGGGAGGGGCACATAATACATACTCAAATAACAATAGTACATAAAGAAAATTTTTAAAAGCACAAAGAAAGGACTCTGAGATACAAGAGAGTGAGGGAAAAAAGATCACAATGAAATGTGAGGTCAGGAGGTATCAGAGAAGACTTCAGGGAGAATGAAGCCTTTCAATGAGGTCTTAAAGGAAAGGTAAGACTTTTATAGTTAATATAAAAATGATCATTTACATACCTAGAAAAGGCCATTGAATTACCTATATTACAAAGCTATTGACTGATTGGCCATTTATACTTTAACTACCTTTGTTGGAGTCAGATAAAAACAAATGGTTGATCTTCTTCATCATGTGACATTTTGTTTTCATGTAAACAAATTGCGGATTATAGTAATTGCATACTCCTCATGTTATAAAGCATAAAAGCTAAAAAAGAAAGTCTCTTGATGGACCATTTGCACTGTATCAAAATATATTTGATTACATTAGTGTTTAATAGAAAAACTATATTAGACATTGTAGCTTTTTTTCTTATTTATGAATAGATAAAATAATACATTTTAAAACTATCTATAAAGACTTACACCTAACAAGCTAGTTTTGCTAGTATGTCTGGTGCTTTGTAATAAACTAAGTTGAGATCTATTACTAACATAAGTCATATCAAGAATTATAAGAAGGTTCACTGAGTCAAAGATACACAGAAAAATTAATTGATTAGGTCAACAAACACCCAGGGATGACAGTTTCTGACTGAAATTGAATGGGTACTTGATTCGTTATAAAAATTGCTTCCATATGCCTCTTTTAGATGACCATGTAAGTCTTGAGATGTTAATAAAAAGAAACACGATTACACATTAAATTCATAATTGTTATTGCTGTTGAATTTCCTATAAAATTACCTCTACCTCCCTCTCTCTGTCTCTATTTCTATTTCTCTATCTCTCTATCTCTATGCCCCCTTCTCTTCCTTTTTCTCACTCTCTGTACATACACACATATACACACACATACACACATATATACATATGTGTCTGTATATATATGAACATATGTGTATATATACATATATATGGATATGTATATATACGTATATATACATATATATGGATATGTATATATACGTATATATACATATATATGGATATGTATATATGAAAGCAAAACCTGAAGTTTCCAGTCATTTCAGTTTTATCATTATAAACATTTTTTAAAAATTAGACCTCAATAGATTTTAAACCATTTGTTATTTAAACCCATTAGGGAATGTCTATGAGCTAGAAAACAGTACATTTTAATGGCATTTTAACTTCTACTGCATGCACAATGGGCCTTGACCTTATTCATAAAGATAACGGGGAAAAGGATAATGAGATTTTCTTAGAATATTTGAATAGAGTCCAAAGCTGCTTAGTGTGGAAACATACTAAGCCTCTTCTACTCTCTTCCATCTTTAAACTGCGTATTAGAAAATAATAATATTAAGACAACATTTTAGTCTAGAATCCTTGGCCCCTCATAGATGAGAAATCCTTATCAATTATGAAACAATGGCAGAACTAAATCATTTACCCCCTTAACCGAAGGCCTAAACACTATTTTTGAGGAAACTAGGCAAAAATTTAAGAGAGAAAATTATTTTATCTCAGATGAGAGAATAAGGGTGGTGACCATACAAGGGCAAAAGAAGATTAATCCATTAAAAAAAATTACCTTCTTTCTCCTGGACTAGACCTGAAATGCTGGACTATCAAACTAAGAGAAAAAAAGTTAGAATTTCAATATATTTCCTGATTTCTAGACTACTACTATGTTATCATTTCTGTGTACTTTTAGAATATCACTCCTCTTATATTCCTAGTTTCAAATTCAGTTATTCTTTACAGAGCTTTGATTGGCAATTTTCCCCAGTACAACTTGGAATCACATCTGCATTGAGATAATTAATTTGTGCTAATAAGCTCACCAAGGAGAGTTCAAAGAAGATCTAGGACAGAGTCCTGAAAATGCCGATTTTTGAAAGGAATGAAGTGAATAATGAGCCAACATTCAGACAGGTTCTCAGATAGGAAAAAAGGCATGACTCTTAAGTGAGAAAGAAATGATGGCATATGGGGAGCAGGGATATGTGGAATACTTAAGAAGAGAAGAAAAGCTTTGGGATAGATTCTGTATGGATAAGGAATCAATAATCAGGGCAGTTTTATAGAGGATGTTCACTTATGTATCATTTGAAAAAAGCCAATTTCATTTGAGGGCAAGTGAATGGAAAGTGTGTGAGAGAAACAGGTCCCCAGTGAAGGAAAATCTATTCATTATGAAGGAATTCCAGTGAGCATAGTAGATGTTGAAAGAGGTACAATGGCAGGTAGGGTACAGTTGAGAAGATAGAGAATGAGAAAATACGTTTGCTCCTAGGTATCCAGCTCAAACAATCAATCAATAAGTATTTCTTAAAGGTCTACTATGTTCTCTGCACTGTGTTGGTATCTTATGAATTATAATGCTTACATTCTTTTTAATATTTCTTAATTTATGGAGTAAAATAAGTATTTCCATAGCATAATACAATAAAAAGATGCTTGTATATGAGACTGCAAATCTATTATGCACAACTCTCTTTCAAATATACAACAAAATTATCATGTAAATTTCTTTTTTTCTCTCCTCACCCTCCCACCCTACAGATCGCTACTATTAGACATAAATAGGTATGTGTGTGTTTGTTTGTATGTGTTTGTATATACACACATGCAAACATATTATATACATATATATATAATTATTCTATATGTGCTTCTATTTATTAGTTCTTTTTCTCAATGCAAATAGTGTCTCTCTTTATTTGTCCTTTATAATTAATTTGGTTATTTAGTCAAAATAACTTATTCACTCAAAGTCATTCTTTAAACAATGTTGGTGTACTATATAAAATGTTCTCTTGGTTCTGATTATTTTGCTCTTCATTATTTTGTGCAAGTTTTTCGCTGTTTTTTCCGAAATCATTAATCTCATCATTTCTTATAAATGTATTTTGTCCTTCTCTACCAGACTGTGAGCTTCATGTGGGCAGAATTCTATAATTTAATTGCCTTTGAATTTCCTCTAATATCTAGCATAAATGACTCTTGACTGAACAAGTCCAGTTGAATTCATTTAGAATTCATTTATGAAACACTAAAGTGCCTACCACATATCGAGCATTATGCTAGGTACTAGGGTTATAAAGTTGTTGTTTTTTTTAATGGCGCACTATCAGCTTTAAAGGAGCTTAAATTCTATTGACATGAATAAATAAATGAATGAAATTAATATTTTTAAAAATCATTTTGAATTGTTGGCCATAAGGGAAATTAGGAAAATCAGCTTCACGGAAAATAACCTGCTCTCATGCTGACAATAGGGAACCACTCAAAACACTGGGATTGATGTCATTAATTGACTTATTTTCCCACCTGAAGGCTATTCCTAAATACATTTTTTAAGCTAAAATAGCCCCCCAAAATAGTTGCAGGTGAGTTTTAGAAATATTCAAGAAAAGTGATTCAGGGCAAAATAAATTGATTCTTCACTCTTGAGGAAGTACATGCTCAGATTTGTTTTGTATTCATCTCCTGTGCTCAGGACATAAATATATTTCTGAGACTTTTTGTGCTATATTTATCTACCGCATTATGACAGGTCTCAACAGCAGCAAAAATGTCCTAGAATGAATGGGAGGGTTCTTCTCACCTAGTCCTAATCTCCATCTGCTCTCAAACTCCCAGAGCAGTGACCAAACTTGAAAACCTGTGTAGGGAGATGACAGATCCAGAGTGACTGCCTGAGATATAAAACTGCCTCCACAGCTGTTCTTTAAAGGAGCAAGTATGATTTCCTACTTCCCCCTGTAGGAAGTTCTATTATAATCATCACTGTAACTTTTGTCTTGGAGCTTGAGGGTGAGTTCAGGACACATCTGAGTCAAACAAGTCATATTTGTACAATCGGGAATATGATGCTTGCTTTAAGCTTATGATGATATTTTTTAAAACTCATGCAAAGAAAGCCACTACAGACAGAGGCTCTGATTGCCTTCTGCAGCATATAGAAATAATTCTGAAATGTTCCTAAAGAAAAAGGGGAGGAATGTTCTTAGTAGTTAAAAAAAAAAACTTTTTAGAGAGTGTTTCAACTCCAATGAATCATTTTCATTTAAGGAGAAAATGGGGCAAATTGGTTCAACTGAGCTGTGAAATTCAATGACCAAATGCTAGTCAACATTTCTTTTCTTCATAAATATGTGCCTTCTTTGTTCTTATTACAAAACTTCACAAAAATTTACTGTTTCTCATTTTGTCTTTATGAAAACTGTACCTTGAGAGCCTCATAAAATGAACATTCCTACTGGTTTTCATTTTTTTGTAGAGATGAGAAGAATTTAATAAGAGGTGTTTATCTGAATGTAATTTCTTTGCATTCAGTGAGCATATTTATCTCTGTTCTTTACTTCTGTGTTCACATATTCAACATCAAAAAATATGCTTTTATTCCAATGGATACTAAGCATGCCCAATACACTCACCCACACACCCATAAAGAACCCACAAACACACACACTACATGGCAATAATCACTTTGAATTGGAAAATATGAAAGTGAAAATAATTTTATATAACATATATATGAATATTTTTATGTACAAATCCATACCTATATATTTGTATATGTTATTTTATTGGTGTAGAGAGCTCCTGATAAACTTCTACTGATATAGTTAGAATGGCAGTTCAGTGTGTTAATGAACAGAGTGATGGACTAAAAGTCAAGAAAACATGTGACCCCAGACACTTACCAGCTAGGTGGCTCTGGGAAAGTCATTTAACCACTACCTGCCTCAGTTTACTAATCTGTAAAAGAGGGATGATAACAATAGTACCTATCTCCCAGGGTTGTTATGAGGAAAAAATGAGATTGTTTGTAAAAGCCTTTGCAAATTTTAGAGCACTAAATAAATATTAGCTATTTCTACGAGATTAGCAACTAAGGTTCAAGTGATTTGACTGGAACACCAAGAATCCAAACAATGCCAACACAAACAGAATGTGTTAGAGGTAGGACTTGAATCTAAGTCTTCATGATTCCAAGGGCCTCTGTCCACGAAGTGCTCCTGCTACCTCTTTCCCAATTTGCCCTATATACACATATAAGGTTACTTTTAGAGTGTATCAATTTATAGCTATTATGACATCATAATAGAAATATATAAAGCATCTGGATGTATATTTATATTCATAAAGCATGTATTTTTGAAATATATTTTATTTTTGTAAATGTATATTTTGTAAATTATGTGTCTTTAAAAATTTACTAATTAAAAATGAGATACTATTTCTTAGGCATTGTTTCATAACAATTAACCAGGATCTCATTAATCAGTGGATTATTAAAGTTGTCACTTGTTCTATATCTACTCAGGTATATGTATATGTGTACATTTATATACATATATGCATTTGTGTATATGTACACACACATACATACATGTGCATATACACACATGCTGTATACATGCATACACATACATGTATATATGTGTATATACATACATACACACATATATACACACATACATATACATATACATATACATGTACTACATATACATATACATATACATATACATATACATATACATATACATATACATATACATATACATATACATATATATACACACACACACTTTTTGGAAAGGAAAGGAAACTGTTTTTCCAAATTATCTGGAAAATTGAATGTCAGCAAGAAGTCAGAATTTCAACTGAGTTTGGACAGATAGACATAACCACACATAGGGTTAGAGATCTGGGGTTTAGAAGGCCCATATTTTCTGTCCAATATTATTGTCTCATTAACTTGAATTGGAATTGAAGTTTAGGATCAGTGATATCCAAGAAGGCAGTTACTTGATTTCCTCTCTTAATCCCATTAAGTTGACATTCTAAAGGTATTTTCTTGCTCTTTATCTACCCCTCAAAGAAGGTAAGAAGGAGAAAGTAAATTGTTTTACTGATCCAATTAAAAACACAGGCTGGTATTGTGGAAAAGAAGACTGGGATTGGTTGGGTATCAAAAGGCTCATTTCTGGAACCACAAAAATCTAAATGTTGAAGTAGATGGGACACTGTTCGGTGATTTAAGGATTCTGCAGTTTCTCAAGTCTATAACATTTATTGCTATATCTAAATCATCATCTCACTCCCTTCTTAACTGGAATCATTTCCTGGGTCCTCCAGCTAAAAAAAGAATACAATCTTTGAGAATGGCTGGTCAAAACATACATTAAAAACAACTGATGAACTTGGATCTCTCCATTATTACCTAGGGAAATCTCATGTATACATCTATCATTTCTTTATTTAAGAAAAGCAGGATACCCATCTGTGTTTTTTCTGAAATTTAATCACATTTTGTCATTTGGCACTAAGTTCATTTCCAGTATTTCTTTCTAAAACTTAAGAATCTCAGCAAACATAGAGGAAGATCCATTTACTAAAAATCATAAAGGAATATTAGGCTCAACCATCATTTATAGGAAAGATTGAAGTCCATTACTTTTTTTTTGGCTAGATAATGTGTTTAAGTGAATTGCCCCAGGTCACACAGCTAGTAAGTGTTACATGTTTGAGGCCAAATTTGAACTCAGGTCCTCCTGACTCAAGGGCTGGTGCTCTTATCCACGGTGCCACCTAGCTGCCCTCGTCTATTACTATTTTCTTATTTTTTTTTTGGCTAGGCAATGAGGTTAAGTGACTTGCCCAAGGTCACACAGCTAGTAAGTGTTAAGTGTCTGAGGCTGGATTTGAACTCAGGTCCTCCTGACTTCAGGGCCAGTGATCTATCCACTGTGCCACCTAGCTGCCCCAAGTCTATTACTTTTTTAAGCACCATTTTCCTATGTCAATTTTTTATGTCAACTCAGAAAATAAAATTGTATTTACTCAAAATTATACTTTCATTTCTAAAATATGGAAGATCTACAATAAAATAAGCCATTGAGGAAATTTAAATACCACTTTTTGAACTCAGGCAAGAGCCTTATAGAATTATACAGATATAAATATGTTTTTAATATTGTTTAACATTGGTTTATTTACACATGGAGGAGTTCACCCTGATACTTCTATTTATGAGATGCTAAGAGAATTGTTGGCCAAAAGGAAACATTGATGTAGATTTATCTTTAAGTAAAGGGGGAAAAAAAACTCTCTTACAAGTAAATATTAGAATAACATGTCAGAAATTATTGAGATAAACCACATGACAAGAATTAGAAGGAGCTCCTTCAGAGTTGCTTCCAATAATTACAGATAACTAAACCTTCAGATACTGGATGTGGCTACAATATACCATATACCAGATATCCTAGCAAGGAATCTTAAAACAACATTGCCATACCATCCCACTTCTACCCTCACTGTCTAAGTCCCAAGCCCCACAGCATTCAGAAAAAGACTCTGATAAAGCAAACTATCCCAAATACATAGTAAAAAGTATAAATCACAATTAAACCTTTTGTATTTATCATATCCTAGATATTGTATAGGAGACAGACCTACATAAAAATATTCTTGTCTTGGAACCCATCATGGTGTTTTCCAGTCTCTCTTTCACATTTGAGTAAATAAATGAAATGGTTATTATTTAGGGCAAAAATTTATCAGATTTTGTGCAAGCCAGTACTTGGAATCTATATATAAAAGCAAGTAGTTCTTTTATTGAAGTACAAAGGATATAATCCTTGAGTAACAACACAAATATATATAGTTAGTACAACTGCCTACACCAGGTAAAGGTGGCCCACAAAGAGCAACAGATTTCATCTGCTCTAAAAAGCCAACAGTGGAGGGTAGCCCAGTTTTACCCTGCCAAAGACCTCTCCTATAAGATGCTTACTTACACAAAACTAACCCGCCACATGTCTTCTCCCTGATATAATTTGCTTAGTCTGTGCTATCTGTGCTCTTTGTTGCCTAACTGTGTCACAGCCTAAAGGAACTCTCAGCTTACTATTTTAGTTAAATGATATATTCTTGGACTCAAGATGAGAGATGTAACTTTGGTGGGGCAATTGGAGCTTTTTACCAAAGCACAGACATGTAATAAGTACTGACAGTAGTTACACTTATGATCATCATAAGAATTGGAAGAGATAAATAGGTCACTGAACCCAACTGGATACAGTGGCCTGTTATGTCTTTTGTAGCTCTACATCTGCGATCCTATGAATTATGGCTGTTGTTGTTCAGTTGTTTAGTTATATTCAACTCTTTGTGACCCCATGGACTAATTCCCCAAGGGATTTTCTTGGCAAAGGTAGAGGGATTTGTCATTTCCTTCTCCAGTTTTATGCAGGCAAGGGTGAAGTCACTTGTCCAGGGTCACATGAAACTAGTAATTGTCTGAGATCAAATTTGAACTCTGGTTTTTCTGACCACAGGCCTAGTGCTCTATCCATTATTACACCTGGTGTAAATGTTTAATATATCTCCAAAATGCCTGGTTATCTCTCTAAGTAAAATGTAAAGCAGAAGAAGAGTGTTAAATGGATGTAGCATCATTTTTTGAAGTAAGAAGATGGATTTTTTTCTCTTTGTCCTTTGTTTCCTATATATTTTATCAATTATTAGTAGTGAGATTGGCTAGCAATGTGGTTAAAGGAAAATAAAAGAAAATGCAGTTTCATGCTGATATTAATGAAGTGTCTAAAGAATGATAGCAACACCTGTAGTGTGTTAGATAGATCCTATATAGAATATTTATGACAGGAAAAAAGAAAAAGGGTGAAAAGATTGTACTCTGGACTGGAAGAGGGAATACCCACATTGATTTGATGATATCCTTTGAAATATTTTAAACATTAGTTAAGATGAAATTATAAGCAGAGATGGAAAAATGAGAATATTCAGAGGTTCCTTTAAGGGTTAAGCATTTAATAATGGAAACTGAAAAGCAGAGATGTCCAAGCAGTCCATTCTCAGAAGACCCATGTGAATGCTCTTCCTTCACTTTTCTTTCAGGCATTTAGGTTAATGTCTTTCTCATTACAAAATACTTACAGGGACTAAAGGGAAAGGCGCAGGGAACAAGATATTTATGAGTGAATTCAATTCTTTATTCTTCCCTTTCATCTTTTGCAAAACGGTAGTTCTTGTAATATATATTTGTCAATAGCAATGAGAATATAAAAATTACAGATGTAAATCTAAGACCCTTGACCAAACAATTTAAAGGCAAGGATGGTGAATGATCATAAATTATAATTCTAAAGACTTTAGTTTCAAGGAAATTATAAGGAATTTTTAAAATGGATGTTAAGTAGTTCTTTCAGGGTTGAATTTCATTTCAAAATAGTTTATAGAAAGACATTTTTTTCAAATAATGAGAAACTATGATGACTTGAGTACATCTTCTGACTAAAAACAAAACAAAACACTTAACCATATGGTATCCATTAGGTAGCATTTATTTAAAAAAAAAAACTTGTGTAACACTGCCTTACTATACAGTCAGTGTCAGTAACAAGGATGGGAATTTTCTAGTTTCTGTTTGAAAAATTAAATAATAATAGCTAACATTGATAAAGCTCTCAAATGTTTACGAAATACGTTAGGTATAGAATCTCATTTGATCCTCACAACAAGCCTGGGAGGTATGTGTTATTCTTAGGACCATTTAGCAAATGAGGTGGAAGTTAAGTGACTTGCCTAGCATAACAGCTGGTAAGATCTAAGATAGGATTCAAATTCAAGTCTTTCTGAATTAAAGTTTTGTGTGACTTGATGCACAATTAAACATTTCTGCTTTTTGGAATAATTTTTTCAAGCCATTCTTTATTTTATCTAGCAGAAATATTTGGGTTCAAATCCAGTCTCCAATCTTTACTGAGAACCCAGACATCACCACCAACTCAGTTGTCATTGTCTCCTCCTATGCTGACAGAAAGGTGATTGATTCAGCCCTACCACCAGTAGATACATAGCCTCAGTGGAAGTCATCCTACATCAGCGTCCATGGCCCCAAAGGCAGGGTCACTGTTGTGATGTTTTTCCCTTGACATCTAAGCTGGAGAGTTAACTTGGGCAAAAGTATTCATATATGTATATGTAACAAATATGCACACATATATAGGATGTGTGTGGTATACACACATGCATATATACATACACATATGTGTATATATTTATATGCATATGTGTGTATACATATATGTGTGTATATACATATATATACACACACATATATATACATATACACATATATATATATATACATATATATACATATACACATATATATACATATATATGTATATATATATATGTATATATAGTGTGTGTGATGCTTGTTCCAGTGTAAACCTCCCCAGACCTCATCCTTCTTTTCTCTCCTTCCTTAGCACATTGAGAATGAAATTCTAGCTTTGAATGTTTTTAGTAATCTTTGTATTTATATCTCCATGTTGGGTTTTTTTCCCTTGTTTGAGAACTCCAGTTTTATTTGTGTCTTTAAGAATCTGTCCTTGTATATGACAAGAATGTAAGAAGAGTTTATAGCATCCTTTCACAAAGGAGTGGTTTTTAAATGTCATTTAAAATGTATTTTTATTTGTAACAGATTTATGTATATTTATATGTAACAGATGTACATTCTATTACCCAGCTCTAAAATGGGAATAATAATATCTGTACTGCCAATTTCATAGTGTCATTTTAGGAAAGGTGCTTTATAAACCCTGAAACGCTATATAAATATGAACTTTTATTTCACAAGTTTTTGTCCAATCTTTCTTTTCTCCCTTCTCAATTATACTTAGAAGGTTATCTGATCTACTTAAAGTCAAAAATGATTCTTTGGTCTGTAATAGAAACAAAACCTAAAATGAGTGGAAATAAAGTTGACCATAAAGAAAGAAAATAATCAGTTTTGTCTTGTAGATGAAAGCTGTGATTTTTACTTTATAGTTATAAAACTAAACCACAACAATACTTTGTATTCCTTTGTTCTCTCTCTCTCTCTCTCTCTCTCTCTCTCTCTCTCTCTCTCTCTCTCTCTCTCTCTCTCTCTCTCTCTCTCCTGCCCTTGAAAAGAGTATGCTATTTTATCTATATTTATAACATCTTTCAAAAGAGTCAATATGTTGTTTATACAATATACAATGGGCTATGCTAGGCACCAGGGATATGAAGATGAAATAAGAAACAATCCCAGCTTTCATCAAAAATGCTATAAATTGATTGGCTCCTTACTTTTTTGAATCTACTTAAATTTTCATTTCCAGAACATTTTGGAGCTTTCTTGGAGGGATAACCAGAGATCAGAGAGTCTTACATGTATTAAGCACTTGAAAAATGTTGACGAAATCTGGTTGAATTGAATCAAACTTAAGTAATCTCAATATTTCCCTATCTCTACATATCCACATACAGAGCTTGAGTAAAACCTGCTTCTTGCCTAGTCAAAGGAAAAAACTTAAAAGTTTATTTTGTAATAAATGTGTTGCGTAACAGTACTCTGTATAATTAAATATAAGTCCAGCATTCTAAATAAATGTGTATATATACACATATACACACTCATATATATATGAATATAATGCATACATAAACAATGATAAATAAGTTTGCCAGTCATAAATTATTTTTAAGATGGACACTAAAATATTAGATGCTGAATGATAGCTGTTATCTCTAAGCTTTTAAATTAGCTACATAACACTTAACATGATAAAATCACAGTTATATTTGATAATTTATAAATCATTAACTAAGTAATTATACCTAACATGAAATACAGTGATAATATTGAAAAAGCTGTAATTTTATCTTCAGTATTAATGATAAAATTTGGGGGACAATACCTCAATTATATAAAAAAAAAGTAAATAGCTAAGTTGAGAGAATTGCAGTGGCAAAGTGGATAGACAATGAGCCTCAGAATCAGAAAGAGCTGGATTCAAAACCTGTCAGTCACATACTGACATGTGACTCTGCACAAGTCATTTAATCTTTAATGTTCCAGACCTAGACTTTGCAGAATTGGTGCAAATCCACAATGTTTCTCTATGGCAATAAAATCATAAGTCCTATAAAAAAATAAAAACAAAAAAAATTAATTTGAAGTTAACAAAAATAACTTATCTCTTAAACAAATATTTTTATTTCTCCTGAGTATATTTTTGTACCTTTCCTAGGTCCTAGAGACTTAAAAGTTTATTTCTTAAAAACCGGATCAAGAGTACTCATCCACTGTTATCATGATCAGATAAATTAAAGTGTTTCAAAATTCCTGGGTTTGCTTATACTTAATTACTCAATAGACACTAAAAAAAACCCCACAAAGGTAGAGTTCTCATATGTGCTATCTACAATTACTCTAGCCAATTCTAGACTATGGTGACATCAGTGAGAATTAAACATTTCTGATTTACTTACAGATGTATTCTAATGTTCCAAATGTTCAATAATGGGATTTGAAGTCACCAGAGTTTCTATGGAAACCTAGAATAATTTCATACTTCACTTTGCTTTTGAAGTTAAAATAATCTCTATACTTAACTCACTGGTTAAGTTTCTAATTTATACTCGAGAGCTTTCAATATTTTTCCTAACAGCTGGGAGTCTGGCATTTTACATGTAGTTATATTATAATGTGTATGTATATACATGTTATATAGATATAGATAAATATTACTATAAGCCATAAGGTGGCAAAGTGATTAGAATTCTTGGCCTGGAGTTAGGAAGACTTAAGTTCAAATCCAGCCTCAGAAATGTACTTGCTTTGTGATCCTGTGCAAACCATTTAACCCTGTTTGCCTCAGTTTCCTCACCTGTCAAATAAGCTAAAGAAGGAAAGGGGAAACCACTCCAGCATCTTTGCCAAGAGAACCCCAATGGAGTCACAAAGAGTCAGGTGAGACTGAAATGACTGAATAACAGCAACAACAATATATTATATAATATATGCTCCGTATATAATCAGACTACCACCATGATCTTTAATGAGCAAACTAATGAAAATGATTCCATGACACATTGAAATCAGTCTCAGTACTTTACAGTGAAGTAATGTCTTTATGTATGCGTATGTGTGTATATGTGTCTATATCACAATATCTAGGAAGCTAGGTGGCATTGTAGATAGGGGATTGGTAGTTCTGAGTTCAAATCCAGACTCAGACCCTTGCTAGTTATGTGACATTGAGCAAGTCACATGATCTCTGTCTGCCTCAGTTTCATTAACTATAAAATGTGTCTACCAATACCACCTGCTTTCCAGGGTTGGTACGAAGATAAAACGAGATAACATCTATAAAGCACTTTGCAAAGCTTTAAGTGATATATAAATTCAAGTTATTATTATTATTTTGAAAAAAAATATTCTTCCAAGATTAAAAATCAAAGGATCTTTTCCAGGCCAAAAAAAAAAATTTTCCAGTGAAAATGTTTGCTCTAGCAATTGTTCTGGCTGATTACTGGGCTTCTAAGCCTTCTTAGATGAACTTAGCGGGAAGTGATCTCTCAAGGTGTAGATGAGGATATACACAACCTTAGCCAACCTTAATTTGTGAACCCATTACAGTTCACATGCCTGTGGGGAAATGCAAGCCTGGATTTCAGATCCACCAGGGGAAGGCTCAGAGGACAAGGAAAACACACTATTCAGTCCCATAAACATTTATTAAGCACCTACTATGTGCCATCGCCTGTGCTGAGCTCTTGGGATACAAGTAAGAAAAAGAAAGCACCTACCCTTAGTAAGCTTACAATTGGGGCAGCTAGGTGGCCCAGTGGATAGAGCATCGGCCCTGAAGTCAGGAGGACCTGAGTTCAAATCCGGCCTCACACACCTAACATTCACTACCTGTGTGACCTTGGGCAAGTCACAACTCCAATTGCCTCACAAAAAAAATAAAATAGTAAACTTACAATCTAATGGGTAGGAGACAACACACAAAAGAAGGCTGGAAAACAGTTGGGGGCAGAAGAGACACTAAGGGGTATCTTGTTCCCTGCAGTGGAAACCAGTCAGAGCTGCAGATGCAAAGTGGAGTGAGTTAGCTCTCCAATGTCTGCCCTTTATAAAGAAAGACTTTGGTAGTAGTTGGCCACTTAACCCTGTAGCCCTCCAATAAGAGGGGAGAGGAGGCTGAGGAAGATGGTATTCAGGCTTAAATTAGCAGCATGGTGATGACATTAGGAGTGAGGATCTTATCCTGAGAGAGGCATCTCGTTCCATGGAGACAAAATCAGGCAAAGCTGCAGATACAAAGCCTTCTCTAGTAGGCAAAAGGCAAAGGCAGACATAGATACCTATCCCCCTATGACTCCACTGTAACAAATTCTATGTACAGTTAGCCATTCCACATGGCAACCTTTCCTATTGCGGTTTTGATACATTGTGGTTCTGCATAAGAAATTAAATGGGAATTTTGGGAGAGATTTGTGGAAGCCATAGACAACATGTGAAGGCCAGCAGACAACACAAATAAAGGGTAGAAACTCAGACATACATTAAAATGTGTATAATATTGACACATTTTATCTTTTAATACCATAATAAATCAGACTTCTCTGGTGTGAAGGGAGGGCCAATTTTTTTTTATAAGGATTTCTCAGATCATGGGGGTGCTGAACCTGTAACTCCTATATTGCGGAAGAGATAACTGTATCTTCTTTTCTTTATATCTATGCAATAAATAGCGATGCAAATAAAATTTTATGAGGTTTAACAAGCAGAAAAAGTAGAAACCCTACTTTTTCCTGCTTATGTGTTTTAGCAGATGGCAATTCCAGTGTGATAGATAGAGACCCATAAATACCCTGGACCTATTGGCCATAGATATTCTCATTCCTTTTCACCATTTTTAACCCTGCTGTGCTAAAAAGAATACTTGATCAATTCCTGATATAGAAATATCTTTAACAATACTCCAGTAACAGGTTGGATAAACAAGAATCAGAAACAATAAAACATAAAAATCTAGTATTCAGTATTACTGTAATTACTTGGGGAAAACTTTCTGTTTGGAAAGAACTACTGTGAGAACTAGAAATTGATTCAACAGAAATTAGGTTAACACCTACATCATACACCAGACACATACAAAAACCACTTGAAAATTCAGGCACAAAACAGACACATAATCTGAATGACATTCACTAAAATGTTGGAAGACAGAGAGTTCTGAGATCAGATAACTCTCATTAAACGTAAGGTGAAAAGGAAACTTTTTTAACTAAATGAGGTATTTTGGAAATCACAAAAGATAAAACAGATAGTTTTGATTTTGTTGTATTAAAAATCTTCAGCAGAAACACATTAAATGCATCCAGGATAGAATGAGAATGTGTCCAATTCTTTTGATGAGGTTTTGATATTGAAGACATAGGGGAAATAACATAAAATATATGACAAAGAGTAATTACTTAATGGATTTTATCAGTGGATAGCAACAAATAGCTTTCAAAAGAATTAAAAATACTAGCAATCATATGAAAGTTTGCTCCAAATCACTAATAATAAAATAAATGAAAATCAATACAATCCTGAGGTTTCAACTTCCAAAGAAAAAAATGACAAAGATGACTAAAGATGAGAAGGGTTATGACAAGCTAGTTACAGTAGTCTATTTTTGGTAGTTATAAAAAGTACAACTATTTTGAAAATCAACTTGGAATTATGCAAATAAGTTCACTAAAAGTCCCATAGCCTTTAATCAGAGATCTCAATGTCAGGCGCAGCCAAAAGAGATTAAAAAAAAAAAAAGACAAAACTCCCATATAAAGCAAAGTATTCATAGGTAAGAAAAAGTAGGGGGAGGGATGAAACATTGAAGTCTATCCATTGGGAAATGGCTAGAAACAAATTGTGACACATGAATGTAATGGAAAATTAATAGAAACATGGAAGTATATATATGAACTGATGTCTAATAGCATAGACATAACCAGGTAAATACATACAACTACAACAATTATAATGACAAATATAACTGACCACTATGATTATAATGTCCAAGTTTACTGCTAAAGAAGAGTTAAAAATGCAACTCCCTTCTTTTATTGCAGAAGTAAATGCCTTTGGGTATGAAATATTACATATGCTGATAGGCAATACATTTGTTTTTTTTCCTCTTTTTTCTTATTTTTTGCTGGTTGGGGGAGAAAAGAGGAGATATATTTGGTAGCAAATGTAATCCAAAGAATATGAATAGAAATAAACAAACAAAAAAAGATTCTGCAGTTTGAAAGTATGTTTAGAAGGGTTACTGTGGGGCTTAATTGTACATTCCAACTCCCACATTAGGAATAGACGTTCTTATACTTGTAGAGGGAATAACATTACCCCTCACAATCACTTCCCTTTTTTCTCTCTTAATCCCACTCAATGAACCCTAAATCACCCCCAATTATTTCACATTAGAATGCAGAGAAACATGTAAAGTATGAAAATAAAAGCCAAGTTTGGTCACTCATGTTCCAGACAGCAACATTTCAGATGGTGTAATGTGAGATGGAAAAGAGACAAAAAAAAAATCACAGTTACATCCATAAAAATATAATATGATATTTAATCCCATGATTATGTACAAATATGTTATGAGAAATAGAAAGTTTCAAAGATCACAATCAGGACAAATATTGTTTTCCCAACCTGGATAATCATATTATAAAGCTTAAATTCTAGATTCATTTAGTGTTATTTCCCCCACTTCTATCTAACATATTATTCATATCTAACATATTAACATATTATTCATTGATCCTCAGCAATGAAAGCCAAGTACTGAATGGATACTTAAATCAAAATAATCACTGAAATTCATTAAAGAGGAACTCAGCCTGCATTTTCAGTCACTATTTCTCATGTCACTCAGTTGTTCTACGTAGAGGGGTAAGTCTGGTCTTAAGCATTTGCTTCCGCTTGGCTAACTATTATCTGAGTAGCATGAAATGAAGAGATAATCCAGCCCAAAGATCCATCAACGTCTATGTCTACTAAGTATTGGAATTGTGTCACGGAAATATCAGATCCTGGACAGAGAACACTAACAAGCAACTGCAAATATACTGTATGATAGTGAGGCTAGGACAATGTTCTTTAGTAGTGGGTAGAGTTAGCAAAAATGTTTTTGTTGTTAAGTTATTCAGTTGTGTCTGACTCTTCGTGACCTGTGGACCATAGTACATCAGGCCCTTCTATCCTCCACTATCTCTCAAAGTGTGCCCAAAGTAAAAATGTGTAACTGTCCTATTTCCAAACCAGCTGCAACTTTTTAGCTTACCAACTTAAAATTATTCTCTTTCTAAAGCCTCTTTTTTGAAATATCATATAATAAGTAGACACTCATGTGCTGCCTGCAGTAGCTCAAAAGAAATGTGAGATATATAAATTTAGAGACATATTTACTCCAGATGTTCATATGGACTATTTGTGTCTGACCTATGGTAAAGTCTTCTGAATTTGTACAGGTTATTAGCCACAGTCAGACATACTTTACTTTGACCCCAATATAGTGATGTCATTTTGGTCCTCTTCAAGCAAGCAGTACAACAACCAACAAGTGTCCTACTGCTGAGATGATCAGTATAAGAAGCAATTTTAGAAGCATAAAGACCAAAAATGTGGTTTCTGTACCTATTATTGTTGATAATTCTCTTGATAAATGCCAAACTATGTTTCTTTGAGACCCACAATCGGTAATAATTTCTGTGAGAAATAATTAAGTAATTATTTGTGATTGAGCATTGTAAGCAAAAACAATGCCCAAAACAAATATAATGATAACTATAGGTCTATCATGGACAAATGCACAAAAATCTACAGTCTTTGCATAGAAGAAACAATCTGGAAGTGTTGTCAAATGGCATGAATTAGTTAAGTTTCCCAATTATAAACACATAGTTAATTTTATATAATAGCTTGTTCATTAAGGGATTGTGATATTGATTCAAAAAGTATTTAAAAAGCTCCATCATTTGGTATTTAAATGAATATTATTTAAATATTAATACATTCCTTCTGGCTATTAAATCATATGGAGATTTAAAAATATTCTTCCTAGTCATACACTTGGAATGTAGTCAAAAAAATAAAAAAGAAAAAAAATATATATATATATATATATCAGCAGTCCTTTGGCATTATATATTTATTTTTTTGAAATTTAAGAAATTTTCCTAACTTCAATCCTATTGATGCAGATTGATTCCTTTCTAGTCCCACTCCTCCTGTTGCCTCACATTCCACTTTATTTTTGAGAATTTCTCTTCTATTGTTCAAAAAATCATTTGTTCTTCATAAATCTCTTCCTCTCTTGGGCCTTCTAGAGTTCATAGAACCTTGGATTTCTTATGAAGCTAATTTGTGCTTTGTGAATCTTTTTAGGGGCAACTAGTTATTCCTTCTTGAATGCCTCATTCTTCACTCATGCTCATTTTTAATATATGCTTTTATACTCCTGAACATTCAATCCACTTATCTTCTTCATATTGCCAATCTTCAGCCCTATGTTCTCTACCACTATTTCTGAACTCTTGCAATCAGTAAGTTACTACTACTCTATAATCTTTTAAGAAATCATGAAAACTAGTTGAAAATAAATTCATGTTTTCTAAGCTCAAGTGAGCCCTTGCTCCTGTAAGTCAATACAATAATCCTAATATATTCCCCATCGGAGTAACTTTAAACCATCTCCTTTCTGTTCATGTTTCTGACTCCACCTTCTACCCATGCTATCACTACATGACTTTGTCTTCTACTATACTGTGAAAATGGAGGTTATCCATCATTAGCTTCTTCATCTCATCTACTCAATATCTGAAAACTGCTCTACCTCTACATCCATTTTCTCCCATTTTTCCAAGTCCAGTGGATTAAGAATTCTCCTTTTTGCCAACACTAATCCCTGTAGTTTTTCCATGGATTTCCATCTCACCCAGTTTTCTCTGGAAGCTTCCCTCATTTCTATAGCTGCAGTATGAACTTTTCTTTTTCTACAGGCTTTTGATTTTCAGGCTAGAAACTTGCTTCATCCCTAAAAACTCTCACTTAACCCTGTCATTTCATCAAGCTATCATTGTATTACTTTGTCCCCCTGAAACTTCTCCTTCTAGAATTACCAAAGATGTTAAGTGTTAAGTTTGATATCCTTTTCTAATCTTTATATATGTGTGTGTGCGCAGCTTTTAACAAGTGTTCCCATATCTTACTCAGCAATATTGTATCTTCCTTTTCCAGCTTTGCTTTTCTTAGTTCTTTTACTACCTGTCTGGCCATTGATTCTTACTTTCCTTTGCCGAATCATCCTTCATTTCCCAATCTCTAATTCTCAGCATCCCCCAAATCCGTCCAAGGAATTCTATTTTCTTTCTATACTTTCTTTGTAGGTGATTTCATTATCTTCTATAGATTTAGTCATCACTTTTATGCTGATAGCTCCTAAATTTACAGTCCTATATCTACAGCTGCCTACTGAACCTCTCTACCTGGAAGCATCTCAAAATCAACATGGTTGAAATTGAATTCATCGTCTTGCCTCCTAAAGCATCTTTTATTCCAAACTTTCCTATTTTTATGTAGGGAACCATTGTCTCTTAGTAGCTTAGATTAAATTCATTAGTGTGTGTGTGTGTGTGTGTGTGTGTGTGTGTGTGTGTGTGTGTGTGTATCTTTCTTTTCCCCAAGGCTCATATACAATCAGTGGCCAAGCACTAGAGTCAGACATGCCATCATCATGACAACTCTCACTCTTTCTTCTCCTCACCACTTTTATGCCTACCACCCTATTTCAAGTCCTCTTCTACTCTAATTTAGAAATGTACAACCTCCCCAGCAATCTTTCTACTTCCCTTTTCCCCTTTCTTCTGTCATCTTTATAAATAACTACTAAAAGATTATGCTTATATCATAGCTATCATTCTATCACTTTCTAGTTCAGAAATCTTCCCCCAAAATTCTCTAGGATGAAACTCAAATTATTTAGAATGAGTATTGGTTAGAAAACTCTACAATCTGCTCTCAACTTATTTTTATAGGCTTATTTCACACTACTTTACTGTTACTCTCTAGGTTCTAGTTAAACTGAATTAACTGATGTTTTCTGGTCTCACCTTCATGTATTCACTCTATGCCTGGAATATGGACAATCCTCATCATCACCTTTAAGAACCTTTATTTTCCTTGCAGGCTTAATTCAATGGCCTTGTTACCTTTTTTGTACATCTTTCTCTGATCAACTCAGCTGAATGTGTTCTTATATTCTGCAAACATCCCTATTACATTTTTACCTGGCTCTTTCCTTTCCTCATCATTGCATACTACGTGCACATATTTCACGTATAATCTCCAACAAAGATATATACTTATTGAAGGCAGGAACTGTAAGTAACAAACTTAACAGAATATTTAAGTAAAATGAAATAATCAGTTATAAGTCTTAATCTTATGGATCAAATAATTCTTCTTCAGAATCCTTGTGGTTAATAACTAAAAACGCTATCTAAACTAACTTAATTAAATTGTATATCATATATAACGTAGAAGGTAGAGAGGAGGATTTTCAGGAAAAAATGTCTGGATTGAAGTCAGGCCTATGACATCAAATGATTATTTGACACTAGGCAAGTCCTCCCAAGCCACTCTCTAGGACTAAATCACAGAGCTCTTTCTGATGTACTTTACCAGTGGGCACTTCCTCATGGGATATCCCCTGTTCCAGGTTGGGGAACCTGTGGCTTCAAGACCACATGTGACCCTCCAGATCTTCAAGTGCCACCTTTGAGCAAATCCAAACTTAAGAAAACTAAAAATTGTTCCCTGAAGCTTGGATTCATTCTGTGAAGTTTGGATTCTGTCAAAGGGTAACACTTGAAGACCTAGAGGGTCACATGTGTGCTGCAGCCACAAGTTCCTGACCCCTGCACCTACACTAATTAAATTTCAGATCATGCTAGACACTGGGAACGCAAACTCTAAAAACCAGAGTCTCTTTGCTTCAGAAGTTTACAATTCAGATATGGGAAAGGCATGTACACAAAGTACTATCATACAAATTAGAATGACAAAAAAAAGTCATAGGTGAATGAAAGGTGTTTAAGACTGTAGAGGAAGTGATCTAATACATGTTTTTTTATCTGCCACCCAAAATCCCAAAATGGTGTTTTGTAAGCACCATTAAAATCTGATATGTACAAAACAGTACAGACCATTATGCACCACAATAATAAATCTATCATATGTCAGAAAGGATTCTGGAGTACAGAGAAAATAAAAGCTGCATATTTGCAGCATAGCAACTGCAGTATATTTTCTCAAACAATGCAAGGTGACCAATCATAAATCAATTCATCATGAGTTTTATACTTTAATAGAATATTATATTCTAATGCAATTCAAGCAAGATTTACACATATAAATGCATACATGCACATGTAAGTGTGTGTATGTACACACATGTATTTATGTACAGATACAAGTATATGCATATATACATATGTAGTAGCCTACGGAAGTCATTTATTCAGGAATAAAACCCATCAAAATCATTTTGCAAAAAAAGATACAATATATGCTCCCTGCTGATTCAGCAATAAGTGAAAGCACTATTAGGGGTGGAAAAGAAGGTACAGCAAATAGAATAACATAAGAAAGTTATGATAGGACAAAAGTAGCATGAAACAGATCAGCTATTAAAATTAAATGGGTGTTATCGATTTTTTTTCTTCACAGGGGTACATTTAAAATAATATAGTTGATACAATTTATGTATTGCCAGCTCTTACACTTGGTAACCAAACCCCAAATGATTGAAATGTAAATATATATATGTATATGTATATATATATATATATATATATATATATATATATATATATATATGTAGTCAAATAAGGAGAATTACATTTAAACTTACTATTTTCCTGACTTAGAACATTTAATAGGCATCACACATAGTCATAGTAATATGCCTATTCTAATTCTAGATTACACTAAAAGGACATAATTTGCACAGGAAAAAATTTCAACATTTACCATCTATTGATCTTCTCATTTTATTTCCTATTTCCAATGCACCTAAGCAACAAATCACTCTATTCTGTAACTATTTTAGTTTGTAATTGGTATGTATTATATTGCATTGTAGTTAGCACTGCAGTTTGCAAACTAAAGTGAGTATTCAGCTTAGCATAGAAATGATCAGTATTTTGAGAGAGGATTATTTTCTGCCATTATGTTGTAAGGTAATATTTATGTTCTTATATAGTAATAAACTATGCATGATAGTTAGTGGCTGTAAACTCAAATAAACATCACAGTACTATTTGTGTGGGGGGGGTTAGGAAGCTGGGAATTAGAAAAGGGGCAAGAGTCAGTCAGATACCTAAGGACCTAGGAAATAAGTGAACATGGGTTGAAATACTTGAAAAAAAATTTCCTAAAGGCAATAGACATTTATAGCTGCTAACTGTTGCTAATATCCCGGTAGGTTAGTACATTATTTCCCTTGTGGAGAAATAGAATCAAGCTATTATGTAATACAAATTACACATAGAAACATTACACAAGTCACATATCTTCAGAGTGCAATAATTTGTATGTGTATCACTTACTCACATATAGGTGTATAAGAAGAAATAACACTCATGCCAAATCCAAAACAATTTACATATTCTGATGTAGAAATTTGAAAATACAGATAAGAAGCATAGCTTTTCAAGGTGATCAATGTGATTCTGAATGGTGCGATGGACTTAGGAATTTACCCACTATAAAGTCCCAATCCTGCCAATAACATGTTGTATTAGCTTGGGCAATTCTCTTTAGCCTCTCATCCTTTGTTTTCTTAACTATAATATGAAAGGATGGAAGATAACTTCTAAAATCCTTTCTAAATTTGAGCATCTTTGGATATATAATCACATTACAGAATTTAACACATGACAGTAAAGGAAATCCTATCCAGGCTAACATACTAGAAGAGATAAACATGAGGCATGGAACTGAAATCAAACTATTTGTAGAATTGACCTAGGGGACATTCACAAATAAATTCATCAAGAGGATGCAATCTTCTTTAGTTTATTTTACCTTGAAAACATTATTCCAAGGTCTTGACTTGAAAAGGAGGATGAAAATGGATGGCAAATTCCTTGCGCATTTGCTTTTTCAGTGGATGATTTTGTTCTGTCTGCAAGTGATGCTCCACAGTCCCAAGAAAAGCTACCATGATTACAGAAGCTATCTATCCCAATTTACTTAAAAACAAAATGTGAACTGAAAAAAATGGGGAATGTGAAATAAACAGTGACCCAAAACATAGTGTACATAGATAGCTTTGTTATCAATGAGATAATTAGCAGTTTATCTTGGTGGTTGTTGCTGCTGTTTGTCTTTCATTCTTAAAGAGCTACTAACTTTGGCATGATAACATCAATTTTATGCCAATGGGGCTCCTGAGGAACTAAAAGGATTAGCCATGGGAAGGTATCTGAGAACTCAACAACAGCAGGTTGAATGAAACCCTTCTCCTTTTCTAACCCAATCCCCCCTTGCCCAGTTTGCACCAGCTGCTGGACTAACCTGTATGCTAACTAGATATTAACATCTTCAATTCTACTTAAGAAGTAGCTCAAAGTCTAATTCCATTACTAATCTCAATGCTACTACTCACTTCCTACAAGACATTGTTCAGATAATATCTGCCATGTCATTACTCCCCAAAGTCCAATGCTCCTTATCATTTACCCTGCTGGTTTGCTCTCAGATCTACTGACCTTTCCATCTGCCTTAAACACCTCTGTGTGTACTGTCACTTTTAATTACAATATGAGCTTGAGTCCAGCACTATCTTTATTTTTTTAATAATCATATCCCCCAGATTTAACCTTGTTTTTGGCAAATAGTATGCATGTCTTAAGGCATCTAATTGGCTCAGTGGATAGAGCACTGAGCATGGAGTCAGAATAGACCTGAGTTCAAATCTATCCTCAGACATACTAGCTGCGTGACCCTGGGCAATCATTTAAGCCCTGTTTGCCTTAATCCATTGGAGAAGGAAATAGCAACAACTCCAACTCCATGGACAGTATAGCCCATGGTGTCATGAAGATTCAAACACGACTGAATGAACAACAACAAGCACTTCATAAATGCTTTTCCATTCCATTGATGGAGACTGAACCAAAGCATGCAAAATAGTGTAGATTAATTTTAGCCACAAAAGGATTACACTAATCAATGGTGCTGTGCCCACGAAGATGAGGGCAGAGATACTATGAGCTACAGAGCCCTGTCTATGAAGATCTTGACATTGTGTTGCTAGGCCACGACAGTGAGCAAAAAGTGGAGGCTTATAGCTACCTGGCAAGCACTGGAAAATATAATTTAAAGTGTTACAAATTTCATGATCCCAAGACAAGTTAAAAACTCTCCAGAAATTTAGAGGTGGCAAATCTACTAGAGACAGTTTATCTTTCAAGGAAGCTCTTGGAAAGCCCTTCAGCTACTTCAATGGATAATAGATGAACGAGGTAATAGCTTATATATAGCTCTTATTTAACCAGCTGACTTAGAAGTCAAAAACCCAGTGGAACCACCAAATGGTCATGTGGCTTGAATAGAAATTGGAAAAGTAAGTAAACATTTTTCAACTATGGTTTTCAATTATGTTGATATTTATATTTTTATCCAAACTCATGGATGAATTCCAGATCATGGTTATACCAATGTAAATACTGTATTATGGTTTTAGAATACCAAAGGTTGGCATGGTTGCTTATTTCCTACCTGATTAACCTCATTTTAAACATTTACAACTGATGAAATGAAAAAACATTTGCTCTGTAAAACTTGGACTCAATCAAAAGGCTGTACCGAGGATCTAGAAGGCCACATGTGGCCTCCAGACTACAGGTTCCCCAACCTTGCGTTAAGTGTATTGTCTAGCATTACTCAATTAGTAAACGTTTAAGGATGCATATGTACTCACGTCTTCCTCACTTCAGGTTCAGAGCTCTATCTACACTCTATCATCTGCCTGCACAGGGTTAAAGGATAATGATATGAATAAAGGGGGAAAAAAACAGTACCTGGCATCAAAGAGTTGACATTCTCTCATGGGAAGCAAAATATAAAATAATTAGGTACATGTAAGGTAGATACAAAGTAGATAGAAAAAATATATAGAAAATAACAAGGAAGATAGTAGCAGCTCCAGGAAGTGGGAAGGAAATCTTGAAGATGAGACTTAAACTTGAAGAAAGGCAGAGAAAGAGAAGTGGGGGGGGTAAAGAGGAAGTGATTCTAGGCATTATGGGCATGGAGAAATAGTGTGCCATCTAAGGGACAACAAGTAGGCGAATGTATCAAGATTGTAGAGTAGACTAGCAGGAAAATAAGAAAGTACAGGTGATTTTTGTTTGCTTGTTTATTTGTTTTTGGTGGCAATCAGGGTTAAGTGACTTGCCCAGGGTCACATAGTAAGTGTCTGAGGCTGAATTTGAACTCAGGTCCTCCTAACTCTAGGAACAATGCTCTATTGACTGTGCCACTAAGCAAAAAACAATATTATATTTAAGTATATTTTCCTTTCCCTATTAACACCCATGACAATTTCAAAAATATATGCCCATGAAGTAAACAAACAAAAATTAAAATCACCATAGATTACTTCAGTAGATTGGTGATCTCATTTGTGAGGACCATCTTTAACATTCCTAACCCTATCTTTCTATTAAGTCTTTATAGAGAATTTGCGCAGAGTGTAGGAGGATTTGCACTATTTTTTTTAATATTCTATAGGTACCACAGCTATTATTAGCAAGAAGCATCCACTAAATTTCTACAGCATTTACAACACATATAGAAAATGGGAACAATGTAGGATGAGAGCTCAGAGAATAAGTATGGCTAGAAGACGAAAGATTTAGCACACACCACTCCCTCTTCTGACACAGACTGAGCTCTAGTATAATATTTACTGTAGTGACATTCATTACCAGAGCATCTCCTTTTCTAGTTATACACATTATTGAATATGTGTACTCCATTAGCTTGTCTTCAAGTTTTCAATGGTAATATATGGCAATCTATCTATCTCCACCATACATTTTTCCATTGCCCTTTTGGTCTCCCACAATTTTAATTCCAACATGAAACAAAAATCCCACATGAGCCTCCTTTTCAGGAGAAATCTGTGTAAAATCTATGTACTTTCTGTTTAAACTTCCAACACAGTCCCTGCAATTTATTCAAATGAGTAAAGAATTTGTGTGACCTTTGTACATATATTACACATCAAAATTCATTGCACAGTTAGTTTCTATATCATTGCCAGTCATTGTCCCATGCAACAAATGCTAAAGTAGATGTTACTTAGTAAGAATTAAATGGTAAGTAATAGCACTTGCCAGGACTCCAGACATATTGTAGCATACACTAGGAATGCCAACTGACAATATGACTATTCCATGTCCATCATGAATCAAGTCCTCAGTGCAGAATTTAAAGGTGTTACTAAGTTTTCATCGAATGTTTCAGCATGGCAGGAGGTGAACAAGGGTTCAGGAAAACCATGCCACTAAAGTACCAGTTTTGATACATCTTAACAAGTGTAGGGTTATGGGAAATCGACTAGATATTGACATGACTCAGTTGGTAGACACTAATTTCTAGAAGGACAACCATGAGGTGATGAATATTTTTGACCAAAAACCTGTCATATTCTTCTTACCAAGGCATGAAGAGGTTGTGAGCAGTGTTCAATGGAGAGACTACTTTTTGAACCTTTTTGACTTTTTAAACAAGTCATCATATTTTTATTGATGTTATTGTTTTTATATTATAGTTATTTGCTAATATATTCTTTTTCCTTCCCCTACCTATAAGCCATCCCTCAAACCAAAGATTTAAAAAAGAAAGACGAAAACTAGGTCAGCAAAGCTAAAGGACACATTGTCATACAGCAATGCTTCACCGAATCATAGGTCCTTGAAATATTATATTGAACACTTGGGAAATGAGTGAAATTTTTTATTTTGAATCATTAGGCCATTCTTTTCAGATGCTTGATATAAAGACAAGTAAATAATCAATCAGTTGGCAAATTTTGTATCTTTTTCTCTAAATGCTTCACACATCCCTTTCTCTCAATTAAGACAAGCTTAGTTTAAGCCTGAATCACCTCTTTCTTGGAGTACTTGGAACAATTTCATAATTTTCCACTCTAATACACTGTTCACAGCTGGGGAAGTAATTATCCTTAGTGTAGGTCTGAGCATGTCATCTTCCGCATACAACCCCAAACCCTACAATGATAGTTCTCTGCTGCATCTAAGATAATATACCATTTCTTAAGTTTGACTCCTATATTTCCAAACTTGATGCATATTCCTTGTGTTTATATTCACTACAGTCTAGTCATATTGGCCCACTTGCTGTTCCTCAGTAATGACAGTCTAGCTCCCATATCTTTGCCTGTGTCCTATGCCCAGAATATTCAACTTCCTCACCTTTATTTTTTAGAATCCCCAAATTCCATCAAGACTCAGTTCAAAGATTGTTTCCTACAGCAGGCCCTTTCTGTTCCTTTCAGCTCCTTTAAGGTTCTCTTCCATCTGCTCTTAATGTATCTTATCCATACCTATTTCTGTACATGATCTTCTTGTTAGAATGTAACTCCTTTAGACAAGTACTATTTCCCCCCATTGTCTTTTCAGTGCTACTCAGTACAGTGTCTGGCATGTAGAAATGTTTAAGGAATGTTTGTTAATTAACTGAGAAAAAGTTTGTGATTTTGCAAAAGTAGGGGGCTATGAATATGGAATATCCCATATACTAACAATATTTTTTTCTTTCTTTTTTCTTTTCTTTTTTTTTTTGCTCACCTGCCTTTTTTTCTTTTCTTTTTTTTTTTTTTAAAGACTTCGTTATGAGAGATGGCAGTTAGGTGGGAGAGGAAGAATATATTAGCAAATAAATGTGATGTAAAAAGAATACCACCAATAACAATAACTTGTTCAACAGGCTAATGTTTATCAATATCTACTATTGGAGTAAGGGATTAATAGTTAGCTTTCAACAGAATAAGTTTATTTCCCCCTCCCTGGAATAAGTTTCTATCTCTACATTCCTTCACCAAAACATAACCAATAAAGCATCAAGAACAGCTGTGTCTAAGTCTAGCTTCTGATTAATAGTTGTGCTGGTCTGGGAAAATCACTTATCTTCTCAGTATTCCAGGCAATACTCTAAGACTAAAAGTTATAGATAAGTTGTCAATCTGTATTGGTGGAGGGAGTTTTCATACTGAGATTTCTCTCATGCATACATATGTATGTATACATGTATATGTATATATTATATATATTGTTGTTCAGTAGTTTGAGTTATGTGTGACTTTTTGTGACCTCATTTTGAGGGTTTTCTTGGCAAAGATACTGGAGTGGTTTGCCATTTACTTCATCAGATATTTTGACAGATGAGGAAACTGAGTCAAACTGAGGCAAAAAAAAAAGACTTGCCCAGGGCCAGAATAGATTGGCAAGGGAATAGGAAGGGAATAGCTTGGTTTTATTTTGTTTTGGAGGAAATCAGGGTGAAGAGACTTGCCCAGGGACACACAGCTAGTAAATATCTGAGCCAAATTTAAACACAGGTCCTCTTGACTTCAGGTCAAGCACTCTGTACACTGTGCTTCCTAGCTGCTACATGTAATATATTTACATAAAAACATACAATTTCACATACTATATTTGTAATTTGTAAAATTTGTACATATGTATATGCAATATCTGTATTATTACATATATATGAGTACTGGAAATTAGAAACTTCAATACTTTTCTAAGACTCTACTTTTTTAAAATTCCCATAATTGTACTCTTTTCTGTCTAGAACATGATAATGTCTAATAATGGAAAAATAAATGCAGAAGTTTGGGGCATGTGTTGGTATATTGAGACCAACTTCACAATTTCCAAGAGATTTTCTGGGGAGACTTTATATTTCATGGTTATATCTCTGGTGCTAGAGGGTGTTTTTTTATTTTCAGGTTAAAACATGTTATATTAGTATATTATTTTCATAGATCATAAATGGGAACAGAATGAAAGAGTAGCTGAAATCAAGTATTATATTTTCAGAGAGTGCTAAATGACATGCTGGTAGAGCTCTATCAATCAATCCTTTGATATGACAATATTAAATAATTGAGTATATTGTTCATTTGAGGACTAAACATATTTCTCTTAAAAATTAGTTTTTCAGACATGATGAATAATAAGTATTTTTTCTAATGTATTCTTAAAACATAATGCACAATTTAAAATAGCATATTTTTCTGATAATTGTGAATTACATATTTGAATAATAATTCAAATAAATGAACCATGTTCTTAAAATAACACTATTGTCCAAACAAAGGGCTTCTCTAAGTGCCTACAATTTTTATTTAGGTAATGCACTGAGATTAGTGTCTTTTTACTTGTAGTTATTGATTCCATATCTTTCAGTAAACAGAAAAAAAATTCAATGAGTGAATTAATACATAACATGTCTGAAAGAGAATGAAACCACCTATTTAATCCCCATCATTATCTCTATTGTCTGTAGTAGAGCTTGGTAATGGGGAAAAGTTGGAACAAAGAAAATTACCACTACACAGGGAAGACTAGAGTAGGAGAAGGCAATCTGAGATCATTCCCCTCACTTTGCACTAGGAAGAAATCTGTATAGGAGGTTGGAGTGTCAGGGAAGAATAATGGACTAAAAGAGAGTATCTGATGTTCTTCCATCTATGGGTGTCAGAAAGGTGGTATTGAGTTTCCCCTTCAATGAAAAAACTAAATGACCACATATTAGATATGCTCTAATGAAGATTCTTTTCCCACAGTGAGTTAAAGTAGAAAGCCACTGAGGTCACTTCCACCTTCAAAATTCCTTGACCGTGATGTTCCAGAAGATAGAAAGAACACAACATCAAAAACATATGTTCCCAGACGAAGGTCCAGTCAGTCTTGTAGTGTCAGAAAGGGTTGGAGAGAAATTAACAAAGACCTAATCTGAGGGCTGTATATTGGAATACGACTCCAGTTTAAAGAACTAAGATTTAAACATGAGAAAAAAAGGAAAAAAAACAAATACTGAGAGTGGGGTACAGGGAAAGGCCTTATTCACAATGCAAAAGGCCGGGGAAACCAAAGGTGGGGAAGCAGGTGCCTTACTTAAGATTTTCTCATCCATAAAATGAGAGGACTGGAATGGATACTAAGACCCATTTAACTCTAAATACTATGAGCTTCTATTTCTAAACTGATTAGAAATAATACAATACCATTCATTAGTAGACAAATGTTACTTTCTTTTCCACCGTTAACAGCTAGGTGGTCCAGTGGATAGAGAGCCAGGCCTGAAGTCAGGAATACTCATCTTCCTGAGTTCAACTCTGGCTTCAGAAGCTTGTTAGCTGTGTGACCCTGGGCAAGTCACTTAATAGTGTTTGACCGAGGAGGTAGAGAAGGAAATGGCAAACCACTTCAGGACCTTTACCAAGAAAACCCCAAATAGGCACATGAAGAGTCAAACAGACCTGAAATGACTAAACAACAACCATTACCTCATTTTGTGAATTCAAGCAAGTAACTAAAACTCTCTGAATGTCATCTTTTTAATCTTTAAAATAGGGAAGAGGTTGGACAAATATTCTATAATAGTCATTGCAGCTCTAAAATTCTAGGAAAATGATTAATATTATATTAACATGACAGTTGCTAGAAGGTCCAAGTTTAAGATAGAACCAGAAGTAAAATGCCTTTGTAAGTGACATAAGCTATGGAAATTTAGATCCTTTTATCTTCATTTTGTAGAGAGTAAATTCGTCTCAGGGCCTAGAATAGACTTAAACTTACATTTGAAGTTTATGTCACCCTAGTTTGGAAGGCTATGAAAATATTGAAGGCAATGATGAAACCTGGTGGGAAGGTTTTATATTCACTTAATGGATGATAAAAAACAAAGCATAAAAAGAAGGGAGCACAGGATCTCCAACCATCATAGACAGATATAAGAAATCTGGTTGCTGGATTTCTTTAAAAACCTTACCTCTTTAAATAAGGCGGAAAAAAAACATTAAATCATTAATGAATATATGTATTGCTCATCTAAAGTAAATAAAATCATTGTGGCACTCATTTTATTGCAATTTTGCATCTGCTTTCCCTCCTCAGACAAGATATTGTGCTAATTATGGAACTGTTTTATATTCTGTTCACAACTTACACGATTTCAAGATGCCAACAACCTTCTCTTATCCACTGTTTTTTTTTTCACTCATATCAAAACTATCCTAGAATCCATTTTTGAGGATGCAGAATAGGAGCTATATACTAACTTTTAAAGTCTTTCAGCACAGCTGAAATTTTATATCAGAAATCTGAAGAGTGAAGGTCAAGATTTCCTAAGGACACTAAGCTTCTTTTCTTGTAGATGCCACGCTCTGTTTTACTATGACTGCATACTTCCTGCATGTGCTTTACTCACCCCCACCTCCCAGCACCAATGACAATGCTTTGCATAAAGGTGATCAGAAAATGTTGAGAGACAGAAAGAGCAAAATTAGTCATGAGGAAGTGGCATTTGCCAGAATTGACAGCTTGTCAAGATGACTGTAAATGTGTTTGAGAAAATATACTTTTTAAATGGCAAACTGGAACAACAACAAAAACAGAAAGCATGCTTCTGAATCTAGCTTTTTTTCCTCTTATCCTTAAGGCAGATGGAACTCAGAAATTTATTTAAAAGAAAAACAACTGAACTTATGAATTTACAGTATTCATGTTTTTAAAAAGACTTATTGCCCAAGCACCGAAAGGCAAGATGGTTGCTTCCATCAAACAGTTCTTATTGGGGGGAAAAAATGAAAGATGAGGATGGTAAAAAAAAAGAAATGTAAAATATGATTCAGGAATGACAGAGACCAATGAGGTAAAAACTGCAAAGAAGTGTCATATATATATATATATATATATATATATATATATATATATATATATATATATATATATAAAATATATGTGTGTGTGTGTGTGTATGCCTTTTCTTTGACAAAGGAAGTAAAAGTTGAGAGACATGATGATTATCCTAAATAACATCACAAAAATGAAATTGATTTTATTTTAATGAATTAATTATAACTTTATGTTAAAATGTTTCATTACTAATGTAAGAATCATTCCTCAATTAGCTGTTTACATATAGGCAGACTGCTGATTAGTTAGAGCAAAGATCATAATTAGAAGAATGAAAGAGAAAATTATTTTGTATACAATCAAACTAATTTCATTCTTATTTATCTGATCAAGTTACTAGTGGTCAAAAGATATAATATTATCAGGATAAAGGACTAGAACTAGACTATATTCATGCAGAAGTTTAATTGAATATAAGGCAATTTCCATAATAAGAAAATAAAAAAGCATTAAAAAAACAATTTATTCAATAAAATTTTACTTGCCGAGTGGAAATATATGGTAGCTAATGGCAACAGCAGGTTAGAATATAAATTGATTTATAAAATCTTATAAAGTAGCCTGAAGGAGTATTATTAAAAATATCATCTCATCAACAGAGAGAAGCAGTGAAGGGTAAAATCAGTTCAAAGGAAGTTTAGTGAGAGACTCATCAACTAAACAAAGTCATACCAAGGGTACTTATTGATGAAAAGGAACAAATAAAGGAAAATGGGGGGAAGGACCTACAGAAATTTTTATATTTTTTAATCACATGGATAGAACACCCATATTCAAATATTACAGTCCTTGATATGTTTATAGAAGACATACAAAGAGGTATGAAGAACAAGGATTAAACACACAAAAAAACAGTTGGATTCGACCAAATATGTATGAAGAAGAACTCTAGTAAAAGTGACATCATTATGAGGTTGTCAAGGGACAAATTCTCACAGTATCTGAAGAAGGAGAACAGACTACACTCTGTGGAGAAGCAGGGTAGGGGTGCATAAAAAATTACTTTAGTGATATCAAAAAAGTATGACCAAGATAATGGCAAAGCTGCCAATTTATTTGCTGATTTTCCCATCTGTATAAAATGTTCATGGTAATAATCTACATAAGTCTCAAGAATCTAGTCAATGGTAATATTGATAGGGAAGAGGTAGGCTTTCTAAGTGAAATCTAGAGTCAACCTCATCTTTAATCATTCATAAAGCCCTTGAGGCTTTGCAAATCACTGTACAAATATTATCTCATCTTATCCTCACAACAATCGAGGGAAGTAGGTACTATTAATTTCCCCTTTTTAGAGATGAGGAAACTGAGGAAGAGAAAGCCAAGAGTCATATAGCTAGTACTGAAATTAAGTCTTTCTGACTCTAAGTCTAACATTCTATCCACTGTGCCACATAGCTGCCAGAAGATTCTGGAAATATGTTATCCCACTGGTTTATTGTTCTTATTGTTTATTAATTATAAGGTATTTGATTCAGTAGAGTAAAATGTAATCTTAATTGCTCATTACAACTAGGTGTTGTTAGACTTCCACTTCCAAGATGGTGTAGTAAAAAGGTAGTCGCTCTCACCCTCCCCTATCAACCATTGAAAACCCAGAAAATATCACCCCAGAAAAAAAACCCTGGAACAGCTGAACCAGAAGAAAGACAGGGAGCAGCAGAGCAGTAGCCCAGTCTCACTTTAGCACACCAGGAGGAGATCACCTGGTGACTAGGAATTCTACAACAAACTGGTCTCCCAGTGCCTTACCAAAAATAAGGGAAGCAGAACTGCAAGGGGCCCCAGGTAGATAAGCACCCTGCAGCATTTATCTGAAAGGACCTGAAGAAAGCTAAAGGAAAGGAAAAGCAGTCAACCTAGAATTGTCTGAAAGTTTCAGCCTTGCTAATTCCAGCCCAACACCAGGTAAGCTGCCAGAGCCCTATAGCATACAGTTGCAACATAGGAAGCCCCAGCACACAAAGCCAGTGACCAAGACCTAGGCTTCCAACACAAGAAGCTTGGGTTAGTGCCATCTGCTCCCCAGCAGCAGAGCTCAATCTCTTTAAAGGCCAAGGAATGAGGAAACACTATGAGTAATAAGAAACACACCACAGATTCATATTATGAGAAGAGTGAAGGTCAAGAAAGAAATTCTGAACATTGCCAACAAACAGACATCTGTAATATCAAAAGGGAGTTTGAACTGGTGTTCGGCCTAAAAAGCCTTCTTAGAAGAGCTCAAGAAGGATTTTAAAAGGTAAATGAGTGGGGTAGAAGAGTCCTTAAAAAATACAATTGGCCAATTGGAAAAAGTGTACACTGAAGAAAAGAAGTCCCTAAAAAACACAATTGGCCAACTGGAAAAAAGTGCACTGAAAAAAACCAAATCCCTCAAAAATACAATTGACCAATTGGATAAGGAAGTAAAAAAGAAACTAACAGAAGAAAACAATCCACTAAAAAGTAGAATTGGACAAATGCAAACTAATGATTCTATGCAAGAGCAAGAATCAGTCAAACAGAAACAAAAAAATTCAAAAAATAGATGAAAACGTAAAATACCTCATTGGTAAAACAACCGATCTGGAAAATCAATCCAGGAGAGACAACTTAAACATTATTGGACTACCTGAAAATCATGATGGAAAAGAGAGCCTGGACAGTATCTTTCAGGAAATCATAAAGGAAAACTGCCCTGAAGTCCTGGAACAAGAAGGTAAAATAACAATAGAATCCACCTTTCACTGTCTGAAAGAGATCCCAAATTGAAAACACAAAGAAATACAATAGCTAAATTCCAAAATTTCCAGATGAAAGAGAAAATACTGCAAGCAGCCAGAAAAAAGCAATTTAAATATCATGGAAACACTGTCAGGATTACACAGGACCTTGCAGCTTCTACATTAAAAGACTGTAGGGCATGAAACATGATATTCCATTAGGCAAAGGAGTTTGGATTGCAGCCAAGGATCAACTACCCAGTGAAAATAAGCATGACATTTAAAGGGAGGAGATGGATATTTAATGAAATAGGGGACTTCAAAACCTTCCTGATAATAACATCAGAGCTCAACAAAAAATTTGATCTTCAAGTATAAGATTCAAGGTAAATGGGACAGAAAGATACAATATGTTGTTAATAAGGGAAAACTGTGTACATCCCTAGAAGGGAAGATGACATTTGCAACTCTTGAGAACTGTATTGTTATTACACCATGTTAAAGGAGTATACATAAAGGGGGGTGGATATAAATTGACTTTGACGTAATGAAAAAAATTTAATCAAGTGGGTTAAATGGATCCAAGTAAGTGGATTAGTCTGATCAAAGAAAATGTACTGAGAAAGGAGGAGGCAGACAAGGGTAAATTACATTACAGGAAAAGACACAAAAACCTATTACAACAAAGGGAAAGAAGGGAAGGGGGTGAGCATTGTTTGAACCTTACTGTCATCAGATTTGGCACAAGAAGGGAATAACATAATCAGTTAGTAATACAAATCTAACTTGCCCTATAGACAGTAGGAGGGAAAAAGGGAAAGAAAAGGGAGGGGGGATAAAACGGAGAGAAGAAGCAGTAAGGGTAAAGGGGAAGAAAAGGGAAAGGGCTAATAGAAGGGAGAAATGACTGAAGGAAGCGGTGGTCAAAAGCAAAACACTAGTGGGGGGGGGAAAGGAGAAAGGAGAAACAAAAGCATAAACAACTAGGTGTCTCCCATATTTTTGTCAAAATTATAGAATATTCCTTGAATTTTATAATCAAAAAAATAAACTTGTTCAATTACTTTATGGCCATTAATACCAGGTGAGACATAACACAGGCGAATGCATGATTATCAAGACTGTTTTATCAGTGTGATGGAGGATGTTCAGTACTGAGTCTTAGTTAGTAATGATTTTCTGTGTATGGTTAGATATAAAGGTACAAAGTTATGGAGTTACAGAACTATTCCTACTAGTGTAAATAAATGATTTTTTTTAAGAATGCCTTGGACATTGCAGGACCTCCTGGCCTCAAGAGTTCGGCCTAAACACCTACTTATGAAAATTACAAGTGGATGAAAGATGTCTACTATCCCAATTATGGTATATAGTTGGATGTTAGATGTACAACTTATACAGGATGTCTTTCAGTAGACAGAGGAAATGAATGGATAGATGGATAGATAGATAGATAGATAGATAGATAGATAGATAGATAGATTGATAGATAGATAGACCCTCCTGACTCTGAGAACAGTTCTTTATTCATTCCATCATCTTAGGCAAATAGACAACTCCCTGGTCTCAGAATTCAACAAGAGGCAGAGTGGGCTGCACTATCTGTAGAAAGCTATAAACCTCCTTTAATAACACCAAACTGCTACAAGAAACAAAGACTCATATTTTTAATACCAGTATTCTACCAGCGTTCTTATAAGGCAGCAAGTCACAAAATACTACAGTGTCTAAGCAATTAAAAATGAATATTACCTAGGGGTCAATGGACAGATAAACAGTAGAAATAAGTAGGTTGTAAAAAAATGAAAAGTTAGGTTCATCAGAGACAATCCAGAATAAAGGATGTTAGAGAAAATATATCATAGGAAAAACAAAGATGAGCTGGTCAATATATGTGGGTAAGAGATAAAGGATAGATAACATATGTGATAGCACTGGTATCTTTGTAATAATCAAGGGGAAAATAGAATAATCACAAGTATACTGAATGAATTAGTTACCTGTGGCAAATTTGTGTGAGGACATGGAGGAGAGTCATACAAGAATAGGAAGCATGGATGGATTATGATCTGTATCCTAGGATGGAACATTCACATGACTGAAATAATAGGTCAATTTGAGTATTTGAATATATATGAGAATAGTTTCAAAAGTAGAATTAGATGGAAAAATCTGTGGTAATTTGGCTCACTGCATCTTGATACACTAATCTTAAAATATTCAGTAAATAGGTTCAAGATCACATCAACATTCAGCATCTAGAAAAAGCTTACCATGTTAGTTACGGAAAACTTACAAATACTACTACTCATTTTTCTACATTTTTTTTCAGTTCTAATTCTGGCTTTAAAACAGTATACCAGGTGGTATAACTATTCTGAAAAGTAATTCAGAACTACGCTGGAAAACTTACTAAACTTCTTGATCTTTGACCCAGTGACATCACTACCTGGCCTAACCCCAAAAAGAACAAAGAAAGGTAGAAAACCTATATGTACAAATGTATTTACAAAGCTCTTTTGTTGTAGCAAAAAACTAGAAACTAATGGGGTGTCAATTATTGGTGATTAACTGAACAAATTACAGTATATGAATGCAACGGAATAATAACCTTCAATTAAAAAAAAGAGATGCCTTCAGAGAGAACTGGAATACTTGTATGAATGACACAGATCTAGGAGCAGTAGGAGAATAAATCTTATAACAATATTATAAAGATAAAAAATATTGATAGATATAAAAACTTTCACTGAAACAGTTACCATGATCCAAGTTGACCAATAAGGGTGGATACTTAGAATATGTATTTTACTTTATTTTATTTATAGTTCCCAAGAGAAAAGTGACTTTAGATCACAAGACTGAAATCAGTCATAAATACTTTAAGGACCATTTGGTCCAGCCAAACCAATTGTTTTATAGATGAAGATATGTATACTTAGAATATAAAAGGAATTAAGATCATAGACTACTGGTGCAGGATAGGACCTTAAAAATCATCCACTGCAATCCCTGATTGAAAAGGAGAAACTGAGGTACAAAGATGGAAGGGGAGTTGCTCAAGGTCACTATGTCTGATCTAGGAATAGGTGGGACCTAGGTTTGACTCAGAAGTATCATGTATTATTTTTAGAAGCCATTTAATTCTCCTCACCACTGTTTTATAGATGGAGAAAATGAGACCCAGAGCAGGAGAAAGGACCTTGGTTCACAAAGGATAAAAATCCAAGAATATGTTAAAAATCCAGTTTACCTTTTCCATTTTAAAGTGGATGAAAGTGAAGTCTAAAGATAGGGAAGCACTTAGCATCATACAATGTAAAAAAAAAAATTAAAGCCAATTCACCAATTTTGCAAATGATAAAACTGAGGCCCATGGGGCATGCAACTTGTCCAAAGTCATAGCAGAGCTGAGACCTTTTATGTAGGGGTGTATATTGGGAGGGCAGGATTTTTTATTTTTTTTATAATGTACACCCCCCCACCCCCCAAAAAGTGAAGTTGTTAATTATACAAATAAAACCCTTGTATGTCGCTACAATGAGTGAAGGACAAACCCCTATAACAGAATCAAAAATATCCATGATCTGGAGTTCAAGTAATGAGTGGCAAGTAGTTTGCCAAGGACTGATGCTTGGCCCTAGGGTCCCTGCTTAAAGGTGGAAAGAAGTAAAAAGTGTCACTTTCTGACAGAGTGGTGATGTCCTTAAGATATAGAAAGAGACATCCACTTTTGGATATGCCCAATGAAGAAACCTGTTTCACTTAGGTGTTCATATTGCTTATAATTTTTGTTTTTATTTTTATTTTTCTTAGAGGGTTTTTGTTTATTTTTCTGGGTACATAAGTTTGTGGGCAAGAGAAAAATAAATGCTTATTAAATATTTTTTGTATATTAATTTAAAACAAATATTGCATAATAGGTTTTGGGTGTTTGTCAAAAATAGTTTACACAAAATTCTACTTTACAAAATTTTAGAACTCAAATGACTTCTGTAAAACAATAATTAGCTATTTCAATTGTAATCAACCAGGTTAAAATATGCATGATTACTCTCACATGATCATTTTGAGATGAGAGAATGTGCTAGAACAAATAAAACACAATAGAAAAGAGAGAGAGACAGAGACAGTGAGACAGAAGGAGAGAGTCAGAAAGAAAGAGAGAGATTAGTTACATGCTATATGTTCATAGGTATTTGCCCTGTCATACAGTACACAGAGTAATCTAACCTACAATAGGAACATTAAATTACTGAGATTATTTGATGACATGTTGAAAAAATTCTGCTCTTTTCAAGATGATTTAAAAGAATCTTTAATATTTACCTTGTGAGGTAGCTTACCAGGGAGCATAGAGAGCTGGACTTGTATTTGGGACAACCTGGATTCAAGCCTGAACTCTGACACATTTTTGGCTACACAGCCAGAAACAAGTCTTGATCTTTCTCAGGCACTTATATAAGACTACAAATTGCAAAGATAGTGTGCTGTTGTTGTTCAATTGTTCAGTCATACCTGACTCTTTTTTGACCCCATGGACCATAGAACTCCACTGTTGTGCATGGGGTTTTCTTGGCAAAGATATTGGAATGGTTTGCCATTTTCTTCTCCAGTGGATTAACGTAAACAGATTAAGTGACTTGCCCAAGATTACGCAGCTGGTAAGTGTCTGAGACCAGATCTGAACGCAGGTCTTCTGATTCCAGATCCAGATCTCTATTCATTGGGACACCTAGCTGCCTACAGAGAAAGCACAGGTATGCATTATTAGATAAAGTTTCCCTACCTGGGCTTTCCTGTGCTGATGAAATCGCATGTCTGGACCTAAATTTATATTTTGTTTCTTTTTCAAGTTACTTTCTTCTTCATGTTTACATGAGTTGGGACTACTTAAAGAAAGGTTAGAATTTACAATAAATAGAGTTAGAGGCAAATAAGATCAACTGATTTCTCTTTTGACCTAGGTAATCCATTTTTAAACTTTTTTCTATGAATGTTCGCTTTACTTTTGGATGGTAAGGAGAATAAGCAGCCATATAGAAACAACTTTGCTAACTTTTTATAACAGCTAGATTTCTTGCCTTAGGAAAGAAAAAAAAACTCGTGTCATCTATAAAAAAACTATAGAACATATTGATTCATACATTGTTATTTGTAAGAAGATTCTCATCTCTCCTCCTTTGGACCCAAAAGATGTGATTAAATGCTACATTATAATTCAATCATATAACTGGAGGAATTTTGTTGTATACTCTCCATATTTGCATTAAATAATTACTATTCTACTGGAATATAGGTAGCAACTCAACAATGCTGGACACACACGATTGTGGTCTGTAAGAGGGAGAGGTATAAGAGATAATGGCAATCTAGGTAGGGAGGTCACCTCAGACATTGAGCTATAAACAAGAATCACAGGTCTAGGGAGATTTGCCAAGTCCACACTACAGAAACCTAACAGGGATAAAAGCAGAACGAGTAAATGGGTCTGACAAACTCCTAGGAGAGGCAATCTTAGAAAGGATCGTTTTTGTTCCATTTTATTCTTCAATTCTTAGCTCCATGAATGCTGAATATAATAGAAAGAGAACCAAGATCTGCAGGTATGTCCTAGTCTTTATGGAGGCAGGGATGAAGTACTGTGTTCCAGTTGAAACAATGTTAGATTCATAGTAAAAGCATCTCAACTCAAATCCTTGTTACTCTGTTACTTACCACCTGCATGGCCATGGCTATATCACTTAAACTATTTGGGCCTTAGTTCCTCATCTGTAAAGTAACGAGGTTGTACTTGGTCTCCAAGAATTTCTTTTCAGATCTTAATGGGATGATCTCAGGCACATGTTAAAATTGCCTCATATATATTGAATATATTTAAAAAATCCAAATATCTTCCTAATTACTTAGTTTTGGCCTAAATTATACTAAACTAAAATAGAATTCTAATCAGAAAGAAAAGCACATAATAAAATTTCAAACAATATGTTTTCTGTACAATTATATCATTAATAATGTTTCTTAAATACTGTCCTACTGCTTCATTGAATTATAGCATATACAATGCTTTCCAGAAGGCTGATGGTAGAATAAGTGTAGGCTCATTAGCATCACGATATTCTGCCTCTTGGAATAAGATTTTATTTCAACTGTGTACTCTTTACTACTGTTTAGTGATTATTTGGCAACATAAGAGAACAGAACAGAAAAGACTCATAAATAACAGGAAAGACTCTAGAATCAATATTGGCTCTGTTTAAGCTAATGAGATTTTATTTTCTACATTAGCTGAAGAAAAAAAGTGACAAAAACTTGTTATCTTACAGGGTAAAATGGAATAAAAAGGGGAGATTTTAAATTATGACTTCTGAGAAGTTCTAACAGTAGATAAATACCTTGATTTTCATGGTATTAAAAGTGTCTTAATCCACGTTCCTAACACCTGTAGTGATAGATACCATAAAAATGGATAGATCAATAGATGTCATTTTGAGCATATGTGTCACAACTTCATTTTGGTGAATGATTTAATTTTGTGCTCTCTTACATCAATCATATGTCTCTCTTTCATGTCTTAGCCTTTGAGAATTTCCTCTGTCCCTATTTCTCTCAAGTCACTCATTGCTTGTCTCATATTCTACTTGAATGAACCTAATTTACTATAATAATTTCTTCCAACTTAAGAGATCAAACACTGATGTGATTTAATCTGAAAAGAGTAGCAACCTCAATTTGAGCTGTGCACATCTCTCACACAGATCAAATTTCACCTCCACCCTTACAGTTCAGAACCTAAGATTTTAACCCAAATCCTTTTTCTTTCTGTTTTCCTAAGGCATTTAATTTTGCCCATTATTAACATTTTTAATTTATTGAAATTTTGTGGGATATCTGTTAATTGTCTCTATTTCCTTTGCTCATTACTATTGTCTCCCTTCAATTTTGCAAATGTTCAAATCTGAGGTATTCAGTATTTTTGAGAAGAAAAAAAAAGATTATTCCTTCTAAAAAAAAGCAAAGTAATCAAATTTTCTTCAACTGTATTTTCCACAGGATTCAGATGGTGCTAATTAATACTGAGTAGGATAACTGTTTTATTTTTCATATCATGTCACTGTCCTTTGTCCATTGAAGTCCTTCTCTAATGTATTACCATTTATGGACCTAACTCCTAAGTTCTCATAATTTAAGCTATATGTCAGGAGAGTAAAATTGTTGCGAATATTACCAAGTTAGAAAAGCTTTCAAAAAACAAGCTAGTGATAGGCAAAATTGTCTAAAAACTAGTTAAATCTGCATAGCATCATCAGCAGGTTAGCTGGAAGGGGATGGATTTTTTAGGTATAGCTACCTTCAAATACTGTCTATGAAGTTATAGAGGGCTTGCAATCTGTGATCTTAAAGGGGTGGCATGTGGTTGAATTTACTAGAGTCAGTCAATAAAATACATCTGAGCATTGAAGGAATGTAAGGGCAAGCACACATTTCTTTCCAACTCTATCATATTCCTATCAATAAATCAATGAGTCAATCAATAAAAATTACTTTAAATACCCACTATATGCCAGACACTGTGCTAAGTGTTAGGGATACAAAAAGAGGAGGTGAAAGACAGTCACTCCCTCAAGGAGCTTACAATCTAATGATGAATATCACATTGACATCAAATATTTTGTGAGGATTTAAATGATAAGAACAAGAATTTCATAGATTGAGAAGATATAGAGTTATAATCTGTATTCTTGGATTCATAGATTCACTGAAGCATTGAATTAATGTCAAATAGTCATCTGCCAATGTCATTGAATATTATTTTCCATCTACATATATGTATATGTATGTGTATGTATGTGTATTTATGTGTATAAATGTGTCTATATGTGTATATATATGCACATATATTATATATGTATATGTAATATATAGTTATTTACATATTACATGTCTCTATTTGAATTTAAACTCCTCGAGAGCAGGGACTGTTTTTGTTTTTCTTTGTATCCCTACTGGTTGGCACAGTGCCCTGGCACATAGTAAATATTTAATAAATATTTACTGACATATATTTTAAAGCTCATAAGTTACTTTTATTTTGGCCATGTCATTATTCTTTTTTTTTAATACAATAATTTTATCCCTCTTCTTCTTCCCCCCCCAAAAAAAAACACAATCTGCCAATCTTCCTGTATTACTTTAAAAAAAATTATGGTACTATCTAAGATAAGAATTGGAACAAAATGCATAAGTAAAATTCATTTCTTGGCTGCTCACCATGTCTTTTTTGTTTTGTAGGCAAATGGTGTTAGTGACTTGTGGAGGGTCACACAGCTATTAAAGGTCATAGATTAGACTCAGATCTTCCTAACTCCAGGGCCGGTTCTCTATCCACTGAGCCACCTAGCTGCTCCTTGTTTACCATTTCTTAGCAAATAGGAAGTGTCCTCTAATAATAGGTATCTGGAACCAACCTTGATCATTGTGTTTATCCTAAATTCTCTTTTCTTTTTGTGCTGTCTTGATATCAGTAGGGTCATGTGCACCTTTTCTTTTCCTTTAATGATTTTTCCATTGGTTCATTCATATTTTCTCATGTTTCAATTGTTCATATTTGATGATCCTTACAGTGCAATAATATTTCATTATGTTTAGATTCCATAATCTGTCCAGTCATAGTACCATAGAATCATAGATTTATAGAAAGAGGAACATAGATGCCAATTCCAAACTCTTCATTTTATGAATGATATACTTGAAGTAAAAAATAGTTAAGTGACTTGTCAAGGATTAGAGACCCTAGGTTGAGCACTGGACCTGAAGTCAAGAAAGTCCAAATCCAAATCTGGTCTCAGGTACTAACTGTGTGACCCTAGGGAACTCACATAACTTCTGTCTGCCTCAATTTTTTACCTATAAAATCAAAATAATAATAACATCTAACTCATAGGATTGTTTTGAAGATAGTATGAAATAATATTTGTAAAGCACTTTGAAAATCTTAAAGTGTATTTTTATTATTATTAAACAACTAGTAAAAGTGTGTGGTGAGACTTGAACCCAGATCTTCCTGATTCCAAGTTTATTAACCTCACTATGTATTATGACCTTTGTAAGCATCAGTAGACAAGCTCTTCATTCAGCCTTTTTTACTACAACAAATAGTGCTGTTATGAATATATTTCTAGTTTCTTTAGTTCTATCAACAATATCTCTGGGTTATAAATATAGTAGGGAGATTGGTGGATCAACAGATATGTATGGTAAAGTGCCGAGCCTGACATCAGGAAGACTCATCTTCCTTAGTTCATATATGGCCTCAAACACTTACTAACCATGTAACCCTGGGCAAGTCACTTAACCATATTTGCCTCAACTCCTCATCTCTAAAATTACCTGAAGAAGAAAATGACAAACTACTCAAATATCTTTGCCAAGGAAACCCCCGAAGGAAATCACCAAGAATTGGACATGACTGAAGTGTCAGCAACAAAAATAGCATAATAATGTTTACATAATTATAAATTGTTACAAATGTTACATAATTACAGAATTTTCCAGAATTGGTGAGCTAATTCAAAGCTTCATCAACAGTGTTATCAGTCCCTACAGCATAGTCTGTTCTCCGTGTCCTATACTTATAAAGATATAACTTCCCATTCTTAACTAATTAGTGAATGGTATAACCTTTTATATTGAGATCATTAATAAGTTCATCACTACCTTTTTGACCTCTCCTTCTGTCTCTTTGCTTCTGGTTCTCTCATCCACTAACTGTGAATAAGAGATCCCTAGTCCTCATTCCTAGGCCTCTGCTCTTCTTCTTTACCATCACTTCTTAACAATGTGGCTCTGGGCAAGTCCATTACCCTCTGTCTGCCACAGTTTCGTCAACTGTAAAGTAGAAGTAATGACTGCACCTTTTTCCCAGCACCATTGTGAAGCTCAAATGAGATAATATTTATAAGGACTTAACACAGTTCACAGCAGGAGCTTAATAATTGTTTCCTTCTTTAATCCCTTCTTGTGTGGAGAAGGATGTTAATTCAAACCAATTTCCTCCAAAATACCTTCTGCTTTCCCCAAATTTCTTAATGAATAAAGATTCCTTTCTCTAGGAGCTTATGTTCTTAGGTTTATCTAGTGTGGGTAGGTACCTATGTTGTATTCTAAATCTATTTTATCTACTTTATTTTAATGATTTGCCTTTCTATTGTTTTAACAAGCATCAGATAATTTTGATTAATGCTTTATGTTCTGAGATTTGGTCAAGGTAGGCTTTCTTCATTCCTTTCTCCCTTATTTTCAATCATTATCTATAGAAATCTTATGCAATTAAAAGTTTTTGTGCAAATGACCTCTCATCTTTGAATCTGCCTTCTTCCCAGCCAGAATGGAACTTTCTCTCATCTGAATTCCTATAACTTTTAATACCACTCATACAATATCTCTATACTGTAGTTATTTTTGCATGTGTTTTATGCCTCCATGTAAATTATGAGTTCCTCAATAGCAGGGTTATTGTCTTATGCATCTTATGTCCTTCATGGTGCTTACCTAGCACAAAGCCTTGCCCATAGTAGGTGCTCAATAAATATTTGAGTCAATTAAATTGCTCTCTGATTAAAAATTGAGATTTTGACTACTAATAGTTTATACTGCCATATTGTTTACCAGGGATTATTTTACTTGCAGTAGTTGCAATAGGACCTATGTAATTCTTAAATTAATCACCCCCCAAATCTAGCTCTCAGCAAAGATTTAGTCTGCCAGTAGTTTACACCTCTCAAAGAACATAAATGCAAATCAACATGGAAGACAAAACTCCTTTGGTGGTCTACTTTATTGAAAAGTTCTGTTTACCATGTAAGTAAAGCATGTTTGAACTTTGCTAGCTTGTGTTGCTGGACTCCAAGAAAGACTCAATTTCTTCTACAGTTGAATACCAATCAGTCTTGGTTTTGTTCTTCTGTTAAATGAGTTTCTCTACTTCGTTTCACATATTTCTCATCTGTAACATTTATTCTAGGTCAGAACATATTTACATTTTTGCTTAAAATATTTCCTATTAGTATAGTTCCTTCTGGAAATTATGCCTGTGTGACAATGTCTAAAGACATAGAATCAGGAACTCTGATATCTGAAACTGTGTTGAGGAAGACATTTTAACAGGATAAGATATACTCTCCCCTAGAAATTTTTCAGCCTGTACAAAAATGGAATTTTATTTACTATAGTCACCATGACAGAAACAAGACAGATAATGATAAAAAAAAGAGCCCCAAACTCATGTTTTAAATGAATTTTTGTGTGGTCACAATAACTCTATTAGCCATCAGGACAGTGATGAATTAGACTTACAGTTAGCCCAGTTAAACAACAAACATTATCTGCATTACTCATCTATTGTACATTTCCCAGGGTCAACCTCCCTTTCCAGTGACAAGCATGGTACAGATTTATTTCAAAAACTCATAGGAATAGTTTTCTCTTTGAGCTTAAGAACATTTCTCCATTTTCTGTGAGAAAAAAAAAGAATAGTGATGATGCTCTTAGCTCTGTAAGCCACTGTCAATCACTCTTGCTTCTTGAAACACTTTCTTTTCTCTGCTTCCAAGACTCTGCTGAACCTTCACCTACCTTTCTGACCTCTCCTTCTGTCTCTTTGCTTCTGGTTCTCTCATCCACTAACTGTGAATAAGAAATCCCTAGTCCTCATCCCTAGGCCTCTGCTCTTCTCCTTATCCATAACAGGCCTTCAGATGTCTGTTGACCTGCAAAATGAAATATTGGTCGTAATGACCCCTGAGGCTTCTCTCACCTCTCAAGAAATCTGTGATAGAAATTTAGAAGGAGAGATTTATGAGTGGAAAGTCCAGAAGAGGGTGGGAGGAGGTTGAACTTGTCAGATTTTCCTTCTTCAGTCCACAAAGGAGTTTTTGAAAGAGGTAAGACTGTAAACAGAGGAGATTATAAATAAAAATATACCCGAGAGATAGTGGCCAATGTTTTTGTTCTCCATCCCTCAGTTGGGCATTCCTTGGCATAGAGAATTTAAGGGGTCATTGTATCTACATGTTTTTATTTTTTACTTGTGGGGGATGTAAAGCTATGTAAATGCTATGGTTTTAGGCCAAAGAGAAGGCTACCAAATATTGCAGTAACTACACTTGAAGAAAAGTAATAATTTATAAACCATACTTTAAAATTTCCTGTCTTGAAAAATGTATAACCTAATGAGAATTGGCTTCAGTTGAGAGAAATAATAAAGCCTTGGTCCAGATGTCGATATAGTCAATAGTACTCTGCTGCTAAATCTTTGCTGAGAGCTAGATTGGGGGGGGGGCAATTAATGTAAGAATTACATAGGTTCTATTGCAACTACTGCGAGTAAAATAATCCCTGGCAAACAAAAAGCCCCTAAGGCAAGTTACAAAATCCAAAGAAAACACCAAACTGTAAACAAAAACTAACATTGAATAAACCAGTCCAGGGATTGACATTGGCTAAAAATGAATGCATAGATTTGCACAAATAATGTTTTCAGTAAACATAGGTCATGTGTTTCTTGGCTTGCTTTGGATCTGTCCTATGATTTCACTGGCATAAGGAACTTCTTCCAGGGAAGAAACCCTAGCAATGCCAATCCACATGTGTTCTGGAACTTACAATCTTAGTGAGGTTAACTTGTGTACCCAGAGTCACGAAGCCAATATATCTCAGAGACTGGACTTAAACCTGTGTGTGTATGTATATATGTATGTATGTGTGTATGTATGTACATATTGGTATATATACACACACAAACATTCATATACATCGATACACATGTGTCTGTGTATATGTGTATGCATATATATGTATGTATGTGTATATGCGTGTGTGTGTGTGTGTGTGTGTGTGTGTGTATGTGTTAGCTGGCATAATAGATCTAGTGCTGGGCATGGAGTCAGGGAGAATCATCTTCCTGAATTCAAATCTGGCTTCAGATACTTATTAACTGTGTGAAACTGGACAAGTCACATAATCCTGTTTACCTCCATTTCCTCATCTGTAAAATGAGCTGGAGAAGGAAATGGCAAACCACTCCAATATATTTGCCTAGAAAACCCAAACATATGCACATGCATACACATGTATATATATATACATGTGTGCATATATGTACATGTACACATACACATATGCATGCATGCCATATCACAATACCTACCCTTATATCAATTGACTGAAATTCAAAGGCAAATTCATAGGACCATAGAATCATAGAGTTAGAGTAAGAAAGCATTGTAGAACTATTCTAGTCAATCCTCATCATTTTAAAGATGGGGGAAAAAATAAGCCTGAAAGAATGGCTTTCACCACAGTACAAATTCACACCAGTAAAAATAATAGCAAAGCCATGATTTGGGCCAAGCCTACTGGTTAAAAATGTAATGTTCTTTGGTTTTTTGAAGTGACTCCACTTTAGATTTTACCCAAATTAATGGAACAATAGAGCTTGGACCTAAGTAAGGAGTACTCCTAAGCAGTATTTTGTTAAAAATAATAAATAGTAATAATACTGAAAAAAATAAAATATTTCCTATGAAAGTATTATAGCAGAAGTAAGTACCACAAAATTTTGGGAACAATCACTGAAATGTTATTTCCCCTGGGTTATCCAAGCCTTCATAAAAGTACTTAGGTAGTTGTAAAGTATAAAATAATGCACATTAATCATAGACATAATGTTAAAATCCACTGAGTACAACCACTTGATGGAAATCTTAATTATGCTAAAATGTTGGCTCAACAACAATAAGTATGAAAGAAAGATCAATTGATGATGAATTGAAAAAGGAAAAAAATGCTCAGAATAGAAGAAAAGAGTCAGCAGTTCAGATGAAAGAGAATGCTGAAGCTAATTATTAGATAAATTTGTATATATGGAATCAAATTGCAGTAATGAAATATAAAAAATCCTGATGTAATCATTCACCTAAACTGCAATAAATTTTAGTAAAGCTTTGAAGACCAGCTTTCTCTATTTGATTTAAACACATAAAATTTTAAATCTGATGTTCAGTTTCCCTCATCACCTCATCATAGCCATATGCTAAAAAAAAGAGCTTTAATTCTTTGAATGGTTATTTTTAATCCCTTTAAAACATAGATATCATTGCAAAATTTTGAAACTTGAAATACATCTTTCTAAATGAAGTATATGAATTCAGTTTGCCATAGTGCTGAAGTTTACACTGTTTTCGAAATTCACAGGGATACATTGTCCTATGTAAGAAACATATATGTGTGTCAGAGATAAAGTCTGAAGGAGTGGGGAGATGGGCTTATCTTCACTGTTAGGAAAAAAATTAAAAATTCATGAACTATTCTTATATGTACACTTCTCTTTCCAATGGCAATTGTTTAATTAACAAAAGACTGAAAATGTTTACTTAACAAAATACTTTTATTAGTACATCTAGCAAGCGCAACACTTTTCCTTAGTGTCACATTTAGAACTAAAATGCATGATTTGTTCACAATCAAACATATTTGTAGAAATGTAAACTTATTTTCATTTAGTAATAAATCAGTGATAATCAAAGAAAAATATTATCTTAAACAACTTTACTTAGGAAGATAAATGAACTTATTAACAGCTCATGGATTTGATATGTATAGCACTATAAAACCTTGAAGTGTTATAAAAATGCTACTTATTCTACAAACACTATTATTTTCCTAAATGTTTCTTACTCCTAGTGCTATTTACTCTCATTTGTTCTTTAACCATCAACACTTACTTGTTTTAAGTCTTGAACAATACTATCTGAGAATAGCAAATATAAGTTTAAATATTTTGTAATAAAGTCACATACAACCCAAAAGTAAAGATGACTTTTCTTTTTGTTTTTTTTATCTTATGCATTATATTTACTCAATAGAAAGAGTACTAGATTTGTAATCAAGAGACTAGTTCAGCTACTTAATTCTGAGCCTCAGTTTCATCATCTGTAAAAATGAACAATTGGATTACATACCTTCCAAGGACCCTTTGGACTCTAACTTTATGAATATATGAATCTATGAAGCACTAGCTGCAGGTTCTATCACACTGCAGTCAAATCATACCATATATATATATATATATATATATATATATATATATATATATATATATATATATATATATATATATATATATATATATATACACACACACACACACACACACACACATATATATACATATACATATATATGTATATCTATCTATCTATATTTAGACACACACATATATACATATATATTTATACATACTATATATATATGCATATATGTATATGGAAAAATCCTGTTTCATTATAAAAATAAAAGCTTCTCTCTGATAATTAAGGAACTCTAGCACTAGGCCTGGAGTCAGGAAGACCTGGGTGCAAATATGGCCTCAGTCACTTACTAGCTGTGTAAACCTTGGGCAAATCCGTTAACCTGTTTGCCTCAGTTTCCTCATCTGTAAAATAGAAATAACAGTAGCACTTGCCTGCCAGGGTTGTTGTGAGAATCAAATAAGATGATAAAAGTGCTTAGCAGAGTTCCTGGCACATAGCACTCATAAAAGTTAGCTGTCATCATCATCATCATTAATTATTGTGAAATTATTTTCCATGTCTATTTCTTGTCACAGGCTATCTATATTCTAAATATCACCTCTTTCTCCTCCTGGCATCCCTTCCCTCCTGTTTCAGAAATTCAATGTCTAGAAATTTCCATTCAAGATTTTCCCATGCCCCATCTAACACTTGGTGCCTCCCTGCCTGTGACAATGGTGGGAAGTGGGGAAGCTAAGTGAAACTCGACAGAGATTCAATGAAACCCAGAGTCTTCTTCTGCATCCCTCATGTAGAAAATGGTGACAGGACCCAAAGTCCTATCCATCAAATAGGACTTCAGAAGGAGTAAGGAAATTTTTTTGTGAAATAATGTGTCACATCCAAGATGTGGCTTCTTTCATGACAAGTGTGCAGTCCTGCCATGACCCTAAGAGGATTTTGCTTGAAGCTTTATCTGTAATCTTGTCTTTGTCCTTCCTGGTCACAGAGTATTCCAGATTTTTTTTTTTCTTTTTCTTTTGAAGGAAGAGAGGGCATAGGAAACACTTGCTATTCTTGTATGCTTCCCTTTCTGTCCTTGTATCTTCCTGTAAGCTTGCATCTTGGGTGACTCTAATTAAGCCGCCTAGCCCTCCCTTAAATATGCCAAATAATAAGCATAAATAAACTGGTCTAATTCTTCTCCAAAGCTTCCCTCTTTTGAAATACTAGATAAGTGGACTACCCCAGTGTTAAATTTTGGTTAGTTTGCTCACTGTCCATGTCTCCTGGTATTGTTACAATAATAAAAAAGGTTCTGATGAAATCTTCTTAATTCAATGTGTATATAGTTCAAGGGCCTCTAAGGAAAATCAATCATGAAATCAAAGCAATGAATATTTATTGAGCCTATACCAAACACACACAAAAAAGCCTTGCGCAAGGCACTATAAGTGATACAAAGTATCAAAGACTTCATAATCTATTAAAAAGATAATAGCTGATCTATTTATATAAAATTTATATTTACATAAAATAGAGAAATTTATAGTAATAAATTGAATTTCTACATATATTAATACATGCAAATTTCAAACAATCAATTGACTAACATATCAATTTTTTTACTACATGCCTGGAACTGTGCTAAGCTCTGGGGATAAAAAGAAAAAGCACAAAGAGACTTTTTCCTCAAGAGTCTTACATTGTAACTGGGGAAACAGCATACACCTATATTGGAATGCACAAGATGCCTGCAGAGTAGATGGTAGGTAGCCTCAGAGAGGAAGGCACTAGGAGTTGTGGGTATGAGGAAAGTCCTTCTGTAGGAGGTTACTCTTGAGCCAAGTTTTAAAGAAAGCCAAGGTTTCAAAGTAGTTAATGGTTATGAGGGAGAAAATTACAGGGACAGGTATAGCCAGTGCAAAGACATGGAAGACAGAGCACTCTAAGTGAGAAAAAGCTTTCTGGCCAGTATGATAAGACACATAATAATACAGGTTGAGGAATGATGTGTAAGAAGACTGGAAAGACATGAACAGGCCAGAGTGTGAATAATTTAAATTCTCAAACAGAGAAGCTTAAAGTTGATCCCAGAGGAAAGAAGGAGCAATTAGATTTTATTGAGAAGTGAGATGATGTGGTTACATCTTTGACAAACACTTTGGTTGGCATATGTAAGCTGTATTGGAGCTGGGAGATACCTAGAGGAAAGGCATACAATTGGAAAACAATTGCAAGAGCCTAGGTGAGAGATGATTGGGGCCTGGAAGAGGATATAGGCTGGGTGAGTAGAGAGATATCATAGAGAAAGAAATCACAAGATTTAACAACCAATTAGATATGCGGGACAAGCAAGAATGAGAAGGCCAGTGTGGCACAGAAGATAAAAATCTGGGTGCCAGGAAGGATAGTGTGGCCCTCAAAAGGAATGGTAAAGTTTGGAAGAGAGTGGATTTTACAGGGAAAATATTAAGTTCTCAAGAGAACATTGTGTACAATAACAGCCACATTGTGCAATGACTAATATTGATAAACTTAACCCTTCCCAACAATACAAGGATCTAAGACATTTCCAGAGGCCTCATGATGGAAAATGCTATCCACATCCAAAGAAAGACCTATGGAAGTTGAATTGCTATCTTTTTTTTTCTCTTCTGTTGAGTTGTGTTTCCTCTTTCTGATGGTTCCTCCTATTGGTTTTAATTTTTACTTACAACATCACTAATGTGAAAATATGTTTAATAGGAATGTAAATGTATAGCCTATATCAAATTGTGCACCATCTTGGGGAGGGTGGTGGGGGAGGAAGGGAGAGAAAAATTTTAAACTCAAAAGTATACGGAAGTGATTATTGATAAATCAAAATAAAGTAATAAAAGTTATAAAGCTCAAAAAAAGAAAATGTTAAGTTCTATTTGGAACATATTGAGTTTGAGAGGTCTGATCAAATTCCAAAGGATTTAAATAAGTGCTGCATTCGGTGGGATTATTGTTTTTCAATCATTCAGTCCCTTCTGATTCTTTGTGACCCCATTTGGGGGTTTTCTTGGCAAAGATACTGGAGTGGTTTGTCATTTCCTTTTCTAGATCATTTTACAGATGAGGAAACTGAGGTAAACAGGGTTAAGTGACTTTCAAAAGTCACAGAGCTAGAATTTGAATTCAGGTTTTCCTGACTCTAGGCCTGGCCCTCTATCCACCATACGACCTTGCTGCCTCACTGAGTGGGATAGGGAATTAATTACAGAGTAAAAACATTGATTTTGCTGTGCTGAGTGTCTAGTTGAGATCAGTGATCATAAATTTGTAGTGGACCAGTCAATACAGCTTTTCTTCCAAGTCCTTTAAGCAGCATCTGAGTAGCAGTGAAGTAAGCAGCCAAGCGGCACAGCAGCTAGAGCACCATCCCTGGAGTCAAGAAGACCTAAATTCAAATCCAGCCTCAGACATTACTATCTGTGTGACCTTGGGCAAGTCACTTGTTCCTGTCTGCCTCAGTTTCCCCATCTGTAAAATGAACTTTAGAAGGAAATGGCAAACCACTTCAGTATCTTTTCCAAGAAAACCCTAAATGGGGTCACAAAAAGTCAGACAGCATTGAAAATGACTGAACAACCACAAAAACAAGGAGTAGAAAGGGAAGAGGTAGATGGTGAGAGCAATCCAGGTTTAGAGTGTGGCAAGGCTATCAGAGATTGCTGATCACCATCATTAGGACAAGAGAACAAAGGATGCAAGAGGAGCAGGAGTTTGAAGTTATTCTTCAGGAATACAGATTGGGAAGATAGGAGGACAGGAATGGAGCAGGCATTTATTAAGCATTTAAATGTACAGGTCACTGTGCTAATTGTTTTATAAATATCTCAGTCCTCACAACAACCCTGTCAGGTAAGTGTTATTATTAGCCCCATTTTGTAGTTGAGGAAACTGAGGCAAACAGAGGTTGTGATTTGCCCAAGGACACACAGCTAGTAAGTGTATGAGACCAGATTTGAACTCAATTCTTCCTGACTCCATTACCAGCACTCTGTCCACCATGCCACCTCCCTCCCTGCCTCTCGATGAAAAGTATAGCCAGCTGAACCCTGGGGGGAAAAAGAGAGTAGTGAATGGATTGGTGGTCATCCTGAGGTTGAAGAGTAGGTCTAGAAGGAATAAGGCATAGGGAGAGATGAAAAGGTAAAAGATTATGATCAGATAAAAGGAATTTTGGAGTTCTTGAACACAGAAGCATTCTAAGGGTGTTGCAAACTGGTCTTCCCAAAAATCCTGTGAAGCAGGCAATGTGAATATTACTATACCCATTTTAAAGATGAAATGAACTAACTTTCTCAAGGTTACACACATGGTATTTGAACAATAAGTTCATACAATCCTAGAAATTCAGAGCTACAAGAACTAATCCATTTCCCCCCTCTTTATTTCATCTCATTTAGGTATCTCCTCCCACTCTCTCCACCTGCACCCCATCTCACCAGAAGAGTTGACCTCTTTTGCTAAATAAAATCTTTCATTATGCACCATTGATCTCATCCCTTTCTATCTTCTCCAGCAGATTTTCATAAAGCACAAGTTTGACTATGGCATACACCACCATCTCCCACTTCCCAAGAAACTCCAATGGTTCATTATTAATTCTAGGATCCAAAATAAAGACATCTGCTTAGCATTTAAAAAACCTTTGCTTTTACAATCTTCTTAGACTTCATGCCCTCACAAATACTTGGAACTTTTCAGTGACCTTGGACTACTTGCTTTGTTCCTAACTTCTGCAAGAACCCTTTCCCAATTTCAAATCCACCTTCCTTCTAAGATTGCCATCCATTTAGTCTGTATGTATATTTTTTGTACAGTTATTTACATCTCATCTCCCCCATTAGAATATGAGTTCTTTGAGAGAGGGCACCACATCTTCATCTTTCTTTGAAACAATTTCTTCATCTTTCTTTCAAACAATGGTTGGCACAAAGCAAGCAAACTGGCTGACTGATCTAGTTTGACTCTCTCGTTTTATAGATGAGGAAACAGGTACAATAAGGGCAAGTGACTTATCCAAGGTCTGATCAGAAGTAAATAGCAGATCTGGGTTTAAAATCTATGTTTCCTGACTTTTAGTCCAATAGTTTTTCTAGTACACCACTGTTGCTTAAAGATAAGAGATAAAATCATAAAAAGTTTAACTCAATGCCAGTATATAATAAAAGACAAAGGACAGATACAGACAAAGTGTTATAAGAGTTTATTGGACAGAAAAATCATTGAGGGCCAGGTAACTAATATTTGGAGATCTCGAAGGAAATTAGGATAGTAGTGGTGTTTCAATTGCTAAACAGAAACTGAAGTAATATTCCTGGAATCATGGAATTCCAGAGATGACACAGACCACAGAAGCCATCTATTCTAATATGCTATATCAGGCTCCACTTCACAAATTACATGATAAGTGATCATCAGCTTCTGAGTGAAGAAATCAGACAGGAGGACAAAAAAGAATCCATTACCTTGGAGTTAGTCAGGGATGTGCCAGAGTCATCTCTAGGTTGGAGCCGATTGTTAAATTTTCTGTGTGAGCATTTACACTTTGGAAATTGGCAGATACAGATTAGAGCTCAATTTTTGTTTTGTTGATTGTCTTGATTCAAGAAAGTGTTGCTAATGCATGTTGAACTTAAAAGTGTTTGTGTGCCCTTCCTCCCAACCCACCCCCCATATCCAAGTTTATCAGCACTACCCTGTGATACTCTATAAACGTAACGTGAACTCTGCAGGAGTGAAGTAAAAGGTATTAGGTATTAAATCATGAGATTGGAGTCCTGGTAACTAGAGGTCAACCACCACAACCACAACCACAACAACCACAACAACTCCCATTTATGTACCCTTTTAAAGTTTGCAAAGTGCTTTACATCCTTCATCTTATTTGAGCCACACAAAAACCATGGAGTAAGCTCACTCTACCTTTGAATAACTCTGATTATTCTAGACTTCCTTCTTTATCCCATGTCTGAAGCTATAGCATGATTCTTGGATATATTGGTGCTTCAATTTTTTAAAATCAGATTTTATTTTAAATGCTCCACAATCACACAAACATAAAAACAAAGATTAGGAGTAGAATCTGTTAAGGAAAGTATATGTTTATATATGTATTTATGGATGTATATATGTATGTATGTATGTGTATATATGTGTATGTATATATCTACATATAAATATATCTATGCTTAATGCCTGTCGGGAGAGAAGGGGGGAGACAAAGGGAGAAAAAAGAACAAAGTAAAAAGTGTACAGCAGAGAACAAAAGAAAATCTGTAAGGAAGCAAAGCTGGACAGCTTTCAACACAGTGCATTTATTGCTGTACATTTTGAATCCTTTTATGTTCTGCTGTGCACACATGACTTTTTTTCTTTTCTTATTTTATATTTGTTTCAATATTTAAATTTATAATATGTTATTTTTTACTTTTCTTACAATGTATTTAAGTTTTAGTATTTTAGTCTAAAATTTAAAAATAAATAAATGGTCCACAGTCACAGTATCAGCTAGACTCTTTACAAGAAATTGGGACAGGGAATGAAAAGAATACTGACTTCACAATGGGAAGATCTGGTTTCAAATCCTCGTTTAGTTCTTAGCTTTGTGGCAGGTAGGCAAGTCATTCAACATCTTTGAGACTCCATTTTCTCATCTTTAAATAGGACAAATACTATTTAGAAAGTCTACATGAGATAGTACATAGAGAGCTGGTCTGAGTCAGAAAGGCCTGAATTCAAATTCCACCTTCAGCATAGATTGGATATATATATAACACTGGGCGAATCATTTAACTTCTAAGTGACCCAGAAATTGGGTGCCATTCTGTATTTGTAGATAGGACTTTCTGACTGGGAATGGCTTTTTTCCAATGAAATCATAGATCTGGTTAAAAATAATAATATCAATACTTGCATTATCTACCTCACAGGATTGCTGTAAGGAAAGCACTTTTTTTGTTCTGAGAATCCTGTTCAAATCCAAAGTATTATTAATAATGGAGTTTAGTTGCCTTGAAAATGGGAGTTCATATATTCAAAGGATTTTGGGGGCATCAATGAGATGAAAAAAAGCTTTGCACCAGAGACATAGGGCTAAAGAGCACAATAATTTAGACCATTCCGGCCAAATGATTTGGAATGGTATATAAAGGCTGGACAGTACTTCAAGAAAAAGATCAGTGCCAAAGGTCACAAAAAGCATTAACATACTAAAGACAGAATCTGATTTAAGGAACAAATGGTGATAGAGGTCAGGTTTTTAGCAGTAATGACAAGAATTTTACATGCCAGAGGTTGTGGAAGGAAACTGGAAAAAAAAAACGGGTTGAGTCAGAAAGAAATAAAATATGATCAAGCCCTGAAAAAAAAAAAAGAACAAGAACAAGGAGATGTAAGAAAAAATGTAAGTTGGGGAGAAGTAATAGAGAGGTCAAAGTGACAGAACAAATGATTTATGTTAATGTATTTTAAAAGTCCATAGTTTTACCGATTATTAAGTTTAAAAAAAAATACCTGGACTTTGGGGTTACAAGTCACTAAGTCTGCCTTGACTAAAAGGGTAATTTAAAAAAAAACCTTTCTTTTAGACCTATACAGTAATTTTAAAGTTACATTACTGCAGAAAATTACATGATATTCTACATTATATTTTTCCCCAGGTTTTTCCCATAGGTAATCATGCATAAAAGTGATGGGAACAATCCTTTAGCTTTAAAAATTTCACATTTAGGCAACCCTGCAAGGGGAATGTATTTGGGGGATAAAATGTTCAGTAAAAGGAATCAAAGAATTATGGAATTATAAGATAAAGTAGTTTTTGAGAGTCCAAAGAAACAGAGGTCATCTAAGAGACTACTTTAGTTTACAGACAAGGTGACTGAGGCTCATAGTTTAAATGACTTGCCCACGGAAGTATGACAATTGTGAAAATAGCTTTTTCATAAGGGCTTAAGTTTCCGTTTGTTTCTAATTCTATAAAGTGAGGCAGTGATGCTGAACATCCTGGGAATATCCATGTGGTTTGTTGTCATTCTAATAACTTTGGGTAGGTCATGAAGGTATCAATAACAACAACATCAACCATGATAATGACCTGAACCTGTATAGCACTTTACAATGTGTAAAGCCCTTTCCCATCTGTTAGCTCACCTGATACTCACTACATGAAATGAGTAGTGCAGTCATTTTATGTATGAGGAAGTGGAAGATTAAATTAGATATTGCCATAAATTTCAATAACAATTACAATAATAGCTAACAGTTATATGGCACTTACCATTGCCAGGCACTAAACACACACTGTCCTAAGAATTCTTAAAAATTTCTTATTTGATCCTCACATCAACCCTGGGAGATAGATCCTATTATTATACCCAGTTTATGGATGAAGTAGCTGAGGCAAACAGCTGGTAGGTGACTTGCCTAGGCTCACATTACTAGAAAATGCCTGAGGCTGTGATTTCAACTGAAGTCTTTCTGACTCCTATTCACTGTGCTATTTCACTGCCCCTTAATAATAACAATAACAAACAACATCTCAAGAGTAACGGTAGCTAGAGAGGTAGATTTAGAGTTAGTTAACAAGGTTTGGATTCTGAGCATTTCCTCTGAGCCATTCTCTCTCAATGATTCTGGACAAATCACTTTATCCTCAGTGCCCCAGACAACTCTCTAAGACTGAAGTGGCAAAGCAGTTGCCACCCTATATTGGTAGTGGGAGTTTCTTCATTGGGAACCCCTTGAAAGTGTAGGTCCCTACAAAATAAATGACAACTCGTATTTACTTACACATCACTATATAGCTGTTTTCTGTATGTGAATTTGAGTTACAGTTTACCAATGAAATGAAAGCTCAGAAAAGGTTAAAGATACAGTTGTCCCTTCTGCATTGTGACTTTCCCCATTGTAGTTTCAATATATTGTAGGTCTGCATAAAAAATTAAATAGGAATTTTGGGGAAGTTTTCTGGAAGCTGTAGACAACACGTAAAGTCTAATACATGACACAGTAAAATTTTATAAGCTCATAAATGCATAAAATATATGTATAGTATTATATAATATCAATCCAAATTTTACAATAAGGTACTGCAAACATCCCATAAAAGAAAAAGAAAAAATTCAGACTTCTTCTGTGGAACAAAGGGAGATCCAAAAAATTTTATGTGGCTTTTCTAGACTGTGGGGGCACTGCACCTCTAACCCCGACAATGTAATTATACATGCATGCATATTCATATATATATATATATGCATATATATACATATATGTACACATACATATGTATGTGTGCTGGTAACATTTAACAACTGGTTCTCTTTGGGAGAGGGGACTGTACATTTTAAAATTAATTAATATTTTTCCCTCACTTTCTTTATACTAGATAATCAACAAATCAAGCCGTCATTTGTAGCATTTACTTACTTTTACAGTAGAAATACTCTTGCTAAAAATTTAACAGAAATCCAATATGAGCCGACTCCAGCCCACCCATGCCTCTATGAATAGTATATATATGTTATATGGTCTAAGGTAAGCATTCCCAAAACAACTTTGTGAAACAGGTAGTGTAGGTATCATTACCTTCATTTACAGAATAGGAAACTGAGAGTCAGTAGATTTAAGTGACAGTTTTTCCCCATAGGTTATGTCCTATTTTCTATTTTGAGACTGTGAAACAGTAACAAAAGATTCTAAATTCCAAGCAAAACCTACCTGTGCTGTAAGGAGTAAATATCTACTTCTTCAAAGAAAATTGAGGAGTGAGGCTGTGGTGAGGATAACAATGTTTTGCTTATTCTTAATAAACGAAGTGTCTCCTGGTGAATTTTGGACCAACACTTTGAAGTAGCTTCTCACAGACACCTTACAAGAATATGTCCATCTCTACTTCCCTCTGTCCCCATGGGCCTATATCTCTTTGTCCCCCTGTTCTTGTGCTCTTTCTGTACTATGAAATTTCTTACCTTGTAAAACCTGACCTCATAAAATTGAAGCTTATATTTAACTCATTAGATTAAAATCAAATATTACACTTAATGCACTAGAAAACCAAGCATAGTTTTTATAAGGGTGTGTGACTATATGTATATATGTGTGTTGTTTTCTCTCTCTCTCTCAAAAATATAGATATGTACACGTATATATATATATATATATATGTTTGTGTCTCTTGATTTAGTCTTGCTTGAATATATATATATATATGTATAAACACAAAACATATGCATATATACTTAATAAAGGATATATAATATTCATTTCAACAAAAACCACTTATACATAACATGTATATAACATTTTAAAGTTTGCAAAATCTTTTGCATACATTATCTCATTTGATCCTCTCAACAACCCTGTGAGGGAAATGCTAATATTATTCACATTTTACAGTTGAGGAAACTGAGGCAAACAGAGGTTAGTGACTTTCCCAGGTTCATATAGCTAATAAGTGTCTGAGTCAAGATTCAAACTCAGATCTTTTTAACTTCAAATCCAGGACTAATAATTACATTCTCTCTCTCTCTCCTTCTCCTCATATGTATATTTGCATACACACGTGTATATGTAAACATGCATATACACATATGCATTGTGTTATGCATATATGGGCACATGTATATGTATATTATGTTTTATGTATGTGCATATCTGTGTTTTCATACATGAGTATTTTTATTGAAATAAGAGCCATAAAAGTATTAAGTCATTTCCTCAGGTGAACTGTTAGTAGTAAATAACACTTTCATGGGGGAAATAATTTTTTGAGGGTCTTAACTTGGTGTTGACACAGACTGATAGCAAGGAAGCCAGACTAAGTCAAGAGAACTAGGTTGTAACCTCAGCTTTGTCACTAATAATTTATTTATGTTTGGGCATGCTGCTTCATTTCTCAAGTTTCTTTAAGGACAAAATGAAAGAATTGAGTTAGAAGAACTTTAAGGTTCTTTGCAGTTCAAAATTTCTATTATTCTTATTATATGGCTTTTTTATCTAATCAGTGACTACTGCTACTTTCTAATCTGGTAAAATTCTTAGGAATTAAGTCAAGTTTGCTCTGATAGGACAAACCAGTCACACTGTCCCTATTGACTTTTTCTCTCTTTCCAGAGGTGACACAAAAAAACTTTGAGAAGTGCCCCGTGGATGGAGGACTACAAATGGGAGAGAATAACCAAAGTGTTTCTTTAAACCACTGGAGCCCTGAAAATAAGCTTACTGAGATTTATTATTGCAGGGTTGTTGCAAGAATGACTAAGTAGGCAAACATGAATTATAAATAAGTTGATGTTACCTGTCATCTTCTTTGGGAATTACAATTATCCCATCAATCTAAACTGTTCAGCTATGATGTGGCGGTATGATTTACTAGAAACGAAATGGGTGGTTAACTCAATCATGGACAGAAAGCACTTTCTGGGTACATGCAAAAAAGTAGCTCTGATAAGATACAAACCACTAAGGCATTGTCTTGCTGTAAATGCATTCAAAACTAGACTTTCATTGATATCTAGATTCTATGCGAATTTGCATTAAATTTTTTAATTAGAAAAAAGTAATCCCAGAAGACATCAGAAAAAGAGAATCATTGTAAATTCTTCAAATTTGCAAATTGGTTTCCTTTTTTTTTTTTTTTTTGCAATCAGTATCCTTGGAAGATGGACCATAGAGCAAATCCAACTTGTTTGTACGTCTAGCAACTAATTCCTTTACAATGTAGCAATATTGCCTGGACATGCTACTCGAAGTTGCCTTGATATACCTGACACAAACCCATTTTTTTTTTAAAATCAGGTAACTGGAGCTGGCTCAGAATGAGCTCCTTTGGAGTAGGAATTGTTTCAGTCACGCAGTTAGTGAATACATATTTATTAATCTCCAACTGTGTCTCTGTGTTCTATATTAGGGATAAAAATAAAAGGCAAAAGACAATCACCATCCTTGAGGGATTTGCAATCTAATGAGAGAGAGAAAAAGCAGCCAAATATGGACAAACAAGTTATTTGGAGGATAAATTAATAATTAAAAGAGAGAAGGCTTGGGAAAGGCTACCTGTGGAAGACGAAACTTTAGTTGGGACTTTCGTTTCATTCCTTATGTTTTTATCTACAGTGCCAAACCTCCCATTGGACACATTTGCCACTTCCCCTACCCCATAACTTTCCACCATCCCCATTTTCAAATCTCTTCTGTATGTTGTCTTTCTCATTAGAATGTAAGCTTTGTGGACAGGAAGTTTCATTTGTTTGCTTATTTTTTGCATCCCCACCATTTAGCACAGTGTCTAGTAAACCTTAAATATGTGATTATTTCCTTTTCTTCATTTTTATTTCTTTGTTTATATATGATATTGTTGAAAATAAATAGAAATGCAATTTTGCTTTATAAGTATGAACAGTCTAGGTGAGTAGAGGGACATAAAAATATAAAGGTAGTGTGGAAATAGGTCCATTAAAGTCTTGAATTCCAGCACAATACTTGGGATTAGTAGTCATTGTGATTATAGCTGACTTTTAAGAAAATAAATCTGTTGACTATATAAAAAGACGAAAATATTTGTATACTATTTTCTGATACAGAACAGAAAAGATTGGAGAAAGGACTACTCATTATGATAATGAAATAGCTAAAATGCTAAAAAAAAAACTTGAACTAGAATGGTGGCAGTGGAAACAATAATAATCACAATAGCTTACATTGTTATAGTAATTGAAAGTTGAGAAAATGCTTTCCACACATTATCTCATTTAATCCACCCAACCCTCTGAGACAGATAATGCAAGTACTATCATTCCTCTATTATAGTAAAACAACTGGTGTTCATAAAGTCCACTTTCACAAGGTCACAAAACTAGTAACTATTAGAACTGGAATTTTTATTCGGGTCTCAAATTTAGTACTCTTGTTTGTTCCACATTGCTTATTGTAAAGGAAGTAAGGTAGGTATAAGTGCACAACAAATGCTTTTCAATTGCTTATCTAGCCCAATGTTATGGTTTTTTAATTGTCAAACATAATTAGAAAAACACAGACATTTTGACTCAATAAAATCAGAATATTAAAGGTCTAAGTTTGATTCATAAACACATATATAATACCCATAGATACATATATACATACATATGTATGCATATATATACATATTTAAACATACAATGTTTGTTTTAAGCATTAAAAAAATTATTTTCCTAAAAATTATTTCTCCTTGATGACCAAAAAGTAATTGATAGGAGAAAAATAATCCTATAATATCATTATATAATATTAATTGTATTTAGCACAATAAAAATGCTTGTCATGAAATATGTCTTTTATAGCCACTAATCACACACAAGCTGAGCAATGTTTTGTGACCTATTGCAGAAAAGAAATTATTCCCTGAGCTTTCAAAATAATTAATGTATATAGACTCCTAGGAATTTTTCCAAGGCATTATTCAATAGATGGAAGACAATGCAATATTTACATTTCTACCAGACAATCATATTTTGAAGCGAAGTCATTTTAGAGTCCAACATCAAAAGTCTTTACGCATCTAGCTGCAGGGAACTTCTATGTTTGGGAAAAAGCCACATTAAAACATAGAAGCTGGCACAGTCTGTCATATGTATGAGGTGAGTAAAATGATGAGAGAGAAAAAAAGCAATTCTATTTACATTTGTGCATGCACAATTGCTTCTCATTGTTCTTTCTTCCCCTTTTCATTTAGTGAAGGCAATTTCAAATGCATATCACCTGAAATTATAGTCTTGACAGCTTTTTCTCTCTCATTTCCTTGCCTGCCTCCCTCCTTCCCTCCTTTCCTCTCTCTGCCCTTCAATTTCTTCCTTCTTTCCTCTTTCTTCCTTCTTTTCTACCTCCCTCCTTCCTTCCTTCCTTTTTTTTGAGGGGGAGGGGCAAGGCAATGTGGTTAAGTGACTTGCCCTGGGTCACACAGCTAGTGAGTGTTATGTGTCTGGGGACGGATTTGAACTCAGGTCGTCCTGACTCTAGAGCCAGTGCTCTATCCATTGTGCCACCTTCCTTTCCTTCCTTCCTTCCTTCCCCCCTCCCTCCCTTCCTTCTTCCTTCCTTCCTCCTTCCTTCCTTCCTTCCTTCCTTCCTTCCTTCCTTCCTTCCCCTCCCTCCCTTCCTTCCCCCCTCCCTCCCTTCCTTCCCCCCTCCCTCCCTTCCTTCCTTCCTTCCTTCCTTCCTTCCTTCCTTCCTTCCTTCCTTCCTTCCTTCCTTCCTTCCTTCCCTTCCTTCCTCCCTTCCTTTCTTCCTCCCTTCCTCCCTTCCTCCCTCCCTTCCTTCCTTCCTTCCTTCCTTCCTTCCTTCCTTCCTTCCTTCCTTCCTTCCTTCCTTTCTTCCTTCCTTCCTTTCTCTCTCTCTCTCTCTCTCTCTCTCTCTCTCTCTCTCTCTCCTCTCTCTCTCTCTCTCTCTCTCTCTCTTTCTTTTTCTTTTTTTCCCTTCTTTCCATCTTTCAACTCCAAGGCAACAGATTTTCTGCCTGACCAGAGTTGGCATGAATGTAGCATAAAGATATCATTTCTTCTTCCTTTAAACCATTGTTAAAGGGTGACTAACTCTGTCTGGATTGATTGCTCAATTTTGAAATCAGTGAAAACTAGGGAGAACTGTTTGAATTGTCTTTAAACAAACACTTGCCCAACTCTCATGTTTTAGCTATTTGATTTTTGTGGAAAAGAAAACCTGACAATGGTTTAAAAAAATCAATTGAAAATGATAATAGAAAATGAAAGTGTTTGATGGCTTAATTCCTGACTGATGTCAGCAAGTCCCTTTTCAGCTGTTCCTGTGGGGGGAAGAAACTGACAATCAAGGTTCTGTAATAATGTAAGGAAAATATGCAGTAACCTCAAGGTTATTAGCAGAAGTGCCACAACACTGAACATAGGTTTCACTTAAAAGATGAATATTTAGTGTCATCTTGTAGAAAAGAAGACTATTTTCCAGAAATTTCCATAACTTCTTTCCCACTCAAATGTCAGTGGTTTCTGTGAGGAAGAGGGAAATGCCTGAATAGGTCATACGTTTTGAAACACTGAGTATGTCACACACATACTCAAAGACACGTCGTTAACTTTGAAATTTATATTGTTTTGGACATGAAAGAGAACATCAAACTTTCCAACTGTTACCCATACGGAGCAGCCACAGATATTAGTGCATGGCAAACAGTAAGGATTCTAGGATGCCAAAACTTAGAAGGAACTTATAGCACTATCCCAGGCCATGCTTCCTCCCTCCCAGTGGTCAAATCCCAGGTGAGTTTCTTCCCATTCCCCCACTACTTGCACCATTGTCACCATTCTTCTCCTCCTTCTCCTAGTCATCATCGTAACAAGAACCCTATCTATGTACCCACCCTACCCTCAACTAGAAATTAGGAGTGGGGCAGGAGGGAAAGAGTCACAAAAAAGGCAGTGAGATTGTTTTTAGGTTATTTAACAGTAATTCAACAGCATATATAAAATGACTTTTCAAATATCTTACAATAGTTGCCATTCTGTTGCTGTTGTTTTTGTTTGGAAATAATTTTTTCCTTATTTGGATGACCTATGGAGAGTAAACTGAATTATTCACTACTATAAGTCATTGGGCCCACAGTGGTGAAAAATCTCTATTTTCACAAAATCTGCCCCATTATCAACATATTATATTATTAATTGTCAGGAACCATCACCACAAAAATTTATGAACTCAGCTTGCTGCTGTCAAATAGTTGTGAACAATAACCAAAGCACTTTGGTTTGCTACAGAATAGTAATGACTTGAGTTAGGATGATTTGATCATTTAGGACTAAAGACTGATGGCATTTAAAAAAAAGAAACAAGTACAAATGAATGCTGGGCTCTCCTGCTGCTTTTTAAAATCATTGTATATGCTGATCATATGTGGCAAAAGACTTCCAATTGCTCTCTTACGTAAAAGGATATTGCCATTGAGCTAAAATGCTGACATTTCCAAGACTAGCACAGAGCTCCGTCTGCTACAAGAGCATCAGGGGAGAAATTCTTGAACATCTGAGGACCAACAATGTGGAAGGAAATACATAGACTTATTTTCTATTTACTGATTGAGCACAGATTTTATGATGGAGTGTAGATTTCATATCAAAAAAATTGCAAGTCTTTGAAAATATTAAAGCAGAGAGTTGATGATGTTTTTATTAGGAACCCAAGGATATATTTGTTCATAATTAGCTTTCCAAACTTGCAGCTTTTCATAGAACATTAAATATAGATGCTCTAAACTTTAGTTATGCACATAGACACACACACACACACATATATAGATATATACACATACATATATATGTACACATATTTGTGCATATATACAAACACACACCTATATTTGTGTGTATATCATATACACACACATTCAGAATTTTCTTTCTACTCTTCACAAATTAGAAGTGCATCAATTCCACCTGCCCCCCTTCCCCTCCCCCATACAATGTACTGTACTAGTCATTTACTATCCAATGTTCTAGTGCTCAGAAAGTGATAATGTTCTATTAATTGAATAATTCCTGTATTTGAGTATATTGAATGATTTACGTGAATATATGTAGAATACTGTGTTTGAAATAAAGGAAGAGATATAAAGATCATGTCCTTAAATGAAAGGAGTTTCATTGTAGTAAGGAAATAAAGGAAAATAAGCCGGATTTGTAATCGGGAGACATTTAAGTTCTAATCTTACCTCTGAAACACCAGGTATGTAACTGAGCATATCACTCCATTTCTTGGAGTCTTAGTTTCTCATATGAAAAATAACGATGATAATAAGGAAGAAAATAAACATTTATTAAGTGCTTATTTTGTGCCAGGCACTGTGTTAAATGCTTTACAAATATCTAATTTCATTCTCACAATAACCCTGGGTTATTATTCCCAATTTACAGTTGAGGAAAGTGAGGCAGACAGAAATTTAATGACTTGTCCAGGTTTGCACAGCTTGTATGTGTCTGAGGCCTGATTTGTGCTCAAGTCATCCTGACTCCAGGTTCAATGCTCTAGCTCCCTTTTATGCATAGAATCTTTCTCTCAGAGTTGTTGGGGAATCAATTAAGATAATTTGCGAAATGCTTTGTAAACTTTAAAGCACTATGAAAATATCAGTTATGATTACTGGTTATGACATATTAAAAAAACTAATACAAGCTAGCACAAAATAAATATATTAAAAAGGCAGAAATCAATGTAACACAAGTCCTAAGGGGAAAAAAAGGATCTGGAAAGGCTTCTTGGAGGAGAAAGCTTTTCAAAAGGCAGAAGTAGATGACAGCGATTCCAGAAATTTGAAATGGCTTGAATATAGGTGTGGAAACAGGAAAATGGAGATGGCTTGGGGTACTCTTTCCTAACTGACAAATAAACTATTACTGTCCACCTGAAATACAGGGTATTCTAAAATGTTAGTGCAGTTTTAAACTTTAACATCACTAAAGCTTTTTGGAACACCTTATTTCAAAAAGGTCTTGTAATTCATGCTATCTCCTACCCCTGTACAGGCTCTCTCCCATGTCAGGATTACATTACTGTACTTCAGATTGAACTTTTATAATCCTTAGCTGTCTTTAAAACTTATCTCAAATGTCATCTCCAACCTGAATCCATTTCTAATAACCACAGCTGCCAATGTCTCACCTCCAGGAAAATTATTTTGTATGTACTTTATTATTCTTTTTGCTTTTATGTGTACATTTTCTTTTAATTTTATGATTAATGTAAGCTCCTTGAGGATAGGAATTATTTTTTTTTTGTAGCCTAGAACCTAACCTATTGCCTAGGGCATAGCAGTAGTTGGATGCCTAAGGCTTTTTACCATGTTCCCAAATTTAGTGATTTCATTCTTTCATGATAAGTTAACTGAAGTTTCAGTCAGGGACCTTTTTAAAAAAAAAAAAGTACCATCTATTTCATGCATCTTGAATCTCTTCCTTTTCACTAATTGCTTCTCATCTGCCTATATACAGGTCTCTCTCTCAAATTTCCTTTACTGTTCTTCTTTATTTACCTTCTGTCTCACTTTCACCTTCTATGTTTTGAAAATGTGTCCAATTTATGCCTTTACTCCCTCATCACCTCCTTATAATCTGCCTTCCACTCCCACCACATCATTGAATTGTTCACTGCAAGAACATTAATTACATTTGGAGCCTGTTTTAGATCTACTATGTGGAAAAAGCAAGATCAAAGAAGGATTAGAATCATTCCTCTGAACAGATGACTTAATAATAATGAATGAAAGAGAGAGGGAAGAAGTACTCAAGTCTTATTTTACTTCCCTCTTATCTATCAAGGAGAAATTTTGCCAGACTGGGAGAAATAGAACAAAAGTGATTCTGGGACATACCTGATAAATGAGAAGTCAACAAAACACAGAGAAGGTCCAAATAATCTATTTTTTGGGATACTGAAAGAACTTGGGTATGTGCATGTTAAATCACAGTCTGTGATATTTTAAACATCATGGAAATGGAAGTGGTACCATAGAAAGGAGGTTTAAAAAGTAATTTTTTTTCCAAAAGAGAAAAAGTAATGTATGCTGACCTTGATCTATATTCCTAACAAAATTCCAGAATACTTTATTTAAATAAAAGTGGTGATTGAGGAGCATTTAGGGAAAAGGATTTGTCAATAACAGGTCATACCAGACATAACTGTCTTCTTTTTTTTTTCCCTTTATGGGCAATTTAATTAGGAAAATTCAATAGATATGGTTTATCTGGATTTCAGGAAAGTATTTTTTAAATCTGATTATATCTTTATGGATAATATGAAGAGGTATGGGATAGATCATACTTCAGTAAGGTGGATTTGGAATTGTTTAAATGACCAGAACCAAAAATTATCAATCTAGAAGTGTTTTGGGCAATGACACAATTCTCTGTCTTTGGTCTCAGTGGTGTGTGTGTATGTGTGTGTGTGTGTGTGTGTGTGTGTGTGTGTGTGTGTACGTGTATATATACATGCATACATATACACATATGTGTGTATATGTGTATATATATATGTATATATATACATATATATATATATATGTATATATATATATACATATATATCACTTGCATGAAGGCATAGATTAAATGCTTAACAAATTTGTGAATGACATATACCTACACCAGTTGAATACTTACTGGGTCTTTAAAGCAGAAATGTCAGTCACAGTCAGCAGCCTCAAGGGACTAGCAAACTCTGACTGAGGCCCAATTAGATAAAAATGTAATTGGTAAATGTTTACAAAATATACAAAATACAACATAGATAACGTTAATTTGTTTTTTTTCTAAGTCAATAAATGCCCTTCAGTGATCTATTTCTATTTGTGTTTGATATCACTGCTTTAAAGCACAACTCAGATATGACTTCTAGAAAACCTTCTTTGATTGACCTTGTAGTATATATAGCACTTTGTATAACTTCTAGGTATTTATCATGTATTCTTTTGTATGTAAGTTATTTATGTTTTAGTCAAATTGCCATAAACCTCTAGTAGACCAAGATGGAAAGGACTGTAACTTATCTAAACTTTTTATTTCCCTCAGAACCTAGTTCTTCATACAATAGGCTCTTAATCAATATCTGTTGTATTGAACTGAATATAATCTTTACTAAAAAGACAACTTAATACCAATTTTCTTGTAATAGCTTCTATTGTCTCACATATCCTTCCCTCCTAAAACTGAAAATAATGTTAGCAAAGATTAAATAATAAATTTACCCACTTTCAAGATTCTGTCTCTTTTTCCTATTTAGGAGTATTTTAAGGAAAGAGAAAAGGAATTTGCAATAAGCATTTCTGTGTGTTCAATAGAGTGTTCCAAAAATTTCTCATTCCTACTGGGTAAAATGTCTTCAGGAGCAAAAAAGATTCAATTGTGAGGACCTGCTGCCTGGATACAAGGCACCTGACCTACTACAGTGTGCTATCCACTCAATAAAGACTCAATAAGTTCTTGCTGAGTAGTTGAGGCTGTGATACAAAGTGGTGAGATCTGCCATTACCAAGCATGAATATATTCAGACTATTTTCCCCACAGCTCCTTAAATATGGAAAACCTTTCCTGAAACTCTTAGTCATCAGTGCTCTCTACCTCCTTGAATCTCCCCAGTAGAATGTGAGTTCTTTGAGGGGAAGAACTTTTATTAGTTTTGTCTTGGCATCCGTAACTCTATGCACAGTGGCAGAGCAACCACTTAAATGATTGCTGAAAGAATGAATAAATTGCAAAAAAAAAATCATGAAAAGATAAATATTGATATATACATACACATGTGTGTCACTTGCATAGAAAATTTTAAATAGTAAATCGTCAATACTTATTTGTCAATTGATTAATTAAATACTTATCATGAAGCTAAGTATTTCCCAGGATAAGGCAGTTGGGTGGTGCCACGGATTGAGTCCTGGACCTATAGTTAGGAAGACCTGAGTACAAACATGGCCTTAAACATTTTACTTAGATATGTCTTTGAGCAAGTTGCTTAACCTCTATTTGCCTCAGTCTCCTCAACAGTAAGGACAATATTGGGTATAATAGCACCTACATCACAGATTTGTTGTGAAGCTCAAATGAGTTAATATTTGTAAAGTGCTTAGCACAGTGCTTGGCATCTAGCAGATGTTATTTAAGTGCTTTATCCCTTCCCAGTACCACTGTTTGCCTTAAACTTTTGAATTCACCTCCTGGAGACAATTTAAAATTGCTTTGTGAAATTTCTCTTTTTCTCTTTCTCTTTCTCTGTCTCTCTGTCTCTCTCTGTCTGAGGTGTGTGTGTGTGTGTGTGTGTGTGTGTGTGTGTGTGTGTGTGTGTGTGTATGTGTGTGTGTGTTAGGACCAAACTGAGAGGTACCATACCACACTTGAGAGACGGGTGTAGTTAGGGTGAGGAAAATATGGATTCAAGACTTATCTCTGACACATACAAGTTGTGTGGCTCTGGGCAAGTCACTGATCCTCTCAGCAACCCAGGTAACTTTCTAAAACTATAAATGACAAATTGCCTATTTGTGATAGTTGATGATGGCTCCATGCTGGTAGTTACTTGCTGCATGAATGGATAAAATTACAAATTTGGGTCAGAAGGAATGAAGAAAGAAATGGAGGAGGGGAAGGAGGGAAAAAAGGAGGTAGGGAGTAAGGGAAGGAGAAAAGAAGAGAGAGAGGAAGGAGGAAAGGAAGGAAGGAAAGAGGAAGGGAGGAAGAGAAGAAAGAGGGGTAAAGGAAGAAGGGAGGAAGGAAAGAGAATGGGAAGGAAGAAAGAACCTTTTGAAGAGCTGTGGGCTATAACCAAGAATAATTACAATGAAAGTTCCCTTGAGAATATTGGTTTCATTCTGAATGTCATTTGGCATAGTTAGGTGATTCTGAAAAAGACCTGTTTTAAAGTAAACATGTTACAATGAAGACAAAAGAAAGTTACTTCCAATAGGAAAATGAATACTGTTCCTCACTGTCCAAGCCTGAGACTGGATTATGTACTCAATTTCATAAATCTCTCAAAATAAGAAGAGAGCATTTGGGGCTATGCCTAAATATATTTTTTTTGTTTTTTTTTTTCACTTGGGACATTGAGAAGTACACATATGCAAAGTTTGTCACCTTCTAGACATAGGAAATAAGCTCTTTAAAATGAAGCTAAGGCAATCTGCACTGGAAATCATCCTGCTCTGCCTAAGAGGCTAATTTGCATTTAGTATTTACTGAACACAAAACATAAAAATTGTATTTATGCTATTCATAAAATGCTAAGCAGTAATGAACTCTCAGCCCTGAAAAATAAACTCGCCTTTTAGCAATTTATGATCAAGGATTAGACAGTAAGAAAAAGGCTGATATTTCTTGTTAGATTTAGGACCATATGCAATGAGTTTCACATCTCAAAATACTTAAATACGCAAAATGGCAGAGACATTTAAACCAAAGGGACTTTGGGGTTCTGAAAGAAGCTTTCATTGCCTCTTAGGATTTTCTTTCATCTACAATTCTTCATCTGTTGCCACTAAAGCTTTAGCAACTCAAAAAAATGCAAACAAAAAGATGCAACTTCTGTTCAACCTTCTATTACATGTAGTTTATAGAGATTAGGAGAAAGAAAATCACATACATCCAAGCTCAAGTATTATGGGGATAGAATCAGGTTCCTAATATAATCTGTCCTATTTAAGAAAAATAGAGAGGATTTATAACACTGTGAGAGAACCATAATAGATCCTGATGAAAAGCTTCTGTCAGTGAAGAAGAGTCTAGTAAGAAAAAAAAGAAACTGGACGTCACTAGATATTGTAAATTCCCTGTTGGAAAGATTTCTCACAATACCTTCTTTATAGAGGCGAACAAAGAGGTGAATCTATTAGGAAAGGCAGGAGAAACTGAAACTAAGGATGAAAAGCCATAAAGAAGTTATTACAATTGCGCTGGAGAAAGACAGTTTCTCCCTTAGGAAACCTGGTTAATAAATTGAATAAGAATGCCAAGAGTGGGGAGGAGAAAGTGAAAGGTGAAACAACCATCTTCCAAAGAATGGGGAAAGGGGAGAGAAAAAGAGACATAGAGATAGAGACAAAGAGAAAACAAGAGACAGAGAGACAGGGATGGATAGAGAAATAGATATTCTGACAGAGATAGAGAAAGACAGGAACAGAAAGCCAGAGGTAATGAGACAAGGGAAGAGATGGAAAGGGAGAGAGGTGAAGACAGAGACATAGAGAGAGTTAAGCAGTAATATACACAGAGTGGAATATGAGATATGGAGAGACAGAAACAAAGACAGATAGAGACAAAAAGAAGGACAAAGACAGAAACAGAGCTCATTTCTGAGGCTTCTTTTACAAACTCAAGGATCTAGCTTGCTGACTGTCTGAATAAATAATAAATTCATTTGAAGTTTTATAGGAAATGGGACATATTGTTTCTAGCCTCTTTGATTTGAAAGTTGTTTAAAAGATAAAACTGTAAGAGTAAATAGCCTGGATTATTTTTTAAAACTGTGACTCCCTTCCCCCAATTCATATATTGGATGAATGCTTTTATAGATGACATCTTGAATATATATTCTCATTTGAATACACTTGTAGCTTATAACGTGATGAATATTTGGAAATGCAATAATATTCACTTCATGCAAATGTGGAGTCAAATATACATTATGCTCCCTGTAGGCAAGTAAAACAATTAAATCCTAATAATATAGAACTGTTCTGTCTTTGCTTTTGTATCGTTATTGGACCCACAGGCTACAGAGAATAGTAAACACCAGATATAACATATTTCAAATATAATGAAAAATAGTACAGCACAGTAGCAATAACTTACTTAATATAACGAAGCATTCAAAGAGCCTTACTCTAAAATATAACATTAAATGCATACAATAAACTGTTCATATAATTTTGTCTCTTCACAAATGTGGCTGCATATTTGTTAAATGATAATTAGAAAGTCAAGGGAAAGAAAAGGAAGAAAAAGATGTGTGAAGTATTCATGTTTGTTGATGCTGATCAATTTTACAATATAAAAAAATTAAACATGTAATTGTTTAATTTAGTGAGTTCGAAAATAGATGGTAGGCATAGAAAAATAATACTTGAATAAATGTTGCTATGTTTGATGATGACCCTCAGTTTCCAAATATGTACAGTATATAAATTTATATTTACATAAATTATGTAAATATAATATAAATGTATATAAATATAAATTATAAATCTGTAAAGAGATTACTTTCTAGTCCTGTATCTATGCTCCTTTTATCCTTTGAACAGTGACGCTAACACTACTTCATATACTCATTTATAAAAGTTCTACTAAAGATAGAAAGTTAAGAAACCAATAAATAAATGGAGAACATGTATCTTAAGTGGTAATTCAAGAAGAAGAAAGTGTAAATGGATAAAATATAAATGAAGAAATGCCTGTAAAGGTTTGGGACAATTCTAACAAAAGCACAGATTCTTTGAGTAGGAATTGATTTCAGAGACAATCTAGTCTAACCCATTCCTTAAAATTCTCAAGAAGTGCAGATGTAGATTCCTCTAGAGCTTTCATGAGACTTTATGAGACATGGTCATCTTTTCATTTAACTGCTATAATTATTAGGAAATACTTCCTTATACCAAATTATACCAAAAGGCTCTTTCCTGGACCCTCTTATTTTCTCCTTCTATACAATTTCACTTGGTGATCTCTTCATTTCCCATAGATCCAATTACCATCTCTTTCCTGCTGAAATTCAAATCACTTATCCATCCCTAACAACTCAGCTAACCAACAGCCTCATATCTCCAACTGTCCAGCAGACATCTTGGACTAGATGTACATTAGACATCTTAAACACAACATGTCTAAAATTTAGCTCATCTTCATTTGTCCCAAATTCTCCCTCTTCCAAATGTTCCTATTATTATTAAAGGTACCACCATTTTCCCAATCTGCTAGACTCAAAACCTGGGAACCATCCTCACTTCTGTCCCACTTCTCCATTCCTGCCTCCACATCTAATCTGTTGCTAAAGCTATCTATTTCAGCATTGCAACATCTCTTGACTATGCCTTTTTCTCTCCTCTGATCCTACTACCACTTTGGTACAGGTTCTCATCTTCTTGGCATTCAAAGTCCTTCATAACGTAACCCTCTACCTTTCTAGTTTTCTTAAACATTCCCATCCCCCTTTGACTCTCTCTCTCTCTCTCTCTCTCTCTCTCTCTCTCTCTCTCTCTCTCTCTCTCTCTCTCTCTCTCTCTCTCTCTCTTTCTCTCACAATAGCATTCAGCTCCTGCCAGTCTTCAAACAATTGGCTGCCAGCATTTTCTCAGGCTGTGCCCATGTCTGGAATGTTTTCCCTTCCCATCTCTACCTCCTGGCTCCCCTGGTTTCCTTCAAGTCCCAGCTAAGACACCAATTTCTACAGGAAGCTTTCCCCAATTCTTCTTAATTCTAGTGCTTGCCCTCCGTTGATTATTTCCTATTGATCTTGTATATAGATTCTTTGTGAATATTTGTTTACATGTTGTCTACCCCATTAGATTGTGACCTCACTAAAGTCAGAGGCTGTCTTTTTTAAATTTTTTTTTAGGCAATTGAGGTTAAGTGACTTGCCCAGGGTCACACAGCTAGTAAGTGTCAAATGTTTGGTCTGAGGCTGGATTTGAACTCAGGACCTCCTGACTTCACAGCCAGTGCTCTATCCACTGCACCACCTAGCTGCCCCTTGGAGGCTGTCTTTTGCCTTTCTTTGTATTCTTCAGTGCTTAACACAGTGCCTGGCAGATGTTAGGTACTTAATAAATGCTTGTTGACTGACTGGCCTACTTATTCTGTCTAAACCATGTATCCACTCTATTTTATAGTAGTAGGTCACTTTATGTTTTAAGATTGACAAATTATTTTCCTCAAAACAAACTTTAAAAGATAGGTAGGATATGTATTTGCATCCTTATTTTATCACTGGGGAAACTGATTTTCAAAAAGTTTAAATGGCTTGCTACCAGTCACACAGCTTGCAAGTGTTAGATTTATATGCCTGAATCCAGTTCTCAAGCTCTTCTCATGTTATGACATTGATCTTGTTCCTCCACTACTGGAAAGTGGAGGACATTCCATACAAATCTTTCATCTCAGCACCATTTAAAGATACATAGTGGCCAGTAAATTTTTGTTTGCTTTAGTTGGCTTATGTGCTAAATAATTAGGATCTATAGAGACAGGCATCCTTTTTTTTTGTCTTGTTATTTAATACTTATTTCTTTATTTCTTTATTAATTTATTTTGATTTATCAATAATCACTTCCTAGAGAGAGTTATCCTTAAGATAAACCTGTTTGTACTTTTCTCACTCACTACAGCCAATTAGGATGACACATCTCATTAGATAGTATCCTTGGGCAGCATAAAATTAAGGCCTTTTATCATGATTGACTCATGCTTCACTCACAATCACAAACGATAATTTGTAAGCCCTCTGCCTAAAACTGTTTATCAATACTGATGCATTTAATCTCCTTACATAACATATTACATTACAATTAAGTAGAATCTGATTGAATAAGGTGTTATATCTAGGATTATTCAAGGAAGCAAGAAATCGCATATGATTCATTCATTTTATTCTGTTCATTTGTTTTACTTCTGACACAATTGGAATAGGAAAGCATATTTATGTTAGTATAAAGCCTAAAGCAGTTCTTCACCTTATTTTGTGCTTTTGCTGCAAATTAGCTCTCAAAGCATATTTTTCGAGGACGTAATTAATTCATGGTAAGTAATATGGTGTCCAAATAAGAAATTTCAATTTGATCCCTCAACACTTCCCCCATTGCTTCCAAGTCAAGCATATTGACTTATTGGTAATGGAAAGTACAGTTCAGTTGCCGCCTACTACAAAAGGCCTTTCCTGATCTCTCAGTTGTTAATGTTGTCTCCCTCTTGGAATTACTTTGTGATACATGGAGTGATCCAAAAGTCTTAGCGTAGTTTTAAATTATTAATGCTTTGTATTGACTCTATAATTATTTATAAGGATACAGATTATATCTCCTGTATACTTAGGGGCAGAGGTATTTGTCAACAGTATTTGTTATATCAATGATATGAAGGACATCACCTTGTTCATTATAGGCATTTAATGACTTTTGAATTGTTGAATGGATTCTGCAGATTGAAGGTAGAAGACACAAAATTAGATAAACTATTAAATCAAATAGGCTAATATAGGAAGGAAAGGCTTCTTAGCAAAAAATTCACTGAACCTAGAATCAGAAAAGAAAAAGAATTACATGTGGAGAGTCAAAATTGTTAGTTATGAACTGTTTTAAGTTTGATTTCCTTATCTGTAAAATAATTTCTTCATCTGCTTCAGACCATTGTGAAAAGCATATACACTAATGAATATAAAGTGTATTTTACTCATAAACTACTGCCAAAATGGTAATTTAAAATTAAGTTTAACAAGAAAAAGTACTTACAGAATGTTATTAAACATCTGTAAACAGTAAGTTGCAGGAATTTTCAGTCATGGTTTTCTAAGGTAACAGAGCTAGGAAAGATTATGAGAACCAGAGGTAGGAAAAGTGAGGTTTTTTTCTAACTTTTTCTTAGGAGGTTTTCTAAGAGAGGTCATCTTCAAAGCAACACTCTTACCAATGAGAATGTTCTACCTCTTCCTTTACACTTCAAAGAGATTTTCTAAATGATTTGCAACTTTGGTTGTGCTCTGCAAGCCAATCCCACCCTCAGCCCCCTGCCCTACATTCCACAAAGAAAGTAGAATTTCTAAAAAATTCATAAGCCTTCCTGAATACAGGCTTTCTGCTAACAAAAAAAAAATCTCAAAAGAAGCTTTACCTTGGATTGATGATTCTTTAGATTAAAATTTCAAAAAAAAAGTTTTTAAGATAAATAAAAAAGAGATGCAGAGAGTAAAAGAAAAGAGATCATTGGCTCCTAGAAACATAATTTGTCAAAAATGCAGCAGAGCCTGTCATTGTTCAAGTGATATATTACTCAGTTCACTTTTTAAAAATCTGTTGGCTGGCTGTTTTCATTTTATTACTCTATATCACTAAAATCTTTTATTTCAGATCACTGCCAAAAAGTACTACTGGAATTCTAATCTGGGAACATAATGCAATGGAACTGGAGAAGTCACAGACTGGCAAGTTAATGAAAATACAATTGTTTTACGTAGCCTATATTTACATATTTTTGCCTTTTTCTAATTAAAACTTTGAATAATAGTGTCTATATTCTCAGCAATAAGGGAAAGATACACATAAATTATTTGTGATTTCATTAGAGTGGAGAACTCCATCCACCAATATGCATAGTACTCCTTCTTTTAACTTAGTAGATAAGTCATATGGAATTGTCTGTTGAAGATGTTTAGAGTTTAAGTGACTGACTTGTCCAAAATTAAAAACGTTAGTTTCAAATCTGTCCTGTCTGCGTCCTCATTTGAACTTACAGGCTTATGGATTCAGGACTTGAAGATATCTTGTAAGTTATCAGGTCCAGCTCCTTCATTTTACAGATGAGGAAAATGAGGCACAATGAATTTAAAAAACTTGCCCAAGACTTAGTAAATGTCTGAACAAAGAGTCAAGCCCAGGTCTTCCTGGCTACAAATCAAACACTAAATCATGCACTATGCCACCCAGAAGCTCTGCTGACTCCTCTTTTCTTCTGTGCATTTAAAAGATAAATACATAAATCCAATGACCTCTTCCTCCACATTGTCTTCCTCCTCCTTTACATCACTTTCTAGTTCTCCTCTCTCCACAAATCTCACTCACAACAAAACTTGTAACCCTATCATAATAAAGCCAGTTAAGCTAAACACCGTTATGCATTGCGTATGCCAACATATACATGCATACTCTAATGCCTCAGAAGGTGTGTAGCATGCTTAACATAAGAACAAGGAAGCCTAAGTCTCTAAAAGACTGTAGAGAAGACAGATGAGAGAGACAGAGAGACTGAGAGAGTCAGAGAGACAGAGAGAGACAGAAACAGAGGCAGAGACAGAGAGAGCGAGAGACAGAAAGAGAGGCAGAGAGATAGAGACAGAGAGACAGAGGCAGAAAAACAGAGAAGAGGAGAGTTGGAAAGATAATGAAGTTCAAGCGGGTAGTTGCAGTGTAAGATGAATGATTCTTCCCAGAATTTAGATACTTTGCAGTGGCTAAGGCCTTTTCAATTCCCTTGCTTGGAGATCCAATTATCAAAAGCAAGTGCCACAAAGCAACTGAATTCTGGTTTCTGAAAAATACTGAAACAGTGGTGAATCTACTCTACTCTTCCTTTCTCCATTTTGTTTTATTGTCCCAACAGTTGGTGCCAAGGTTAATTACTAACGGTACCTTTGCAATTTAAATGTTTTGCCTCCTGATTATTTACTTAAAAAAACAGTGGTTTCATAAATAAAGATATTATAATTTTAACAGCATCCTGAGTGTTTTTGTTCATTTTTTGCTTTAGGGATTGTTAGAAAAGGAAAGAAAATCTGTGGTTACTTGACTGGCTAAATCTGACTTGTCAATCAACAAATTGCTTGGGGCTCAAAGCATTTTATTAATTCTATTTGCAATGTTTATGCTTAAGCTTTTTTTTTAATTAGGTTTGCTGAAATAGGAAGCCACTAATGGTGTCAAGCTGTCATAGAAATCAGGGTCCCTGAAATATGTATAATGATCCCTGAGGATGTATATTAGAAAAACACATATTAACATTATCTATGTTTTATTGAATTTTTATTTATTTTGCTAAATATTTTTCAATTTCATTTCAATCTGCTTTAGGCTCTACCTGAGTGGATTGTAGGTGGTGTGCTTAACACCTCTGCTGAAGACTAAAGGCTCAGGAGCTATTCTCATTATCTCCGAGCAGCCCTCTAATATTTTACCAAAGAATTTAGAGTTTTTGTCACTCCACCCACTGGAGAGAGAGAGAGGAGAAGAGAGAACACAAAACAAGGTCACATCCTGAGCCAGCCACAGTGATATTTTCTGAACAACCCTAGCAAAGTCAATGGTCTTTTCTCAATTCTTATATTTCTTGCCTGTCTATGCCCTTTTTCTGCTGAATACTCTCTCCTCTAGGTTTTTGTGACACTTCTTTCTCCTAACTCTCCTCCTACCTGACTCACTGCTTTATTTTTCCTCTGTTTCCTTTGTTGTATCTTAATCCCTATCATAATTGCTAAGAAGGTAGTACCCATAGTTGTCTCCCAAGGGTCATTGACACTCTTCTTGGTCAGTACTATCTTGGTTGGTGATCTTTTTAATCCCCATGGATAAAATTATCATTTCTGTGAATATGATTCTCAGATTTTTATATCCAGCCTTAATCTGACTACAATACCAAATTGTTGTTTTGATATCTCAAAAATGGATACCCCATAGATATCTAACTCATATTTCTCGTGATAACTTCCCCCTTTTCAAGCTTTCTTATGACTGTCCAGAGAATCACCATTCTCCTGGTCATTCAGGTTCTCATCTTTGGGGTCATCCTCAAATATTCACTTGAACTCTTCCTATAGATCCAAATTATTAGAGTCTTCTCATTTAAACTTTTACAAAATCAGTCATATATAATTTCCTTTTTCTCCAATCCCACAGCCAGTAGTCCCTGTTGTGGGCTCTCATTACCTCATGAGATTATTACAGTAGCCTTCTGGTAGGTCTAGTCCAAGGGGAGAGGGGGAAACCTGTGGGCTCAAGGCCACATGTGGCCCTCTAGGTCTTCAAGTGCAGCCCTTTGACTGAATCCAAACTTCACAGAACAAATCCCCTTCAGAAAAGGATTTGTTCTGTAAAACTTAGACTCAGTCAAAAGGCTTTACCCAAGGACCTAGAGGGCCACATGTGGCTTTGAGTCTGCAGGTTCCCCACCCCTGGTCTAATCTGCTTACTCCAGTTCATCCTACATTTTGCTGCCAGAGTGATTTTCCTAAAATATAAGTCTAACCAAATTACTTCTCTACTTAATAAACTAAAGGGACTCCCAATTACCTTCAGGATCACATATAAGATGATTCATTTGCCATCTGAAGTCTTTTACAGCCTGGTTCTTCCTACTTTTCCAGTTTTTCTACACTTTACATCCCTCTATGTACTCTGTAACCCAACTGCCCTGGCTTGTTTGCTGTTTTCTACATCTCCTGACTCCACGACTCTTTACTTGCCCTGACTGTCTCCAATGCTTGGAATGCTCTACCTCCTAGCTTTCGTGACCTTCAAGCCTTTGTTGTTGTTGTTCAGTTTTTTCAATTGACTCTTCATGACCCCTTGGACCATAGCACACCAATGCTTTCCTTGGGTTTTTCTTGGCAAAGACAAGAAATTAACTTATTCTATCTCCTTCTCCAGTGCAGTAAAGCAAACAGAGTTTAAATGACTTGCCCAGGGTTACACAGCTAGTAAGTGTCTGAGGCTGGTTTTGAATTCAAGTCTTCCTGACTGCAGGTCTAGCACTCTAGCTGCCTCCATAGCTCAAATCAAACCTATCTGCAAGATGTCTTTTCAGATCCTTCCCATACCTCAAAACCAAACCACTTCCACTGCTTTCCCTTTGGGATTGCCTTCCACTTCCACTTTATATGTGTCATACATACATGTTATTTGCAGATTGTCTTCCTGATCAAAATGTAAAATCTCCTGAAGTCAGGGACTGTGTTTTTGTTTTTCTTTGTATCCCTAACATTTAGCACAATGTAATAGTAAGATATAATAAACAATTAGTTTATATTATATTATGACCAACTGCTTTCCAGATTTCCAAGCAGTTTTGGTTGAATTTTGAGTCTTTTCATCAGCATTTGATGCCTTTAGGCTTAATACTATAATACTATAAATATTTCTTTCCATATTTAATATATTCCTTTCATTTATTTTTACCTATTTTAACCAATTTCATTGTTTCCCTTAATATCTTGAACTTTTGTTCCTGTAGCTAAATTTTTTTTTTGTACAAAGTAGTTCTTTGGAAGTTTGGTATGCCACTGAATAAGTAAGTTAATTGAAGTAATAATGTCACTTTTATTATTTATGACTTAAATCATGAGCAATTAATATCATTCTACATATTTTGATCTGTCATTATTTCTGTAAAGAATGTTCCATACTTTCATTCATATACTTACTGGGTTGCTTGGTAGATACACTTCCAAATATGTTGCATATTTTATAGTTATTTTGAATTGAATTTGTCTTTCTAAATCTTTTTTTCTGGACTTTGTTGGTAAAGAGAAGGTGATCATTGATGTGGTTTTATTTTATATACTGCTACTTTGATGAGATTAGTTCAATATCTAGAGTCTTCTAAGTGGTCCATTATGTCACATGATAAAGATTTTGTTTCCTCTTTCACTATGTGAATGTCTTTTTTTTTTCCAATCTTATCACTATAGCTAGCATTTCTAGCATGACAACAAGAAATTTTGGTGATAATGGACATTCTTGCTTTACCTTTGATCTTATTTGAAAGACCTGTAACATTTATTATATATAAAACTTATACTTTATAAAACCATGAGTCAACAATAAGTATGTGTTTATATGTGTGTATGTATGTGTTTTCAGGTGAGGTCCAAAAATGACTTGTATTTTTTTTTCTTTTTTAAATTAAATTTATTTCTTTTTTTTTTTATATTTTAAGTTCCAAATTGCTTTCTTCTCTCCTTCCCCACCTGAGTGAGAGAAAGCCATGATTTCTCTCTCTCTCTCTCTCTCTCTCTCTCTCTCTCTCTCTCTCTCTCACACACACACACACACACACACACACACAATGTGCATGTGAATGTGTAAAACAATGCTATGCATATTTCTATTTATTGGTTTTTTCTCTGGAAGTAGATAACATTTTCTTTCATAGGTCCTTTGTAGGTGGTTTGGGTGTTTATAATACTCAGAATAACTTATTGTTTACAGTTATTCTTCAAAGAATATTGTTGTTACTCTGTACAACCTTTTCTTGGTTCTGCTAATTTCACTCTTCATTATTTCATGTACTATTGTATTACAAATAAAAAACTTTTTTTTGAATCTGTTGACATGAATGAATGAATGAATGAATGAATGAATGAAAACAAGCATTTGTTATCCATTTCATTTACTATATGCCAGGGATGGTAATAATTTCTGAGGATACAAATCCAAACAAGCAAGATAACCCCTGGCCTCAAAGAGTTTACATTTCTTTTGGAAGTATATATGGATAAACACAACAAGTTGAAGAAGAGGACACAAAGCCTAGAAGGATCATGAAAAGCTCCCTGTAGAAGGTGACAAATAAGCTGTAACTGGAAGGCAGTTAGGGATTCAAAGAAGGAAAGCTGAGGCATGTATGTTCTCCTGGGGGGATAGCCCAGACAAAGTCACACAGGGAGAAGGGAAACTGATAGCTGCAAAGAGTCCAGTCAGATCTGAGAGTAGAGCATGTGAATGTGAGTAAGGTTAAAAAGCATAGAAATGGGGCAGCTAGATGGTGCAGTGGATTGAGTACCAGCCTTGGAGTCAGGAGGACCATAATTCAAATCCGACATCAGACACTTGACACTTACTAGCTGTGTCACCCTGGGCAAGTCACTTAGCTCCATTGCCTAGTGCAAAAAAAAAAAAAAAGGAAGAAAAGAAAAAGAAAAGAAAGAAAAAGCACAGAAAGGTATGATAGACCTCTGTTGTAAAAGGATTTATATTCCTGTTGAAGTTTATGTCTTTATCAAATCAGAACACATGTAAAAGTAGTTTATAACTCATAGAGTTTTATATATAATATATTATATATCATAGATACACATGTTTAGTTGTACATGTTACATACTTGTGAATGTGTTTTTAATATAGTGAGGCATTTTTTATTCCTTGCTAATTATAACATTACTATGCATGTCCTCACTTGTCATATTGCTGTATGACTAAGACTAAAAGTTTTATTATCTTTTACGTCATCTCTCAATTCCCATTTGCCATTTATTCAAGGAAGACCAAGTTCAGTCTCATCAACATTCTATATTTCTCCCTTTTTCCAGATCACTAATGAGAATCCTTAATAAGACTAGATCTTATGTAAACCTCTAGGGTAAATGAAAATCCTTTGCTTAGCTAAAGAATTATCATTTGAAATTCTCCTTTGATTATACCATCTAAAGGAAAGAAAAGAAAAGCTTCCAGTTTATTTAAGTAAAATGCAAAATATGCAATAATTGAAATGGAATCCTTGAACTATCCTGATAATTAGAAGAAAAAGTGGTAGGAAAAGCACTTCATAGTCTTACAGAGTTAAAGTAGGTTTATATTGTATAATCTCTGATGCATTTTGTCACATGTCCTTGTTTTATCAGTACATTCAAATTGTTTTCTGTACTCATTTACTAAGAGTAAGTTTTAGTAGTTGAAGAAAAGCAAAGTTGATTTTTATAAAATTCATAATTGAGATATGTAGCTTGTATCTATTATGACAAACAGCTTTGATTTGCCCAAAAATATTCCTGTAAGCATAACTCCTGATATTTTCCTTATATAATCTATAGTCACTTTTTAAAAACATTACTTCTACCTTAATAATATCTCCTGCCTCTGCTCCCCCCTTCCAATTCCATTACAATCATCCCAATCAGACCTTCATTTCTTCTTTGCAGGAGTTTTGCAATAGTCTCCTGATGTGTCTTCTTGCCTCTCTAGTCCATCTTCTACATAGATCCTTGAGTAATTATCCACTGGCCTGATATGATTATATCTCTCCTCTACTCAAAAATCTTCAGTGGCTCCACTGACTAAAGAATAAACTCCCAACACAAGCATTTTAGGGACTCAAAAGTGTTTATCAAACCTAGACATCCAAACATTTCATACTATTCTCCTTCTGCAAAGCCCCTGAGGGAAAGATAGGAGGGACCATGACCCAGGTGGGTCAAACCACCACCACCTTGACCATCATCTCTTCTTTGACTCTGATGAAGATAGACAAGGACTTGAACCCAAGAATCTTGGGAATAGCAGTACTTACAGCCAAGTGTCAAAGTGGTGCAACATCAAAAACTGATGATTTTTCAGTGGCAATGACATTACATATGTAACATTACTATCTGCTCTGCCTTGGCACTCCAAGGACCATAGGACCTTTCTATCAGGCTAGCAGCTAAAATACCCCATGATGTCTTTCTCTCCATAGAATACAAGCATCTTTGAAGCAGAGACTGTCTTACTTTTCTATTTCTATCTTCAGTGCTTACCATGATGTTTTGCACAGCATTAATGAATACTTCTTTCATTCATTTATTCAATCACTTGTTCATTTATAAAATCTATATTCTAGGTAAACCAGAAATATATGCACCCCATGTTTATTTTCACCTTCCCATCTGTATCCATAATTTTGTTCATTTTATCTATCTATCTATCTATCTATCTATCTATCTATCTATATCTATATCTATATCTATATCTATATATATATATATCTATATCTATCTATATATATATATATATATATATATATAGATAGATATAGATATATATATATATATATATATCCCTATTTAGAATGAACTGCTTCCTAAGCATCAACTACTTTGGTTCCTCTCTTTCCTCATAGACCAGCTCACAGAACAACAGGGTTATAATGTTTAGCATTGCAAGGAGATTTAGTGATCACTTAATATAAGCCAGGAGTCACATCTGACATGAAATTTCCTTTGCCCCTCAAGTGAAAGAGATCTTGTACCTCAAATTTCACTTTCCACGAAACTCATCCTTCTGTTTATCTTTGTAACACACTTAGTAATGCATTGTCTACCTTGCCATCTCTCATCAGATTGAAAGATCTCAAGATCAAGACCATGTTATGTCTGTTTTTGTGCCTTAAAATCTAGCACAATAAATTTCACATAGTAAATAAGATTTATTGAATCAAATAAATATGTAAATCACATGTTCTTCTTAGGTTAGCTAGAGCTTTTCAATAATTCAATTTAATATATAGAAGAACGTTTTAATAATTAGACCTGTCCCAACATGGAAAGGGTTCTTTTTGAGATATTAAACTCCTCACCACTACAAATATTCAAGTTGAGGGGAAATGACAATGAAGGTTCCTAATAGTAAAAGATCTTTGCATATTATAAAAGTTTAGATTTGGAGACCTCAAAGTATAGGTGTGCCTGTACAATTTTGAACATACTTTAAGTCCACAGACCACTTTATATTATCAGTGATTTATTAACATAATATAGCTCAAATTCCTAGCTAAATTTTGTCTTCTTTTTTATCTTTTGTAAAAACTTTTATTTTTATATGCCTTTTAGATTTTAAATGTAAAATGTTTTCCCCTATATGAAATGACTGATTTTAATTCTGTATGTAGTTGTCAGGATACGCAGAGAAAATATATTGCTCTATTTTACATCATGGTCCAGCAAAGAAAAACAGAGAATTTCATAGGGGTGAAAAGCAAAAGCATCAGAGAAAAATACTTGGGAAGTGAATTCCTGCATTCTCCATTCTTTTTTAAAAATGTTTCATCCTTTGGGTCTTAAACTTTTCTTGGTCTAAGGCTATTTCTGGGGTTTGTGGGGGAACTTCAATTTGCAGGTACATATCTTTTTGAAATCCACACAGAATGTTCCTCTCTGTGAAGCTTAATTTTAAAAGCTAGTTCTATTACATAAAAAAAAAATCAAGGGATTTTTTTCTTCAATTTTTGCCCTACAGTATACTAAGAATGTTCTTCAGAAGACCTAAAACTAAGGAGAAATGGAAAACAATATTCATATTTTGTAGTTATTTTCCCCTTAAACATATACTTGGCATGATTTTATTATATAGATACAGCTGGTAACATAGTGGATAGAACACTGGATCTAGAATACTGAAGACCAAAGTCTCAGACCCTTGCTTACTACCTGTATGGTGCTGGGCAAGTCATTTAGCTTCTGTTTGCCTCAGTTTCCTCATCTATAAAGTGATGATGACAATAGCATCTACTTTTCATGGTTAGTGTGAGGATCAAATGAAATAATATTTGTTAGAAATAGCTTAGTACAGTGTCTGGAACATCACATGGACTATGGATCAGAAAGACCTAGGTTTAAATCTGGCCTCAGACACTTACTAATCATGTGAACCTTGGTAAATCATTCAATTCCCTCATCTGTAGAATGGGAATAATAATAGCACCAACCTCCCAGGGTTGTTGGGAGGACCAAATAAGACAATAATTATAAAATACTTAGCACAGTGCCTGGCGCATAGTAACTATACAGCGTTATATAAATGGTATCTAGTATTATTATTATTATTGTTATTATAAATGTTTTTCCCTTTCCCTTTATATTGGCTATAACTTGCTTCAGATAGACTAAATAATAATGAAAGGATACTCTTCTAATTTTTCATATTATACAATTGGAAGTCCAGATCTCTTTTTTTTTCATACCCTAGAATCTAAGATCTTACTTTGGGGGCTGACTACTAGAAAAAAGTACTCCCTTAATGTTGGACTCCATATTGAAGATGCTAACACCAATAGGAGAAATAATTAAGAATTTATATTAAAATTCCAGAATGCCAAGCCTTAATTGAGGAGAAGGAGAAAATAATAGAAGTGGAAAGAATCTACCCCACTGAGGAAAAGACAGAGATCTCTGGTCACCAATCATGGTCCTGCTGCTAAAGAGACCAACACATGGTTACAAAAAGAGGGGGAAAGCTTGCAACATTTCACCAAATGTTGACTTCTTATTTTAACTTATTATCCATACTAACTAAATGCTAGACTCCTTTGTTTCTATTCTTCTGAAGGTACACAGTTACTTTAAGTGCCCTATAAATTTGATACCTTCCACATTTTATAAATATTATTTTACTTTATCTCTACTTATTTCTGTTGCAGAAATGTTCTTAAATAACTTAGTATCTGAAAAAATAAGAATAATAATATACATACCATTTCTGCTGAACTCCATTCTTTAAAATACGGTGTTTCACTAATGAGTATTTATATATTTATTATGAATTTATTATGGAGTCATCAAGTCAATAACCATTAAACATCTGCTATGTGGCAGGCACTATACTAAATTCTGGGAATATAAAAGGGAAAAAATAGAGACAGTCCCTGCCCTCAAGGAATTGGCATTCTACTGAAGAAAGACAATGTATAAAATGAAAGTGAACAGGGAGGAGGACGGAGAAAAGCGTAATGGGGGGGGGGAAGTCCACAGTAGCAGAAACCTGGAGGAGAAAGAAGCAGTGAATATGATTGGCCTGGGATTTTGCTTAAAATGGAGATTCCAGAAGGAACTGATCTATCAGTGCAAAGGGCCACAGGACCAGAGAAACCTTCCAGGGTAAAAAGGTAGCAAATAAATGGGTAACTTCCAAGGTGAGAAGAGTTCATGGAGGTGGATGTGGAGAAAGAAGTTCAGAGAGTGTAGAGGAGAGCTCAGAGTGACATTTTGAACAGTAATTTAAGACAAACCCAAAGGGCAAAAAGAAGTGACATAGATACATGCACCCATTTCTTTATGTGTCATGCATCTTCATCAAGATTACATTAGAATGAATGTAAGTCTTACTTATTTGTAAAATAACACTCAATAGTATCAGCCATAAACTAGATATAATACATTTTCACAGAAAAGAGAAAGATCTGGCTTATCCCTGAGGTCCAGAGTAAATACTGCTTTGATAGGAAAAGTTATTCATTGTTCCTTCAAGGATCTTTAAAAATTATTTTAAAACCCAAATCATAATAATATCCTTACAAAATCTACATATATTTATAAAGATTGCATTCAAAATTTTCCATAAAATGACTTAAAACACTGAAGTTGAATATATGATGATATATACAAATACATTATAAATCTATATTTATATCTAGTATAATGTTCTAGTGAAAATTTAGTCAATGTTATACTTAGTTTTTCACTGTATTTCACTTATCTTATGTAAGAGCTAACAGGATATCAAGGTAAAAAGCAAATTCTGGGAAACATGGATGGGGTGGGATAATAGCAGGGTGTTTAAGAAAGGATCAAAATCCTTTCTAGAATGGACTGACATCATTCTGCCCAGCATGAACAAAGAGACCTGGAAGCATCTTCCATATTCTAGAACCCATAAGGTCAATGTGTTCCTAGGTATCCTGGATTTTTTTTTCCTTTCCACACGAAGTTTTCTATGGCTCACTGTGTTGTACCACAGCTTGAAAAGAACTTGTGCTTTTCTGGGCTATGGCTACAACAGCATCTTTTGTCTTGTTCTCTTCCATCTGGGTCATAGAGCGACTTTGAAGTAGACAAGAATAAATTGGCTAATGATGAGATGATTTCCCTGAAACTCAGCTATTTTTTGCTTGTCTGAATCATCTTTCTGGGGCCCTTCCCCTTTTCCCTAAGGATGCTTCCACATATCTAACTCCTCAGAAATACTTACATTTATGGTAAAATGTTCTGAATAGGCAGTTTGTTTGCTTTGGCAGCTAGGTGGTTCAGTGGGTAGAGCCCCAGGCTTAAAATCAGGAAGACTTGAGTTCAAATCCAGCCTCAGATACTTTCTAGCTGTGTGACCCTGAGCCAGACACAGCCTCCATTTGTTTCAGCTTTCTCATCTGTAAAATGGGGATAATAATAGCACCTAACTCCCAGGGTTGTTGTGAGGATAAAATAAAATAATGCTTAGTAACAGTGCCTACCTAGCACATAAAAAGTGTTATATAAATATTATCTATTATTATTATTATTAAAAGATCCTACAAATGTTTAAAATGCTATGTTTTTTCCAGGTAAGTTTCTGTGTATTTCATATAAAAATAAGCATATCAGGATACATATTATTTGAGTGTGGTTTAAAACAAATGTTATTATTCTCAACATTAGTACTAAGAAAGTCAGTTTTATGGCCTAAATACAACTTCTGAAATAAAAATAGCACTTTATTTGGAGTCAGCACATGGGTTGAAATCCTGGCTTTGCTACTTACTCTGTGACCTGGAGCAAATCACTTAACTTCTCTGGGGCTCAATTTTCTTTGAAAATAAAAGGAGAGCATTAGACTATGACCTCTAAGTACCTTCCATTTCTAAACCTATGCATTCCTTGTATATTATTTTATTTGTTATATAATATGTTAGAAAAAATGTATGCCAGAAGGCTAGTCACTTAATCCGTGTAATCACTCTACAAATGTTCTCCTCTGAATTACCATACACATTAGCATGAACAAAACATCAGAGTCAGAAAAAAAATTAGGAAAAAAAAATCAGATCCAGATTAATGAAAATGCAACACGAAACTTACTTAAAAAGAAGAAAGTGTATATGAATTTGAACGATCTTGCTTAGTTTATTAAATGGGGATTTTTGGTTGTTGTCATTCCATTGCATCCAATTCTTTGTGACCTCATTTTGGAGTTTTCTTGGCAAAGATACTGGAATGGTTTGCCATTTCCTTCTCCAGCTCATTATACAGATGAGGAAATTAAGGCAAATAGGGTTACTTGTCTGGAGTCACATAGCTGGCAAGTGTCTGAGGCCAGATTTGAACTCATAAGGATGAGTCTTCCTGATCCCAAGCCAGGTGTTCTATCTATTTTGCCACCTAGCTATCTCTGAATAGGAACTACCATGGTAAAAATGATGTTTTAGAAAGGTTCAAACCTGGGTGCTCAGTGATTAGCTGGATTTAAGGGCTAAGAAACTAAGTAGGGAATTGAACTAAGAGGCTTGTATGTTATTATTGATATGAGTTGATGAAGGCCTAGACTATTATGATACCAGTGGAAACGCAGTAGAGTAAGTGAAACTAAGAAATGTCTTCAAATAATAGCACTTGGTAACAGATTAAATACAGTACTGGTGATTAAGAATGGAGTCATGTAACTATAAAATTGTTGACTCAGGAGACCAGAGGTACTGGTGCACCACTGACACCAAATGACAGTTGGAAAAAGGAAAACTTTGGGATTTGGGGAAAGAGGATTCATTCAGTTTGGGGCATCTTAAGCTTCTAGTGAGGATGGAATACATAAAAAGAGATCAGCTACAGAAATTTAGAAATAACAAATTAAAGTAAAATTAAGATATCAAGGCTACAAGTTGATTCATTTCTAGCATGCCCTCCAGGGCAACTTCCTCTAAACTTCCACTAATATTGGTGAGCCAGAGCCCCAGAGTCTAGCTGACTATTTTTCTACTTTGTCCTCCAGGAGTAAACTAGAGCAGTTATTTCATTTTTAAATACTGTTGCTCATGAGCCCCTATCAATGTACTTCCAACTGGTTATCAGTTAGTCAGAGTTAATTAGCTTTTTGAAAGTGCTTTTTTTTAACCAAGATGTTATAGTAAGAACAATAGGTATAACACATCCTTCCATTATGTCCCGAACACACTCTCCCAGAGGTAAATGTAGAGTTTAACGGAAAGTAGGCCTAAGATTAGAGAGTATATGTTCTTGGTTGTTGTTCTTCATTTATGAAAAGGACCCAAATGCCATCACAGTCAAGGTCCAGAATGTACAACTGTAGTTGATCAGAGCAATAAGAGTTCAGAAAGCTCTACCACAGGTTGGACACAAATAGTCCATATGAACATTTGGAGTGGAGATGTCTAAAGAGTACATGGAGTAAAGGGATGGCTTTCAAGCCTAACATTTTGTTTGATATGTTCGTTGTGTTTGGGATCAGAAAGAACTTACAGAATGGTAGGAGGAGAAGTGAAAAACAAAATTGTTATAGTAATCAAGGGAGTAATTACATGAATGAAGAGACAGCAAACAATATGAGATATCAGAGAAACTGAAAATAATGAAGATAGAAGAAAGGCCATTGGAAGAGCAATTCAATGTTAATCAGATAAGTTCTAGGAATCTGTTTGTGTAAAGATCTGAAATGTTATTAATGTGGTTATTATTTTCACTGATGAAGATCTTAACTCCTTAAGGGCTACCATGATTGAAAAATGCTTTGCCTAGCAGTCAGCCATCTGATGATGAGCTTGGCCAGAGTTGGCCAGACTGTCTCTCTTTTTTTCTTTAAAATTTTTTTTTCTTAAAAAATCCAGAATGTATCAAAAGAACAATTATCAAGCAAGTAGACACCCAAAACAAAGGCTAGAAGGTAGTGAAAACAGAATGCTCTGTATAAGTTGAAGGGCCTCATTAATCACCTTGTTTCAAAAGGAATAGTTCTAGATAAAACACAGTAGACCCATCTCTTTCGATCTAATTTCTCCCTTCTCTGACAGTGCACCTGACCCTGCATGGGCTATGGACAAGGCATCCACCAGTCATAGCTGATCAGTACTTGGCTAACAAGAAAGATCTGCCCCTACTGAGACTTTAAAGGATTATGGTGCCCTTACCCTCAATTTTGTGACATGGCTTTGTTTCACTCCTTGGAATCACAGTCATTGATACAGACAACTGTGTCAAGCCTTTATAATGATTCATGAATCCTCACTCCTCCACTTCCCTTTACATGCATCTGGAAAACAAAGACAGACTACAGGGAGACCCTCAATAGAATGGCTTTCAGCTTGAGAAGAGAGCTTTGGCATATATATCAAGAAATTACAGAAACTCCATGTCCTGAGAAACTGAACTAACATTCTCTAGACAAATAATTGACCTTGCCTTTCTTACATAGTGATAAGAGAATAAGAAGAGGTAGGGATGATATTGGTAGGATGTTGCTTTCTTTGGAAAGGACCCATCAAAACTTCATAAATAACAATATTTACAAATCTTGTGGGCAGGTTTAGCGCTAGACAAAATTATAAAGGAGATAAAGTCTGTCTTTTGTAATTGTGAACTTTCTTTGTCCCTTCAACATTTTCTCCACTTTTAGCAGCCTCTTCCATCATGCTGCCTTAGTATCCTTGTAAAAACCTGTTCTCAAGGAAGAAGCAAGTATAACTTAATGTGGCTGTAAGTCAATTCTATTTCTGTAATGCATATTTGCATATCAATCACAATTTCCAATAGTCATTAAATATTTATTAAGCATATTATGTGCAGAAATAAAAGCTTTATTACTGGTTTAAAGAAATTCAATCAAAAGAATTGGGAGTTATGGTAAAAAGTACCTGCCTAGCATCCTTCCATCCCAATATATAAAGTCATTTACACCTTTTGATGAGTACAGCACTGCTGTGAATCTTTATGTTTTCATGATTGATTCACATTCTTATTGAATATAGAATATTGCATATTAATCCATCTATGGACTCATCTTCATATTTTCCAATTGTTCTTCAATCATGTCACCCATAAAATTATAGCATATCAAATATCAAAAAATCCATCAGAATAATTTTACCCAAACCCTTCATTTTATAGCTGAGGAATTTGATGTCCAGGGGAATAGAGTAACTTTTCTAAGGTCATGTAATTTTTGAGGAATAGAGAAAAAATTGTTATTCAGTTTCCTGACTCCTGGTCCATATTCTTCCTACTATTCCATGATTACTCAATAAGTTCAGAAATCACACCATTTCTCCAGATTACATAACAATTTAGCAATAAGCCTAGCTAATTGTATGAGATTCTAGGAAAGACTTGCTTCTAGAGACTCTGTTTCCAAGCACAGAATTATTCTCAAGTCTATCACACTTTTTTCATTAGAGGTATTTCTTAAAAATACTTTAACATATACCTGCCTGGCCTTATTTACAGTTAATTCATGCCAAGTTGGAAATTAAACAAAGAACATCCTAAATTCAAATAAAAGCATGAAATGAAAAGAAAAATATGAAAGCAGAACTTCTGTTGCCAGCTTCCTTGTAATAACACCATTTGTAGCATAAAGAATTTTGGTTCATAGAAGGCTGCAGTTTATGCAAATGTAATTGAAAATTCTATACTCAGCCTACAAGAGCTGTGGTTCTGACACTAACTTCTGGCATTAAACATTAATTCAGTTAGCCTAACCCAACACTGAACAGATGTCAACTGGAAAACTAATGTTTGAAGCTAAATCTTTTTCTACGTATCAGGTTTATAACTCTAAATTCTCTCTGTCTCTCTCTGTCTCTCTCTCTCTCTCTCTCTCTCTCTCACACACACACACACACACACACACACACACACACACACAGAGTTTAATAGCTTAATAGTGTTAAATTTTAATACTAGCTTAAAATTGCCCGAAGACATTGGGAACAATCAATTTTTGACACTATGACAATGATGAGAGTTGAAAAGGGTGACAGAGATCCCTGTTAACATTTTTCTTCCATCTTTGAAGCAATGGTTGGACATGGAAAAAATTTGTTGATGTTCCTGTCTCAACGTACTTCAGAGAGTCATGGTTGTTTGATTGTCATAAACAGCATAGATAGTCTCAGAGTCTCTCACTCAGCTAGCAACCTAAAGATTCTACAATTCTAGCCAAGGTCAAAAATAAAATTGAAGTGTTCCTTCATAGCTTAGGGGAAAGGATGTTTCAGAGTCATTGTAAATTGCCATTAAACTAAAAACTTCAACTTAACCTTTCAGAGTTTCATATTGATGAAATGAGGTGTGCTGATTAACTGACACTGAAAATATGTTTAATTTTTCTAGACCGAAGAGGCAAATTATTCTTTCTTGGGGGGAGGGGTAATCACTGGATGTATATAGTAAGTGTTTAATGAATGCTTGTTGATTGATTGAATAGCACAGGAAACAGATAATGAAGAAACTCCATTTACCAGTGCATATGAACAATTATTCTGCAACTTACATTATTAAGAAATTATTTGAGAGTGCTGAGAACTTAAGTGATTTACCAGAGGTCCTCCAGTCAGTCACAGAACAGAGGCAAGACTTGAACCCAGGTCTCTCTGATCCCCAAGTCCAATTCTATCTACTATTCACAATGTCACTTGAATTATTCATATTACTTTAGAACTGTGAGGCAGCCAAGTGTCCAGAAGCCTTTTTGCATTTTACTTGTTACCTTGAGTATCATTGACAAACCACTAAAAATTCTTCCCTCCCATGGCTTCTATGACAGTGTACTTTGCTTGTTTTCCAGCTACTTTCATGATGATTCCTTTGATAATCTAAGAGATGAGTAAAGAGACAGATCTATTTAGAGTAGAGGAAATGACTGGCTGGCTGTGACCTATTATCAAAGTTGGGAATGGTTACAAGCACAAAGACCAAGTCATCTCTGGTTGCATCATACCTCTGTCACATTCAGTACCAATAAAAACAGTGTTACCTAGAACATTCTAAAGTAAAGTGGGGGTCAGTATGAAAAAGAAGACAGAGAGGTCATAATTAGAATTTCCCAAAATAAGATTTTAATGTGAAACTTACAACTTTGTTCATTTCCTTTTTGTAGAGACAAGATTCTTGGCATTCGAAAACTTTATATCTTTCCATTTGGTAGATTCTGGGTCTTGTATTAATATCATTTGTAGACATTTTGACATTTGACCTAAAACAGAACTCTTTAACTATGATCGAATATCTGATGTGCTTTCAGAACTAAAGTTCTTCCAAGAGGACTCTATTATGTTAATTTGATATCCTTCTTTTGGGAAAGCCATTTAGCTCAGAGATTGTTAATTGGCACTACCTAGCTTGCATAAACAAAGATGATAAAATGTTTCAATTCAAAGAAAATTTCCCCTAAAAACTAAGATAAATTCACAGATATTCACTCACTTTCTTCACAAAATTTAGTCAAAAGTTACTAAATGCAGCAGGCGATACTGAGATTACAAAAAAACACTTATAAAGCCAGAAATGTTATGTTTCTATTTCTCCATAACAAAGAACAAATGTTCCCTTTAGGAGGTAAAAATGCAGTTAAAAAAACTAAATATATGGTCAAGAATTGCCAACAGCGAACAGACTAAGAAAAAGAACAGAATAAAAACAGATATAGGGCACTTAATTCTACTTCCATGAGTTCTAGTGGAGGTATTCTTAACTTTTTCTGTGTTATAGAAACTTTGGCATGGATGCCTTCTCAATACTTTTTTAACTAATTCAGTGAAATGCTAAATTTCAGTTATAGGTCAATGAAATTAAAGATGCACTTTTTTTTCCCATTGAAGTTCACAGACCCCTCTAGTTGAGAACCCTTGTTCTAGAGGAAAATTTGTTTAAAAGTCGTACAATGTTATAGACAGTCCTCTTATATAAAAGTTTTGCTGTCAACTTGACTCAGATTAAATATACATGATCTTTATTGAACTGTTTTTTTTTTTTTGTATTTTGAAGCCTCCAATTCTGTTCCTTCTGACTCATGAAACTCTTGAGTGTGTATATGGCAGCCTGTACAGATTTATTTCTCTATTCACTATATTCAAACCCTAGTCTTTTCTCTTTTCCAGTTTTGTTTTAATAATTTCTTGTCTCAAAATTCTGTCTTTTTGCTGACTTCAATCAAGTAGGTCTTCTCCAAAGTGCTGAAGTTAGAGCCATAAGACCTGAGTTCAAATTCCGACTTATTACCTATTGTAGTTTAGGCTAGTCACTTCACCTTTCTTTCATTTTTAGTATCTCTGGAATGAAGGTCTTGGAAAAGATGGCATGTTAGACTCCTTTTGGCACTAACTCTATGGTTCTATAGTCCTATGAACAGATTTAGTCATTTTGATAAAGATGGACCTGGCTCTTCTTCCACTCATGTCTTCGAATTGACCTTACAAAAGAACATATATTTACAGGCAATGAGGTGGTATAATAGACAGAACATTTGATTTGGGGTCGGGAATACCTGGGACAGCTAGGTGGCATAGTGGATATAGTGCTGGGCCTGAAATCAGAAAAAATTTATCATCTTCCTGAGTTCACATCTGCTTTCAGAAACTTACTAGCTGTGTGACCCAGGGTAAGTGGCTTAGCCTCATTGTTTCTCAATTTCCTCATCTGTAAAATGGAGATAATAATAGCATTTACCTCTCATGGTTGTTGTGAGGATAAAATGAGATAATATTTGTAAAGAACTTTGCAAAACTTAAAACTTTACTTAAATGCTATCTTTATTATCTCTGATAAAGAGAACTTGGGTGACTAGGGTAGAAGGAAGCATGTATAACAGTGATGCAATTTTAAATTACATGACACTTGAGTGAGACTCCAGTTTACAACCCTCCATTTACAATCTTTCCATTCCTTGAACTTCTTTTCACTTGTACTAAAGGCTGTTACATACTTTGTCACTTGATAGCATTCTAATTGATTCATTTGTCCTAGTTTTGTGGCTTCCGTGACAATGAGATCTTGAGATCAGAATCAGCATCTCAGGATTCTAATCTCAACTAATCCCACAATGCCATGCAGCAATCCTTTTACTCTTTCTTATTTTTTCCCTCTATTGCATTCATCACAGCCACTGCTCTAATGCCTCTCTCTTCTCTTCAAACTATTCAGTAGAACTACTCTTTCTCTCACTAGGGAACCTCTTCCCATATTTGACTGAGAAAATGGAGGGCATTCCCTGAAAGCAAACTGTTCTTCCCTACCCTGAGTGACAAAAATGTCATCATCCCTCATTACCTTACCTTTTACCCCAGTATGTCTGATGACAAATTGTCTCATCTTAGAAGGCAAAGCTCTCTTTTTTCTATTCATGACGTCACCCTTCCAATCTCCTCAATCTCCACTCACTAACTACAACCTCTCTCTTAAATCTCAATCTATCTAATGACTCTTTTCCTTTTCCTTCCAAATATGCCTAGATATCTCCTGACCTTAAACATAAGCATTTGGCTTGGTCACTCCCTCAAGCTATTGTCTTGATCTTTTCCATTTCACAGCCAAATTCCTAGGGGGAAAAAGTCATAAACAAGGTACCTCCATTTTCTCTTCTCCAATTCTCTTCTTAACACCTTACTATCTGACTTCTGACCTTAATATTAAACTGAAAGTGCTCTCTCCAAAGTTACTAATGCTTATTCACCAAATCCAATGGCCTTTTCTCTATCCTCATGCTTCTCAACCTCTCTGCAGCCTCTGATGTTGCTTATCACTCTCTCCTCCTTGATACTTGGACTTTCTTCTCTCTAGGCTTCTGGGATGCCCTTCTTTCTTCGCTCTCATTCCAACTATCTGAGCTCTCCTTCTCTGTCTCCTTTGCTGGATCCTCTTCCACATCACATCCTCTAAGTATAGTTGTCTCTCAGCATTCTGTCCTGGGCCCTTTTTCTCTCTCCTTTCTATACTATTTCACTTAGTGATCTCATTAGCTCCTATGGATCCCATCTGCATGCTGAAGATTCCCAAATCTATCTTGCCCAAACTTCTCTACTGACTTTCAATTTCCCATCTCCAATTGTATTTCAGACATCTTGAACTTGACATTCAGTAGACATCTTAGACTCAACATTTAAGTTCCCCCAAAAAGGAACTCATCTTTCCCACTAAAATATATCCTTCCTATCTTCCCTTTTTCTGTAGAGGACAACCCAATCATTTCAGTCCCTCAGGCTTGCACCTAGGTTCATCGTGAACTCTTCACTATCTTTCATTCCCAATATCCAATCTGTTACCAATCAATTTCTTTACAACATCTCTCAAATGTGACCCCTTCTTTCTTCTGACATTGACACATCACTCTAAAGAAGGACATCATCACATAACACCTGGACTATTGTAATAGCCTGTTTTTGAGTCTGCCTGTCTCTAGTCTATTCTAATCTACCCTCCATTCAGCTGCTAAAATGATTTTCCTAATTTTTCCTGAACCATCCCCAACACACACACACACACACACACACACACACACACACACACACTCAATAAACCACAATGGTTCCCTATTGCCTACAGAATCAAATTCAAAATGCTTTGACATTTAAAATGATTCCTACTCCCCTCATACATTTCCATTCTTCTTACATTTTGCTCATTTGACACATACTGTTTAATTGAGTGACACTGGCCTCCTGTCCATTCCATGAACAGGATAATCCATCTCTTGGCTCTGGACATTTTCTCTGGCTGTTTCCCACATTCCTCATGAAGGAAACACTTTCCCTCCACTGTTCTGCCTACTGACCTCCCTAACTTAAAGTCCCAATTAAAATCTCTTCCTTTACTGGAAGCCATCCCCAACCCCTCTTAATTCTAATGCCTTCCTCTGTTTATTATTTCTTATTTATCCTGTATATAGCTTGCTTTGTATATATTTATTTGCTCATTGTCTCCCTCATTAGATTGTAATTTACTTGAGGGCAAAGGTTATGTTTGGCATACATAAGTGGTCGGTAAAAGTTTATTGATTGATTGATTGATTGATTGATCGATCGTGTACCAAATCTTTTGGGCCAATGAAAGGAGAGAGAGGGGAGAGAGAAATAGAGAGAGACAAAGACAGAGAGTGTTTAAGTTCATGGACATTAAGGAACCCCTGTTCCAGTGTTATCTGTACTGTATTACAAGACCTTCATTTTCTTGTTTTCTTCTACCTTCTTGTCCCTTCTCTGTGGTAAAAAAAAAAAATCCAAAGTCTTGTTATCAATGAAAAATTCCAAACACCAAAAGGGAAATGACATTTCCATTGTGTGCAAATGACAATTTGCAAATAATTGAACAAAAAGCAATATAGGTAAGAAAGACTTTGAGTTTCAAAGCTCCTTTACCAAACCTACCCCCAAGCACGACCTTTCCTTAGCTGTCTTATGAGAAAAAAAAATCATCACTCCACACAAGGCTCAGTCACAAGTTGTTCTCATGTGGAAATCAGCAAATTCCTACTCTTGTTATCTCCATTGTGTCCTCTGACAATGATGGTCTTTCTGTAGCATGCCCCTTGTAATCAAACGGCACAAACAGCTCCACAAAAGCACTTAATTAGAAGAGTTGTTAGCAGAGTGACTGTACAGGCAAATGCTACATGACGCTCAGCAATACTCCATTGTTAGGCAGCCTTGAGCATCTGACATGGGGGGCAATCACTCCATGGTGGTATCAGGAAACAAACATGAAGAGAAAATTAAACAAATGCAATGAATGCCAGGCATATTTTTCATCCCTTACCACCAATGAGATTGATATATTTCTCCTTGGTATTCCTTGAAATAATATCACCTTTCAGTCACATATTACTGATCTCTAAGAGTTATGAGTTGCCTTCTGTGGTTTTCATCCTTTAAAAAATCTAATTTATCCTCAGAATCATAATGTGTGTATTATTTTACAGATAAAACAAAACAAAACCTAAACTCACAAAGAAACTTGGGACTCAAGTAACATTTGATTGCAATTTCATGGTGGCATCAAAAATAGAACAAAAGTCCTTTCATTGATGTTGGCAGCACTACATGTTTTAGAAAATAATGGTGTTAATAATTCACATTTCTTTTTGCACTATAAGTTTGCAAAGCACTTTATAGTCATTATCTTACTTGATCCTCCCAATTGCCTTGTTGAGATGGATACTATTAATACACCTATTTTACAGATGAGAAAATTGCGAATCAGAGTTTAAATGGCTCCTCAGAGTCAACATAGCAGTGAATACTAAAAGCAGGATATGAACCCAGTTTGTGCTGACTAAAATTGACACTCTCAATTTGGTACATTGCTTTTGCTTGCTAAAGTGATATCACTACTATATCATCTGCCACTAGCACACCCATGTTTTGTTACCATTGCCCCAATATTTAGTAGTATATCAAATATACACAAATATGCAACCTCAATTCCTGTATCTCAGGGAGTCTTAACCTTTATGTGTTTTTTGTTGTTGTTGTTGTTTGCTTGTTTTGTTTTTGTTTGTTTTGTTTTAAGCAATTGGGGTTAAGTGACTTGCCCAGGGTCACACAGCTAGTAAATGTCAAATGTCTGATCTGAGGCTGGATTTGAACTCTGCTCCTTCTGAATTCAGGGCTAGTACTCTATCCACTGTACCACCTAGCTGCCCCTCTTATGTGTGTTTTTGTTGGTGTGTATGAGTTTCTGTGTGTATGAGTGTGTGTGTGTGTGTGTGTGTCTGGCAGACTAGTAAAGCCTATTGACTCCTCAAAATAATGTTTTAAAATGCATAAAAAAATGTAAGATTACAAAAAAAACTAATCATATTGAAATAGTGAGATATGTAAATATACATACATAACAATATCATAATAATATAATTTTATTCTATACAATTATAATGCATAATTAATATATTATAATACAAACAAGTTCTTGGACCGTATGTTAAGAAATCCTGTTCTGTCTCCTTTTTGCTTCCAGCTTTAGTTTCCTAGCTTTTATTTAAAACTCATTTGAAAACATCCCTCTTCCAAGAAGAGTTCACCAATTATTCTTAGCACACTGTGATTATTCCTTTCCATTTCCTTCCATATTCATACACTTTAGTGGAAAATGAATCTCTGAACATTTACATTTTAAGTGATGATACATCATTTAAACAGTCACATATCTTAAGTTAGAGAAAAAGACGCTAGGCATTTGACACCTTATAATTTCTTTTGTGTTATTCTTTGTCCCCACACCAAAGGGCAATTTGCCATAGTGTCTGGCAAGGTATAAATCAGAAAAACTTGGGTTCAAGTCCTTTCTCTGATGCATAATAGTTATGGGATCCTGAAAACATCACTTAACCTTTCAGTTTTCTAGGCAACTCTCTTAAGATGTTAAGAGGAAGAACAGTTCATAATAATAATCTGCATTAGTAGAGAGAGTTCCCTCATTGGGTATATGGTACAACACTGGTTATATCATAGGTTCACACACACACACACACACACACACACACACACACATTTCCTAGTTCCATTTTCATATTTGAAGTTTGAAATGTATCTTTGATGATTCCTCTTTGTGGTACTACTTCAAAGTAATCCATAGCCTAGAAAACATCTTGGACCATAGTGGTTTAACCTACAACGACCACTGGAGCTCAAAGATTTCCAATGTAGCTTGACTGCCATAGATCTTACTTCCATATCTAATAACGAAATGACAACATAGCATTTATAGAGATCTCATTTGCCAATTGAAATAAACCACCAGTAGACAGAAAAGGGCCATTAACATCTGCCTTCTTGGCCATTTTCCTTCAACACTAGAAGAATAGTTTGTCTAGTGTTTGATTTATTCTGTAGATTATATTGATCTTTTATGGAAGCTTCCTACTTCCACTCTGAGGCTAAGGTTTATCAAGCGAAAGGTCCATAATATTCCTTGATAGCTATTTATGAGGTAGTCATGAGTGAATTCCACTATCTCTAGGCAACCCCATATGCCTCCAAATTTAAATTCATTCAATCAATTTTGAGCTATGACTCAAATGAAGTAACTCTTTTAAACCTGAAAGTCTATCAAAGATTCAAGGTATATAGTAAGACAAATCTCTTTAATAATGGAGAAATTTGCTTTTAATGTGTGAACTTTTTTCTCCATAAAAAAATCAGACTGTCATTTTGTGATTTCCTATTATGTGCTTATCTATAAATACATAGTTATGACATGGTATATGTGTGTTAATAGGTGTATACTAAGTAACATGACAAAAAACACAGAGTATGGAAAACAAATTCACCAAGGATTGAAAATTTGGAACTGATTTTTAAAAAAATACAAGACTTTTGAAACAATGGCATCCATACATTGAAAAAATAATATAAGAATTATAACTTAAGGTTTTTTTAAATTTAATCTCCAGGATTTGAAACATTCTGGGGTATGATGTTCAGCTCTGTGTCTCAATTAAAGAACAATATGAAAAATATAAAGATGGTTCCCAGAAGAGCTCTACATCTTAAAAAAAAATTATAAAATTAAACCTAGGGAGAATAGCTAAAGGGAAGTAGAATTAGTCCTCTTACAGAGGATAATTTTAATTATCTGCATATGTTCTCATTTATATGAAGATTTAGAAGTAACCATATGTGTTTTTTCCAAGTTCATTCCATTATCTGTTTATTACTAAGTATCTACCTTATTCACAGCACTATATTAGATGCTATGGGGAATGCCAAATTGGAAGAAAATATGGTCCCTTCCATTGAGAATCTTACCTATTGCTTGAAGAGACAAAACAAACATATAAAAAATCAATTAAAAATCTAAGCAAATTCATTCCATATAAGTGCTAAGCAACACAAATCATGGAAATGGCAAGTTTAGAATAAGCCTTGTCAGTGAAGTACAGGAAGTGATTCTTGAGAGAGTTCTTAAGTAAATTGTAAGTTCAAACAGAACAATATACTAGAAAAAAGTAAACTAGACTTTGAGTCAAAAGTCTGACTAATTTTATCACTTATTATGTATGTTACCATGGACAAGTAACTGAATCACACTGGGCTTCAATTTCCTCATTTGTAAAATAGTAAATAATACTTTCAAGTGATTGCTGAAAGAAAAGTGCCATGTAACTATGAGCCATTTTATTGTTTTTACTGCTAAAGAAGAGGTAGGAAACTATTCTAAGAAGGAAAAATAAAAACAAAATATATAAGCCAAGACCTTTTGAAATGGGAATAACATCACCTACCTCCCAGGGTTGTTCTGAGGATAAAATAAGGTGCTTGTAAAATTCTTACCATAGTGCCTGTCACATAGTAATATGCAAATGTTAGCTATTCCTTTTTAATCTAGGTATATTTAAAGAACTATACTCATGTCTATGCAAATTTGATTTTAAGAACAATGAAATGATTGTTGTTCTTTAGTCTTTCAGTTGTGTACGACTCATCATGACCTCATTTGGGGTTTTCTTGGCAAGGATAAAGGGGTGGCTTGACATTTCCTTCTCCTGTTCATTCTATAGATATGGAAACTAAGGCAAAGTTAAATGACTTGCCCACAGTCACACAGCTAGTAAATCTCTGAGGCCAAATTTGAACTGAGGAAAATGAGTCTTCTTGACTCCAGGCCTGCTGTTCTATCCACTATGTAACCTTGCTTCCCTTAATGAAATAATAACTATTAGAAATTAACAAGAACCAACTTGTGCTGATTTATATTTATTACACTATATTAAAGACTTAAGGCACAATCTTATTCTTATGATTACTAGTTATAATTCTCCCTTTGAAATCATATTTACCTCAAATAATACATCATTTTCTTGTTTTCAGAGGAAGTATGGGCAAGTGGATAGAAGGGCCATCTTAGAATCAGAAGATCTGATACAAACTTCTGCCTGGAATACACATAACTACATTACCTTTAGCAAATACTTTAACCCATCAGTACCCTAGATGACTTTCTTTAAGGTTCCAAATTATAAATGATATGTTTGGGTAAACAGTGTTTACCAAACTAGGAAATTACAGGTCCAGATTGGGAAATAAAGTCTTATCTCATTCTCTGTCTCTGTCTGTCTGTCTGTCTGTCTCTCTGATACACACACACACACACACACACACACACACACACACACACAATTTCTATCTCCCTTTCTCCCTCTTTTTTTTTTTTGGTCTCCAAATAAGTTACTACTTAACATTGTTCTTCTTACAAAGATAAGATGATGACTCAATAGCTTAGTTTCAAAAAAAAGTTTATCACTCATTTAATTACAGGATGCTGTAGATTTTTCCAATCTCTATTAAACTGGTTTTTCACAGTTTATATTTTTAAAACTTTCCTACTTGGTCATTATATCAAGATCTAAATCAGGAGAAAAACATATATTGAAGTAGTACCAGCACAAGAGAGAAAGAAATCTGACCATATGAAATAGAAAAATGTCTAATGTGAAGGCTTAAAATCTTAAAAAGAAAAGCGCTAAAAATATTGTGTGTGTGTGTGTGTGTGTGTGTGTGTGTGTGTGCGTGTGTGTTTGAGATAGCAGGGAGGTGAAGTGATTCAGTGGGATCTTTGTATTTCAAAAGGCCTACTGATGGTTCTATGGAACAAATTGCTCAGTGAAAGTAATGGGGTCATCCACTTCAATGCCTTCAGGAATGCTGTAAATCTTCATTATTCATTCTGTTTCTATCCCTTTCTCCTGATGTAGCTTCCAGTGATTCCATTTAGGAGGGTACTGCAAAGTGTCCCACTGAAGAGTGTTACAAGGTGCTTCTGTCCTTCTAGCTTGAAAATGTCCTTCAAGCTTTCACTCCATTGCTTTCTGGCCTTATATATCTATAATTCTAGCTCAAAATTGCAAAAAGTCACATATCTTAAAAGTGATGATCTCCTTAAAATGGGAAAAGATAGCTACCTCCTTGCTTCTCTGTATGGCTGGCTTCTCTTCAGGGGGTTACTCATTTCAAATCTTTGCCATGTGGACAAACATGTCATTTGCACCACTGGGAATGTCTGAGAGCTAATGGGAGTAAAACAACAAAGTAGGCTTTCTGACCTTGATGTTATTAGTATTCGGTTCTTTCCCAGAGAACTTCTTGTAAAAGTCAGGCTGATCTGCTTTTTGCCTCCTTTGCTTTTAATGTCTGGGGAAGATATGTGGAATGACCCTTTGACTTGCTTACTTTATTCAGCTGCTCTATAAGAGGCCATTCTTTCCTTGAGTGAAAAAAAAAAGTATATTCATCCTGCTTCTAGAATTAAAAAGGCTTACTTTACATTCTCCTTAACTCTATACCAATGTTTAGACTTAATCACAAATTCTCATTTCATTCAGGAATATTCTAAGAAGGAATCCAAAAAGAAATGGAAAAGCACAGCAGATCAGCCAATATCCAGTTGTACTTACTTTGTGTAGACACTTTATTTAATCTTGGTTTAAATAAGATTAGGATTTAATTTACATATGTTAATGTGGCAGCTACTTAAATCAAGTCCTTAGTTAGCTATCCTTAAGTCTTTTGTCTCCCAAAGCAATGGCACTGGGTAAGGGACCCCTTTGGCTTGTTTGGCATTTTGTCTAGTACTACACCAAAAAAGACAATGACTTCCTATTGTACTCAAGAAAGCAAAACCATGTGGCCGTAATTCAATCAAAAATAGCTTGTGCCCTAAGATAGCAGTAAATAGTTTCCCAGAACGCAGAATTTGCATGAGACTGCACATGTGTGCCAATGGTTTTGCCCCAGCTCAAATGTGAGTGCTAATGACTCCTAATTGTGAATATTTGATTGTACTCCACATCTGAACCCATGTTCAGTGCTAAAAGCAAAGTACTTTCCCTCTTTAGAGTATTTAAAACTTATCCTGCTTACGGCTTATTTGTATATAATTGTTTACGTATTGACTCCACCACTAGACTGTGAGCTCCTTGAGAGCACAAACTGCTATTTATCTGATTCAATTCCTGCTTACTGGTATTGGACTAAACATGGCCCCATGTGATTTAAATGCAATTTAGTCACTAACTTATAAGTTCTTTCAACAAATACAAATTGGACAATTTCTTTAAAAGCTCAAGGATCTCTGGGGAGATCCTGCTAACACTCTGAGAAAGCTCCAATTGACCTGAATATATCACATATGTATATAATTGTTTACATGTCTCCCTCATTAGAATTTGAGCTCCTTGATGACAGAAACCATTTTTGCCTTCCTTTGTACCCTTACCATTTAGCACAATCCCTTGCATATGTCAGTGCTTAACAAATACTTGTTGACGAATTGCATATTGGAACTTCCTGAGAAAGTAATATTGTTGTTGTTGTTTTAAAGTTTAAATATCTCAAAGAAAAATGGAATCTTCAAAACTACATGGAGATGAACTTGATTTCAATTCCTAGCCAAAACTAGAACATAACATTAAAAGGATAATTTGTAAACATCTAGGAAAGGGAGTGGAGATTTGAAAAAAATAATGTAACTGCATTAAGATTCATGCCAGAGTAACCTCATTTCTATTTCTTGAAGATATAGTTTACATAGATTTACAAAAAAGCTTGAAAAACTCTTTCATACTGAATTCCATGTAATTATAATGACCAAGCTTGGATGTGAAGCAACTGTCTTCCTTCTTTCAAGAAGCAGAGGGCTGTGAGTGGGAAACATTGCATATGTTATCAGACAGTCAATATAGTGGATAGTTTTACTGGGAGAAGGATGTATTTAGAAAAGAAAATTAAAACCAAAAGTTAGCAATAAAAATTAAAAATCCTTACAATCTCAAATCCTTGCTCATTAAACCTTAAACTTTCTCTTCATAAAGATGATTTGTCATTAAGAAACCTATTTCTGCTTTTTGCTATTAAATGGCATTTGGTGGAACTCTATATATAGACCTATGTATAGGTTAGAAGGCTACCTAGAATACTGATCCTGAAGGATGTAGAAAAGTTATTTTTCCCCAAAAATCAATACTTCTCTTCTAAAACTCTCTCTCTCTCTCTCTCTCTCTCTCTCTCTCTCTCTCTCTCTCTCTCTCTCACACACACACACACACACACACACACACACACCCCATCACCTGCTAGTTAATGTTTGACATATTCTGTTCCCTTTTATTCTACAATTAGAGATAAGTCTAAAAATGGGAAATTAGAGGGGTGAGTATTGTTAAGGAAGGAATATGGGAAAGAGATTTTGCTACCATTGTATGCTTGAATGGAGTAGAAAAGGGTTAGGACTAAAGAGAACAAAGATGTAAAAGGGGAAGTCAGGACTAGGGAAGAAATTTGCAACAAATTCATTATTTTCCCTAGAACCAATAAAATGTAACTAAGCAATGGAAAGAAACAATGTAATTCAGATTAGTACATTTATGAAGGGCCTACTATGTGCACTGGAAATAGTGTAATTACTCAAAAGGGTTTTGTGATCTAATGAATGTGGGGACTCACTTCCCCATTGATTTCAGTCTTTCAATGCCTCCCAAACCTGTGTGACTCTTGTCGATATCCCCCTATGAACTCTCCATTGGGGATCCACCCAATATGCTGGTGGCCTTCCTCTGCCCAATATTGTGTGAGTAACTACATAGAATATAGTCTGGGTGCAGTTGGGTGGTACAGTGGATAGAGCTCTGGCCTTGGAGTCAGGAGGACCTGAGTTCAAATCTTCCCTCATATTCGACACTTACTAGCTGTGTGACCCTAGGCAAGTCACTTAATCCCATTACCTAGCAAAAAAAAAAAAAAGGAACATAGTCTGCCCATTAATTTTTCCTCACTTGGCAAAGTTTCTGATCTATTTCTTCCCCACTCCATCTCTGCAGCCCTCTATCATTAACCCATTCTATTGCATGCTGATCACCTAATAGGCCAGTTTGTCTGGTGCAAAGAATACGTGAATGGGAGCAACTTGAAGCGAATTTGGAAAGTTAACCGGAATCAGATCGTGAAGGGCTTTAAATGCCAAGGTGAAGAAGTTGTCTTTTATCCTGGAGGCAATAAGGGGCCACTGAAAGATAAACCAGTTCTGAAAATATCAATAAAAAAGTACAATGCACAAATCTTAACTAGCTTTCCCAATTTTATACAACAAACTGTCAATATCATAGGCTGGTGTTTAGTGAATGAACTTTATAATAAAGGAAGTTTTTGCTTCTGAGTATGTTATCTATGAAATATGGGTGTGAGGGGAGGAGATGCAATTTTATTTGTATTAGAGGGTATATTTCTATGTTAACATGTTCATGTTGACATTTCCCCAAAGTCTAACCTTTTTTTAAATTTTTATAAGCTTTGCTTTATTTTGAGTTTTTACTTAGTACCTCACTGAAACTCTTGAGCATGGTTGTCATTTTTAAACACTCTGCACTTGCCACAGGAAAGGTCATATGTAGAATCTGCGCAATAAGAAGGTCCCAAAATGTCTACCATTGCCAACTAAGACAGATATTGCCAGACATCTATATTCATCCATTCACCTCAATGTGTCAAAATCTTGAAGATAATTTTCTTAAGCTATAATAGAATTTTTATTGAGGTAATTTATCCTCAATGCATGAGGTGTGAAGAGCTCAGCTGTTCCTCCAAAAATTTCCCCATTCCCCCCCGCAAGAAAACAGACACAGCAATTGGTACCTAGTGGTCAGATAGTGGCATCCTCTATTTTCGTTGCAGGTATAAAGTAATACAATAACAGAGTCATTGGAATTTTCATTTACATAAAACAAATTTATAATTGATGTGCCACTTTGTGGCTGACAGAGTTAATGGTCCTTTTAAGAACCTCTACTTAATAATAATAAAGTGTCTTTTTTTTTTAGAGGTCTTAATGTTGATAGAATTAATGTGCCTCCTAGCATGACCTTCAGGTGCTACTTTGATAGTAACTGTCGCATAGTTTCATGCTCTGAGACTTTCTAGGTTTAAAGTTGACACTGTAAAATTAGAATTCTTGAGTTTTTCTTCTTTGGATTGCAGATGAAGCATGAACTCTAAATGGGGAAAATAGAGCCTTCAGCATAGAAAAATTTGAAGTAGACAACTATAAGCATGGCTACATACACTTTCTTTTTGTAACTAATGTGATGCTGACCTCCAGAGCACCCACCTATTTCAGTATTGTTCAGGAATTATAGGTGTTATTAAAAATAGTATCATAAGGCTTTATGCAAAGCCGATGGTTACTAAAAGCTGTTTTGTAAATGTGATCTTGCATTAAGGAGTTAAGAACTCCTCCCTGTCCCCTACCCCAGAATTTACTCAGGGTGAGAATGACACAATAGATGGTTACCTCTGCAACAAAGCCTGCCATTCCAAAGGAATACATCTTGAATTCCAAATCCCAGTGTGCAATGGCACTTTTTTTGCTAAGATGTGTGTTTTCCATTAGCCTTTCTGTCTGTGACAAAATTGCATAGGGTCTATTGCCCTGCAGAACAACATTTGCAAACATATCAGTAAGCATGGCAAGCCATCTGCCTACAAATGCCACCCAGTCACTAACTACTCTTAATTTGTCAAATAGGGGAAACAAACCTCCTTTGACTGACAGAAATGGCTGAAACTGTACTTTCAGTCATGCCTGCTACTTAGCCATGACAGCTTAAAAAGAGAGGAGTAATCAGTATTCTAGGTTCTCTAAGCAGATGAGGAGCAAAGGCAGACATTACAGAAGCCTGGCCAAAAGGCCAAAATTGGGAAAATGGTACTTTAGTGCTACCACTATTAGTAACCTAACAAATGAGTTATGTAAAGTTCTTTGCAAACCTTGAAGCATTGTATAAATGCTAGATATCACCATCATCATCATCAACAACAACAACAATTTAATTAGGAACTTGGTTATAACTGTATTGTGAAGGATAAGCACGTATTAATTTAAAATGACTCATTGAATAGATCTGGTGAATGTAATTTCTTTTAATACCAATGTGGATAAACTACTATTTTTTCCTGACTCTCTATCCTGTGCATTTCATATCCATGTCTTCCATCAGTATTCAACATACTAAAGACATTTTTTCATACTTTTAGTATTCTTGAGATCCCAATGTATCACTCAGACTATAAGAAACTTTAGCTCCCTTGGCTTCGTTTTGCTCATCTATAAAATACAGGTATTGAGTAGATGTCCTCTGAGATCCCTTCTAGGTCTAAAAATGTGATCCTGTGATCCCATATTGTATCTTATTCTCTGTAAATAATAACTATTTTTATGTTGCTCTAGTGTTTTATGCTATCTGACCATATAACATTGCCTGGAGAGTAGTAGCATTAAAAGAGTGTGTTTTTCCCACTGGCAGTGGGTATTATATTAAAATATTGAGTAGGTATAACCCTTAGATAGGAAAAGACAAGTTACAGTTCATATGTACTTCTGAAAGTCAAGCATATAATCTCTTACAGGTGGGTAGTAATGACCATAATCAAAGAGAATGCAGTTTCAAAAAAAAATACAAATGGTTACAGTGTACAATGAAAGCATAAACATAACCCCAATTTTAAGTCCCATTACTTGGTACCAACATTAGGTTTGTTTTTAGAATATGAGCATCACACAAGTAATATTATAGTATTTCTCCAAGTCTATATTTGTTTAAATGTATGATAGAAATCATTTCAATTGAAGTCTAAAATAGATAACAAATACTATACATAGGTTTGACAATATCAAGGCATAAATTCCCTAGCAGTCTTCATAAAAAAAAAGGGTATATTGCAGAGATATTTTTCCTGATTTTAAGGCATTTGCAATCCAATATTCCATTTAGTGTTCCTGAGAGCCAGTAAATGATCCTGGGCCCTAGTTCTAACTCACTAATAACTATACGATCCAGTCCTTTGCATCTAGGAGGCATTTAATGAATGAATTGATTTGACATTGAGCAAGTCAATTAACCTCGCCGAGCCTCAATTTCCTCATGTACAATAAAGACTAGTCTATACAGCTATTCCAGCTTGAACATTACTGTGGAACTAAGAACTAAAATGTATATAACGCTTTAAGGGTGATAAAGGTCTTTGCATAATTCATCGTAAATGTATGCATTACACATATATGAATGTATTTAATGCCTGATTATTCTGAATTAAGACTATTATGGCATATATATGTGCACATTTGATACTATAATCATCTATATGGCTTTGTGATTAACTTGCAGTTATGTTTTCAATTCAAAATCATGAAAGAATCATCCATTTGGACTTCCTCGCATAAAAATGGATATTGTTCAATTTAAATGAGGTAAAATAGATGAACATATTAACTCAATTGCTTTTCCACCTTGGAATTGCTTGAACACTGAACGCTACCAGAACAATGGAATTATCACCTCAGCCACTACAATTTTTAGCAGTAGATTTTTGTTTCTTTGCTTGCTTTTTGGTTTTTTGATGAGGCTTTCAGGATTAAGTGACTTGGCCAGAGTCACACAGCTAGTGAGTGCTATATGTCTGAGGCCGGATTTGAACTCAGTCCTCCTGACTCCAGGGCTGGTGCTCTATCCACTGTACCACCTAGTTGCCCCTAGATTTTGTTTTTAACACAGCCCCTTGAAGACATCTTTTTTTTTTATTTCTTCTCTCTCTCTCTCTCTCTCTCTCTCTCTCTCTCTCTCTCTCTCTCTCTCTCTTTCTCATAAAAGAGCAAACCACAGAGCTCTGAATAGGCAGATGTCAGACTTTATAAAAGCACATTTTAAAGATGTTGAGAAAGGTGCCAGATTTCAGACTATAAAACCATTATCATATTTATGTTAAGTGGAATTTGGGCCTATAGATTGCCAGACCTTGAATGTGAACACATACATCCCTTGATTTGAAAAAAATTAGACCATATAGAAGGGAGAAAAAGATCCAGCATCACCTCTGCACAGTATCTTGTTGTAGCACAATGTCAGATGTTGGAATGACATGACAATTATATTAGCAGGTGGGATGTCAGCAAAGAGAAATGTCAGAAGAAAAGGGCTGGAAATATATATCTCTATCTCTATCTCTGTATCTATCTCTATATATCTATCTCTATCTCTATATCTATATCTATAGCTTATAGTTATTCCTTTACTAATGGATTCAGGTTCCTTGGGAACTTAGATAATTCTCATTCACATCTAACTTGGCTCTTCCCCTTGGAGCTCATCCAGAAATGGGCCTTAATTTAGATATATTGAATAAAAGTAGAAGAGGAGAAGGTTGGAAACATGCCACAGAGACTTATAATTATACAACAATATTAGGTACTCAAAGGATAATGGGTGTGTGCCAAATATTATGTGTTTACAGAAGGTAAGTTTCATATCAGGAAATAAAATAGATACATTAAATGAACGTGGGTGTAACCCTCTTTATATGGAAAATTGAGTTTGCAAAATAGACAATGAAGTAATCGTTTTCTTTACAAAATATGTGTATGGTTTAGGAAAGGGATCACCTATCCCTTCAAATAGTAATTCCCCCTGGTATTTAATTCATTAAAAAAGTAAGTTTTCAGGCAATATACCTGTATTCTTATAAGTTCCCAGCACAAAGCACATCTCTTTATGTCTCTACTAAGAAGAGTAAATATTATTTATTAGCTGGGGTGTGATTCTAGAGCAGGAGTGGGATATTGTGGCCTTGAGGACACATGTGGCCCTCTAGGTACTCAAGTGTGGCCCTTTGAATCCAAACTTCACAGAAACTGCTCTAGAACTTGACAGAAGATATCAGTATATTAATGTGTAAGCCTGGTCTCTGAAATATGAATATACCTGTAGTAATGTCACCATTACCATTTATTCATATGTACAAACTACCAAATGAGCAGAACACCTTGTTTAAGAAAAATGATTAAGGGGGCAGCTAGATGGCGCAGTGGATAGATCACTGGCGCTGAAGTCAGGAGGACCTGAGTTCATATTTGTCCTCAGACCAAACACTTTACACTTACTAGATGTGTGACCCTGGGCAATTCACTTAACATCAATTGCCTAAAAAAAAAAAAATTAAAAAAATAAGAAAAATGATTAAAGCTTGACAATAAAAACTGTCAATGTTACCATCTTTAACCAGAATGGTTGGTTTATCTCCCAGATTTGATTTGTGATATGACTACTGCCAAGGTAATCAATTTGGAAGATAATAATAGTAACATACACATAATTTATTTTATGTTTTAGAGCACATTTTACATGTCATCTCAACTCTAAGGAGCTATAAGTATTGTTACAGTATCCAAGGAGTTTAAGTGACTTTTCTACAGTTACCAAGCTAGTAAGAGTCACAGCTACAATTTGAATACAGGTGGTCTTCTTGTATCCAGAGCTAATACTTTATTTACTATGCAGTGCTGACTTTTGCTAAGAGCCTTCTTGAGTTCTTCCTCATGGAAAGAGATGATAATGAATCAGCCTTCAGGTTTGGTTTTCAGATGTCTCGCACCTAGAGATACAGGATCTCCAATATCTAAACTTCTGGGGCCTTTGGGTGTCCCCAAACTACATGGAAAGAGATGTGGTAGGGCTGAAGAAAGTAACTAAATTTGATCATTTTATTTAATAAATAAAACTATACTTATTCCTGTTATTTAAACATTGTTTCAATATTATAACATTCATTATTTTTTTACAAATACATAAAATTCTCTAAGAGCATGTGTTGACAATTTGCATCAATATATTTTCTTCACAGAAATTTCCCACAACAAAAGAAAAAAAAATAAATATAGGTCTAGGTTAAAAAAAAACTAAAATAATATATAAACTAAAAATAATACATATAGATATTAATATGCCAACATTTTCAATGTATGCCTTTTGTCAGTGATCATACTAGTAACTGGCAAACTGGAACAACAAAGTGTTATCCAAATAAGATCTAATTAAATAAATGTGGCTTACCATTTGCCGCTCTTCTCCACGTATTAACTGATGTTAACTCTCTCCCTATGACATAATCATATAGCAACATGTAGGCAATAGTTAGGACAGTCTGGCCATGACAAGATTACCTGCTGTTACTATCCTGCTCATGCACAGCTCCCCCACCCCACTTATGTATTCTTCCAACCAGAGGTAGGTTGTAGTTTCTTGAACAAGACATTTCATCTCTTTGTTCTGAGCATATTTTCTGTCTGTCCTCCATGTTTGGAATTTTCTCCCTTATTATTTTCACCTCCTGGCTTTCTGACTTCCTTTGTCTTAACCAAAATCCCACCCTCTACAGAAAGCTTCTCCTAACCCTCTTAACTCTAGAGCTTGTTTTTTGTCAATTACTTCCCACTTATCCTGTATATTGATTGTTTGGTTGTACCTTTTTGTCTTCATGTTCTTTCCCCCAGAGAACTGTAAGCTTCTCAAAGGCAAAGACCATCTTTTGACTTTCACTGTATCACCGGCACTTAGCACAGTGCTTGGCACATAGTAGGCTCTTAATAAGTGCTTATTGAGAGACTGACTGATTTACAATGTATTAAAGAGAGAAGATTTCCAAAAAGCCAAGTTAGCTTTCTACCTTAACTCTGTCAGAAAAGTATTTTTCTACCTTTTCTAGCACACATTTACACAATCATTCAGGACATGCAATATTAAACAGAGAACAGAAGCTTCCTTTAAGAAATTTCATGGGTTTTTTTTTAAGTCAATATTGAGCTCTATCACAGCTTCACAAGATGTCAACAAGTCAATTTCACTCTGGAGGGAAAATTTCACTCTCTGACTTTTTCCTAGGAAACTCGACATTACACCTTGAAAAGAAAAAGTGTTTGCTCTTCAGTGAGCTCAGTTTTTAATTCATCTTCAGACATGGAAATCTCTCTCTCTCTCTCTCTCTCTCTCTCTCTCTCTCTCTCTCTCTCTCTCTCTCTCTCTCTCTTTTCTTCTGAAATAAAAACATGAGTAGGGAAGGCATATTTTCTTAAGAGCTGGTTACTCTTTTCAAACATGTCTACTTTTTTTGCCACACCAAGGACAACAGATAAAGCTGTGAGTATCTTTGCTCTCACTTTAACTATTGGAGCTACTGTTGTTCCTGTCCAAAAGCAACACTAATGCTAACAGCATTGGAGGAACTATAGGAGTAAAATCATAATGGAAGAACAAGAGGGGTTTTCTCTGAATTTAAATCAGATTTGCTTCTTGTACCACAATCTCTTGCCTGTATCTTCAAACAAATTCAGAGCCAGAGGAGATAACTTGGCTTCATTTTAAAAATAATACTTTTCAGAAGGGGGATTTTGACATGACCAAGTGGTCACTCTGAAACCTGCTTAAAAATAAATGATTTCTTTTGTGTTTAAGTGTCTATACCCTCCTCCAGACATATAAATTTTTACTACCTTTCCCCATATTATCTACCTTCTAGAATATTTTTTAAAAAAACTTACATTTTACATCATGTGTATATTTACATACATGTATATGTGTATATACACATATGTATATGTTAGCTATATTGTGTTTGCATGTATATGTGTACCTATATATGGGTTACATATTCAATTATTTCAAGTACTGTAGCTGAAGTGAAAGCCAGTTACAACATACTTCCATATGAAGAGAAGAGGCAGGGTACTAATCAAAAATCATAATTCACATGTAGTATAGTCAGGTCTCACTAAATGTGAGTAATGAATCCTCTGAAGTTGTGGTATGTATTCAAATTGGTATTAATGAAAGTTATAATCATGTAGAATATGATCATTAGTTACAGCTTAATGGAAAAATGCAGTATGAATTCAAATAATGTGACCACTACAGGGAATCCATTATTTGTACTAATCGAGACCTAACTGCACTCTGTAGTCTTAAAAGGGTGTTTCTTACAACAAGCCCATGATGTAATAGTGCTATTATTTATTATTCATCCCATTCAAACTATGAGAAAATTTAGGGTCAGAGGGGTTGTAAAATGCAATAAATCTGGTCTGCAAAGAGCTAGGACTCAAAGGTATATTCTTTCTATTAGGGGTGAATAGGTGGCACAGTGGATAGAGTGTCATTCCTGAAATCAGGAAGACTCATCTTCCTCAGCTCAATCTGGTCTCAGACACTTACTAGCTATATGAACCTGGGCAAGTCACTTAATCCTATTTGCCTCAGTTTTGTCTTCTATAAAATGAGATGGAGAAGGAAATGGGAAACCACCTTGCCAAGAAAACTTCACATGAAATTATGAGTCAAACATGACTGAAAATGACTGAACAACAAATTCTTTCTATTATGCCATTCTCTTTAAAAAAATCTAAACAATAATCCCATATTGACTATACTTTTATAACTTGCATATACAAATATTCATATATTTCTATAGAAACAACAGGGAAACATGAACAAAAAATATAAAAAAAATTCATATGAATAAGGGAAAAAAACCGAACATCTCCTAGGTCATTTGGAATGATTAAACTACTTTTCCTATACTTATATGTTATCAATTAACAAATCCATGCAAAAATATGGCCTAAAAGTGTGTGTGTGTGTGTGTGTGTGTGTGTGTGTGTGTGTGTGTGTGTGTGTGTATATATATATATATAATCTTTTAAATCACTTAAATTTCTGCATGTGTTGCTTTTGATTCAAAAATTCTTACTAATATACATTTACTTTAAATTTTTTGCCCCTGCATTATAAAGTACTTTACATTTTTTTTCTAATAAGAAATATTTAAAATAATTTCCATTTGTTGCTGGTATGGATTATTCTGCTATTGAATCCAAACCATACAGAAAGGAAAAAAATTGGGGCTTTATTTCAACTTTCCTTATAAATTTAAGGCTCAAAAGTCAGTTCCTGGGGTTAAAATTTAATGAATAATCAGCTCTATATTTTTTGGGGGCAGTATTCTCAGAAACCATCAAACTCTGTGATCTTAATGGATCTTATGGATGAGGAAATTGAGCCTTAGAGATGTTAATTAATGTGCCCAAATTAACAAAGCTGTAATGAGTAAAAAAGAGTTTCTGATGAAGTCCAATGCTCTTTTGTGCAGGGTCTCTTACGGTGGGGAGAAGGAACTCTAAATCTCTGGCACGTGGAAGTCATGGGAAAGAGTCTGTAGAAGAGAAGGGCATTAAAGAAAGGGTTAGGTAAAGCAAGTGATGCCCAAACACACTAAGCATGTTCCTCTGCCCCAATTGGATCCTAAGAACAAGGCTTCTTGAAACAGTTTTCACTCTAAAAATTATTTCTTTTAAAAATAAAATATAGTCAGTATAAAAGAAGTAATGGCAGGAAAAAAAATTATTATATGCTTTACCATATGTCAGGCAGTGTGATAAATGCTAGCGAAGAGAGGGAGCAAATGAGCATTGGGAGAGGGCAAATGAAGGAAGCTGAATTTCTCCTGCTTTCTAGGAGTTTCAGACTGCCACCCCCACCCCTGCCATTTTCTTATTGGATTTTATGCACCATACCTAAATTATTGCTACGTTTCTTCCATTCTTCAAGGCAATGAGCACAGAGGAAGTGGGAAGCAGTTAGTGTTGCTTTTACAAGAACATTCTTTTTAACTTCTCCAATTCTAAATTATGCAGGACTGGTAGGCAGGTTGACTTTGTTTTGAGATCAGAAAGCCAAGATAGTGAATGTGGCTGTGTAGGAGAATACCTACACAAAGTTATTCCTTAATTCTTGGACAGACAGGTACTATGGCTCAAAGTACTATTCTGGTTAACATTTATGTAGCACTGAACAGTTTAAAAAACACTTTGGGTATATTGTCTTTGTGATCACCCTGTGAGATAGGTCTTATTGTTATCTCCATTATACAAATGAGGAAACTGTGGCTTTTAAATTTTTTATTTTTTAAATGAATATAAATTTATTTTATCTCTTTCTTCCAACTGCCCCACCAAAAAGAGATAAAAAAAACCCTTGTAACAAATTTATGGTCATGAAAAACAAATTCTCCCATTAGTCATGTCCCAAAAGTATCAAATCAGCACTCGGAGTCCATCACTTCTCTTTCAGGAGGTGGGAAGCACATTTCAACACTCATCCTCTGAAGTTACAGTTGTTCATGAGGTTGACCAGAGCTCTTAAATTTTTCAAACTTGTTTGTCTTTACAATATTGTAGTTGTTATATACATTTTTCTCCTGATTCTACTTATTTCATTCTGTTTCAATAAGTCATCTCAAATTTTCTGAAATCATCCACTATTTATATACCATCATTTGTTAAACCAATCCTCAATGAATAGGTACCACCTTAGTTGAGGAATCTGAGGCTTGGAATGGTTAAGTAGCTTATCCATGGTCACAGGGCTAGTATGAAATTTGTATCCATCCAAATCTTCTCAAGTAAAAGTTCAGCTCTCTATTCATTCTATCCTATGTTGGTGTGATGACTGAAAACCCTAAGAGATAGAGTTTCTGGGTAATTAATGATCAATGTATTAATTAGGCTGGCCAGCAATCCATAAATTGATAGTCAGTGGTTTCTCTGTGTAGGTAATCAAAGACCCCAAGGGAGACCCTGAAAGGCCTTAAATACCCTCTGCAAAGAAAGTGCCCTGACAAGTGAAAAGCAGCCCTGATTTGTGGACATTTATTAAGGAGGTCAGTTAAAAGTCTTCAGCTCCTCCAGCAGAGAATGCTGCTTGATCATGAGACTAAAAAGCCTCAAGGCATCTGGAAAAGGGAAGTCATTTCCATCTGGACCTTTGTGGCTAGTTTTCTCCTTCATGAGTTGGGTTGCCCTAAACTCTAATGGAAGAGATCAAGGATAGGAGGTTCTTCTCCCAGTCAAAGGCTTGCCCAGACTGGATTCCATTTATAATCTAAACAGAAATTAGGTCTCCCAGTTGGGTGTGGTCCCACCCACCTAGTTAATGAGCATATGCCTTGGTGTTTTTTAGGCCAGATCATGTGCCAATTTAAATTATGCTTAATGTATGAGATTTTTGAAGCATAAGCAACCCATTCTCAATCACGACTACTTCCTAAAAGAAAATCATTTTTAAAGGTACAATATTCTAATGGAAATTTGTCAGTTTCTGCTAAGATTGCTAAAACAAACAGTAGCAGCAACAGAGAAGGTATCATTGGGGCTCAAAAGCACTACATACGTTTCATAGCATTGTTTCATTGGTTAACAACATAATATTAACATTGTGTGTCATCAACATTAAGGCTGTTTTTTTTCAAGTATATATTTCTAGTATTTATTTCTAGAATACTATATTTTAGTATAGTTTCATTAAAATTCACATAAAAGAGAGAAAATAGTGCAGACATGTATGTATTGTTCATCATGAATAGGATCAAATTTCAAGCTAAATGTTTTTAGAACTAATAGCATTTTCATAGCCGATTAATTTTTTTAACCAGGCAAAATATGAGATAATGTTTAAATATATGACTTTAAGTGTCCCAAAATGTTCAGATCATAAATACAAGAATTATTGACAAGTACCACCACAATGGTATTTACCTAGGAGAATCACTAGAGGAATCATTAAAAGATATTTGGAAGTCACATAGTAAAACACCTTGCATTATTCGCTTCTGTTTCTACTACACAGTAGTTTATCTATATGTACAGTTATGCTCATTCATCTGGATATGAGCATTCCATCACTGTAAATTATTTTAGACTGTATATTCAACATAATTCGTGTACTACCATATGTTGTCACCTTTAAAAATAACTGAAGTCGAATAAATTTTCATCCAGGCAAGAATATTTTTACTCTGAAGGTAGGCACAAATGAATACTGAAAAAAAAAAGAAAAACAACCCATGGCACCACATGGACCCCTCTAATTCCCCTTTCTGAGTATATTACAGAGTAATTCATTGAGCTGTCATCCAGGCCTTCCTGCTTTGAGCCACAACTAACAATTTTGGCACCTAGAATGAGCAGTATGGATTACTCATGGAGCAAAGAACAGGAACTATCTCTTCATATCAAATGTGTAATTCATGATTTGAAAACAATAAAAGAAATAATTAAAGGAAATTCCGTTGAGCTTGGAATAGGGTTGAAAGTTAGCTACTACAGTGGTTCTTATGCAGCTAGAGGTTTTGTGTTAAATTTGCTGCCTCAGGCAAAGTTTTACCCATTCTGCTGTAGTTCTGATCTGCTTATCCCACCCAGAAACATAGTTTTATCTAACATTACTTCAAGAAATCTCAGGTTTTGTACTCTAAGATTATAGATTCATACTATTATAGAATTTGTGTTGATATTAAATTTCCCTTTCTTTGTTTAATTAAGAATTAGAAGAAATGAGGAATTCACCACAACTTTTTGGGGGATAAGTTACAAACAAAATTCTGATCTATAAGTAGAAGAAACAAAAGTAGAAGAGGCAAAATGAAGAGATGAAAAAGGGTAAGGTAGAAAAGGTAAACAGCTAGGTGACTCAGTGGATAAAGCACCAGGCCTAGAGTCAAGAATACTCATTTTGAGATCAAATCTGGCCTCAGACACTTTCTAGCTGTGTGTCTTGGGGCATATCACTTAATCCCATATGCCTCAGTTTCCTCATCAGTAAAGTGATCTGGAGGAGGAAATGATAAATGACTACTGTATCTTTGCAAAAAAAAACCCAAATGAGGTTATTAAGACTTGTACATGACTAAAAAGACTGAAAAACAACAAGAAAAGAGATAAGAGAATTACATATATGTATATATATGTATATATATATGTATATTTCATTCATATATTATATCTTCTATTGTATAACATGTATTACAAATAGCCTGAGTTATCAAAATGGTTTCTGATTTGCCAATTTCCTATAATTTATCCATAAATTACATAACAAGAAAGACGTTTTATATATATATCTGTATCACTAGAAAATCTTCCTAATGAATTTTTCTTTCTATATATATGGCTAATCCTAAACATGTAAATAAACACATACACATAACCTGCCCCCCCCAACATATGCACACACCTCTTGTGCTACCACCTAAGCCTTATGTGCTTCATTTGTCTCAACGGAAAAATGAGGTTGGATGAGAAGATGGCCCATCTCAGGTCTAATTTTTGTTATTATTAACATTATTTTATTAAATAATAACATTTTGTAATATTCTAGACACATCCACCCTTAGAAAAAGTGGTATTTGGGAACTAAAATAACACAGCAAAAGTTGTTTACCTGAACAATCTATCAGAGCTTTAAGGATGAAAGAAAAATGGACTGAATCATCCTTGTTTTTCTTATGTGATGAATACATACTTCTCTTCCTCTTAGAACCTTTTTCACTATGAATGCAACACATTTGGGAAACAGTGATTTCTTTTCATCTTCTTACCCAATTTAACCCAGTATATTCTCATTTACATTAGTATTCCATTGGATCAAAACACTATTCACTTGCTACTTGATCAAATTTTAACCAACATTATTTTCCAATAATTTAAATTATGCTCTAAAATGATTTCACTATTACCTATAAAATATTCCTATTATTGTCTTTGCTTTTAAGTTTGAAATTTATAAAAGCAGGTAATCAAGTTATTTTAAGATGAGCAGTCTTTTTTTCTTATGTAAAATACTCTGTTTAAACCATACATTATAACAAAGCAGTTATAAAATCTTCACAATCTCCTAGTTCATAAAATGCTCCAGGCTGAATATAACAATTATAAATGTGTCTGCTTGTGAAACTACTAGAATATTAAGTATTACAGCCTTTGATACAATAGAAATTGGAAAAAAGGACTTTCAAAAAGATTTATTGCTTTACTTAGAAACTTAACGCCTTAAAATATTCAGATGGCTGTATTTTGACAAACATTGATACAATTTTTCATCTTATTTTGAAAGTAATCCTCTTCTAAATAATTTGGTCATACACAGCACTTTATATTCAACATACGGTGCTATTAAGAAGTAAATTAATTTAGATATATGACAATTTGACAAAAATGCATGGAGAAACTAATCTCTCTTCTATCTCTTACACACACTGTGAGGCAAGTAGGTGGCACAGTAAATAGAGCACATGACCTAGAGTCTGGAAGACCTAAGTCCAAATCTGATCTCTGACACTTACTATCTATATAACTCTAGACAAGTTACTTAACCTCTGTCTGCCTCAGTTTCCTCTTCTACAAAATGGAGATAATAGTAGCAGCTACTTCAAAGGATTGTTATGAAAAGGAGATAATATGTGTAAAATGATTTGCAAACCTTAAAGGATGAATTTAATGCTAGTTGTTAGTATTATTATTTAAATATCATGAGTGTATACATACACATATGCATTAAGATACTTAATCATTTGAATGTAATTAAAAGTCCAACTCTGATGTCTCATCATGGTGTGGTAGTGACTCGAAATTCTCAAAGGTCATGTCTGTGAAGTGCAAATACTAACAGATTTAATCAAATTAGTAAGGTTTTAAATATGGACATATAGACAGATTGTGTCTACCTCATTAAGTGTAGAGGCTCCTTCCTATATGTGGAGAAATACACACACACACACACACAGATATACACACACACACATATACATATATACATATACATATGGAGATATATGTGTGTGCATACATATGTACACATATGCATATGCATGAGAACAAATATCAATGTACATACCGTATTTATTCAATCAACTGTCATTCAATCAACAAGCGATTTTTGAGTGCTGAATATGTTCCTAGCACTACACTAGGCACTGGGGATAAAATTGCAAAGAATGAAATAATCGCAGCTCATGTGAAATTTACTGTTTCTAGGAGAGGGGTTCTAAACTTGGGATTCAATAACTTTTGTATATGTAGGTGTTTTTTTTTAAATACCAGTGCATTTTTCCTTTGTTATACTATGTATTCTGTTTTGTGTATTTTAAAACACTATTCTGAGAATGGATCCCGACACATCACTAGATTGCCAAAAGGTCTCATCACACACACACACACACACACACACACCACACACACACACAGAGGAGATATTAAAAACCTTCTAGGAGGAAATATAAACCCTTCTGTCTCTTCATAACCTCATCCCAAACTACCTTTCCAGCTTCATAATAGCTTTATACAATAGTACTCCATTTGCTGAACATTTTTGTCTTTCCTATTGTTCTGCCCACAGGAGATCTTCCACCCATGTTGACTATAATTGACAATGATGATGAATTAATATATATGATACATAATCAATTCTATCAATTTTCCTATCTATGACTATGAATATAATCATTACTGCTATGGACCGTCTTTGGTAGATACTAATATTTCATAGCAATGCAGGTATAGGGTCTGGGTTCACCTCTCACCTCTAGTATATAATATGTGACTCTGGATAAGTTATTTAATATTTCAGTATTTCAGAAAGCACTCCAGGCTTTCTCTCTGAAGTTATAGTGGATTGTGATCTCAAGTAACTATAATGACCATTAATTTATTGGTTTTAGTTTTGCAAAACACTTTTTTGTATTTTATGTCATTGACCTTCATGACAACCTTATGAATTAGATTCCAATAGGTTTTTTTTTCCCCATTTTACAGAAAGAAAACTGAGCAAAAGAAAATTTAAGTGACTTGTCCAAGGTCGGCTAACTAGCATACAACCAGTGCCTGAGATAAGATTTGAACTTGAATCTTCTTGACTCCAATTCCATTATTTTTATCCACTATACCAATGGTGTCAAACTTGGGGCCTGTGGGCCTCATAACTGCAAAACACCCTTGTAGGGACAGAGCCCAATTAAATTGTAATTTTGAAATGTTTATAACAAAATAAACACAATACTATATAGATAATGTTTATTTGTAACTTTTAGTCTTAGTCAATGTACAACCTGCAGAGATTCACTATTTGCATTGATTACACAACATCACCTAACTTTTGCATAAATACTCTTCATCAAAGTGAAACATATTCAATTATTTTTAAAATATTATGTTATACACTAATTTGGTTGAAATCTAGGTTTTTTCTTTTTAATATTAATATTTTTTTCTATTTAATATTAAGATTCTTTTTTTTGCCCCTCTGATCATGTGTGTGTGTGTGCATGTGTGTGTGTATGTGTCTGTGGTATAATTGTGTATATATATATATATATATATATAATATATATATATATACACACATATAAAATATATGCATATGTATATATAGAGAGAGAATTGCTTTTGAACTTAGCAGTGAATACTGTTGATGAAATTATTTCAAGGTAATAGTTTTGACTAGTTGTTGAAATGTCAAAGAAAGGAAATAATGAATTTTAACTTTTTCAATTAGGTTTTTTTTTAACATTTATGCAAAAACAGAAAGACTTTCTACAACACATCTTAAGATGGCATAAGCCAATATTCTCTTGGCAGTAGATGTATGTCACATGACTCTATATGACAAATTCCTCCCTCTATAAACAGCAAAAAGTCCAAGTAAGTGTGTCCTATATCACATTTCTCACCGTATGGTAAGAAGGACTTGACTAGTAGCATACCTATAGTATGGCATGATGGACAGAGAAATGACCTTGGAGAGACAGGAAAAGACAGGATCTGAAGCATATTGGACCTGAGAAAATCATGTTAGGTCTCACTGCCCCAGACAACTCTTCAAGACAATAAATTTTACAACATGAATGGATCTGCTTTGGTAGTAGGAGTTTCTCTACCATTAATTCTCTATGTCCATGACATCGCAATCCAGTCAAAAAATATTCAGTGATCTGTGATGCTCATCAAAAAAGGGGTTCATGCTGAATTCCCATCATTTGCTAATGAACAAGTGAATAAAAGACCCATGAGACCCTCTCCATCTATCTTAGAATTAATTAAGGAACAGGATAACATTGAATAATGGAATTTCAAAGAAATGATCAAGATATCCTCATTTGGAACTACCAATTACAAGGAAGCAATTACTGGAACATGAAATATATTGTGATGATGCTATTGTACTGTACTTTGAGTCAGGGTAATTGGGTTCAAATTCTGACTAACATTTATTGCTATGTGTCCATGGGAAAATCATCTCTGAGGCTTGTTTTCCTCATCCATAAAATGGGTATTATAATAATACATAGAGTACTTAATTCATTGGGTTATTTCAAGGTAAACACTGTAAACCTCAAAGAGCTATACAAATTTGAATTACAATGATATGCTGGTCAGATGGCAGATTCTGCCAGTTCATCCCATGGATTGTTTGGTAGATGCATTCTGAGAAATGAGAGGCATCTTTAGTTTTTGCCACTAGAAGAGCACTGAATACTTCCCAAAGAGGGAAGGAAGAATTGGAGATGCCATGATATCTGAATGGGACTTTATTCCCTTGATTATGATGACTGTCAGTGAGGGTCATGTGTAGTTCAACCACCAGTTTATTGAACTGAATTGTCTTTTGGCTGTATGCCCAGTTGATAAGAAGTGAATTGTATATCCTCCTACCCATTTCATCAGAAGCCTCTGGAAATAACCGAGTCACAAAGGAATCTTCAAGAGACACTCATATTATATGCCCTCACACAGAGAGCATAACTACATAGAATAAAGAGTCATATAAGCTAGAATGTTTAGAGATGTTCTTTTTTTTAAAAAAAAGCCCCAAATAGTTTTCTTTTCATATATAATTTTTTTTTGTAGGAAGAAGGTATAGCACATTTCACCAACCTTGAATTTATGTAAATTTAAAGAAAAATGCAAGAAGGTAGAATTAAATGGAGGTCAATGTGAATAGAATATCCCTGATGTATCCCAGTGGGAAAATGTTATCTTTCTCCCTAACATTTGTCTTCTAATGCAATTATTTTATTCAACTCAATTGTTAGATGTCAATGTCTTCAACTTCAGTCCCATTCTGTTCTGGAATCTGTGTGAGCAACATATCATAATTATTCTTTGAATCCCTATTTCTTTTAATACTTGTACTTTATCTGGTTTATACAAGATAGTTGAATTGTTCCTTTAGGACCTTCATAAGAGAGAAAGATAAATCTTCACCATCCCTTTAGGAATTCCAAAAGCCAGGTATTCATTGCTACAAATTTTTATTTGGGGGCTGAATACTGTAGGTTGTGCTTTCACCTGAAAAGAGTAATGATCAAAAGTGGTGATTAGTTTGCAAATTTTCTTCAGTATGCTTTTTTGTTTTGTAGATTTTGGAAGACAGGTTCCATGTTCTGAAGGAATTTATTTCTTTGGTGTTTTTCCCCAGAGTCTCATGCTATGAATAGAGCCAGGAGACTTTTACTAGTGAGGAAGATAAGTCCAAAACATGAAACAGAGAACAAAATACACTATATAATCAAATGTTAAGTTGGTATTGCAAGGACAATAAATGCAGAAGCCCAAAGTGTGAGACAGAGTAGTCAGAAAGACTGGGGGGGGGGGGTTCAGCTGGGCCTTGAAGAATAGATAGGCTTTGAACAGAGGGAGAGAATTTGAGGGTGGGGGAAGTAAGTGGGGGAGAGAAGGAGAATTTCCATTCTGAGTGAGAACCACACAAAGAAAAGACATGGGTGTGGGAATTAGCATGATTAGTACGGGAGGCAGTGAGTAAATTGCCAAGCAGAAGCTGAGGGAGATAGGGCTTGATAGGTAGGCTAGAAACTTCAACACATTATGGAGAGCCTTGAAAGCTAGACAGACTATTCAAAATGTATCACAAAATACATATCCCCAAAGAGAAAACAAAAGCCTTAATTATCATTCCTTGAGACAGATTCGGGAGAAGCTGGAAGGTAGGAGTAGAAAAGTCAAGGGGAACATTAGAATAGTTTCCTCCACCCTGCAGTCACATCATTTAGATGCTTTGTTAACAATAAGGAATCCAGGGAGAGAAAGGGAGGATTTGTCTGTCTCTGTGTCTAAAAAAGGTTTTTATTCTCCTCCTACCCAACCTCTTTCCCCAATGCTCTGCTGCAGCTGTAAAATATTAGAGAATCTCTTTTAATGGATCCCTGTCTGTCCTTTATCATCTTTAAAATGGGGAGACAAATGTTCCTTGGTCTAAAAATCCTTTTTTTAAAACTTACTACAGTATTATAAATAAGCCTACTGACCCCATTTTTCCCCTAATCTCTGCCCCCCCACCCACCCTCTACCATTGAAAAGTCAGTTCCGGCAGACAGAGCAGCAGCTGGGCTCTTCTCCCAGCTGGAAGCCACTGGCAAAGACCTGGAGGCAGGTGCAAGGGACCTCAAGAATTGGTTCAAAGGGATTTAAGGCAATATCTACCAACTGTTTAGTCCAACTCAAAAATTAAGCCATCATTTGAAATTCCTTATCTAGAGTTACCATATGATCATGGATTCCCGCATCTTGCTGGTGTCATTAATTTCTTCAAGTTTTCCTATATCGCTTTTTTTTTTCAACTCCAGGTAATCTAACTCATTTGAGCAATGGACTGATAGGAGTTAATATAGTATTTATATTGTTTTGATCTGGAGGTGAGGAGGAAGGGTATTGTAAAGTAAGGGCAAAATAAAACAAAGTCAAGAAGCAGCAAAACTCTTGGGTAATCAGACTCCTAAACAATTTTGAATTCTATATATTAGAGTCAAGGGAATTTTTCTAACTGCTAATAAGAAAGGCACCTAGGTGGTATAGTAGAAGGAGTGTGAGATTTGGAGTGAGGAAAACCTGATTTCAATCTCTGCCCCAAATACTTTCTAGCTGTGTGACTCTTTTTAAGTTATTTCTTCCATCCTCAGTTTTCCCATCAATGAATTGGGATAGTAATAGACCCTAATTCACAGGGTTGATGTGAAGATTAAATAAGATAATTTATTCAAAGCACTTTGCAAACCTTAAAGTACTATATTAATGATAGCTATTATGGTTATCTTCTTATAATGCTTGGAAATTTGTGACCTGGATCATTTTTCATCCTCTTTTGTTTGTAGAACATTTACTAAACTAATATATTTTTATATGCTAAAATCTTGGCTGAATTCTAAAAATTAAAATCTCAACTGTGGTGTTAAATTTTATCTTAAAACATGTCATTACTTTATATGGTCCCTACTGATGGGCATTTTTTTTAGGTCTATAAGGATTAGAGTGATCATAGTATAACTAAAGCTAGGGGACCTGGGTTTGGATTTCTTTTCAAATGTTTACTTGCTTTATGACAATGAGCCAATCATTGAACTCCTCTGGGAATGAATTTCCTTATCTGTAAGTGAGAAAATGAGAATAATATATGTGCTATCTACTTAATAGCAGTGTGTGTATATATGTGTATGTATATATATATATATATATATATATATATATATATATATATGTACATATTTACACATACTCGTGTGAATGTGTGTATGTACGTATGTGAGTGTATTTATAACTGAGATGAAAAACATGTTTTGTAACTTTTTAGTCCTTTGTTATACTTCCTGGAAGTCTAAGTAATGAGTATATTTACTCTTAATTGCCTTCAACACACTTACATGAATGCTACATTCAGTTGAATTATGTCCTGGATCCCCTCTAATTAATATAAAAGCAGCTGTTTTAAGACCTGCACTGATTAACAGTTGCAAGACAGCTAAATGCCTAGTACAAGAAAAGCCCTCTGAAGCTTAAGTACATTCATCCACATAATTTTGTCTTTCAGGCATCAACATTTCTAAGAGGAACTTCTATTTTTAGCATGCTTCCTTTTTATTTGTTTATGTAACTCCATTGGTCTTTCACTTTACAGATGGAACTCTCAGCCAAATGTATTTTTATAAATAACTTGGTGAAATGTTATATAAATTCCATATATCAGATATGAAAACTGATATTTCTCCTTAAATTACTTGCTAGAGAGAAAAATAAAAACAAGCTTAAACTTGTGTTATGGGGGTATTTTCTTAAGAGACTTCTTGATTCAAAAGAATAAAGCAGTTTGCATTGTATAAATCTTAAAATAAATAGGTGAATCAATATAGTCAAATGAGTGCCAGGTAGAAATTAAATTATCATAATCACAGTTTAGCTAGAACTTCTTAGAATAGCAACTTGAATTGTACATACTGCATGACACTTGAAGAATTCTCGTGGCAATAATATACAATATGCTTATTTTCCCAGAATAGTTTTAATGACTGTCCCTCCTTTCCTCCCTCCCCTCTCTGTAAGAACTATAAGAGTTTCCATCCTGGATTTAATTTCTGAGTTATATATCCCTTAGGATGAAAAAGTATTAAGCCTTCTTCTACCAGTGCCTAAGGCACAATCTGATAAAAAGTATGGCATCTTTGTTAACTGTGTTAACTATTTAAAATCACAAAAATGAAATTTACTAAGTCATTATTATATAATTGTGCTGAAATTGGTATGAAAGCTCCCAATGTGGAAACCCCTTCCAACACACAAATTAGCAACACTTTAGTAATTTATGATCTGAGAAACTTGCCTGGGACACTGAGAGGTTAAATGACTTGCCCATGGTTTGCACTATTTAAAAAAGTCAAGATTGAAACCAGGCCTTTCTTACTGCAAGGAGACCTTCTACCCACTACAACAAGTTGTCTTAAACTACACACACACACATACACACACACACACACACACACACATGCACACACTATTACCCTTTTTAGCTTTAATACCCCAAAACTTTAAATGATGTCATATTTTCCTTTTATTATCATTGACGAAAAATTATATTTTTTAAAATAAATACACAAAGCCATCAAAGAAGGAATTTTAGTTGCTTGTCTTTTTCATCTGCCTTACACGGGCTAGTAATACTAGTAGAACACTACATTAATATACCTTCCAAATTATGGATTCATTTAAATTCAACAACAACTAAAAAAAATGGAATTAAAATCTAATCTGTGCAGAGGACTCTGCTAGGCCCTGGGCCAGACTGAGTCCAACTACTGAGGTAATATGTCACCATTCAATAAACCTGATGAGAAACCTGGAAAGCGGTATGGCAGAAATTTATTTATTTATTTATTTATTTTATTATTTAATTTTTTGGCTAGGCAATGAGGTTAAGTGACTTGCCCAGGGTCACACAGCTAGTAAGTATCAAGTGTCTGAGGCCAGATTTGAATTCAAGTCCTCCTGACTTTAGGGCTGGTGCTCTATCCACTGTGTCACCTAGCTGCCCACCGGAAATTATATTTAAATCAACATTTCGCAGTATATGCTACCACAATAAGCTCCGAATGATAATTGACCTTTGTTACATCATAAACAAATTAGAAGAATTAGGAAGGAGTACTACTTTTTACTACTATGAATAGGTAAAGTGTTATTGAATGAATAAGGTAGAGAGAAGATCACAGGGGATAAAATACTTTTGATTACACAAAAATAGTATACTTACAAAACAAAGCATCTAATATTAGAAAAGACTTGGTTGATTGGGGGCAAAAAAATCCTTTGCATCAAATGTCTCTGATAAAGGTCTTACATCATTGATACATAGGGAACTGATCAAGATATATAATAAAAAAGATAGAGATAAATGACCAAATTATATGACCAGGCAGTTCTTAGAAGAAAAGCAAACCATTGATAACCATATGATCAAATGTTCTAAATCAATAATAATAAAAGAAATGCAATTAAAACAACTCTGGAATTTATATGATGCCCATCATATTGGCAATGATGACAAAATTTAAAAAGACAATTCAGAAAGGATGTAGCAGAATAGACACATTAATGCATTGGTGATTGAGTTGTGAATTGGTCCCACTATTTTTTTTTTTTGGCTAGGCAGTGGGGTTAAGTGACTTGCCCAGGGTCACATAGCTAGTAAGTATCAAGTGTCTGAAGCCAGATTTGAACTCACGTCCTCCTGACTCCAAGGCTGTTGCTGTATTCACTGTGTCACCTAAGTCTAACAATTCTTGAAAGTCATGTCAAACTATGCCCCAAAAATGACTAAACTTCCTCTTTGAATCAGCAACAATGACACTATGAGGCATATTCAAAAATGAGAAAGAGGAAAAGGATCCATACATCCAAAAGTATTCATAACAATGTTTTTTTTTTTCTTAAAGTAAAGAACTAGAAAGAAGGAAAGTGCCCGGTAATTGTGGAATGGCTGAACAAATCAAGATATATGATTGCAATGGTACATAATTTTGCTGTAAGAAATTACTAAAAGGACAGTTTCAGAGAAACCTAGGACAAATTGCATGAACTGATACAGAATATAGTGAAGAGAAACAAGACAATCATTTATATGTTATTAGAACATTGTAAAGGAAAATAACTTTCAATCAATCAACCAGCATTTATTAAATATCTCCCATGTCCTAGGCTCTATGGTAGCACTAGGGATACAAATTAAGTCAATGAAACAATCATGACTCACATGGAGAATATATTCTAATGCATTCTAAATGGGAAGACAAATATACATATATGTGTATACATATGCTTATGCACAGAATAAAGATAAAGAGAAATAATATAAATGAATGCAAAATGGTTAAATAAAAGGCACTCTGAGAAGGACAACCCTAGCAGTAGAGGAGATCACAGGATCTCTCCTGTGAGGGAGTCATACACATATTGCATCTTGAAAGAAGAGAATGATTCAATGATGATTCAATGAAGAGTGAGCGAAGCCCAGGCATGAGAGATGTCCAGTGCAGTGGCATAGAGATGGGAAATGGAGTGCATGAGTGGAGGATAGTGAGAAGGCCAGTTTGGCTGGATCCTAGCTTGCAGGAGGGAAAGTATTGTTCAGTGAGGCTAGAACAAAAGGTCTTTGAAAGTTCGAAAGAGTAATCTGTATTTTTTTCCGAGAGGCAATAGAAAGTCAACTTTTGGTTTGAGAATTTTAATAAGTGAAAAGTCTAATCACTGGATTCCTAGAGACCAGTGATGAAATATGTTTCCCATCCCTTGACAGGGATGATAGAATGAAGGTTTAAAGAACAAATTCATTTTCATATATGAGCAATATATTGTTTAGTTTTACTTGATTATGCTAACTTATTACATGGAAATTTGTTTTTGCCTCTTGGGAGTCAGGGAAAAAGGCAGTTATTGGGGGGGGGGGGAAATGGGTTAATGATATTGATAGCAAAAAGGAAAGAAAATATCTGTGAAATGTTTAAAGAAAATTAATAGATCAGCATGATGAAAGGGCAAATCACAAATGAAACAACTCTGGTACTTAAAATACTGAATTGAATATATACATAAAATTTAACTATATGTGATGAGAGTCATAGTTTCATGCAAAATCCTTTTTTTCCTGTTCTTTGTATATTGTTTGTTGGTGTTTGTCAAGTTTAGAATAGCAAATAAGTAAATGCATGAGTAACTAAATAAATACATGTGTAGAAAAGTAAATAAATAAATGAGCAAATCAATCAATCAGTTAATTGATGGACATGTTTTTTAGGCTTTATCCAAGCCATTGATAAAGACAATGAACACTGCGAGGACCAAATCAAAGCCCAGATCTAGCCAACTATAAACATTCCTCTACATTAACAGCAATCCATTAATGAATATTCTTTGACAAATCAGCTGTTCCCTTTAATGTTCATTGTACTCTAATATACTACCTCTCAGATAAGTGAAGAAAAGAAAAAGGAATTTCAGGAGAGTGAATTTTGTGAGCAAACACTAAGAACTGTGATAATGCATGGAATATAGGCAAAACAAGGAATAGAATAATCTGGCTAGAATAGAGAATTTATATAGATTAGTGAAACATTAGAACAAAGTGGTTGATTGGGGACAGACATCAGACAGATTTCAGTGCTGGGCCAAGTAGTTTGTATTTTATTCTCCATGCAGTGGAGAGCCATCAAACCTTTTCGAGCAGGGGAATGACATGCACAAAACAGTAATTTTGGGAAGATCAATTTGGCAATGTTTTTGTGAATGATGGATTAGAGATTGATTAAATGGAAGTAGGGAGCTTATTTCATAGATAGGTAGATAGATAGATAGAAAGATAGATAGATAGATAGATAGATATAGAGATATGTGTGTATATGTATATGTGCGTACATGTATATATACACATATGTATATATGTGTGCATATATATATACACATATATGTGTATACACACACACACACACACACACACACACACATTTAGTCCAAATCAGAGGTGATGAGGGTAAAATACATTACAAAGGATGTATTAACAGGACTTAGTAACTAGGTATTGGGAAATAAGGGGAGGAAAGGAAGGGTCAAAAAAGCCTCAAAAGTTTCAAGCCTGAATAACAGGACAATTGGGCAACAGACAGGAGTAGGGATGTCTGAGAGAACTGATTTTGAGGAAAGATTATGGGCTTGGTTTTAGACATACAGAATCTGAGGTGACAGTGTAATAGTCAGGGAGAGATATCTAGAAAGCAGTGTGAAATGTGGGCCTAGAGGTCAGGAGAGATGACAGACCCAGCCAATAATAAGAACTTACCAGGAAAATTAGAAGTTTTTAAAAATAAGTGTAAAGTCACAAGAGTAATGAAAAATTGAAGTATAGGACTGATCACTAGGTGAAGAAAATAAGAAGACCTATAACATCACCTAGTGATCAAAATTTTTCGTTTCACAAACCCACTTGAAGAAGTTAATTTTCTGATGAAAATTATTATACCTCAATGGTTCAGTTTATAGATGTGTTTTTTAATCTAATTAATAAAACAGTATAGCTTTAATGAAAAAGCTATCCCTCCTCAATAAAAATCTTTTAATATGGAATTTTTAAGTTGACCATCAATTTGAGAATCATAACTGTATGCAGATGTTTATCACAATGTTAACTGTAGTTATCAGACTTTTATGAACATTTACTTCAATAAAGTTGTGCTCAAGCGATAATTAAATTTTAAAATCTCATTTGAAAATGCATATAGCAGAACCCCATTAGGCTCTTTACATTAATTTGTATATAAATGTACAGCATACTTATCAAATAATACTCCTGACCATTGATGTGCAGTCTGAGTAGAGTATGCCCTAGTGTGCCTATGCTCCTGACAAATAACTTTACCTAGAATGAAAGAAGATTCTATTTTTTTATACCACAAATGCCATAACTCATACTATCTGACTATGAAATAGGTAATGAAACATGTTATACCCATTTTAAAGATAAGAAAAGAGAGCACTCAGAGAGGTCTTGATTTACCTATGATCATTCGCTTATAAAAAACAAGAGTCAAAATAAGGATTCAAGTCTAGGTTGTTTGATTCCAAGTCCAGTACCCTTCCCACAATACTACAGTTACTCATCTACACCTGTACAGTTGGAATTAGTGTTGTTCTCCAATGCCATTTCTAAAGAGATTCTGTTCAATTTATGTAGTCTGACTTATGAAAACAAAGAACTAGATAGAATTCAGATTGATGGTTTTGTTTTTAAAAAAATGTTAGAAAAATAATTTCAAGAAAAAATTTGTAAGATAATTTTGTTGTATATATGAAAGAAATAGCAAATTATACTTAGTTGATTAGCCATTTTATGTATAGTCATCTTTTTTATTGTACTATGTTATAGAAATGCTTGTTTTGTTCCACAAATATATATATATATATGTAAAAAATAAAAATAAAATAATAATAAAAATAAATCTAAATTAAGAGATATTCAAAAATTTGTTTGAATTGCTAATCTTTAACATTATGCTTTTATTTTAAATCAAGCCCTCAATTCAACACAGATTTAAGACCTTCTGTGTGCAGGACTGTACTATTTTCTGTAGATATAACAAAAGATGACCATAAAATAATTTATAATATTATTAGCAACAACAAGAAAACAAAATAACTTAGAGCAAGTAGAAAACTATATTAAGGCAGTACACATTCAACCACATGTTATTTACATTGCATTTTTATCACACTAACAGCTGAGATTAGACTTTTGCAACGGGCAGATCACTGTCAGGTCAGGAAAAATCAGACAAGGTTTTTGCAGAAGTGATTCTTCTAGGTAAATTCTGGAAGCTCAAAGGAGGATGCTTACAATTTCCTTTTTAAAGCATAGGGTCCACGTTGGTAAGTAAATAGACAGAAGCTTAGATGTACATAACAGAGAAAGCTGATAGAGGCCTCAAAGTGCCAAGCTTGAATTTGATAAACACAGAAACCATTATAGGGTTTTGGGCAAGAGACTGATACAAAACAAGAACCACATCAGAGAGCTAATAGTGTGCTTTGTTGGAAGAAGCTTTGTTACGAAAGACAAGGGTTCAAATCCTAGCCCTTATTCTTATGAGCTGTATGATTTTAGTCATCCACTAAACCATTCTGAACTATGACTTCTTTATAAAACATTGGCAATAATATTTATAAGACCTAGCTCACAGGGTGGTTGTGAGAAAAGTGTATCATAAAACTTGAGAGTTTTGTAAATATTAATTACTATGATATTGTCACAATGCCTAAAATAAGAATAATGATACATTAGGTTAAGGTCTTTATCCTTCTCAAAGTTCTTTTACATATATTATCTCATTTTATCTTCAAAACCTTGTGAGGTAAGTAACATGAGGATTGAATATTAATTTTAGTGATAAAGAAATTAAATCGACGGGTTATGTGCCTTTCCCAAGACCACAAATAAATCAAAGAAAGAACCAGGAATAAAATCCAGATCCAGAGCTAGAATTTTTATAGTCTGGCTGGACTAGGGCCCAATGCTGTTTACATTTGAAACATTAATCTGACAGTAGTGTTTAAGATAACTAGAGTAGAAAAAAAAATTAGTGAGTCAGGAAAGAGATGAATTGGAAAACATTGAAGCAATCCAGGTGACAAGACTCAGACTCTAGTTGTGACGGTGAAAATAAAGGGCAAAAGCTGAAAAAGGCGTAGGAGTAATTAATTGGTAGAGATGCTACATAATCGCGTGAAAGCGAAATGGAAGGATGTCAAAGATAATGCTTTTGAGAAGGAAGATTAATGACAAGAAAGTTAAATAACAATAGTAAAGCACTTTAAAAACCTTGAAATATTGTATATTTTCATTAAATGCTATTATTAAAGAGTAAAATTTAAATATTACCAATAGCCATAGTCAAGATAAAGCATCTGTGTACACTTGGCAAGATTTGAATAGACTTCCCTTTGTGTTAATACCCACCAGAAGCACTGAGGTTCTCTGTGTCACATGAACTTGACATAAAATAAATACCCAAATGCCAGGGAGAGTGGAATTTCCTAGCACTAAAAATATTTGCAAACTCAACAGTAACTAACAGAGTAATGTGGTTAATGCAGTTTTCTGTTCATTAAAAGAACCAGAGAGTTGAAAACGAGGAAAATTATAGTCCCATTGTTCTCTGCCTGGTCAGACCGCATCTGCAATATTATGTAGATGCACAAACTAAATAGGTATTAAGAAGTGAAGGAACTAAAAAATGCTGACTTTCCTATAGCACAGGCCTGTCCATGTCTCTGCTCTTCTCAATAAACTCCATTTCCTTCCTATCACCTTCAGAATCAAATAATCTATTAATTTAAAGCCTTCATAACCTACCATCCTGCACAGACCTTTTCAGTCTTACTCTCCCAAATATTCATGCTTGCTCTCTCTCTCTCTCTTTCTCTCTCTCTCTCTCTCTCTCTCTCTCTCTCTCTCTCTCTCTCTCTCTCTCTCTCTCTTTCTCTCTCTCTCCAATGCAATCACACTGACCTCCTTGCTGTTTCTTGAACAAGACACTCCAACTTCTTTCATTAGCTGTCCTTTATGCATGGAATATTATTTCTCCTCCTATTGGCCCCCTAGCTTCTTTGGCTTCCTTCAAACTCCAACTAAAATCTCACTTTCTAAAGAAAGCCTTTCCTGATCTTTATTAATTTCAATGTTAATTATTTCCCATTTTTCTTGCATAGATAGTTTGTACATACTTGTTCATACATTATGTCCACCATTACTCCTTCAGTGAGCTCCTTGAGGACAGGAATTATTTTATTTTTTGCCCGTCTTTGTATCCCTATATCTTAGCATAGTGTCTAGTACATAGCAAGTGGTTAATAAATATTTATTGACTGACTGTCTAGTGTCATATAATGATAAGCTGAAGGAATAGGGTATGTTTAACATAGAGAAAAGTTCAGAATGGATATGATGGTAGCCAGTAAGTGGTTAAAGAGTTGTCATTGTGAAATGAATTTATTTTGTTTTCCCTTAGCACTAGCAAATAGAATTAAGAGCAATGTATTGACATTCAGAATTATATATTTTGGATGGATATAAGGAAAAATATGTTAATACTTAAAGCTGTACAAAAATGGAAAGATCTGCCATAGGAAGTAGGGTTCACCTTCACTTGAGATCTTTAAGCAATGTCTGGACAACTACATGGGTAGATTCATCTTCCTTCCTTCTTTCCTTCCTTTCTCTTTCTTTCTTTCTTTCTTTCTTTCTTTCTTTCTTTCTTTCTTTCTTTCTTTCTTTCTTTCTTCCTTCCTTCCTTCCTTCCTTCCTTCCTTCCTTCCTTCCTTCCTTCCTTTCTTTCTTTCTTTCTTTCTTTCTTTCTTTCTTTCTTTCTTTCTTTCTTTCTTTCTTTCTTCCTTCCTTCCTTCCTTTTTTTTGCTTTCTTTCTTTTCTTTCTTCCTTTCTCTTTTACTTTCCTTCCTTCCTTTATTTCTCCTTTCCTCCCCCACCCCTAGTCCTAGTTTTGCATCTAGTCTCAGGTTATTCAATTAAGGAAACCATAAGGCATAGTTAGCTGAAATATTTAAACTAAATCTAATTTGACCCTTTTTGTTTTTTACTTATATAAAAAAGTAGATAGACCTTACTAAATATAATCAAAACTAGACTTGTTAACAAATATTTAAAACTTATTCCTCAGAAGTTTTGTATCCAGAGAATTAATAGTTGTCATCCCTAGTCCTCAAAACTTTCTCCACAGTTTCATGTAAAAATTTAAAAAAAAAATGCCACATTGAAAAAGAAGACTCATTCTGAAGTATATATGGTTTTATCACAAGTGATTGACAACCTGCTTCAGATTGCACATTGATCATTTTAGAGAAATTCATTTCCAATGTTAGCAAGCCAATCATTCCTCTGAGTTCCTCTTACTATGATTTCATTCAGATAGAAGAAAAAAAATGTCTTCAATAACTATTTGACCCAGGGCAAGTCATTTAACCTCCTTTAGTCTTTTTTTCCTCATTTGTCAAATGGATATAATAACACCTACTTCCCAAGATTGATATGAGGGCAAAATAAGATAGTGTTTATAAAGGACTTGAAAACTCTAAAGCACTATATGAATGTTTATTGTATTGCTATGACCATTATATTTTGATTATAGTTGAAAAGAGAGAGAAATGGTTTACCTTCAATGTAAAAGTTCAAAGAAATTTTGTCAAGTATCAAATAATTTACTGAGTATGTTATAGAAGAGATCCTTGGTCAGGTATAGGTTAAACAGCTGCTTATTTGGGTGTGAAATTCTTTGATTCTGCTGAATTGTCCTCATATGCATCACTTGTATGTTCCATTGATTCAGTAAGTAAAACCTTATTGAGCACCTATGTGTGCCCTTAAACAAGTACCATTCTGGGCTTCAGTTTCCTCATTTTTAAAATGGAATTGGATTAAATAATGTTTAAAGTGTTCTTCATCTTCAACAATATTGTTGTTCTACCCATTGGCAGATTCTGTGAAAGACACTAAAATGAAGTAAATGTAGTCCCGCATGAGGTGTTTTTAATATGTCATACACATAGATAGTGTTCATTACTCAGGTATACCAGGTCCTAATACCATAGAACATGCCTAGAGAAAAGAAATTGAGCCTAGAATATAACTTAGGGGAAATTTCTAAGGACTGTCCTACAGGATACTGAAATCTGTAGTACGAACCTTTAGACTAGTGAAGCTAATATTGGTCACTGATTATTTCAGTTTCTTTGTCAGAAGTATCTTCCAGTGATAGTGATCTGAATTATTACTATATTCCCTTCCTGGTCCCTGTGACATCAGACATTCAGAATTACAGTAATATCTGAGCAAAATGGCAGTATTGTGTTTGAGCAAATCAGTGTTGAATACAGTTCAAAATATAGAATTGGAGAAAATACTGGCTTATCCATGAGATCACATCAAGACATATACAACCTGAATAGATCATGCCATATATAATCAATTCTTCCATGTTCTGGGCTAACAGAGAGGAGCCATTTAGATTATATAATACAGCAGACAGTTAATTTTTTTTTTTTTGCTAAACAAATTTAGCTTATCCTAATACTTACATTAATGTTTGTTTCCCAAGTATAAACAAAAGTTTCACAGGGGATAAGATGGAAAGAGTCATGCTTGGATGACAGGAAAAGAAACTCTAAGATGAACAATTTTCTGCATGTAGAAAACAAAATGGATATTCTGCAAACTGTCAATATTTGGATGTTGTATATATAGTATGTTTTAATGAAAAATGCAGACCAACAAATCTTTCATCCCCCTCACCCAAAAAATATTGTAGTTTCTATCACAATATAATTAAATAATACAATAAAAAATCTACCCAACATTATGGTGCAAAAAAAGAAGAGGTGAGAAGCAATTTTAAACTAAATGGTCAGAGAAAGGCATTATTATTTTCTTGAACAAAAGCTTAAGTGATAGGATTAGTTACACTGATTATAGAGAAAATTCAGGCTCAAATTATCCTGATTATTAAAGTGAGAAAACTGTAGTGGAAGTAATCAGAAAGATACTGTAACTTGGAATAGAGCATCAAACCTGCCTTTAGAAATGAGGATTTTAAAAATAGTTTTAAAAGTTGCATTCAGTTCTGATTTATACACATAGGAAAATAGAAAAAATGTCAAATCAACAAGCATTTATTAAGTGTCTACTATACACCAGGCACTTTTTTAAGTACTTAGTTATAGGCAAAACGTAGTAGTTGCTTTCAAGGTGCTACCAGCTAATGAGGGGGAAACAACATGCAAACAATTATGTACAAATAACATATAAAAGATTAACTGGAGATGATCATCAAAGGGAGGGCCCTAACATTAAAGAAGGGAGGCCGAGTCAGGAGAAGTATCTAGTAGAAAGTGATATTTTGTTTGACAGCTGAAGGAAGCCATAGAGGGTGGAGATAGAGATGAAAAGAGAGAGAATTCCAGGCAGGGGGACAGACAGACTATGAAAATGGACAGAGCCCAGAGAGAGCTGTTTGCAAGGAACAATAACAAGACCAGTGTCATTGGATCAGGAGTTCATGTAAGGTTTGCTATTAAATGAAAAATTTTGTTAAAGAAATCACAAATTGTTTATCACCTGCCTTCATTTTTAAAATAGCTTAATTGTATTAGAATGCTTTGCATTAGAGTACATGTAACAAAATATCCAAATCTACCAAAACAAGCAAATATGCTCACATCCAGTACTAATACTAGGCTATGAGACTGAACAAATGGGATTTTCCACTTTTTAATTTAAGATTACTAAATAAATATGCTGAATATCAGAAAATTATTTTAAAGAGTATGAACTATTAGGCTTATGAGAACCTAATAAAAAGTATACATCTATATCTATATCTATCTATCTATGTATCTATCTATACATACACACACACACACACACACACACACACACACACACACAAACTGTGATGACAAAGAAATTCAAGTGAGCTTAAAAGGATTTTAGGTTCCTAGAGCATAGTTTTATACTAATAAGAAGCATTTCAGTTTTGAAAGGCCTATCAAATTATTTAAGAAATCCAGAAATTCCTTATCTATAGGATATGTGTATAAGATTGAAGAGGGCTACACTGAAGAAGTGTTGCAGAATAATACAACATTTGTTATATGAATGAATGAATGTTGAGGTGAATAATTGAATGAATGAATTTAAAGTAAAACCTAGAAATAAGACAACATTGGGATGGGAGCATCTTTCAAGGATAATAAGCTTCTGAGTCAGGGGATAACAGTTCAGCATTCTAACATGGACCGGTGGAAACCAGCATTTAAAGGGTTTCAAGCTAGAGCCAAATTGGGATAAGACCCCAAAAGAAAGGTGTTAAGTTCTCTCTGATTCTTCTGTTGTGTTCCAGACACCAAGAAAATGCCAGAGAGCAACTTTCCTCTAAAAAACTCTGGAGTAGTTCCACTCACCTTGGATGTGAGAGCCTCAAGTGTTCCCTACTTATTGCCTCTTATTCCTCATTTCTTTCACTCTCAATTACTTTTGAGTAATTCAAAGTTATTATATGCCTGCTGTGAGGTGTGGTAGAAAGAGTGCTAAGCTGGCAGTCCAGAGAGGTACAAGGAACTGCTGTCTCTACTGCTCCAGCTGAAAGATAAGAATAGTAAAAGACACACAGAGCTGCCAGTTTTTGTGACCATAGCAGCATACCACCCATAGAAAATTCTGATAAGAGTTGTGTGTGCATACTGAGGGAACAAAAAAGAACATTTGTCAAAAATATAAGAATGTACATATCTGGGCTACACTTCCTCAGAGGTTACTCAGAAAATAAACATCAAAACACTTCCCTAGCTCTCTTGTCAACACCTAAAGTTTTTCTCTGCAGTTAATTATGTTGATCTAATTAACTGTATTCATCAGTACAAATCACAACCTCTCTCAATCTTTATAAATGCTCTCCAGAAGTTGTTGTGGCCAATATATCCATCAACTGTGAGATCAGAAAATAAACCTTTCTTAACTTAGTGAGGTTGGTCCTCAGAAGATAGACATATAGTCAGACTTTCATTGGTCCATATTCCAAGCCATTTCAATTGGCTAAGAACTTCCAGAGCTTCTGTTCTACTGAAAAATTGCCTGTGAGAACCTAGATTCACCTGTCCATATCATAATAAGGCATTAGAGAAGGATATTAAAAGAAGTTGTCCTAATTCCTATATTAAAAGTACAATATTCATGGGCTCATGTTCCAAATGTAATGTCAAATGTTTCAGGCCATTCAAGACTTATGTACTCCTACCCAACTACCTGATTTTTAAAAAATTGTCATGATGTTTTCTTGCATTGAATATAGTTATGTTGTTTGAAGAAAAAAAAAGCAGGTCATACATAAAGGCTTAGAAAACTTTCTTTAAGTATTAGCTGGAAAGTGATTTGACTCAGTAATACATCTACAAAATCCAGATTGGCACCTGAAGTCTTTACGTTGAATTTCAATCTTGACTTACCTCCCTGATTTTGCTGACAGTCAACAGTTGGTTGAAAATGGAAGAAAAAACTGAGCAATTTTAGATCAGCCTTCAATTCAAAATGCATGGTGCTGAAATAATGATTCTCATCTAAAAGTAACATGATGATTTTAGTATACAAGATGAAGTAAAAATCAGCACAATATAGGTCAAAGAGAGAAACAATAATTTACTAGGAAGTCTATACATCTGAAATTCTCAGGCTACCTGCAAGATTATAGCATTAGGTTAAAGGAGAAGGAAAGTAAAGATGGCAATATCATAAGAAATGCTATGAGGACATGTATTAAAAAGAAAAAGGTAGGTAGATAATGTTTTTAAAATTAATCAAAACTAGGAATTGTTGCTCAAAATGATTCAACTTTTAATTAAGCTAACAAAAGAAGAGATACTATAATGTTAATGGCATTCAATATTTATAAGACAGCAAAATAACCCACATCTTAATTACTTCTCTAACTTTGTCCTTGGTGCAGCTCCTAATAAATAAGATTTTTCAATTCTGCTGACAGGAAAATTTAATTAAATGTACAAATAGCAGCAGTACAAGATAAATCCTCTTCAAAGCCATCATATGGAAAGGTAAAATTTCATTTTTTTCAGACTTCAGTTAAAAGATCAGAACAGCTGGGTATTCTTTTATGAATGAAAAAAAAAATGAGCTGATTAGGTCAGAAAAACTTTGCATAACCTACATCAAAATCTCTCTGCTACACACCAGAATTGTTATCATAAAAGCTGTTTATTTCCATTTTTAATCCCACAAACACAGAATTTTACCTGCTATATTTTGTCATGACTGTTCACTTCAGGTATGTCCAATATTGATTAGACTAATGAGTACAAAACCAGGACTTTTCCCCTACATAGCTATTGGACCAACAGCTTATTAATTCAGTTAAGAATGAAACAGATTTAGTCCATCTTCTTAGATGATAATAAAGGCCTGCAATACTCATTATCCATCAGACTACGAAAGTGAATATAGATAGCTTAAGTGAACTATTTTGAATGAATCTGTGTAAAAGAATAACTTAGATATCATTTTGATTGATATACATCTTTAGCCACACTATTCAGAAACCCCTCGCCCTACTAATGCATTTTATATTTTTTTTATCGACACTTAAAATCCTTCTCTGATGCTGCATTGTGGAATCAAGCTACCTTTGCATCCTCAAAAGCTATGCCATCTGAACACAAGCTCTGTCAGTACAGAGTCTGATGACTGAGAATTAACCTGGGTAAGTACCCCAGGGACTCATTACCAGAAAGCTGACCGCTAGATGATTAATTTAAGCATCACAGAATCCACAATGATCCTCTACTAAGTAGTGGAGGGAAATAAAAGTCATAGATCCTTTAATTATTGTTATGTGTTTTTATGCACTTGGTTTGAGGCATTTTCCTTTGATGCTTTAAGTAATCAAAAATCATAAGTCTTACAGGTACATGGAGTAACAACAACAACTACTACTGCTATGTGCTAGGCACTAAGCCACATTCTTTACACATTTTTCCCAGTTAATCCTCACAACAACCCTGGAGATAGATGCTATTATTATCCCAATTTTACATATAGGTTAATTGAAGCAAACAGAGGTTAAGGGACTCATCCAAAACAGCTAGTAAGTGGCTGAGGTACCATTTGAACTCGTCTTACTGAATCCAGGCCCAGTGATCTATCCACTGTGAAACCTAGCTGCAAAGATAGTTAACTCAATTATACATACTTCTCCCTTCCATCATTAAGGGATAGTGGCAAATAGAGAATGTTACTCACAGTACTTAAGGACAAAGCCCTATTTATCACCACCACAATAGCAACAACAAATTTTACTGATTTTCAAATGAGTATAGGTATTTTTTCAATGAAGAAAAATCATAATCTTCCATCTTCAAAGTTAAATGTCAACCAAGAAATGTTCAGGAAAAAAAAAAAGTCATGGCATTTCTTTAATAACAAAAGGTGCGTAATTTGTGTATTATTTGAAACTGACAAATCAATAAGCATTTACTGCTTTTGATTAATGTATAATTTTAGGAACATTGTCAAGCTTATCAGCCAATAAATTTAAGTGAAAACAATGATGACAGTTTAATACAGGTGATTTGGGCCAGTAAGCACACAACTTCATCCTTTCCTGATGTACTTTTTGATTTATATTTTTTTCCACAGATGATGGAATAGACTAGCAGTATGCAGAAGCAAGTTAAATTCAAACACCACAGTGCAATATCAAAGCGATAACTCATTTATTTCAAATTTTTATCTGATGCCAAAATGCAGACTATAGACAGCTAAGCAGTTCTCTATACAGTCAGGGATTAACATCAATACAGTAAGATCTCATTAAGTCAGTATTATTGCATTCAAAATGGCACATTATTCAAGCCAATCACTATCTCTCAATAGTATAGTGGGGCTGTTGTTGTTTTGAATAAAATATCAGTCAGTCCAAATATGGTGATTTGGAAGCTTTACTTCTCTGTCTCCTACATTCTTAATAAAAGAGATTTCATCTGGTGAGAACAGGAGTCTCATGCAATCATTATGATGTGTCGGTTTTATTTTTTTTTTTAAATCATGGATTAAAAGTGTGAATGTTCTTAAATATTAGTAGTCTGGGACAAGTTTATAAATAACTAAGCACAAGCATGCCTTGTTAGTCTTACTCAGAACAAGCCTCTATTCTATAGGAAATGAAGAGAATATAAGATTCTGAGGTATTTATGATGATGTGAAAGAGAAAACTCACTATCAGGGACGCTACAGATGGCAACAATTTAGGAATCTGTCAACATTTTTAAGCAGGAGGAAAAGCCAGGGATAGATTGGAAGATTACTGAACTGAGAGCCAGGAGACCTAGTTAAATTCTAGTCATAACTATAGTACTAACTGGTTGAGTGAACTTGGAAAAGTCATTTCCCTTCCTCTGTGCCTCATTATCTCATTTTTATCTCATTTTTAAAATAAAGAAGGTTGGATTATATCATCTCTAAGGTCTTTTCTACCTCTGGTACCCTGTGACTTTAACACTCTTTGAAAGACTGAAGAAATTCCACAGATGACAACAATGTCACTTTGCAAACCTTGGCAAAGCAGTGGATACAATGGGAAGAACACTGGACTCACAATCAATAAAGTCCTGAGCTCGAATCTTCCCTTGCCATTCACTAGCCGTGCAATCCTGAGCAACCACTAAGCTTTACTGGGATTGTTTTCTCGTACAAAAAATTGGGATAATAGTACCATAATATCTACCTAACAAGATTGGTATGTGGGTCAAATGATTTAATCTGTGTAAAATTCTTAACAGTCCTAAAACATTATCAAATGCCAGCTATTTATATTATCGCTATTTTTATGAATAAAATGAGAAATATGAACGTGCCAATTACTGTGGCAAGTCTCTCCTCCATGGATGGCTACTTAGAATATTCCTGATTTTCAGAATAATACACAGCAGCATCGATTTAGAACTAAAAGAGAATTTAGAGATGCTTTAACCCAACCTCCTCATTTTATAGCCAAAAAGATTCCAACAGAGGTGAGGTAACTAAGTGACTTACCCAGGAAAAATATGTGTGTCTCTGTGTATAAATATATATGCATATATATATATATACATATATATACATATATATGTATATATACATATATATGTATGTATATACATATGTACATACATATACATGTATGAGTGTGTTGTGTGTGGTTGAATGCATATATAATCTGTGTAGAAATATATTTATACAGAAATACATATGTATCTCTTTCTCTACAAACATATTTCTATATAAACATATATATATATATATATATGCATAGAAATATAAGTGTATATGTAGTAAACAGGAATTAAAAAACACATTTTCTGATTCCAAAACCAATGCTCCTTCACATTGTCTATTACACTGACCATGACCTATCTAAACTTTAATATGGTTCTTGACAGCACACTTTTTTATGAATTAAAGATACAGTAAAAGAAGCAAAGAATATCATATCATCCTATCTATTTTCATCGACAACATAAATGCATTCAATATCATTAGATAACCCTGGTTTTGGCTGAAAGTAAATAAGTTTATTTATGTCAATGTATTATGACATTGGATTTAGAGTCAAAAAGAACTGAGTTAAAATCCTGTCCTTTGTCATTCACTGGAAGTCACTTACAATTTCTGGGCCTTAATTTCCTCATCTGTAAAATTAAAGGGTTGGATTTAATGACTTCTAGGATTCTTTCCAACTCAAAATCAATGATCCTACAATCTTAACACTAGATCTGTAGTGGCATCATTGGGCACACTTGTATCTAAAGTTTCCTATAAGCTCCTAGAGGGCGCTGATTATGCTATTTATTATTATTATTATTATTATTATTATTATTATTATATACATTGTGTTCAGCTTACAATTTTTAAAATGTTATTCTGAACTTAACACACAAACATTTTCATATTCAAAGAAAAACTGTAAAGGGACATTTGATGTGAAACCACAAAGTTAATTATGTACCGGCTATTTTTTTTGTCATAATTTATCACATAAGCTTCAAAGTTATCACACGTAGGTATGTTGCCCTCTGAACCACCTTCTGTTCTCTTCAGTGTATTTTCTTTAAATGTTTCATGTATGCTCTTTTCTTTTTTTTTTCCTTTTTGGCCATTATTATCACTAGCTCACTAGCTCTCTCCTCTCTTAAATCACCACAACAAAAAGAAAATCCTACTTTGTAATAAATTAGCACAGTCAAGTAAAACAAATTCATATGTTGGTGTTATTCTGTACCTCATGGAAAGTATGCTTTATCACTGATCCTCTGGAGTCCTGGATATTATTTCTTTAAACATAGTTCTTAAGTGTTTCAAAGTTGTTTTGCTCGCCAACACTATAGCCCTTATGTAAATTTTTCTTTAAGCTTTGCTCACCTTACTATACCAGTTCATCAAGGTCTTCCCAGATTTATCTGAATTTTTTATCTCCATGATTTTTATGTTGCAATAATATCTCGTTACATCATAATTTGTTTGGCCATTCACCAACTGATGGGTAGATTACTAATTATTTCCCATTCTATGTTGCAATAATAAGCACTGCTATTAATATTTTTGTGAACATGGATCTTTTCTCTCTTTGATATTTGTGCACGTGTATACCTAGTAGTGTATCACTAGATCAAAGGATAGGCACAGTTTAGTGATATTAATGTGCATAAGTACAATCACCAATCTGAACATATAGATATATATATAGACACACACATGGTATGTGTAGGTAGATGTGTATGTGTATATATATGTATACTTATACATATGTTGAGAGAGAGAAAGAAACAGACAGACAGACAGAGACAGAGAGAGATCAAATATGGCCATCTAGGAACTGTGTGTTTCTGATTGGGATCATAAAAAATATTCTCCCTGAGTTTATCCAGCTCTATAGACTACAAGCCCAGTAATTAACTTGCCCATATTTATACACAAAATAACTAGAAGCCCTGGAATTTGATTTTCACTTCCCTGATTCCAGGTCAAGCACCCCTTCCACTATGTCATGTTTCATAGACAAAAATATGTGACCACATAATACCCTTAAAACCTGGATGGAGGGCTAAAATCATGAGGGCACTAGGTGGTAAAGTAGACCCAAAGTCTGGAAGACCTGATTTCAAATCCATCATCAGGCACTTATTAGCTGGATGTATAGTAATTAACATAGTAATTTCTATATACTAGAGTAATAGTATAGTAATTTTTGCCTCAATTTCCTTCTCGGTAAAATGTGAGTAATTATAGCACCTACCCACTTACCTGTGGATGAAATGAAGTGATAATTATAAATCGTTTTGAAATCCTTAAGGTGCAATATGAATGCTAGCTAGCTAAAAGGTGGCATTTTTGTTTTAGGGGAAGATAGAAGATGTGCTTTTGAGATGTTCTTAATCACATTTCTCAAATGACACAGCAAAGTTGTGGATTGCTGAGCAACGCCACAGAAAATATAACAGTCTGGTACACAAACCTGGGATACAGAAGCTTTTTATGGGCAAAAGCTCTGAGTTAATTACAAATCTAAATGGCAAATTTGAAGACTACATGCTGTTGCATAAAGAGTACTGTACATAAAGACCTTGGGTCTATTGATCCCAGCTCTGTCACTAGCTGGTTGCATAACCTTGGGTAAAATTTCGTTATTCTCTTTGGGCTCTGGTTTCCTCATCTGGAGAATGATACACTCATACTAGGTTGTGTTCTCTTTGAGAACAAAGGACAAACAAATAGCAACAAATCCAGTTGTCCTAAGATCCTTAATTATATTTTACTTTGAGAGTCATGGGACAGAGAAGGAGAAAATGGAGTGGTCTTTATATTTTACTTTTGGTGTTTTTGACCTTTAATATGAAAAAAAATCAAAGAAAGAAAAAAACAACATAGTTTTAAATGGGGTAAACATCCCTTTAAATACACCTGCTAAACTCAAACAAAATTCTAACTTTTTTTCTTAAAGCCTAGATTTCAGAAAAGGAAAAGGACATCTAATCCTCTCCCAAATCACTTTATGTTAGGTCTGAGATTTAAATGTAGAATTACTTTAGTGAGGGCTATGTGTGCATGGTTTGGAGAACAAATAACTAACATTGGAGATAGTGATTTATAGGAAATAGGTTAAGTAGCTTAAATGTGTATGACACAGACAAAACTGACTGAAAGGAACAACACTAATGGGTCTACTTTGAGTGAAAAAACTAGTGCCCTCAGGAAGGACAATCTTTATGTTTTCTGGTTGGAAGGGAGGTTTACAGGGAAGCACAATAAAAATACAGGATAGAGAAGGGAATTGAATAAAGAAAACAAAATGAATGAGAGTAAGGCACAACTTCTTGTCAGTGACTGACAAAAATAAAAGGATAGCAGAAGTGTTTTTTGATTTTGTTCAGTGTGTGCTTTATTGGGTTTATGAATTTATCTTTATATTATCTTTATTAAATTATCTTTATTAAATATAGCTAACCAAATATGAATGTGGGCTCCAAAATGACATCTATTTATTGAATATGATTTCTCTTTGCTCACTTTGGTTTATAACAAATCTGTTAATGCAGAGCTACTTTAACTGCAAACAACCTAGCATGTCAGTGAGAAAGGAAGAGAAGGAATGAATGTAGGAAGGGAATAAGAATTTCTGCTAGTAATAATGCCTTTTAAGAACTAAGTATTTTGCTGCAAAAAACATTTAGCAAATATATTGCATTTACTGAATTTTAAAAATATGAATATTTATGCCTACAAATAGTGACTTTTCTCAAATAATGTGTTATTCAAAAACCTCATTCATAATATGGCTTTCAAATACTTATCCTGTCAGGATTAAAGGAAACCTCTGATTTTGATTCAGGACACCATATTAAAGTAAATGCCTTCAATTTTAACTGAAACCTGGTAGGTACATATGGATTTTTCCAGGCAACTCCATGCATCTCTAATTGTTTAATTGTTTTTCCTAGAACAATATTGAAATCAAGCAACCTTGATTAGATATACTTAGACTTGTCCTAATTTTGGAACAGCTTGCAACAGTCTATTGAAACTATACATCATGTATAATTGTGAGGGACATTGCTATCCTTTGGCCTAAACTAATTTTCTCAACCCTTCATGAAATACTCTTGAACCTCTGAATGTGTAAGTACACATACCGGTGCTTGCCAACTGTGTCTCAAAGCATCATTAATGTTTCATTCCTTTAATAAGCCCTTCCACATTGCCTCTACTTCTTTTTGCCTTGATTTATCAATCACTTTTAGTATGACTTCTACCTCATAACTGAAGTGAATCTACTCTCTCCAAAGTTACCAAAGTACTTTTAATTGCCAAATCTTCCTTTTTCTTTCTCAGTTCTTATCATTCTTGGTCTGTCTACAGTGTTCTTAACTTATCTTGACACTGCTGTCTAATCACTTCACCAGGATGCTCTATTCTCTCTTGGCTTTTTCAAATCTCCTCTCTTGTGGATCTACTCCAACCTGGTAAGTCTTTCTCCATTCTACTCTCTAACTGTGGATTTGTGCAAAAACTTCTCTTTTTAATGCTCTTTTCTTGCTATACTCTTTTTCAGCAAACCATAAAAGCCCCAGTGGATCCAATTGTCTTCTCTGTGAAGATGACTTCTAGATCTATATGTCATGTCTTAGCCTCTGTTCAGTTTCAGCCTTGTACCACTAGCTGCCTTTTAAAAATTTTGAACTGAATGTTTTGTGGACATCTCAAAATCAACATATATAAAAGAGAATTAAATATCTTCCCCAAAAACTTACCTAAGTCCCAACTTGCCTACATCTATTGAGAACAGCACCATACTTCTAGTTGGCAACTTGAGTTAGCAGTTTAGTAACTTCCAGTTACTCAAATTTGCAACCTTGCAGTCATCTTCAAATCCTCATTCTCCTTCAACCCGTATGTCTAATCAGTTGCCAACCCTCGTAGATAATGATACCAAGACATCACCTCTCTCCCATTATTCACTTTTCTTCATTACCCTACGAACATCCTAGTTCAGATCCCTATCTCCTACTTTAAGCCCAGACATTTTAATATCTCCCTGACTGGTCTCCCTATTTCAAGTCTTTTTTTTTGCCTTTAAACCCACCTCCATATGGCAGCTAAAGTGGTATCCCTAAGCATAATTCTATCCATCTCAATCCTTGTACAATAAACTCCAGTATCTCTCTATTACCCCTGTGATTAAATTCCAACTCCTCATTCTGTGCAGATGCACAAGAGGCACCATGCCTGGAATGGAATTCTGCCTCCTCTCTGTCCCTTAAAATCACAAATGCCACCTACTACATGAGCTCATTTTTGATTGTCCTGAGGCCTAGTGTCTCTGCTCAAAAATTATCTTGTAATTTATGTAGTCTACATTTTCAATATACCATTTAGAGTCACCTCTGACAGGATACTAGCTTCTTGAGGACAGGGAATATTTCTTTTTATTTTTCTTTTCCATAGACTAGAAAACTGTTTGGCATGTAATAGGTACTTAATATACAAGTGTTGATTGATAGAAAACTCATTAAGTCAAGGACTCTTTTTTTTTCCCTTACAGTAACTAAGACAGTGGTGTACATTAAACTTGTTTGTGCTATACTGAGCGTACTAAATTTATATTAACTCTGAGTCTAACTGGCTAATTACAGATTTACAGAACTGGTTATGTATACAAGCCCTGAAGTGAATTCAGATTTAGACAAGTCTACTTGGACCACTGAAATGGCATAAAGAGATTATATTCTTAACAAAAGTTATATATATAATTATATACTCGCAGTTAATGTTACTTGATATCTGAGCAGTGTAACACAAAACAGGCAAAACTATTCTGGTATCAGGTCCAGTAAAAGGCAAGGGCCATCTCAGATACTTCTTCCGATTGCACTATAATAAATATTCAGCATTGTAGCAGGCAAAAAAAGGCAATTGTAAAACAAATTAAGTTCAAGGGAGGAGATTCCTGAAGGTTGGATTCACTACCATACTAAGGAGCCTTATTAAATGCATATACATATGATCATTAAGTTTCATACCTGCCCACATGTAGCCAAGTAGAAGAGGACAAGAGTGAGGAGGAAATTAGCCTATACCTAATGTTTCTTGAGTTGAAAAAAATTAGAAACCTTACAACTTACTTAAATGTCTACCTCTAAATGTTCCAAGAGGCTTTATTTAATGATCATAATAACATTAAATACAAATAGTTATAGCAAGCACACAGACTAGCTTTATATGCCTCTGAGAGGAAAGCCTAAAGTGAGACTTTTGAAGTACTTTCCAAAGGGCCTGTGCTTGGAAAACAGTTATCTGTTAAAAAAAAAATGACAACAAAAACAAAAACACAAGTTTGCCTATTTTCAGGTGGCCCAAATGCCTCTGTCAAACTGCAGAGAACTCTTTAGGATAATTTAAAGTTGTTTTAAATTCAAAATGTTTACAGTGGTGAAGCAGAGATACTTTAATTCCTTAACATAGAGACAGTATCTTCTCACTATGGTCTTAATGGTTTAGAATGTCCTTGGAATGTCAAAGGGTAAACTGTATTTGCAGATGAATTCAGCTATATATAGAAAGCAGGTTTGATTCTAACAGGGACCTAAAGGAGAGTCAACAGTACCTTACTGACCACCTGGTTAAGCAAATAACTGTACAAAAAAAAAATCTTTTCAGTGAGTTTCTTTCTCTCTCTCTCCCTCTCCCTCTCTCTCTCTCTCTCTCTCTCTCTCTCTCTCTCTCTCTCTCTCTCTCTCTCTCTCTATCTCTCTCACACACACACACACACACACACACACACACACACACACACACACACTAATAGTAGAGTCCAAACTGAAGTCATTATCTTTTCCCACAATCCCTCCCTTCTTCATAACTTTCCTAATACTGTCCACTTAACCACTACCCCCCTAGCCACTCAGGCCCAAAATCTAGGTGCCATCCTCAACTGATCACTCTTGCCCCCATAACTAAGGTGTTGCCAAGACCTGCTTATTTTATCTTTGTATCATCTTTCATACACACCTCCTTCTCTCTTCTGACACCACCACCAAAGCCCTCATCACCTCGTAGTAGACATTGAAATGGTCTACTAGGTGTTCTGCCTGCCTCCTGTCTCTCCTCTCTAGTCTATCCTCCACTCAATTGTCAAATTGATCTTCCTAAACACAATCCTGACCATGTCAATATTCAAAAATCTACAGAACTCCATATAACCTCCAAGATCAAATATAAAATCCTCTGTTTGGCTTTCAAGTCCTTTACAAGCTGGCCCTCTCCTACCTGTCCTGTCTCCTTACACTTTACTCCTCCTAATTCCCCATGCATTCTTCCATCCTTCTTCAAGAAGCTTTTCCTAATATCTGATGCTGATGATTTCTGAGATAAATAGTGTTTAATTCACTGTGATTTTAGCAATGGAAAAGTGTTTTGTGTTTACATTTGAAACAGAGAAACTGAGATAAGGGACATTCTTAAACATTCTCAGACCATAAACTGAAACCAAATTCTATATTTATTAGAATATCGTCTCAAAGATAAAGGTGCCTAGAAAGATGTGAGCTCTGAGAAATACGGATTTGAGGAAAATTCAATCTTTTTTTCCTACTAGGATTTCAGTTTTCAGCCTACAACCTATTACCATATTATAAATCTACAAGAGTGTAGCCCCAGGTTTCTGAGACTCAGGATCACAAAGACTTTTGATACTGATGCTGTACCTTTAATGGGATCATAGAGATTGGAGAATTTTCCTGGAGGAAAGACAATCCTCGGGCTAAACTAATAACAGGTATTCTGAGGAGAACTCAATTTGTTCAAAAAAAAAATCTCAGTGTGTTTTGGAGTTCCAGTGGCCTGAGGAGGATTACCACCTGAGTTTTGGGACAACATTTGAGGAGATAGAGAGGCAAGAGTGAGCTGCAAGTAAATGAGTGAAGAGAAAATAAATGTGTAGCAGGAGTGAGAAATGAGGAGCTGAGAGCAATCTTAACAGCAACTGGCAGTTGGTAAAAAGATTCCGCTCAGTAGCTCTTTCTTTCCCCTAAAGAACGCGACCTTAACTTTCGACCTCACAATGGCCCTTCGTGATTTTTCTCAGTGTGTATTTGTGTTTTATTATTATTTAACACAGTCAATAAATAATATTACTATTAATATTTATTTAGTCTAATCATCTATGTTCAGAATTTGATACCAACTGAGGGAAAGTGAACAACAGCAGAATAGATTCCATGTCGATATCGAGGTACAGCCTAAGCTAATGAGAAAGAATGTTCTGTAATTTTTATAATTCATGAGAGAGCATATCCATTAGACTAACCTGAAGAGAGAAAAAAAAATCATTTCACATGCCAGTAGCATTGAGTGGAGTAGGGAGATTTTGGAATTGTCCCTAAAGGCACATGAGACGTCATGTATCACACCCTCATCACCCATGAACTATCTAGAAAAGACTTCTAAGTTGATATATTATGTTGTAGAGATGGAAATGATTGGCTGGCGAGAATTTAAATAGGCTTGTGCCAAATTACATGTTAGCACCCAGATCTGGAAAAGTACCTTGTAGTCCTGAGCTTTTACCTAAACTTCAGAATCCAAAGTGATAATGAAGTTGACTTTTTCTAATATATTTGTTGACAGATGCAAAAATTTTGTTCTGCACTGGGGAAAATAAGTTACATGCTTCTGTGCTGTCTATCTCATGATAGTGTCAAGAGAAAGATTTCTGTTCTCAGTGGCATTTCCATAGTACAGGCTATCTAATTTCTATAGAATCACAAAGCTAGAAGGGTCTTAGAAAACCTTAAAAGATTTAGTTGCTTAGTCCTTTCAGGAATGACTGACCCTTTATGACCCTATTTGGGGTTTTATTGGCAAAGATACTGGAGTGATTTGCCATTTCCTTCTCTAGCTCATTTTACAGATGAGGAAACAGAGGTAAACAGGTTAAATGACTTGCATAGGGACCTCATTTTATAGATAAGCAAACTAAAGTTCAGAGATAGAGTGACTGGCCCAAGATCAGGTCAACAAATATTTATTATGTAGTTGGTATGGGCTGGATACTATACTAAGCAATGGTAATACAAATACAAACAAAAAGAAAGTCTATCCTTGCCTCCAAGGAGATTATAGTCTGATAGGGGAAGCCAGCAAAGAACAAATTAAAAGGAGTTGAAAATAAAGGAGGGAGAGAGGTCAAAAGTAGTCTGGCAGTCATGGACTGAATGAGAAGAGTTGGCATGGACACTTCCTTAAAACTGATGTTCCAGGAGAAATTCATCAAATGGAGGAGGGAGCTGCAAGGGTGGATACAACTTTCAGGGTGAGAAGGAAACTAGGGAAAGGAGGAGCAGGCTAGAGAGTCAGGAACAGAGAAGGGAGAGTACCACGACTAATAAATAACAGCACTGCAACAAGAACCCATGTCTTCTGACTCTCAATTTCAAGGATCTTTCCATTTCTAAACTATTGATAATCAAGTATGAACGCTAGGAGGTAGAGTCCTTTCAGGTCCTCAATCTAAAAAATATTTAATACTCACATTTCTAATAGACATTTAAAAGTTAGGGATTTTAAGACTAATTATCCATGAAACCTGAGAATTTTCACTTTACTATATGTATAAAATTCCTCATCCCCAAATTTCTACCACCCAAAGTGAGGTTTAAATAGGTTCTAACCATATGAGGCCTATGGTTTCAACCTTACTAAAATAGCCTGACCCACTATACATTAGCAAAGTCAGACTCATTACATAGCATCAAATGGAATGACTGACTTGCATAGCTAGGCAGTGCCTTTGGCATCATTATTTCTGTCCCCTTTGATTTTATATGTGCATCTGGACTTTGGCAGTAGAAATCATGATCAAAAGTGAAATGGTGCCCAGAGCTTTCTGATGTTCATGGTAATTACACACATTACTAAACTGTTCAATCATATCCAGACCAACAATCATGTCACCGTTTACAAGCCCAATGATCTTAAACTCTCCCAACATCAAGAGAAAATTGCTTGCTGGGAGATGACATGTCCATCACTCAGTTATATGTCAGTTTAACATCAGAAAAAAGAAAAAAAAGGTCATTTTTCAGAGCAGGCTTAACAGCACCTCTCCCAGTGAAAATTAATTATTTAGCTATCTTCAGTAAGAGAATGCAGAATCAACCACTCACATATTAAAATGCACTATTCTCTCTGGAAAGACAGTTTAAATTTTCTGAGAATAATACAAACATACTTTATCAACTGGGAAATCCTAGCTTATTAGACTGTATCTTCTGTTAGAAAGGAAATGTTTCTCTTTTTTGTCTGTGCTGGGAGTTTGAGCAGCATAATTGTTTTAGAGAAACTCCTAAAAACATATATTAAAGCTATTAATATAGACTCCTACTAGGCATTTTTCAGGAGATTATGGTCACCTGTTGTTTTCTCAGCGAGGTGGCCTCTAAGCAGGATCTTCCTATCCATCATTTTGAAAGGCCTACTTGGCACAGAGGTGACCTGAAACAAATAAACTGGTATGGAGAGTGTAAGATTATTGACTCTCAGATTATAGTGTGAAAAATCCAGGCTCTCTGGAGTTAGGAGTGATAAAGGAGAAAGATATAAGTTTACAATAAAAAAAGTCCTATTTTTTACCTATATCTTTCCCCTAAAATTTTGATTGACAAATTTATTTCTAGAAATAAGGAAAAAATGGAGAAGTCCTATTGTGGGACTGTCAAAATGGTGACATACACTATTGATTAAATAAAATCCATTAGAATAAAATAATTTGGAAAAAATATTTAAATACTCTTAATGAAGAAATATCATGTTACTAAAGCAGTTCAGATTTTATAAAAAATGTAGAGGCTGTATAAATATGGCAGCTAGATGGTTCAGTGAATAGAGTGCCTAGCCTGGAGTCAGAAAGACTTGTTTTCATGAGTTCGGATCTGACCTCAGACACTTAGTAGCTGTGTAATCCTAGGCAAGTCATTTATTCTTGTTTGCCTTAGTTCCTCATTGATAAAATGAGCTGGAGAAGAAAATTGTAAATCGTTCCAATATCCAAGAAAACCCCAAATGCTGTCATGGAGAGTTGGACACAACTGAACAAGCAAAAGAGGCTAAAATAAGTAGCAATCTACTTGTATTCAGAAGACTTGCATAAGTCACTTTCCCCCACTGACCTTATTGTAAGGATCATAGATTTGGAAATGGGAAGGATTCTGGGGCAGTCTAGTTCAACTCACTTCACCCTGGCCAATATCCAATTGGTCAGGTCCTGTTGCTTTACTTTCTCAACATCACATCCTTTTGTTCTCTTCTAACACTGCCACTAGCCTGGTACAGGCCGTTATCACCTCGTGCCTACATAATTACAAAAGACTTTTGGCTGTTCCCCCTGCTTCCAGTGTCTCTCTGCTTCTCTCCCTCCTATACTCAGCTGCCAACATGTCTAACCATGTCACCCCACCCTACCATTCCATCAATTCCAGTGGTTACCTATTATCTCCAGGTTCAAATAGAAAATCCTCTGTTAGGCTTATAAAACCCTGTGTAGCATAGCCCCTAACTCTTTTTCCAGTCTTAATGCATATTTTTGCCCCTCTTCTACCATACCTTCCCATAGTCTGTGATCCAGGGACACTGGCTTCCATGCTGTTCCTCACACACTATATATACTCCATCTCCCGGCTCCAAGAATTTCTTTTCTGGCTGTCCCCCATGCCCAGAACTCTCTTCATCCTCATCTAACCTCTAACTTCTCTGACTTCCTTAAAGCCTCACCTTCTGTAAGAAGACTTCCCCAGTCCCCTTAATCTGAGTGCCTTCTCTCAGAGATTATCTCCAATTGATCCTATCTATCTATCTGTCTATCTAGCTAGCTAGCTAGCTATCATCTATCTATATCTGGTTTGTACATTGTTGTTTATATGCTGTCTCCCCCTTAAGACTGGCAGCTCCATGAAAGCAAGGACAACTTTTGCTTTTATTTGCATCCCCAAAACTTAGCACAGTGTTTGGCACATATTAGCTATTTAATAAATGTTAGTTGACTGACTGCTCCATTTTATGTATGAGGAAACTAAGGCTTAGAAAAATGAAATGACCTCCTTAAGTTTGCAGAGCTAGTAAATACTAGATCTGAGATTCAAAGCTAGATGCTTTGATTCTCCATCCTGCTTACTTTCTACCTCACTATGGTTCCTTATCTGCAAAAAGGAATTTATTGGACTTTAAGGTCTTTTCTAGTTCTAACATTCTGTGGTTTTCATGACTCTGTGGAGTCATCTACCAGCTCAGCCACTTTTTAGCTATGTAACCTTGAGCAAATAACTTGAGCCTTGACTTCCTCATTTGCCAAATGTGGGATATTAATATTAATATGGCAAAGTCTATTAAAGGAATGTATAAAAGATTATATTTGATGTAAATTATTTTATACTTAGTTCTATAGTCAGAAGGCATTAAAATTTGGAGCAGCTCAAGTCAAACTGCTTACTGTGTCTTTAACATTTCTTTTATTCACTGAAACTCCTCTCTCTGTGTCCTTTCTCCCTCTGTGTGATATACCACTTCATGGTTCTGTGATTCTCTTCCAGGTGCCCAGTGGCTTGATGTTCATTCTACTTCCATTCCCATCAAAAGTAATTCTTAGTAAAGGACTTGATCTACTCTTTCATGTTAAGGTGTCATACAGCTTAATGTTACAAGCGTCCTCCTCCAAAATTAATGGGGAAGAAGCAAAACTAGAAGTCATTTTCCACCCTTCCATTCCGCCCATGATTATCTACACAGATTCTGAGAATATGAAAACAAAATACATTTCTTCTTTGAAGCATGCCAGTTCTAGAAGGCCTTCACCTCACCCTCTGAAAATTCAGAAAGTAACTACAGGTCAATGCAACTACCAGCAAGATTGGAGGATGAAGCAAGGGCAAGGAGATTGACTGCTTTGGTGAATATCTAGCTCTAAAATGATCAGTTGAAGAAAAGGGCATCAATATTGAGAAGCCCTCTAACCAATTACAAAAAGAAACTGGTTAAAACTAGACAACCCCCACAACCCCAGCCAACACACACACACACACACACACACACACACACACACACACACACACACACACACACACACTCAGCCTTAGCATGATCTATTTCTATGATCTCTTTATTTCTATGATCTATTTCTATATGATCTATGTCTCCTTCAGTTCTGAATTCTCTAAGGTTAACACTGACCTCCTAATTACTGATCAAAGAGGCCTTGCCTCAGTCCTCATCATCCTTGACATTTTAAAGCAATTGACACTCCTGATTAAGACATCTTTGCCTTTCTGTAACTGTCACTTCCCTTGGCTTCCATGACAGGGCTCTGCCTTTTTTTTACTTCCCTGTCTTCATGCTTCTTCACTGATTCCTCTTCCTTCTCCTACTTTCTGAATGCAGTTTTCCCCAAGGCTTTTCTTTAATCATCTTCCTTTTCTCAGTGTCTCCCCTGGCAGTGCCATCTATGAGAAACTTCAAAGATAACCCCTAGTACCTAGTACCAGAATGAGTACCCCCTTAATTATTATCCTGTATTTTCTTTTTTTAATAAATTTTTATTGAATTCTTTTTAATTTTATATCAACTACATTTCCCACTATATCCATCCCACCACAACCTCCCAGAAAGCCATTTCTCATAATCTAGAATAATAAGGAAGGGAAAAAATAGTTCAGCAAAACCGATGAACAGACTGAAAATGTCTCTTATAATAGCCCATATTCCACTCATATCTTCTTCACTTAAGCAAAATGTGGAGGAAGTTACTTTCTCATATCATTTGGCTTTCAGGTCAATCTTGATCATTCTAATTTGCAGAAGTTTTCATTGTTTAGTGCTTTTTCTTTCCTTTTTTTTTTTAACAGTCTTGCATTTTCAACTCACTGTTGAATTGTCCCACTGGTATTTCTAATTCAATATGTCCAAAACTGAATTTATTAGCCCCTTTCCAAAACCTTCTCCTTCCAACTTTTCCATTTCCACTGATGGGTACTATCATGCTTTTTATTCCCCCATTGGTAAATTAAAAAGAACTTTCATTTTTCTTTTTCCTTATCTTCCATATCTCAGTTTCCATTCCATATCAATTCTAGTAAGAATTGTAAGACAGGTATATAGACTTTGAAAGTTACAAAGAACTTTATATACATTAACACATTTGAAATGCCCAACTACTTTATGCAATGCAAAGTACAGGTATTATTATCCTCATTTTACAGATGAGGGAACCAAGGTTAAGTGACAAGTCTATAGTCACAGAGCTAGCAAGGATTGAGGGGGAATTTGAATTCATGTTTTCCTGACTTTAGGTTCAGTACTCTATCCACTATGCTATACCACCATGCATCTGAAATAGCTCTCAAACTTCTCCTCTTCTTTCTACTCATTCAGAGTCTCATTTTCTCTCTCTTCCCTAAGAATAGTGTAGTAATCATACAATTACTTTCCCTGTCTTCAGTCATTGCCCCCATTAATTAATCTTCTATGCTGCTGTCAAAGCATTCTCCATAATGCCTTGGTTTGACTAGATATCTACCTGGCCCCAAACACGTAATAACTCCCTATTGCCTACTGAATAAAATATACACTTCTTAACCTGGTTTTCAAGGTCTTCTATAATCTAATTCAAGTTACTACCTTTATTTCACAACACTCCAGCCAATAACAACACTAATTATTATTATTGTTAAAAGTATTATAATAGTTATTGTCATAGCTACCAGCACACAATATTTTAAAGCTCTCAAATCACTTTATAGATATTATCCCATTTTATCCTCACAACAATCCTGGGAGGAAGGCGTTATTATTATACCCATTTGACAGATGAGTAAACTGACTTACCTAGGGCCATACAACTAGTAAGAATCTGAAATCAGATCTGAACTCAGTTTTTCCTGACCCTAGGTTCAGTGCCCTATTCACTGAGACACCTATATTCCCACAATTAGAACTTCTCAACTAGATTGTAGATATCAATCCATTTCTTCAAGGAACAACTCAGGAGCTACCTCCTCTACAAAGTCGACCTTACCAAACCACTGTCTTCATCACCAGGAGAAAAAAAAATCAATCTCTCTCTTCAAATTTCTTGTCTCTTTATACATCTTTGTATACCAGAACATAGCATGATGCTTTGCATATCATAAACCATTGTTAAAACTGCTTAATTCGTAAACTCTGTAATTCAACCAAACTGGACTACCAACTGTTCCTGAATTGTGTCCTGTCCTTTCAAGCTTCTATGTATATGCCTACGATTTCATCAGATTCACTAGTACATGCTATTGAAGTATTACTTTTTTTTTTCAGAGTCCATGAAGCCTCCTATATTTCCCCAAACTAAAATATATCCCTTTCCTTAAGTCTCCAAGGCCAATCTGTTTGATCTGTCCTATACACTTTTGCTTACTCTTAGTTACTCAAGGAGCATTTATTAAGAACTCACTATGTGCCAGCCTTTGTGCTAAGTGGTGATGATACATAGAAATTCAAAAACACAATTCCTTCCCTCAAGTAGCTTATGTTCTAAGGAAGGAGACAAGATACAAATAACTACACACATATAATATAGCTTCTACACTATAAATATAAAGTAATCTTAGAGGGAAGCTACTAGCAGTATGGGAGGGCAAAGGAAGCTGGGAAAGGCCTTTTGCAGAAGGTGGGATGTAAACTAGGTTTTGAAGGAAGCCAGGAAAGCCAGGAGGTAATGATGAGGAGGAAGAACATTGTAGGCATGGAGGACAGTCCATGAAAAGGCTAGGAATTGGGAGAAGGAATGTTTGTTGTGTATGAGGGAACAGCAGGGAGTCCAGAAACTCTGGATTGTAGAGTATGTGGAGGTGAGCCAAGTATAAGAAGACTAGAAAAGTAGGAAGGGGTCAAGTTGTGAAGGGTATTGAAAACTAAAAGAAAGGTTATATATTTGATCCTGGAGGTGATAGAGGGACACTGAAATTTTCTGAATGAGAGTAACTAGGTTAGAACTGCACTTCAGGAAGATTATTACATCAGCTGAGTGAAGGATGTACTAAGCAAGATAGAGATGTGAAGTAGAGTGAACAACCAGCAGGCTATTGTAATAGTCTGGGTGTGAGATGATGGTGAGTTGCGTCAGGGTATCATCTGTGTGAGTGGAGAAAAGGAAACTTTCACAGGAGATATTATAAAGGAAGAAATCAGAGATATTGCAAAGGTAGAAAAAAGTTTTATAAACAGATTAGATATGTGGCTTACGATTGAGAAGCTGAAGATGTAGTTATGTGTGTACATGTCTCTTTCTGCCTACTAAATTGGCAGCTGCCTGAGGACAGAGAAATGTGTCATTTTTTTCATCTTTTTATCTCAAGTGCCTATTATAGTGCCTTGCACAGAGTAGGTGCCATGTACAACAATGTTCAAAACTATACCTTAGAATCTTCTCAATATGTTATCACTCTCTCTTTTTATATGTGCCTTGGCTTTGCCTCACTTTGATCTTTATTAAAATAAGCTCTACCTCCTACTTCAATTAAGTTACTAACTGTATTTTATACAAAGTTGCAACTCAATACCTTTATGACCTTATCCTACTCATTTCCATATTAAACACATTCACTTTCACAACCAAATTATCCCACACTCTCCTTGAAAACCTTTCTTCCTTATTTCAATTTGCCTTTATCTAAACTGTTTTAGTTTTTCAAAAGCCATACTTAATAAGCCTGTTAAATCTATCCTGATAATTATCTGCCTGGATCCCAAACTCTTCTGCCCATATTACCTTCATATTTGAAGCCATTTATTGCCCCACCCCCAACCCTCCTCCAGAATCTTGGAACTATGAAGAATTACATAAAAATCCCTAAATCTGTCCTTCAGCTTCGTGTTGAACAATTTTACTGCTAGACAAATCTTGATATGTGATGCTAATGATGATGATGATGACTTATATTTTATAGTGCTTACTATATGCCAGGAACTATGCTGAGTGCTTTGCAATTGTTATTTCATTTGATCCTCACAACAACCCTGGGGGTAGATGCTATTATTATACCCATTTTACAAATAAGGAAATTTAGTCAGACAAACATTAAATGACTTGCTTAGGATCACACAGCTAGTAAGTGTTTGAGGCTGGATTTGAACTCAGGTCTTCTTGACTCCAGGCCAAGCACTCTATCCACTAGCCATCTACCTGTCTCTGTATTAGCTCTCCAACAGCTAGGTTCTTACTTCACCATGTTTAAGCTTTTGCTTGGTATGCCAATCCTTCCAGGAACTGGATTTTTTGTACCCTGGATTCTAATTCTCCCAGACTTCAGTCACTAATATAATGACTGACTTCTCTGGTGCTGGTTCCCTTCTCAGATCTCTAACAATTATCTACCACATAGACATCTTTATATCGCCTACTCAGTCGTTGTTTAAAACAACAGTTTGTATCAACCGGGACCATTTTACCTCCATACTATTTTCCTAGCTGAATACTAGATCAAACATAAGACTTACATCGCTGTGTGTTTACCTTACAACTAAATCATCTTTGGCCTTACTTCTATATTTGAATATTCAGCCTTTGCCTAAGACTGTTGATCAGCCTTGTCCCAATCACCTCTGTTCTGACCCATTCTACTTCCACTCAAATCCCTAATCTAATGATCTGTCACACTGCTGATCTAGTTACATACTTGTACACACATACACACACAAAAAAAACCCCAGAACTTTGACAACCTGTACCACATACTTTGCTTTTCTTTCACAGCTTATTTCATGTTTTACATGAATATAATATGGCATACTTTGTCTCTGGTACTCATTGTTAATTATAATTATTCACATTTTTTTGAAGAGCTTAGTTACTATACATCATCATCTCTCCAAATATACTATTTACTAGCATGTTACATATATGTATGTGTGTGTATACATATATGTGTGTGTGTGTGTGTGTGTGTGTGTGTATATATATGTAAAATCTGTGTATGTTCCAATGTTGAAATGTTTGTATTAGGCTAACTGAAAGATCAAATGATCTGGAATGATGAAAAGAATACTGGCTCGGAGGGACATGGCCTAGGTTTGAATCCTATCTGCATGCAACATACCTGTATCACTTTAGATACTACCTAACTCCTTTCAGACTCAGTTTCTTCATCAGTAAAATGAGGGTGGTGGGCTATATAATCTCTCAGGGCCTTTTTTAGTTCCAAACTTATGATCCATGTATGTATTAATATTAAAAATATGACAAATGGCCCATTAAGGTAAAATAAAATAATAATACTTATGTCCCTAATCATTCTAAAAGTGACAACTACTAAACACAATAGATATTAATTCTTCCCCAAAATATTGAGAGACACATTTCAATGAATATAAAATTCTAATGGTAAAAATCAAATAAATTCGAGTTGCAAAAGAATGTCATAATTTGTTATTAGAATCCATATTATGAAGAAAGGAACTAATTAAAACAATAGTCTGCAAATTCCTGCCCTAATAGCTCGGATCAGAAAACTGAAAAATATCTGCTCCTTTCCTAATGACCATCTGTACCTGCCAGAATTTTCACACTGTAGAGAACTTCATTAGATGCAGGTAGGAAAAATCGTTACTAGGGTTTTTCTGTCACATCAAAGACCTAATGTAGTTATGTTTATGAGGAAAGCATAGCTTGAGGAAGAAATACAATTTCTTTCAATTTATTATTTAGAAAAAAAACCCTACTCTCTGCAAGAAAATTCAACTAATACACTCTCCTTTCTGTCGTCCCTTCACAGGCAAAAACACTAGACACAAAATCCTGAGAAATCTCACAGTTCACATTACTGACATAGAAACAAGCTTTAGTCCAATAATGCAAACAGTTCCCTTGAAATGAAGAAGCTAAAGCCCTTAAAATGATTTGATAGATAGAGAGAAAGTTGACTTTTAATCTATACCTATTGGCCTAGAAATAATGTCTCACTAATCCTGAATGCACGCTTACTAGCTACATGACCTTAAACAAGTTGCTTCACCTCAGTTTCTTCAATTGTAAAATGACTGTATTAGACTGAGTAGCCATTAAGCCTTTAAGACCCCTTCCAGATCCTGTGATCCTATATCATCTTTCACATTTTCTTCTAATTTAATTTCTCTAAAAGATTCTCTTTAAAAAAATATGTTGAAATTAGGATTTCTATGACAGTTTACCATAGCATCAAAGAATAAAAACAAATGCCTTTTCCTTCAAGCTTGCTTACTCATATCAAAAATCATGTAAATATAAGAATTTTTTCTCAAAACATTAGCTTTAAGTGATAATATAAAACTTTTTTTATGGGAGCTAAGATGCTCCTAATCGCTGTGAGTCTCCCCCTACCCCCCATGAGTTTCTTACTAAAAGAAAGAGTCATGCCTTCAAATTTGGCCTATGACACTAATTCTGAGACCCTGAGCAAGTCACTTAATTTCCACATCCCAGACAATACCCTAAGATTTATCTGTTCTAGACAGGTTAAGGTGGGGGTGCCTTCTCTACTAAAGAACCAATGTTATGTTAGAAATATTTGCTTCTCTGTTTCAAGAATTGGAGAATGTGGATGGGACAAAAGGACATCATAGACCATAGGAAGATTTAGTGCTGTTAGGCTTGTCTAGTCCAGGGATTCTTACCCTTTTTTTGGAGGGGGGGTCATGGATCCCTTTAGCATTTGGGCAAAAACTGCAGACTCCTCAGAATAATGTATTTAGATGCATAAAATAAAATACATGATGTTACAAAGGAAACCAATTAGATTGAAATAAATGTGTAATTTTTTCCCCATCCATGTTCCCACAGACCTCCTGAAATGTATTCATGGACCTCCAGTCTGTGGACACCCCACTGACCTTTTCTAACTGCTTAATTTGATAGATGAGAAAACCAGAGGTTAAGTGACTTGGCCTGACGTCACAATTTTTAAAACAAGTAAGATTATGTTACTAAATAAGTAACTGATATATATATATATATATATATATATATATATATATATATAAAGATGGTTTTACTTCAAATTAAATGTATACATTTCATACACATGCATAAAGAATATAAATATTATTATGCAGCTATATACATTTTTACAAAGTGAAGCAGGTTCTCATGTACCATTTAAGTTCTAGTCTAGTACAACAAAATATTTCTCTGTCCTTGCAAATCACCCAGACCTAGGAGTCTAATGATAAATTTTAATAATTTGACATTAGTACTAATTTGCAGATGGTGTGGTATGAGAAAATGGTAGCATGGACTGACTTCTGCCATTTAAAACTTACTACAAAAAGCATATAAATGTATTCCTTAACTAGGAACATCTGGCAATAATATACTTCTTATAGCCTTTAACATATTTTTCCTACATTGCCTGTCTTCAAGATGAGAGAGAGAGAAAGAAGAGAGAGAGAGAGAGAGAGAGAGAGAGAGAGAGAGAGAGAGAGAGAGAATGGGAAAGTGGAAAGATGACACTGAATTTGGAGTCACAAAATCTAAATTCAAATCCTGCATCTCACTTTACTGCTGTTGTCCACTTCTCCCACCAATGCATTCTTTCCAGAACCTCCATTTTAAGGAAGGCCCCAGCCCAGCATCCTTTACTTTCTAGATTTTACCACCATTGCTCTGCTCAGAATGTAAGCTTCTTGGTGGCAAAGACTATGTTTCTTCTGTCAGTATTTGCATCCTCAGCACATAGCACAGTGCTTTTAACATGACAGACTCAAAAAGTCCTTTTTGACTGACTGACTGCTAAATTTCAGGTGTCAGTTAAAGATGGCTAAGATCAATGAATTTCAGTTAGAAGGGACTTAAAGATTATAGTCCAGAGAAGGAAAAAGAACTTCTGAAAGGTGAAATAATTCTCCAAAGGTCACAAAGATCCAAAAGTAGCAGAGTAGGATGCAAATGGACACTTTCTGGCTCCATCCAAAACTCTTTCCACACAGTATAGAAAAGGGAACTTCTCTGCCTCATCTCCCAAATTAAAGCAAATAGAGATGAGTCATATCTATATCTTTCCATTTTAACACTTGGGATGCTGGAAATGGATTTGAAAATTTTAGCACTAATTCAGTGCTTTCAGATTTTTAATATATTTTATTGAAACATGACTAAACGTACTTAGATGAAAAGACCAATTCAACCACCTCATTTTACAGATGAGGAAACAAACCTAGACAAATGACTGAATAAGGTTACAACCACCAAAGAACCAATTTATTCAGTAGGAAATAGAAGAGGCTTGTTTGCATGTTTATTTGTTGTTTTGGCTTCATGATTGATACCAAGAGGAAGATTTTTTAGGAGGCTTAAACAATGTCAAACCAAAACTAAATAATGTAATCAAGCATTACAATGAAGATGCAAATGAAGTGCATTGTTTAAAACCATTGATGTGGTTCACGAAATTAACTAAACATATCCTTGTCTAATTCTGAGCATGCTGGGGTTATAATCATTCAGGTGCTGATCATGATGGTATAAACAGTTAAATGATATTCTGTGCTTGCCAGCCATAACTCAAGAATAAACATGTTAAACTATCCTAGCATTCAGCATTAGATTTGTAGTGTGGTTGAGGGAGCTTAGGCTAGAGTCAGGAGATCTGGGTTAAAATTCAAGTTCTCTTTCTGTTATCTTTGTGAGTTTGCACAATTTATCCTGCCTTTCTGAAAGATGGGCTTCTGTTTTACCTTTCCAAGGCTTCACCTCATTTATTTGCCTTTCTAAATCATGCCACCTACATTCTTAATTGTCCTCATTTCTCTCCCACCAGATTTCCCTCCCTCTGACTACTATGAGCACTGATAGATGAGCCTTGTCTCTCCAGCAGACCTCTATCTCATTTACTCTGCTCCCTTCTTTCCCTCCTTCCTACTTATCCTTCATTTGTAGTCTTCCTCTGTTACAATGTAAGTTCCTTGAGGATAAGGACTGTCATATACATGTATATATGTGTGTAGATAAGTATATATATGTATATATATACATATATATACATATATATATTACACATATATAAACATATGTACATATACATATATACACATATGTGTATATATATGTTTGTGGTATGTTGCATGTTATCTAGTAGGCACTTAATAAATGCATCATTTATTCATTCTTAGCTTCAGTTTCCTCATTTGTTAAACGTTGGCATTACACAAGATAAAGAATTCTTAACCTTGGATCTATAAACTTTTTTCAATTTTTTTTATAACTGTGTGTCAGTATAATTAGTTTCCTTTGTAATCCTATGTTTTTTAAAAATTTTATCCATTTGAAACATTATTTTTGCTAGCATTTATATAGTACTTTAAGGTTTGTACAGTGCTTTACATATGTTAGCTCATTTGATCCTTAAAACAACTCAAACAGGTAAGTGCCATTAATACCACCATATTACAAATGAAGAAACTGAGGCTGAGAAAGTTTAAGTGAATTGCCTAAGGTCATAGAGCTGCTATAAATCTGAGGCATGATTTGAATATGGATCACCCTGACTCCAATTCCACCACTCTATCTATCATTACTACCATTTTTCTGACAAGGAATCCTTAGGCTCTACCAGACTGCCAAAGGGGCCCATGACACATATAAAAAATTTAATTATGTATTCCCTAGATGATCTCTAAGGTTTCTTCCAGCTATAAATCTATGATTCTGCAATCCAGATATAAAATATTAAGGGTAAACAAAGTATTAACCAGCCTTCAGATTGAATAGTACACAGAAGATATATTAAAATGCTTGGGGAGAAAAATAAGCTGTCCACAAAGGAGGATGAATGATAAAGAAATGAGCAACTTTGGCTGAGCATTCCAGTTCCTGAAGATAAAGTCATTCCCCAAAATGGAAAAGATGAAATGACTGTCCTGTCAACATTACCCAAGTGCTGACTAAGCCTTCTCTCATCAGCTTCTGTGGATTGTCGCAACTCTGACAATTCCAGCAGGCGGCTCAGAAACTGTCTCATTCAGAACATGCATTGAGAGGCTTTACAAGATCCCAAAGGAGCTTCCAAAACTTGCTTTGTTTTGCTAATTGAAAACTTAGAAGGTAATAACCTCCTCTCATTTCATAGAAATCCGGAAACCCTAGGATACAAAGCAGTTTCCAAAGAAATTTAAAATAAAATCATGTATCATTAAAAACTGAACAAAACAAACCAAGCATGTCTCCCAAAGAGGCAAAACATGCCTTTGAAACAAGCAGTAAGTCACCACTGTTCATTACAGAGTGGCGTGTCAGTAACGGAGTGCCGGAATGAATGTGCAAGTTGCCAAATTGAACTAATTCATGTTCTGAATTAAAATAAAACACCCTCCATGTTGTAGGCCACCTCGATTTACCAGAGTTCCTGGGGTTTGCAGGGGACTATCTTGGTCAAAGTCGAGGCATTGAGCAGCAGGCCTGGCACACCCACCATGAAAAATCCTTCTTTATAGTTTCAGCCCTGCTCCCTACTAGATTGGCCTGAATGTGCCACCACTGCCAAAAATACTGAGGGTAGAAGAAGGAGCCTGCTTGCGCTTCAGTGAGTCCATGAAAATCTCCCCTTTAGTCCCAATTAAGAACATTGAAGCTATAGGAGCACATGCCAACAGTAAGAGTAACCTTTCTGTGTTCCCTCAGTGCTTCTGGCCACAACCATTCCATTATGAGGGAGGCTTGGAGAACAAACAATATCAACTTCTCAGTTCTATTCATACACAACTCTACCACACTGTTTTCTTACTAGAGAACTTCCAAACTTTAATCTTTCAAAGTTTGAATCAACCTATTGCTGAAACCAAAACTGTTTCATTGTATTTCTGGCAAAAAGCAAACTTAGCTAAGGAAGCTAAGAGCCACATAGTGCTGGACTGGGAGTCAGGAAGACATGTGACTTCAAATCTGATCTCGGCCTCTTAATCCATGCTCCATGCTAAGCAAGTAACTTAAACTCTGCTTCAGATTGTTCATATGTAAAGGGGGATAACAACAGCACCTGCTGTCCAGGATCATTGCGAAGATCAAATGAGATATTTATAAAGCACTTTTTCAAAAGTTTTACTAAGCAATAGTTATTGTTATTTGTTGTTGTTGTTATTTCCATTTTGGGTGTAGGTGAGAGTCCAGACTTGTGAATTCATCAGTATGAGGAATTTCTGGTGTGTAAATTCCAGCTGCAAATGAGCAGCTCTTCTGCCATTTATAATCTTAGTGATTAAATGACTTTGCCTATGGTCATACAGTCAGGATGTGTCAGAGACAAGGCTTGAACCCAGGTCTTCCTAATTCCAAGGCTTATCTTCTATCTACTATATAACACTGCTTTTTTTTTTTGACGGGGGGGATTAGGGTTTAAATTATTCGTGAATCAGCAACTTTATTTAGCATTGTGTGCTGGGTATTTTGCTATGCCCTCTTACAGAGAAGCTTAATGCAAGTTCCCTTCTACAAAGGAGCTTACAGTGTATGCAGGGAGATGAGATGTATACACCCATGTGAAGAAAGATATTTTATTTATAATTATTTAAAAATAAAACATAGCTTTGTTTCAAATTAACCTTATCTTGCCTCACTTAGGGTAATGAGAAATTACCAGATGCCTCCTATGACATCATTATAATCCTAGAATATAATTTCCTGTAAAAGGAAATATCTGAATTTACCTTCAAAACTGAAGATTTTGCTGCAAAAAGGTTTTGCTTCTGAAGGAGATTCATTTTAGACTGTCTCCAAAGAGGAGGTTGCCTGCTCTGAAAGCTAACAGTTTGACCGCACAGTGATTCTTTACTTGGGGAAGCCAGATGGTGTAACTGATAGAGTGACAGGTTAGTGACAGCCTCAAGCACTTATTAACTGTGTGACCTTGGGTCAGTCATTTAAACCCGTTTCCCTACCTGTAAAATGGCACTAAAAAAAATTAGGACCTCCTCAGGGCTCTTATGAGGACCAATTGAAATAATAATTATAAGCTCTTAGCACAATACCTGGCGCATATTAGCTAATATCATTATTCTAAGCTCCTAAGAGATTATTGGATTTAAAAAAAAAACAATATTTACATGGGCTTTTCAATTAGATATAAACTATTTAAAAAGCAGCCATGAATACATAAGTCATCTAAGAGACGCTGAGTCAAAGTAAAGTTGTTTTAAGTCAAAGAAAAAAGCATGTATGTATGTGTGTATACACACACATACATATATGCATATATGTATACATATATACGTGTTAATTTTGCTTTTGCTTCCTTGAACTTTCTCTATATTTTGATTTATCTAGATCTATGAGATTTTGTCCACACAGTCATCTCTTGGTGTGGAAATGCTTTCCATCTGATGCAATTCCCCAATTTATCTATAAAGTGAAGTCTTAGTGAAGAGTTGCCTGGGGCTCTTAAGGGTTAGTCACACATGTTTCAGAATTGGGATTTAAACTTAAGGTCACACTGATATCAATATTATCACTTTACTCAGGATATCATGCTACCATTCAATAGTTTGATACTGTCTGGGGTTTTTCTAAATATTGATGATAAAGTTAATCAATTGCTTTGTTTTGATATTTTAAATACATTTTTGTTATATACATTTTGTTATATAGAACTTTTGTATGGTAATTCCCTAAGAATTCTTAAGTGTCCCCAAAACCTAGGCATAAGTAGAATGATGAGTAGCCTCCCTTAAAAAGCAGTACCAGGTCATCAAGAGGAAGGGAGGTGGCGGCACTACTCCTCAACAAAGGCAGGAACATACAGAGAGAGAGAGAGAGAGAGTTCTAAATTTAATGCAGTTCATTCTAAGTGCCAAAAGAATGGCACAGGTCCTAAAAGTGCCTGAGGTTTTAGAGTGGTAAGGAAACCTAGAGTTTATTTAGTTCATATCCCACCCCTCATTATCATTTTATTAACAAGTATCCTCAGGAAGGGTGAGGAAAGCAGTGATTTGCCCAAAGGCATGCAGCTGTTCAGCAGCACAGATGGGGATTTGAACCCAGGTCATCTACATCCAACACTAGTCTTTCTCTAACATATCCAAAGAGGTGAGAGGAAACTATAGCTGGAGGATGAGGGGACTTTGTGAGGTAATGTTGTGTAGCTGGTAAAGGAGTATTTAGAGTGGTGGTAGAAAATATAAAAGGCATACATGGTAAATATATTTCAATCAGATTAACTCTTCATTAGAAGCCCATGTTACCCGACTCTAAAAAAGTAGTTTCTGTTAGAATTAGGGCAATCTAAGAAAACATAAGATGATGTTGATAGAATCATCTGTTTTGTGCTAATACACCTGACAGCTTTCTTAAGCAAGGAAAACATTCATATAATTTCAATAAAAAACAAGCCTAATGGCAAGACCATTTTTCTTCCAAATGTATTATCATGTCACATTCATTTACCATTTTTATCCAGTTGAACTAGTGGCAGTGAGGAAACTGGGTGCCCAGAAATGCATTAGAAAAAAAAATGTTAGTTGTATAGAATAGTGCTAGTAGCAACATATTTTAAATATTTATACCATAACAAGTCTTAAAAGTTCTGTCCTAAGGAAATGAGTCGGTGCGTTTAGGCCTCTAATTTCAAATACAACCTTGTTCCTCTGTTGCTTTTCATAAATCTTTTGAGTTTATAATTTTAAAATCACATTTCCCCCTCAATTTTTATAAAGGACAAACTGATAAATAGTAAAACTTTTTTTTTCAAATGCGATCTACTTTCCAAAATGTAACTGGAGAACAGACAGTAACTAGAAGTTCACGGATTCTTATGTTGCAGTCCATTTGTTCAGTAATGGTTTTTAGTAACCAAGTTGATAGGAGTGGAAAAGATTGTATCAATATCAGTCCTTGATCTTCCCTTTTTCCACCTCTTACTCCATGCTTAAATGACAGTACAATATTCAAATAAATGTGCTTTCCTACATCTGATTAGTGGTCATTTGTTCTTTAGCATCTTCCAGGTTATCTGCCAAAAAAAAAAACACCAATTGGCAATACTCTAGCTTTGCTTACATTCCTCAAAGGAAGCCAAGAAGAGAGAGAAGACAGTTTTTTAAGATTTCTACCCAAAAGGAATAAATGATCTGTGAAAGAATAGGCTTTAGAAGTTTTCCATGCTTAAACTGAGCCTTCACTGCTATTCTATGATTACATATCTCCAGTAATATCTTGATGAAGAATTATTATTGCAGACCCAAGTCACTGTATATCAAGTCTCCTACAGATATTTAAAAATAAGCATAGTTACATACTACATTTTGAAATCTGATTATATCTTGAATTAGCAAAAAAATAAAAATGTCTAAAGGAGAAATAGGTTAAGCTATTTTAAAATATTGCTCACAATCAGAATAATCAGAGTTCAAGTTCAGCTGTGTGAAACTGATTATATGACCCTGGCAAGTCTGGGACTGTAAAAGCCAGAAGACTTGCAGATCTGCATTCATAGAGTGAATTTTCTTCATGGGGAGCTCCCTGCATGCATGTGTGACCTTAATGAAGATCCTGACCAACACAATCCAAGTAAGTACAATAGCAGTGACAACTGACTTCTTGCAAAATGACTTCAGAACGAGGATTATTGCATGGCCAAGGGATGAACGCTTGTGTTTTAGTACTGCAACTAGCTGCTGAAGCTGTTACATTTTAACTAGGTATTCTCTATGGGAAAAAATGCCTTTATTTCCCGGAGTGCCTTTTATCCTCCCCTTCCCCCCATGAACATAGAGCATTAGTAATTAGGAAAGAATGTACTTAAGTAACCAACCTATTGGTAACAATGTAGTAAGCTTCCAAAAATGCTCATTGTGGCAGTTCTTAATATTGAATAATTACAGAACTAAGAAAAGTTTTCCTTATTTCAGCTAAATTGTTGCTAAGTGAAGCAATAAGTAAAAAATATGTATCTGCGTAGGACTGTTTTTAACGCTTTAAAATCTTATACATAAAGTCTTATCCCAATAAATATCCCACAATGGTTAAATAACTAATATATTTAGGTGCCCATGAACCAAAAAAGGAAGGCCTCTCAAAAATATATCCTTTCTTTCTTTCTTTCTTTCTTTCTTTCTTTCTTTCTTTCTTTCTTTCTTTCTTTCTTTCTTTCTTTCTTTCTTTCTTTCTTTCTTTCTTTCTTTCTTTCTCTCTTTCTCTCTTTCTCTCTTTCTCTCTTTCTCTCTTTCTCTCTTTCTCTCTTTCTCTCTCTCTTTCTCTCTCTCTCTCTCTCTCTTCTCTTCTTCCTCTTTCTTCTCTTCCCTCTCTCTCTCCTTCTCTCTCTTTTCATCTCTCTCTTCTCTTCTCTTTCCTCTCTTTCTCATTCTCTTTTCTCTTTCTCATCTCTCTCCATCTCTCTTTTCTTTCTTTCTTTCTTTCTTTCTTTCTTTCTTTCTCTTTCTTTCTTTCTTTCACCACAAATCTACCAAAAACATAGCCATCATGAACTCTTAGAAGGCAATTCCCAATTGGAGGAAAAGGATACAGATCAACCATTGATGGTAAAAGAAGAAATTCTTTTTTTTTCTTTTTTAGTGAGGCAATCAGGGTTAAGTGACTTGCCCAAGGTCACACAGCTAGTGTGTGTGTCTGAGGTCAGATTTGAGCTCAGGTCCTCCTGACTCCAAGGCTGGAGCTTTATCCATTGCACCACCTAGCTGCCCCTCAGGAAAAAGTAAAAATACTTAGTTTTACTTCACATGAATAAGCAACAACATTTCTGTCATGGGTAGAAAGATAAACTTCTTTAGTAGAAAAAGATGAGAAATAGGTTGATTGACACAGAGGATACACCAATGAAATGCTAAGGAGAAGCACTCTGGGAGCTAATGCCAAAGTCCTGTAATCCTTGAAGAAAGAAGACAATAATCACAGATTGCAAAACAATACTCTTTCCCAGGAATGATCATCTACCTATCTATGATTATTTATAATTCTGTCATTCTATTCCACTCACGCCCTACCCCACACTATACTATAGTATAGTGGGGAAAGATCTGGGTTTGGAAACAGAAAGATCTGAGTTGATATCCTAGGTATGGTGCTTACTAGCTGTGGAGGAGGGGAGGCAAGTTACCCAACTCTGTGTAACTCAGGTCCCTCCCCAAGACGATCTATCAAGTGGAGAGAGTTCCCACACCCAAAATTCCATGTTAGGTAGAAGGAATCAAATATCCTATCATCAAAATCCATCTAGGAAGAAGTTAAACCAAATTTTCACATAAAAACCTGGGAGTAAAAAAAGCATATTTGAAGATGAAAGTAGATTTTAGCACATTTAAATGGATATACTAATACCTCTCTATACAGCTAATACATACTAATACCTCTCTATACAGCTAGGTGGCACAGTGGATAAAGTGCCAAGCCTAGAGTCAAAAAGATCTGAGTTCAGATCTAGCTTCAGATATTTACTAGTTGTGTGACCCTGGGCAAATCACTTAACCCTATTTGATTCAGTTTCCTCATCTGTAAAAGGAGCTGGAAAAGGAAATGGCATATCACTCCAGTATTTTTGTCAAGAAAACCCCAGTTAGGGTCATGAGGAGTCAAACATGATTGAAATGACTGAATAACAATAAACACAGAATCATAGATTTTGAGCTAGAAAGAAGCATAGCGATTATTTAATCCAATCTCCCTCATTTTATACCTTAGGAAGCCACTAAGGCAAAGAGTAATTAGGTGACTTGATCTAGGTCATATAGGGAGTATTAGAGTTAAGATCTGAACTCAGATCCTCTGTCTCCAAATCCAGAACTTCCCCACTACACTATACCATTTTAAGGATCAGATGTAATAACATTTATGAAAGTACTTTATAGTCATAAAATTATGTGTGTGAATATATAAGTATACATATATAGTACAATTTTAGATACGTAGAATATTATTCTATAGGGATGATTTTTCCATATCTATAACTTCTATAGATAATTGTTTAGAAAAGCAAGTTCCATTAATTTTATAATCTATAATTAATTGCATGGGAGGAAATATGAAGACAGGTACTTAACCTGCTTTATTATTGTTTCATCTTGGGTGCACAGTTTGGGAGGAGGAGCATTCCTTGAAAATTATGGAGAAAATAATGTCATCCTAAGGCAACCAATCATGGACTATGAAAGAACATAAATAGATTTATTTCTACCTCTAAAAATCACAAGGTTGAGTTTTTCACTGAATTCTTATTCATTGTAGGGAATTTACTGGAAACTGTAGTGAGTATTTGGTTCAGTATCTCTAGGTTGCTTATAATACCTACCTACTTTAGTCTTGCCTATTGTTTTAGAATAACTAAAAAAAAATAGAATTCATAACAGAAAGATGTCACATATAACTCCCATCTAATGACCTAAATGGACTTGAATGCAATTTTATTTGAAGATACAGTGCCAGTTTCCATATAAGACCAAATCTCCTTGTAGGTCAAATCTGCTCACTGAAAAGAAAAATCACATTTACAACATTTATTTTGGACACTTTAGTGCCTCTGGACTTCCAGTAGTGTGAGCATTTTCTCCACAGAGTTCATGACCTCTCCATATCCTAGGAGATTGGTGTTCATGTTATTTAGAGACCTAAATAAATATAGATGAGTTAATTAAATAACTAGCTCTCTTAATGTCACATGATGCAGATCTTCCCATGTTTTAGAGTCTTCCTTAGAGCAAAATTTAGATCAGCAGTTTTCAAACTTTTTGATCTCAAGACCCCTTTACATTCTCTCTCTGGAGGCAGCTGGGGGCACAGTGAGTTCCAGTCCTGGAATCAGGAATACCTGATTTTGTATATGACCTGAGACAATTATGTTTTCTCCCTGGGCAAGTCACTTAGCCTCTGCTACCTCAGTTTCCTTAGCTGTAAAATCAGGATAATAATAGCCCCTATTTCTCAGGATTGTGGTAAGGATCAAATGAGATAACAGGTGCTTGACACATAGTAAGCCCTTAATAAATACTTGTTTGCTTCTCTTTCTCTTCTTAAAAATCGCCAAGGGCCACAAAAAGCTTCTGTTTTCATGGGCTATATATGCCAATATTTACTATCCTAGCCTTAAAACATATTAGTATTCGGGGCAGCTAGGTGGCACAATGGATAGAGTACCGCCTTTGAGTCAGGAGGACCTGAGTTCAAATCTGGCCTCAGACCAAACACTTGACACTTACTAGCTGTGTGACCCTGGGCAAGTCACTTAACCCCAAATGCCTAGCAAAAGAAAAAGAAAAAAAAAGTCTTCTATTCCATTAAAGATCCATCTTTTTTAAAAAAAAAGCATACTAGTATTATTATGAAAATAGTTTTGACCTTGTAGACATCTTGAAAGGATCTCGTGGGCCATATTCTCAAAGAACTAATGCTTTAGATCAATTCATCAAGTTTTTTTTAAAGAACTAATTATGTTCCAGGTGCTATATAGTAGGAGCTCAGGATACAAAGACACTGAAACAGTCTCTACCATTTTTATATTCTATGAAGGGGAGACTATGTTAGCTGAATGATGCCAGACTTATAGGTCTTTTAAGAAATATTCCCAAATGATAAATATTGGAGAAGATGTGGGATAATTGGGACACTAATGCATTGTTGGTGGAGTTGTGAACTGATCTAGCCATTCTGGAGAGCAATTTGGAACTATGCCCAAAGGGCTATAAAACTGTACATATCCTTTGATCTTCCAGCAATACCACTACTAGGTCTATTTCCCAAAAAGATCATAAAAAAACTGAAAAGGATACACATGTACAAAAAATATTTATAGCAGCTATTTCTGTGGTGGCAAAGAATTGGAAATTGAGGAGATGCCCATCAACTGGGGAATGGCTGAACAAGTTGTAGTATATGAATGTAATGGAATACTATTGTGCTATAAGAAAGAATGAACAGGCTGATTTCAGAAAAATCTGGACTTACATAAACTGATGCTGAGTAAAGTGGGCAGAACCTGGAGTACACAGTAACAGAAACATTGTGTGATGATCAACTTTGATACATTTAGCTCTTTTCAGCAATACAATGACCTAAGACAATTCTAAAAGACACAATGAAACATGCTATGCATATCCAGAGAAAGAACTATAGAGTCTGAATGCATATCAAAGCATACTATTTTCACTTTGTTGTTGTTGGTTTTTTTCTCATGGTTTTTCCCTTTTATTCTGATTCTTCTTTCACAATATGAAAGTATGTTTAATATGATTATACGTGTATAACCTAAATCAGATTGCTTGCCATTTTGGGTAGGGGGAAGGGGAGGGAGGGAAGGAAGAGAGGGAGGGAGAAAAAAAATGGAACTCAAAATCTTTAAAAAAGTGAATATTCAAAATTATCTTTACATGTAATTGGAAAAAAATAAAATGCTATAAAGTAGGGGGAAAAAAAGAAATATTCCCTCAATCGATTATCTTGTTCACAACCCGATTCTCAAGATGGTCTTGGAATTGCTTGGAAGTGGGGATAAAAAAGTGAAGAGACTTATTTCTGTGCTATGAGTTTCCACTTCTATTAGTGACCAATACTATACACACAGGGAGGTGGGAAGAAAAGTCTTTGTAGCCTGGAAATCTGTCTTCAATTTGTTTACTTGTAGTTCAGTCATTCTCTTTTCTGAATCTCAACATTATTGCCACTTTTAGTCACAGAAAGCAAAAGGAAATTCAGAAGAAGAGTACCAAAACCATTGTGGACTTAAAAAAAAACCTTTCAGATGCTGGATGAAACGTGAAATGTTCAGCATGATACAATAGAAGATTCACAGAACAGATTAGGTATGACATTATGTTGTCTATAACAGCCGTAATAATACTACCCAGAATGCACTGCCTGGAAGTTTTTCTATGAAATAATTAAGCTATAACATGCTACTTGTCTTTTATGGCAATGGTTCTTAGTAACAAATACATATATGTACAAATATACATGTGCATACATTCACACATGTGCAGTACACATATGTATATATATACATGTATGTGCATGCATGTATATTTCCAAGTAGTTAGAACTAATGCTTTAAAGAGAAGAATGAATACAACATGTCCAGAAACAAAAACAAGATAGATCAAAAAATGTAAAAATGTGACTATATTTACAAAAAAGGCCAGCTGCTGCCTATTAAGATAAATCCATATAATCCTTTCTTTATAGACTTGTCTCATAATATAAATACAAAATATTTCCTTCCATTATTTCCCCATTTCTCTTCATATCTTTCTAAATCCAAACAAATTAGACTACTCCATTATTTTCCTCCTCTTTCTCAACATTTTTTGTCTCACCCAGAATAGACTCCCCTTTTCTCCACCAATTTAAGGACGCTTCAAGGATGAATTCGAGTTCTGCTTCCTCAATGGAATCTTCCCAGATTCTCCCAGACAGAAATGATTCCTTCCTTTTAAAAATAGCTCATAGCACCACTGATCATTTGAATAATCCCCTTTAGTATGATAGAATCATTATTAAAAGATAGAAGGGACTTCAGAGGTCATCTGGTCCAAGCCTTTAATTTCACATAGGGAGAAACTGAGTCATAGATAGATCAAATGATTTACCCAAGATCATATAGGCAGTCAATGCCAGAACCATGATGTGAATCCAGGTCCTCTGACTACAAATCCAGTACTCTTTCCACTACTATAACTTTTATGTATGTGTTTCAAAATTGTACAAATAATGTGTTATTAATGAATTAATTATTGTTAAAATATTCATATTTATTTTTATGCAAAAATATAAGAAACTGTTCTTCATCAACTAAGATATCATTCCTCATAAGTGCACAGTACCCCTATATATCTTAATCTAATGCTAACCAATGACCAGTGATTTCACTTTGTCAGCTAAAAATCAATCTATACACTCCTTCTCTTCTAAAACTGTGATTTTAAGTCAGTATAAAAACCAGATCTCCCAAAGCATAGCTGCTCTACTTTTTTGCATACTTTTATATTACTCTTACTCTTTCTTCTTTTAAATTATGCCCTCATGGGGATTATTAGGCTTATAGATCTTCCCAGGAAACCCACAGGGAAAGAAATAATATTTCTGCAAACATTGAATTTACTGAAAATATTTCATTTTAATAATAGAAGAAAATTGACATGAAAATTGTGCAACATTTATTTCTGGCTGGCCTTCAAAATCTCTTGTTCATCTTTCAAAACAAGAAGAGAAAGTAAACTTTTTTTTTCACTTCAGAAGATGGAGTTACCAAATGATTAAAAGAATTTTTTTTTAGAATTGATGAGGTGAAATCATCTTTTAATAATAATTCAGTCTGCCCTTCCATTTCAATGTTTCTTTCTGTTCTTTGCATTTTTTATTTCTATTTCTACAACATCTACACAAGGCCACCAGATGGCATTGCAGTGCTCAATTACTCTACTGAACATTATCAGAAAAACTGGTAGAACCCCTTTTTTATGCTTAGCAAGTTCTTTTTGTTGTTGTTGTTCTGCAGCTTTTGGAGCATTGACATGTATATATGAAAAACTAATTCTCTAGAAATGAATTTTGTCCCATTTAGTAATAAAAAGAATACAGTTAATACTGATTATATCAAATATTCTTTTAAATAAACTTTATTATAGATATACATGATATTACATTTAATATGTCATGCTATCTATTTTGAAAACAGTATCTAGACATCATATATAAATTTTTTTTTACCCTATCTCTAAGTAAAAATGCAAATGTTCAATAAAATTAGCAACCTTTTCTGAAATCCAAGTAGAAAAGTTATTTTGGAAATTATTTTACTAATGTTGATAAAATATAAATCAAAGTTGAGCAAAGAACAATAGATTTATTACAAGTTCTTTGCCAGCATTAAAAAAATACTTTTGTGCATCATCCATAGCTTTAAAAACAGTCAACAATGTTAGTCAATGTTGATAATATTCTCCATGCAAGGCTATGTTGAGAATGTCTTAAGAGGGCATATGAAAAAAGTTCTGCCTTAACTATGCAAAAAAAAAAAAAGAGGCTAACTTGAATTGCCAAATCTAACTTAACTTGGAAATAAATTGCATCACATACAAAGAAAGAATGTTATTGTTTAGTCTATATACACACTTTGCTTTCAAATAGTACTAAAAAATCTCTATTTTCTAGAAAAAGATAATGAAGTGGATGAGTCTGAAGTAACTTAAAACATGACCATTATCAGTAACTAGTAAGTGACATAAGGCATGCTACTGATGAGGTCGAGTATGTATTTTCTCCCTGGTTGGCTTAGGTCATTGAGTCCCATTCTATAGTATGACTAACAGAGTCTGGCCAATAAAAAGTGTCTAACAAATGTTTATTAATTTATTAATAGAATGATTGATTAACACCAGATAATACCTAAATAGGTCAGGCATCTTAGAAATGCAATCAGTTCCACTTTAGGTATAGCAGGCTGCACTCCCCTTATCTCCTTAATATTCCTACTTAATAGGATTTTTGTTCCTTTTTCCTCTTCTATTTCACACTCCATTCTCACCTGATCCCTTCATACAGTCTGCTTTGAAATCTTACCATGGCAGAATTGTCAGTAGGAGGTGAAACAGATGACAAATTTAATGATTCCTCACTTGCTTCTTCCCCCCGCACTTCCCCTGCCAAAACTGCCATCATCCTTAGTCTTAATTCTTACCTTATTGGTAGGATTTCCATATTTTTTTTTTATCTTCCTCACCATCAGCTTCTCTTAAAATGTTCCTTTTTGTAGGTTGTGGATTTCTTTTTAATTTCTAGGGTTTTAATTTTTTTCTTCTCAGTTCATTAGAATTTTTTTGTATTTTGTTAAATTGTGTTTCTAGGGATATAACTTTTCCTTTAAGAACTGCTTTAGCAGTAGTTTTGGCATATTGTTTCATTATTGCTTTCATATAGCTATTTGTTGTTTCTGTGATTTGTTCCTTTACAGACTCATTGTTTATAATTTCATTATTAAATCTCCATTTATGTCTGTATCTTTTGCTCATGCTGCTTGTATTTGTTGTTATTTTTTTATATTGTGATTTCTAAAAGAATGTTTATTATTTAGGAATTTTAAGCATTTATTTTTAATTTCTCTATATCCTGATCAATGGACTAATTTAAGGCAGTAAAATTTTGACATGGACAAACATATATGGTCTTTGGTGTTCACATTCAGAAGACACCATAAATATTTTAGTTCTAAATTCTCCAAAAGTTTATTCAATTATGTAACTGTCTTTTCTTTATCTTTCTGTTACATTTGTCCAGTTCTGAAAGAGGTATATTAAAGTCTCCCTCTATTATTATCTTACTATTTATATCTTAATATTTCTTTTATGAATTTACATTAAGGGCCATTTAGTATATTTACATTTAATATTGATATTGGCTTATTGTTTATAGTCCCTTTAAATATAATGTATCTTTTTGTTCATCTCTATTTTCAGTTTTAGTTTTTTTGTTTGACAGTGTAGTCACAACTCTTGATTTTTTTGTATTCATCTGATCCATAATACATTTACATGTGAAAGTTTTCTAGTACATGATGGAGAAGTCATCCATCAGATGAGTTCAGTGGGACATCTGTCAAGTGTCAAGTCACAAGTCTGTGAACCAAGAGTTATAGTGGCCTGGCATTTCCTGACCTAGGCAACCAAAAAGCTAGATCATACTCCTCTGCTCTAATCATATTTTACTTGGCCCTCCTGTCTTCTAGAGAATGGCAAACAGCAAAAAAAAACAGCCCAGTATAGGTGATAGAGACCCTTATTCATAATGCTCCCATCGCAGTCTCCTCCCACTTTTCATCCTGGGGTACTTATAGCCACTCATGAAATACACACACACACACACACACACACACACACATTTGCCCTTATGGAGTACTTAACTTAGGTCATTTTACTAAAGTCTGAATTGGGAAAATCCTTGCTCTCAAGATACTTCAGGTAGGGACAAGTGGACAGATAGATCCCACTCTAAATGCAATTAGGGAGAGATTCCTCTTCTAAAAATGATACTTCTAAAGCATTTCCACATAGAAACACTGTTACATATTGCTTAAGTTGTTTAATGGTTTAAAGGAGTGAATTTTACTTACAGGTACCTGACTGTACAGGCTTCTGTGTTTTCTTAGAGACATCTTGAATGATATAATGTCTATGGGGGGTGGGAGTGGGAAGGAAAGAGCATTCTGAGTCTGGAACAAAGAACTTAAAATTTAGCATTTTGTGAACACAGAAGGTTATTAAATAGTGACTTATCTATATAGAGAGTTGCAGAATATATAGTTCAATCAGTTGAAATAATCACTACAGCTTGAAAAATAATTCAAAGTCCCTTGGTTTATTGATCAACTGTACATAAAGCTTAGCACATTAATAGTGTATGTCTATAGTTAGGCAATCACTTCTAAGTCATCCACATGCAGATTCAACACAGAAAATATACATATTTGCAGATGTTCTCCTTGAGCTCTTTTCCAGTGATTTGTGTTGACTTAGAAAAGAAATAGGTATTGAACCCAAGTCTTTCAATTTCTAAAGCTAGGTTTTGGCAAAGATGACAAAGAGAAAAAAAATGCCCTCAGGGACCTAATATTTAATTAGAGGAGACAACATGTACCTATAGGTTTATTCAAAATAGATAAAGATAATTTGGTGTTCTTGTTGGTGTGTGTGTGTGGGGGGGTGGCCCTAGCAGCTGGAAAGAATAAGGAAGCATTTCATGTAGAAGGTAGAACTTGAACTAAGTCTTCAATAGTGATCTACACAAAACATTTTGTAAAGCATGCATATTGTTAAAGGCACACATGAAGGATGTCAAGGGCATCTACTATCTTACATTACTTGTACGACTACTCTATGCCATTGGTAGGGAAGGTCCATGGTCTAATGGTTCAACACAAGAAGTGTCAATGTAGTTTACTACAGCCAAAAATACATCATCCATGAATAAAATACATTTCCAGACAGGAAAGAAATCCATGCTGAAAGTCACAAACATATATCTATTAAAGACTACTTGTGTAAAATATATAATGAGTTTATTCACGTGAAATGTGTAGAGTAAAATTCACTTCTATAGTGAAAATTCATGTTAAAATTTCTTCAGTGGATGTATAGGAGATGAAGCAGAGGCCCCTTAAAGATTATGGAAATGAGGGGTGAAAAAAAGTGTATTCATTTTCCTATTTCCTCAAGATTCCCATTTTATCTCAGCTAGGGTTCTTGGGGCTGTATCCAAATGTCTCATTGCAAACGAATAGTTATGGAGTATTACTATACATGTCTACTTTCAAGAATATAAAACAGTTGACATATCGCTATCATAAAACTTTCTCTAAGTATTAAGGCATATTAAATTAACTGGAGAATAGAAGATGAAGCAGAATGTTTTTCCAAACAGGATTAAATTATGTTTTTCCCTACTTTAGAATTAAACTAGCAAAGAAGCCAAACTCTAAGAGCTGGGAATTTTAAGCTATCCCTAAAGAAAGCGTGGGGGGAAAAAACTTCACCATTTTGGCACATTTCAAAAATGGAGAGTTTACACACAGCAAAGTAATAAGGCAGAGATTAAGGGGCACTTTTTGTCTCTTGAATACATAGAATTAAATTTCATTGTCTCCTAGTAATGCTCAAGGGAATTCATGTACATAAATCATTTTGGCATGCAATGAAAATATTTCTTAAGATTTCCTCAATTTTACTCAGTTTAATTTCACTTTCTTAGCAGAATAGTACCATGTCTCTTACTAAAAGAAAATCTATACATAGCTAGAATATAGCAAGAAATGTAAACTTAAATATCACCTTAAACAGTAATCTTTGAGGTACATTTTGACCATCATTAGTCCAATGCCAATAAGTTAAGTCCTCATCATTATAATTGATGCCCTTTTATCTATGTTCTCATTTAACCTCAGTAAAGCTTTTATTTGAATACCATATTCGGCACATTTTTAAGAAATATTGTTCAGTAGCAGCATAAAATTTTAGTTACATTGTCTCCATTAAAGTCTTTTCCAGATCCAAATCTGTTATCTTATCTTCCTGTAATAAACCATTACTTGTCAAATCCTATCACAATAAAAATGTCTATAGAGCATGACATTTAAGTATGAGCCAATAATTTACTTCTTTAAAGTGTATCTTCAACATACTTTTTTTATCTTTATAGTATATTTTTAATATCACAAAATGCTAGTCTAAGAAATTTTAGGTAGTTGTCTTTTGGGTATTTGAGTTATATTTCTAAATAACGTATGTCTGGACTAGTAAAATAAAATTTCCCTTCATCTATCTAGTTAATGACTCTCAGTAATTACATATTTGGGGTTTATATCTTTTCTTCCTGCCTTCCCTAATTGTATTATATATCAATTCCTCCTCATTTTATGTGGTACATTTCTTTGAATGCCTCTAATTTACCTTTGTTTATCTGCTACTGTTGTATTCTAAGGCATCTTTATCTAAACTTCAAAGATATCCATCAAAAATATATATAATATAGAATCAGAAATTGTCATCGACCAAAACTATTAGGGAAATATTTTAAAATGCCATTGCTAAAACAGATGAAGTGTGGGAATTAATATGAAAATTATAATGGTGGCATTACCCTTCAAATAAAATATTATTCCTTCTAAAACAATTAGCATTAATAAAAAATGATTTAAAAATAGTATTTTAAACGTCATATCGATGGAGTTGATTCCCTTTTTAAAAATTTTCCTACAGGAAAGGGCTACATTTCTGGATAAAGTTTCCATCAGTCCTGTTTTATATTCAAATACTACATTCTCTTCACAGAGAGCTGTCATTTAGATTTATAATTTATAAATCCATAAAAAAATGAAAATGACACCCAATAAGGAGAAAAGCATCTCCCAACAATTGTGGACATATCCATGGCCATATTCTAGATTTAGCTATTTCTAAGCCAAAGTTCTTAAGAGAAAGAAATCCTCTAGCAATTATAATGAATACTGATGAGAAATGAAAGAACTTGTCCCTATAATCCATCCCAACAGATTTACTTTTCCCCTTAGTCCTTTCTAAAAATGCATTTTTCTACAGAGGAAAGCAGAATAAATTTCCAGTTGCCTCCTAACTGTCAACGAATGCAACTAAAACTGTTGGAAGCTTCATCTGACTAGACACAAGCAAAAACCAACACATGCATGAGAAAAAGACAAAAATTCCAAAGTCATAATGAATACAAGGTAATGTAACCTGAAGATATACAGAATACAATCTTCATGGTTGGGATAAAATCCAGCAAAAATCTTACAGTATCTTGAGATCAAGATCTCACAATTGAGCTTTCTCTAAATTTATAAAATGTCAAGCAAAACATATATGTCTTTTTGCATCTACTTCTTTTCACTGGAACATTGTCTCATAGATGCATAACTGAAGGGGATCAGCCCTAGCTGCTCTAGTCCAACTCTTTCATTTTAATGATGAAAATCTATAACTCAGACCTACAAAAATTCTGGGATTTGCTCATTCATTTGGGCAGTAAGAGTCAGGAATCTGATTCTAGGTCATTTGCATACAACTCCAACACCTCTCCACTATACCACTAGAAATTATTGCATTGTTCACATTTTCTTTTAACCATGCTGCTTGTAATCTTGTTTTAATTTATTTAGCTTCTATTACTTATGCAGAGATTAAAGGCCAATAATAGACCAAAAGGCAGGTAATTGAGTTAAAAGATGTTTGTAGAACACAATGACTTCTTGTAATGATAGTGGAGCCAACCTCTGAATATGCATTTTTAAGAGTTTTATTAATATCTTTTATTTTTTACAAAATTGTCATTTACTAATACAATGTTCTCCCCAATAATGACTCCATATCGTTAAACCTGATATTGTTTAGTAACAAAACAAAATTATTTGAGAAAGTAGATGAATGAAATGTTATGCCACCTTTTACAGAGACAGCAAGAGAGACAGAGGGGGAGGTAAGGGGGGGAGAGAGAGAAAAAGAGAGAGAGAGACAGAGGGAGAGTCAGAGAGACAGAGAGACAGAGAGACACAGAGAGACAGAGACAGAGACAGAAAGAGACAGAGACAGAGAGACATACAGAAAGAGACCAAGACAGAGAGAGAGACTGAGAGAGAGGGGGAGACTGAGAGAGACAGAGACAGAGACAGGAGAGACAGAGAGAATTTCTTAAGCATTTGCTATGTGACTGGCACCATACAAGTGAACCAGATGGTGCAAGAAAATAAGATAGTTCTTGCTTTCAAGAAGCTTATGTTCTAATGGGGGAAGTCAGCACATAAAGGAGAGCTTCAAGTATGTGTATGACAAAGGTCTTCACATGGCAGCATGGATATGTAGATGGCCAGAAAGTGGCATGGAAGCCTGGTTCTGGAAAACATAAGGTATAGAGTGACTCATGGGAGTAATCCAGGGTTGTGGGGTGGGTGGGGAGGGGAGAAATGATGACAGTGTCCAGAGTATGAACAGCATGGTAACGATAGGGCCAGGAAGTGGTTTGGTGCCCTGGTTCTGGGCCAGATAAATCCAAAGGTTATCTATTGGGGTAGGAGCAAAGGGGGGGGGGGAGAAGAAGACATAGGAGCCAAGTTCAAGATTGTATGGGGAAGGATGACAGTATAGGTGACATGGTGAGGAAATGGCCAGGAGAAAAATTTCACTATCTATTCTCAGGATTCTCAGGATCCAAGATTAGTCATTGCAATTAATCTGATTCCAGCTGTCATTTAGCATTATTTTATTTTTACATCATTGTAGTCATTGTTTATATTGTTCTCTTGGTTACATCTCTCTACATCATTTTATATGTGTACCCCACCAAACATGCATTTTCAATCCCCCAAATAAAGTCCTAATTAAATATGTCCAAAGCAATTATCTTCAATGATTTCAGTCCCTGGCTTACAGTCTTTCTCTCCTATTCAACTCCTGTCCTCATCATAGGGTATATCAGTATACATAGTACTCTTCCCAACATCTTAACTTCTCAGTTCCTCAAATTTACTCATTTCCCATGACCTGTTTCTCCATCCCACCTCAGCTAACCACAAAAATGGACATACCCTGAGCTTGCTATTACTCATAAATGCACGATGAACACTGAAAATTCCTTTGTCTGATTATAATCTGTTGTCATTCCACCTCTTTCTGTACCTCACAACCGAAAACCTTCGTCATCCTTACCATGACCTGCAATCCCCTGAATCCTCTGTTCTCTTTTAAGTCATTGCTGCTACACTAGCTACATTCTCCTCCTTTCCTCATCTTGATATCTCAGTGAACCAGTTCTAAACTGTTCTCTATTTTAAAGTAACACGCCCTTTTATTCTATTGCTAATATTGTCCTGAAAAGTTTCAGCCTTGGATGACTTCCACCGTTTGTTGCCTTTGTTCCTGCTCATATGCTCCTGAGCAAAGCTAGGGGGAAAAAAACATCATGAAACCCTGCTGATTAGGTCCCTTATACATTTGTATTATATTATTTCAACTGGGCTCCCAGTCCTTTTATACTTTCCTCATTGACTTACTAACCAGATGAAAGCAGTAGCTTTTCCAGACTTTTTCATACCTCATTAAACTGCCTATACCTCCCCCTGCCCCAAACCTCTTAGCTGAGAATCTTCCCTTATATTTCACTGAAAAAAAAATTGAGACCATTCATCAGGTTCTCCTCCTTCCCTTCACATCACCCATCACTGAGATGACTTCTGTAACTCTCTCCTTCTTCATCCCTGCCTCATATGAAAAGATGGACATTCTTTTTAAGTCAAACACTTTTACATGCACATGATCCTATTTTCTCTTGTATATTTCCTACCATCACCATTCTCTCACTTATCTCTAATTATCCACTGGCTACTTCCCTATTACCTACAAACATATCCATATCTCCCCACCGCCATCCTCAAATGCCCTCATTTGAACCATCCATCCCTTATAGCCATCATCCTCTATCCCCTCCCTTTTGTGGCTTAATAATTTCTTGAAAATGCTGTCTATGTAATTGATGTCTCCATTTCCTATCACTCTCTTCTTAACTCCCTACAATCTGGTTTCTGACTTCATCATTCAATGGAAACTCTTCCCTTCAAAGTTTCTAATGATCTCTTAATTGCCAAACCTAATTTTTTTTTCTTAATCCATATCCTCCTTGGCCTCTATGCAACCTTTGATAATATTGATAACACTATTGTTCTTTTCCTTGATATTCTCTTTTCTTCAGACTTCTATGACACTTGTTCTATCCAGGTTCTTCCTACCTCTCTGAACATTTCTTCTCCTTTGTTGCATCTTCCTCTAGGGCATACCTGCTAATTATGGGTTTCCCCCAGGGATTTGTCCTGAGCCTTCTTTTCTTCCTTCTCTATACTATTTCTCTAGGTGTTCCCATCAGTTCCCATAGTTTCAATTATCATCTATATGCTGATGATTCTCTAATCTACTCAACCAGCTCTAATGTTTCTTCTGACCTCCAGTCATCTATCTTCAAATACCCATTAGACATCTTGAACTGGATATCCTACAGACATCTTAAATCCAATATGTCCAAAACTGAATTCATTATTTCCCCTTCTAAACCTTCCCCTCTTCTGTACTTCCCTATTACTATCATGTGGAATACCATCCCAGGCCAAGGGCTCAGACTCACAACTTAGGTTTCAACCTCAATTCCTCCCTCTTTTTCAGCCCCCTATATTCAAACTGTTCCCAAGTCTTGCTGATTTTCCCATCATAATATCTCTCATAAATGCCCCCTTTTCTCCTTTGACTCTGCTACCACCATGAAGCAAGCCCTCATAATCTCATACTTGGACTATTGCAATATCCATCTGGTTGGCTTCTCTGCCTTAAGTCTCTTCCCACTTTAGTCTGTCTTCAATTCAGCTGTCAATTTAATCCCAATGTGCAGAAATGACCTTCTAACACACAACCACCCTCCCACCCCACCCCACTCCTATTTAATCAATTCTAAGTCCTGTCTTCAGTATTAAATACAAAACCCTCCATTTTGCATCCTATATCCTTCATAATCTGTTCCCCTTCTACCTTTCCAGTTTTCTTTCACTTAAATCCTATATTCTGCAATTTAATGGCACTTGCTGTTTCTCACACAGGACATTCCAACTCCCTCCCAACTCTGTATATCACACACCACCACCCCTGGGCTTGCAATTTCTTTCCCTCACCCCTGCTTCTTTGATTACAGAGTTTCCATCAAGCCTCAGCAAAAATCCTATCTTTTTCAAGAAGACTTTCCCCATCTTCATTAATGCTAATGCCTTCTCTCTATTGATTATTTCCAGTTTATCCTGTATGTATCTTGTTTGTACATAGTTGTATCCATGTTGACTCCCATATTAGATTATAAGCTCCTTGAGAGCAGTGAATGTCTTTTTCTTTTTTGCATGTTCACAGGGCTGTTTAATAAATACTTATTGACTACTTGACTGAGTTGAGGATGGAGAAGAATATATTCAGAAGTGAAGATGATATAAAAAGAAATTTGTTCAGTATTTTTAAGAAGAAACTTTAATGCTATAAGAAATTTTAAAGATGTGTGCATCTACAATAATTTTTAAAGATATGCATATTTACTAAATATGGATTTTCTTTATATCAGCTTCTATCAGACCACTCTAAAAGTAATTATTTGTCTACTTTCCACACTTGTGGATCATCTTTGACTTTTCTTATAAGTGCTTCTCATAAAAACCCAAAAGGCAAAAGCTACAATTAGCCCATGACAAAATCTATTCTGTAATGAAGACTGAAAATCTTTCCATGGGCAATGTCAAAGGTTATATTTCTAATGCCATATACAACTCAAAAACAGTAATACCTGCTGTAATCATCAAATATTTCTTAAACATATCCACTTCTGAAGAGTTTTGGAAAAGTTCATGAAGTTTTTTTCCCCTTAATACCTCCACCAAGAAGACCATAAAAGCTATAACTGGTCTATTACATTTCTAATTTGTTTCTTAAATTAATAGCAACGGGGGAGTAATCCAATATGACAAAAAGAAATGCATTGCCAACATGTGTACAGAGATGTCCTATTGTTTCAAATTAGAACTGTTAATGAATAACAAATATCTAATTCTTATTGTCTATGAAGTGACCATATGTTAAAAATCTAAAGTAAAACCCTTATTCTTCTAGGAATATTGTTATGAAATCATCAAGTCAACAAACTTTTAATTGGTGCAAACTTACAAGGTACACTGCATCACATTTAAAATATTTGTTACCAAATTTTAAGATGAAGATTCAAATAATCATAAGAAAAAATACCATATTCTTATTAACAGACATAATTAATAAATACCATGGAGTTTTGAATTATATTTCATTATTTGATTCTAGAATGAGTAGAAATATAAGGTTAAACTTAAAAGACTGTACCAAATGTTGGGATGGAAAGTGAGATAATCAATCATTTTACAGCCTTCAGAACTGACAAGCAATACTATACATCAAAAAGAGTTGTTTCTATTGTTGTTGGTGGTAGTTTTCATTTGATGGTTACTGGTAAGGTATTCTTATTTTGTTTTGTTTGGTTTCATGTGTGTGTGTGTGTGTGTGTGTGTGTGTGTTCTGTAGCTTAGGTATCACTGATTTTTACGTGTTGGACATAGTAATATTGCATAATTATTCTCTCTCTCTCTCTCTCTCTCTCTTCTCTCTCTCTCTCTCTCTCTCTCTCTCTCTCTCTCTTGTTTAGTGAGGCAATTGGGGTTAAGCAACTTGCCCAGGGTAACACAGGTAGTAAGTGTCGAGTGTCTGGTCAGAGGCCAGATTTGAATTCATGTCCTCCTGATTCCAGGTACGGTGCTCTATCCACTGAGCAACCTAGGTGTCGCATGATTATTCTTTTAAAGTAAGGATATTGTCATTCTTTCCAAAAGCAGTCCTCTGCCTCTTCACCTACAGATATCAGTCATGATTCTCTTCTACTCAACTATCCAGCTACTTTTCTAAAGACAAAGTATATCAGGAAGAAGGACAAATGGATACAGGAGAGAGAAACCCAAGATTATTGGTGATGGTGTGTCCAGTCCAAACCACAAAATCAAACTGAAAGAAGTGCAAAAAAAATTGGAAATATATCCATGCATTTTATCTAATAGTTTTCATTTATCATAATTAACTTCATAGAGTATTAGTTATGTCTATGTTACACATTTCCTTATATTAGAGAAAACAAGGCTGGGAAACTTCCATCAGACCCAGGGCATTATTTAGCAACTGTCCTATAATCTTGTCCTCATAGTTAATGTAAAATTCAAATTTCTAATAGGTCATTGAGCACTTCAAGGTCTATACATGAGAAACACATAGCTAAAGTAAATTTCTCCACATTTCTAGTTAAAATATTAAAGACTGAGAGCTGGAAGGAACCATATAGGCCATCGGTCACAAAAGAAAGAAGATGACAGAAACAGAATTCTGATGCAGGTTCTTCCAATCCAAATCCAATACTCTTCCACTGTGCTATGGTTTCCTTTAATAAGCTCTAGCCATACGTTTCTCAGTCTTAGCCTAAAATGCCACACAAATCAATGATAACTTTGAAAAATCCAAGCTGATGTTAAATGATAAGTCACCCCTGGACACTTGGTTTTCATTAGGACATTAATGTCTTGGCTTTTTTATTGAAAATTCTACATATCCTCAAGTATGTCAACAGAATACTAAATTGAAATTCAGAAAATTAAGTAGTATTGAAACACTCTTCCATACATATATCCAAGCAGCCTGTAAAATACACCAGTCACATTTCTATTTAGAATGAGGTATTTCATTTTGATAAATTTCTCATAAAAAGAAACTTAAGACACTCCTACAAATATAGATTAAATCAAAATTACAAAAAGTTTTAGAAATTTCCTCATACTTTTTAGAAGCCCAGTAATTTTCTCCTCCAGTTAAAAAGCCACTCTGTACCCTACCATACACATCAAGATAGTAAACATAATTATGTGGAGTGCTTCCAGGAAATATAAAAGGAAGTACAACTTTACAACATAATATAACAGTTGCTCAATCACCAGTTTGGCCCCTCACAGATTCCTAACTCAGAATGATCATCTACTTGTATGTTTTTTTAAATTTAAAATTGCTATGGTTTCTGATTCTTTCACTAAAACCAATATGGTAGTACATAGTCATTGTGTAGTAATCAATCCATTCATCACTAAGGGAACATTTCCCTAAATATTTCATTAAATTTTAAAATTTTACATTAAATGTCAAACCTTTTAATACTTTCTTTTTCATTAACTTATGACTAGCTACTTACTAAATTATATGTTATTTCCAATGATATTTGTTGTTAATAGCCTTAGTTCTTATTCTAATTCTTAATTCACATAAATTAGCTGAAGACTAAAAAAAAATCTTTCCCATAAAGTGTTGATATTTAAAATAATATTTTCAAAATTGAAGATAGATTTTTTAAAAAATATGAATATTTTATACCCCAAATACAATTATATCATATACAAATGCTAAAAAAAAACACATATCGTGTACAGGGATCATTTTCAAAGATAAAAAAAATACCAGAATAAACATCATTCATAAAAAATTCTTCTTTAATACTAATGTATTCCAATGAAACCACATTGACATATTGATGATTTGTCTTGCCCTGAGCTCCAAGTATCTCATTCTACTTTTAAAGAATTTTTCCTGAATTAGAAACGAACTTCACAAGAAGGAATTTTAGTCTTTAATTCATGTCCTCAGAAAAAGGTCTCATGTACAAGAATATCATCATTGCCATCATCACCAACAATATGACTATTATATGACTCCAAGGAATGCTCCCAGTGATGTGGGGGTAATACAAACTGACTTACCTGAACCTCTTTTGGTCACAACCTTCAAGCTCTGAGTGAATGTGGCATATAAGAGAATCAAGTGTGGAATTGGAGCTTTCATTTTCCAGCTTTTAGAGGCTGTTCCCTAAAACATAAACAAAAGAGATAGAGATTAAGGCAAAACTAAGATTATTGTAAACCTTACTGTTGTGATTTTTGTAGAAATATAGTTTTGGTAATCAAATCCTCTAAAATCAAACTGTATAAATGTCATCTCTCTTCTACCTCAGTGTTAAGCAGTAGCTCCTAAATTAATTCAGAAAGGAATAATCCTGAAATGACTGAAGAATAACTCAGTCTAGCCAGGAAGAATGCATTAAAAGCTTATATTCACTTGAGGATAAGAGCTTTCTGTTTCAGGGAGCACAACTGAATTTATACATATTAGAGTCCCTTTAAAATAACCATTGAGATGGATTTTTTAAAAGAATGAAATTAACAAATATTGCCATTGATTTTAAAATATTTTATTCTGTAGTAAAAGATGGCTGTATTTAGTACTATTCTTACTAGTTGAAGAGAAAAAATGAAATCTGTCACCTATGACAATTGATTCAGTGCCTTATTTCAAAACTATAAAATCAAATGAGATATTTTTTAAATGGTTAACACATGCCTGACATGTAGCATCACTTAATACATGTTTATTCTAATCATCCATCCATAAGAAGCTGCTTCAAGAGTTAAACATGTTTAAAAAAAAAAGGGGGTGAGGGGGAAGGCTCCTGTCCCTATTGAAAGCAAATCCACTTTCTCTGTGATAGTTGCAGACACACACAGTATCTTCTTTTCATTTATAGTGCTCTCAGAGGGATACTAAAGAGCCCAGAGCCTCCATTTTAGATGGGGAAAAACACATCAGTTGTAATTAACTGAAATGGTCATTGTCATCCTTGGGGAATTAAAAAAAGTGAAAAAGACTAGGTGTAGTTCAAGGAAAGGAATTTTTAAAAGGGAACATGGTAGAGTAGTCCCAATGTATTGCCAACTCTTGGCCTTATGTTTCCTTTTCAAGGCATTTGAAAAGGAATATCAAACCTTCAGTAACTATGATTATGTCTTTATTAAAGATGTGAGTGCCATAAAGAGTGGTTTGACAGCCATTTTTTTTGGTTTGGTTATTGCTGTTGTTGTTTTTCCCCCTCCTTGAGACATAATGCTTATGTACTTCCAAGGTTTTAAATTATTAATTCATCCACATACATGCTGTTCTAACATATTTGAGTTCATCCCCAAAAAATCAGTTTCTTATTTACAAAGGGTCACTACTATCCTTATAAGCTATTATTATTAAAAAATAAAGTAAGAAGGCTAAGAAACAATGAAGATCTAAATCATTCTGACATAAGAATTTCTCTTAAGACAAAAACTTGCAGAGCCTTCCACTTTGAATTTTCTGCCTCAAGACCTTCAATACTTACATAATGAAACAAATGAAGGCAGTCTGGTTAGAGCATGAAATTCTATCAGGCACATACACCAAACTATGTCACATTCTATTAGAAACCTGAGTCATGCGTTCCTAAGACCAAAATCCCATTTCTCAGCCACTACACTAACTGTGACTGCAGGAAAGCCTAACGTTGATATCTTCAGCCTTCAGTTTAGCAGCAAGAGTCAGCTCCTTTCTCAGTGTGAGCCTAATAAATGCTGCCCAGGGAGGTGCAGGATCTAACTCTGCACAGCAAGGTCCTCCAGCAAATACTCACTGTGAAACTATCTTAGTACTTTATTCTTGTCCAAAATAATATTTTCATTTTATTTCCAAAAGGATGCATGTTAGAGTCCAAGGATATTTCAAACATTTAAATAGGTCAGAATACCATCAAATTGGAGGGAAAAAAACTTAAATCATAATTTAAAAACCTGCTCCTTTGAATATTTTAAAAAAAATAATAATAAAGGTTGAGCTTTTTTTTATTTTGAAAATTTAAAATCTTGGTCAATATAAACTAAGCTTCATACCACCTCTGTGAGATAATTGAATCTTATTAAACTGAAGGATAGATAAAATACTATCTATGAAGGGCTGTTAGATAATTATTTCATGGATTAAATGTTTATCCAAAATAGGTAAATCCTTATATCCATATTGCTATCATATATTTGAGGCATAAAAATATTACTGACCTAAAAGAAAAGTATTGGCAATTTATGGATAGTGAAAGGTAAATGGGCTAGTCAATAAAAGTAGAAAGTAGACCTCTACTTCTTAATATAATATTCCTTTGGGTACTTTATTTCTTCACTCTGAGTCATTCATATGTAATAAATAATAACTCAAAATTGTACAAGAAATTATAGACAAATGAATAGAGCACATAGTTGAAAAATGTTACTGTCACTTTGATTTTGGGGAAGTTTTTCTATCACCTTTTATATCAGTTTCTTAATCTGCAGACTGGGAATATCACACATATGAAGACTGCTTACATGCCTAGAGGGGAAAAATAACATATCCAAAGTAGTATCACACGACTGCCAAAATCTGTATGTTCTGAAGTGACTTTCCAGTTTAAGATGATATTTAAGTTTATATTTTCTTGCTGTATTTCAAGGAGCTGATTCTGTGGGAAGAAACTACACATGTAAGTAAATAAAAATATAGAGACAAAAATATGTGCTTTTCTTGGGGCTGGGAGGAGAACACTAGTAATTAGTTTAAGAGACTTTTAGGAGGTGGCACTTGGGCTGAACTCTAAAGGATGCTAAGGATTTGAAGTGGCAGACATGGGGAAGGAAAGAATTCTAGGCTTAAGTGACAACTTCTGCAAAGACACAGGCATAAGGGACTATTGTGCACAGGGAATACTAAATAAGTGAATTTGCAAAAAAAAAAACATACTTAAAGGAAGAAAAGATAAGTAATATGAAGTAAGCTTTGACACTTGAGTTGGAGCCCTGATCATCAAGGGTTTTATAGGTCAAGCAGAGGTCAGATGCGGGAGGCAAGAGAGAGTCTATGGAATTAAGAGAGCAAGGGAGAGCCATGATTGGATCTGTGCTTTAAGAATATCAGTTTGGTTGCAAATGAATTAGAAAGAGGAAATGAGGTTTAGGATAGCAGACTACAGAGTCCAGAGAAGGAGACAGGTAGAACACGTGATGGAAGACATATTACAGAAATTGAATCAAAATTTCACAACCGAATGTCAAAGGTGAAGAAAAATAAGGATTTGAAGATGACTCTAAGGTTTTGAACTTTGGTAACTAGAAGGATGGTGTTACTCTTAACATATAAAAGGAAATTAGAACTGAAAGTGAGTCTTGGAGAAAAGATAACAAATTCTACTTGGAATATTTTGCATTTGAGATATTTATGGGACTTCTGGAGCCTCTAGATGGCACAGCGGTAAGGGCACCAGGCCTGGAGTCAGGAAGACTCATTTTCCCAAGTTCAAATCTGGCCTCACACTAGCTTTGTGACCTTGGGCAAGACACCTGACCCTGTTTGCCTCAGTTCTGAATGTGTAAAATGAGCTGGAGAAGAAAATGGCAAACCGCTCCAGTAATTTTGCCAAGAAAACACCAAGTAGGGTCACTAAGAGTCAGACAAGACTGAAATAACTGAACAAAGATAACACGGACCTTACTAGAAGCGTCCAGTTAGAAACTGGTGGTGTGGGACTAGAGCTCAGGAACAAGGCTAGGGCTAGATACACAGATCTGGAAATTATCTGAATTAGAAGTAGCAGTTGAGACCATAGATGCTGATGAGGTCACCCAGAGATAGAGTAGAAAAGGGCTAGAAGGGCCCTGTACAGACTTCTGAAGTATGTTCACGCATAGGAAGTGGGGTCATGCTTCCTAGCCTCTCTGAGGGAGAGTAAACCAATTTTTCTAAGGATATAGTGAGTCATTTACTGGCAATTAATCAAATATTTATTCCAGGACTTTGTTTAATGTACAAATACCACATTAGCATTACACAATCCTAGTGATTTAATGTCTACAAGGTACACTTAGAACGTGACTAACACACACATAGGGTATTATACTAAGTTGTTACAATAGATAGGTAGATAAATATATAGATATAATTTTTCATATGTTGCTGTATTTGGGGAAGCTTACATATCCAAACCATGAACAAAAAATCAGTACCTGTGCAAGGTAAAATTGTTTTTTTTTGTTTTCAAGTTTGTCTTTGGTGACTCTCTACATGAGTTCAAATTCCACCTCTGATATTTATTACCTAAGTAAGTTTAAGCAAATCATAAAACTTGCCTGGACCTCATTTCCTCATCTGGATTATGATGGGTTTGAGCTACATTGCCCCTGAGGTCCTTTCCAATTTCATATGCATTATCCTCCTTTGCAGCCTCTGACTGAGACACAGCTCAGAGAATAGGGAAGGGCACAAAAGCCACTATCCAGAATGGATCTGTCCTTGATCTCGTGATCTGTAGTCATTGACCATTGAGTCAGTTTCCTCTATGCCCAAGATTTTTGCAACTTGTTGCATGAGAGTCCCCACTAACACACCCAGCACAGGTATACATGGAATGCTAGTTGTGATCTTCACATGTACAGAACTGAATTACCCTGCCAAAATTTTGTCCCAGATGATTCTTTTTTTTCTCACACTCAAAACAATCAGCTCTGAAACTTTAAGATGGAATCACATACATCAGTCAGAGGTACTGTCTCTGTTTATCTCTTTGTCTCTCTCTATCTCTGTCTCTCTATCACTGTTTCTTTCTATTTCTGTCTCTCTCTGTCTCTGAATCTCTCTCCTTTTATCACATGTCTACCAAAGCTTCTTTGCCTCCTATCTCTGATGATCCTGACATCCTATTCCTTTCTCTTCCCAGTCACCTATTATATATGCCACTGATTCAGAGCTTTGTCCAAACTACTTGTTATATTCTCCTCTAAAATGTCAGATATTGATATTTTTGATGTTACTAGGTGTCATTCCCCCTCCCCGTAGGTATTAGCATCTTGCCATTTTCAAGTCATGCTCTTAAAGAACTGAGATCCCTTAAGATTAAGAAAAACAGAGAAAGACAGCCAAAATAGAGAAATTTCAGGTACCTTGACTGCTGAATAAGATTTTTTTTTGCACAAGGGAATGTGCCAGGAACCTCTCAAATCTAATCACAGACTGACTAAAGTCATATATATTACCGCACACTTCGTTGTTATAATATTATTTTGACTAGCTTAGTGACTTAGGGAAAGTCACCTCTTTCTCCAATATAAGTCTCAGTTTTCTCATCTGTAAAATGAGGGGTCTGGACTAAATATCTAAAAACTTTCTGCCTTAAGAGTTTATACTTTTTGATATCATTGTATTGCATTTTTCTCACTCTTTGAAAACATAGCATTGCTAAAGATAATGTTAAAAACAACTATTTTCCTCTAATCAAAAGAGCATTTATTAACTGTCCATTTATGCCTGACATAGATAAAGTATTTGTTTTCTGATTACATAATTTACATAATGTGATTCATGTTAAACTTGTGGTATAAATTCCCTGTGGAGAGGTTAAACTATATTCCTTGTAAACTCAACAACTAAAATAAATAAAGTTACCAAAAATCATGGAGTTCAATGCTAATCATGGGGAAAATTGCTTTTTACATTATAAACCTTTAAACTGTTGGCTTGGGGGAAATTAGTGCAATTTTCCTTAATAGATCAATCAGCCAATCACATAGAAGCCACCTGGGCCACTCTGACTTTGAAGACATTTTAAATGCTTAAGGGTCAAACTACTTTAGCAACTTTCTCAGAACTTAGAAAATTCACTATAAATTCTGTTATTATCAGGAAGCAATGCACAATCCTAAATCTGGAAATTAACCCACGTATCCTTTTACCAATGACAATCTTCCAAATCTTTTATCACTAAATCTATTTTTGGTCTACCCATATCATCTAATTACCTGTAATTTGCCGTGTGTCATATTTTATTTCTTGCCCTAAGTATAACTAATTTACCAACTAGCATTTATTAAGTACCGGATACCTATCTAAGGGATGGACATACAAAGACAGAAATGTGAGGGTCCCTTCAGTCAAGAACCTTACATCCCATTGGGGAACATCATGTACTCATACAAGTTAATATCAAATATATTTTTTAAAATTTTAAATACTTGAGGGGACACTTGGAGTTGGAGATTAAGGAAAGGCCTTATGTGGGAGAGCATAGCTGAGCTGAGGTCAGAAAAAAGCTAGTGGATGAAGTAAGTGTTTTCAAAACGTTCAGAACGAAATTATGCTGTTAACTCAGATGATTCGGCTTTCTTTATGCCCAGATTTTGTTTGGTGTCATGGGTCAAGTGAACACCCATAAAGATGACCAAGGTAACCCAATGAGAGAGGACAAGGGAATTGCAGAAGCTTGGGGGAAGGGGGAACAATTTCAATACAATTATTCCAAAACAGCAACTGAATGTGAAGGTTCCTGAGAACACCAGCCTGTAGGCAATTTACTCAATTTTCACAAACCAAAGAACCTGCTCAGTCTAAAAAGATAGTACCAAGGGAGAAAAAAGAAACAACCAGTTTAAGAAGGAAAAAAAAAATCTTATTCAACAATCGCTAAGCATAAGATGTGTCCCTATTACTTTAAGTGTTTTTCCTATTTGGCCAGCTAGGTAGTATCTTGGAGTTTAGAACTTGGAATCTGGAGGATTCAAGTTAAAAACCTGTCATAAATATTTCGTATCTCTAATCCTGAACAAGTTGTTTCCTCACAGCCTTAGTTTCCTCATCTGTAAAATGGGGGGGTAATAATTGCACCTACCTAACAACATAGTTATGAAGCTCAAATGAGAATTCATCTCTAAAGTAGGTGAAAATAATAATGTGACATATAAATGTTGCTGCTACTACTACTACTATTACTTCTACTACTACTACTAATATTACTACTGCTATTACTACTACTACTACTACTACTACTTTTCTGGAGGCGAGATTACTAGTTCATTTTAAGGGTTGATGCAATCTAACTGTGAGCCTCTAGCTTTCTCCCATTCTCTAGTTCCTACAAAGAATGCAAGGCCTATGCTCTTTCAAAGAGTTGCTAAATAGAAGTCTAATCTGAACTCACTGAGTGACTGAGAGCACAACTCAAAACTTAAGAATAACAGGAGCCACCAAAGCACAGATGGGAATGCAGTCTGTGCCTTTTATCTCCCTAGAGAACACCGCTGGGGAGAGCCAGCTGGCTGGTTGCACAGTACCCTCTGGTGGCCAGGTGTCAATGAAGCCATTTTTGAATTTCCGGAGCAAACTGCATGCCAGATTCTAAATTAACAGCTTATAACAAGTATGCTGTGAGAATCTTGCAAATCTCTAGCACCACATGATGCTTGTAGGAATAGGAAGGGATGGAATAATGAAGGTCAGTTAACATTTACAGGTCTTGATTAGGATGCAAAGTCACAACAGAAAGTTGTTTCAGCACAGTAGATTGAATGACAGGGCACTGGCTCCGGAGTCTGAGGACCTATAATTTCACCACTGATGCTTACTATCTATGTGACCGCAGAGAAGTCACTTAACCTCCTTAGCTGAGGGAGTTGGACTAGATAACCTGTAATGTACCACTGAGAAGACTTTCCATCTCTTGCTCTGGGAACAGTAATCAACTCATTCTTAGCATTGCTTTCTAGAACTTAGTATATAGTAGGCAATTAAAATGTTTTTTTTTTTGCATCCATTCACCGACTCATCCATCCATCTATTACAGTTCTAGATCTATCATCCAAAGACCCTATGGAAATCAAAGCTGGAAGGAACCTTAGGATTGTTAAAGGGTCCCCTAAACCTGTCTTTTTTTTTTTTTGCTAGGCAATGGGGTAAAGTGACTTGCACAGGGTCACACAGCTAGTAAGTGTTATGTGTCTGAGGCCAGATTTGAACTCAAGTCCTCTTGACTCCAGGGCCGGTGCTCTATCCACTGTGACATCTAGCTGCCCCTTGAACTTGTCTTCTTTGAGTTGCCATATTTTCCAGAAACACTGGACTCAGAGTATGAAGAATATGCAGTGTCTAGAACAACCTCCCATCCCCACCCAAGATGATATAATTTGTTGTTTGCATTCCAAACTAGGCTCCCTATGTGTCCTTGGAAGTCAAAACAGGCACAAGTCAGTCTGTATTAGGCTGGGAAAAGCTTATGCAGCTGAAAGCTTGTAAATAAGCAGATTCTCCTATCTTCAAGGTCTAGCAGTTCCCAAGGGAAAAGAATGTGGCTTTTGCCATTGTCTTGGTCCACCCCACCATGGGAGGGGATTTGTCCTTTTCCCATCTTCACTTCACCTTTCCCCCTCCCACACCATGCCCTTTTGGGTGGAGATTTCTATTCTCTTCTCCTTCCTTTGTTGTGCTGTCATAAATATGCAAACTTCTATATGGATTGGGAACTCTTTGGGTTCCCCATACGTGTTCATTTTACTTGAAATAGACCTAGTTTCCACATAAGTTTTGTGAAGTTGTGGTTGCCTGTAGACACTACCTATTCTATTTCAAAGGATGGTCTGTGGATCCATAAGGATCTCCAAGACCACTCAAGGGGGTCAGCAAAGTCAAAACTATTGTCATAATGACACTAATATATTTTAATTTCTGATATGGTAAATATCAGTAAATATAACCTACATGAACAAGAGCACTTTGGAGGGTCTTAAATAACTTTTAAGGGGTCCTGAGATCAAAAATGTTGAGAATCACTGCACTAATCCAGTCAGCTCTCTCATTTTAACAGAGGAAGAAAATGAGGTCTAGAGAGACATGAAGACTCTCCCAAGGTAACATTTCATTGTACAACAGAGATTAGAACTAAGGGTCTCCTGACTCCCATTTCATGTCTCTCTTTACTGTGTTGTATCTCCAGTAATAGAAGTCAAGAGGCTTGAAATCTGGTCCTGTTTCTGCCACTGACTAGCTTGCCACTGGTCACAAAGCAGCAAAGAATCAGAGACAGAGAATATAAGGTGTCCCAAAAGTCTTAGTGCAGTTTAAAGCTATTTAAGCTTAAGACTAAAATGACAGTAGTAAGCTAGTCAGTCACAGAATTGGGACTAGAATTGAAGTCTCCTAACTTGTTGTCCCAGAGAGACAGTATAGTGAAGATAGGCCTGGAAAGGGAGTGAGGAAACCCCTAGTTCTAATCTAACAAATCTAAGTTTAAAACTTTACTAAGCCTTTTGGTTAACCCTGTATTTTATCAGGAAGGGATCTTTGAGGTTTCAAGTTAAACCAAGATATTATACAGTTAAAGGAACTGAGAACCTCAAGGTAAAGTAATTTCCCAAACATGCCACTATTAGTAAATGAAAGAAGTGAGATTTGAATCTCATATAGGTGGTGCAGTGCTGGAACTGGAGTCAGGAGGACTTCTCTTTCTGAGTTAAAATCTAGTCTAAGGTACTTCCAAGTTGTGTGACCCTGGGCAAGTCATTTAGCCCTATTTGCCTCAGTTCTTCATCTGTAAAATGAACTGGAGAAGGAAATGGCAAACCACTCCAGTATCTTTGCCAAGAAAACACCAAATGGGGTCACAAAGAGTTGAACACGACCGAAAAACAACTAAAACAACAACAGTCTAAAGACTTGGAGTAGCTTTTTCCACCATAACACTGTCTCTGCATCTCAGTTTGTTTGGCTGGGGAAAAAACAAAGACTTGGAGTAGGTGATCTCTAAAGTTGGTTCTGGCCCTGAAATGCTATGACTCTGATTTTGAAACTGGAACGAAATGGAGCAATGAGCATTAATTAAATTGATGAGTTATTCTATTTCAGGAGATACTCCAATGGAAAGAGTCTTACTTAGTAAAGGAAAAGAACTGGAAAAACAAAGATAATACTAGGCTTACTTCTACTACTTTCCTGGTTCATCTTCCTCCAGTAGCCCCCTTTCATATTCATCATAGCCTTCATTGTAATTCAGCTGTGAAAAGGCCAGCTAAAGAAAGTTTTCTGACTCTGAAGTCAGTAAATTGGATAAGGCAAGTGACAATGCCAGTGATGAAAAGCAAATATATTCAATTATCTTCTCCTACAGGCTCAAACATAAGCCTGGAAGAGTGGATTTGCACCCTTTGTGAATGCTTTTATCCAATATATTTATCTGGCTTTTGACTAAAGCTGACCTACATTCTTTTGCTCTAGTTTTGAACTTTCACCTATTTGAGAAATAATGCAACTGCCAAGAAAGATAGGACTCAATTAAGATTGTAGCATTTGATGACTACTTCATAGGTTCCACAGTTATAATTTTATCAAGTGGAAATATGAAACTCCACAGATAAACTAATGATGTTGGGGAGGGTATGAAAGAAGATTGAATGAGGTATGACAATTTAACACCTTTCTTAAGAGGCCATGGTCACAAGTTCAATCCATACTTAAATGTCAAATAGGGCAGGCATAAAACCATCCTCCTTGATTCTCTTTGTTCGGACGACCCCACGTGCTAGTTCAGCACTTGGGCACTTTGGAAATGATGAAACCCTTAGCTATTTCCCACCTTCATATGAATGGCTCAGCCCTGTTGGTGCTTGTGGCTTTGAGGTGATGAGACAACCCTCACATTGGCCACTGATCAGGAAGAGCAATAACTCAGTGCCTCTTTTAAAAAGGGAGGATGCTTTCCCTGGCACTCCCTTAGACTCTGCAGCAAATACATCTCCTGTGAGGGAGAGGAGAAGAAACAGCCTTTCCCTCCACATCAGAAGAAATGGTGAGCAGTGAAATGCATGGCAGTTAAAAATTCATGTCCTGCCTAGGTGAAAGACTGATTCAAGGTTTGAGGTTTCCTCCTTCTAACATTTATTGCTTTCTATTCTTAGGTGAATGAATGTCACTCCTCAGACGAATGTGTCCAGGCTTAGAGGCCACTTCGTGAGTTTGAGATGTTTGACAGTTCTGGGTCCTTTGGTGGGATTTGACTGTTGATAAGGGAAGAAATCTTTGGCAACTATTCCAACATTCCTGGATCATGGAGAAGAGGATGAACCTAAGTGTTGGCACTGGATGCCAGAAGATGTCTCTTGTGAGGAGGAAAGTTCAGAGCATAATAGAAACAAAAAATTCCCATTCAGCAAACCTGCAGAATATCTCATGCTTCATTGAGGTTGAAGTATCAATGTCCTGGGAGAATGTAACATAAGTTATTACTACCACTTCTTAAAATTTGTTTCTGTCAGATGTGTGCTTATGTTTTATGTTCAGCATCTCTTTTATGTATAAGAAATAAATATCTGGCCCATATCTGATTCTTATCGTACATTGAGTTCTTTTCCACTGCCCCTTTGTAGAGAACTTAGACATGGTCCAAAACTCTAAGCCACAAGAAATTCCTGCCCAGGGCACTAGAGTAGGAGTTTAAGGAGCTATTGGGTATGAAAGAAGAACCTAGAGGCTCCCTTAGGACTAAACACATTAAGACTGCATTTTTGAATCTGGAGCAGAATGTCCTTCACTGGAAAGAAGTGGGTAGATGAGTGCCCCAACCCCTTGTCAGTCATCAATGACTTCTAAAAGTCATGAGGAATAATTATCTTTCAAAAACATGAAATCTTCTGTTGGCTAAACCCACAACCTCAGCCATCTTTTGTAAGTGCTCTGTGGCCAGCATACCAGAGAGAAATCATTACAACAGAACAAGAGCAATGTAAGTCACCTGACCAAGCTGTAGTATCCTGCTTCGTATCCCATCTTTGTGTTCTTAGGATAGTACCAAGGATTCCACTTGTACACCAATTTTATACTTTGCTTTAAAAGGGCTACTTAGGAGAAAGAGGCTACAAATCTCCTTGAGTAGTCACTGAAATAAAAAGGATGGCCTTGCTCAGTCAGCATTCAGCCTGAGCCTTACTATTATCAGGAAGACAATGACTTCAGTAGAGCATTTGCAGATAGGAGTGATAGCTACCCACACAGTCATATCTGGCTTTGCCCATACTGTTTTTCAATTAGTTTCAATGTGTTTCACTAACTGAATTTTAAATAGGCCAGTAGGAATAAAAATGTAATGACTTGTGGTAAGGAAAGACATGGGCATGGGCACTTATACACACACCCATCCACATACACATATGCACACACACACACACACACACACATACACACACACACACACACACACACACACACTGCTTTTCGTTCAAAATTCCCTCTGCTGACAGTGTTACTACTTCTTTGGAAAGAGCATAACTACAGAACATCCATATAGGAACAGAAATTCTTGCCATGCTGAACTCACTTGTGGATTTTCGTTGGCATAGCTACTAAAGTCATCCCTCACAATGCCTCTTGCTTTTTCAAAGCTCATGTTTCTTCATCTCCTAAGCTGCACAATCTCTTCTGAGAAAAAAAATGCTTTATGCCTACCTGATCAGTCTACTCACAGCTTACTTCTCTGAAGTCACACTGACATGCAGGTTATATTGCCTAGAGCTTCTCGTGCCTATTCAGCTGCACATGTCATTGGAATGTTTCCCTTTAAACCTAGGGAGCTGTTTTCAAATCCTTCCCACACATCAGAGGGTATAGAAGAAAACATCACTTTCATGCTGTCAGATTGATACATTCTAGAACTTATCCAACAGTCAGAAATAGTCTTTCTATTCGCTAGTATGTGATATATAGGTAACACCAACAAATTATTCATGTTCTTAGTTGTGATACCTGTGGCAGAGCCATACTAACACTTTGTAGCTGTATAACCTTGGGTAAAACACATAATATCGCTGAGCCTCACTTTTGTCATCTATTAAAAAAAAAGATAATAATCCTCTGATACCTCATTGTAGTATTGTGAGGATTACATAATGCAAAGATAAAGTTTATGAAGTGTTTGAAAAAAAAACACCTTGTCAATGTCAATTACTTTTTTTTTTTTGCTCCCAAGGGTCTCATTTTATTCAAATAAAAATGATCTAGGGACAAGCCACTATCTTGCTATTATTCTTTTATGCTTAATGTTCTGCAGACTATTATGCAGAGGGCCAAACAGAAGCAGCCTGGTACAGTGGAAATATCAGTAGCCCTTGAATTATTGCACCTGGGTTTAAATGCCACCTCTGATACTTACTAACTGTGGGCACTGGGCAATTCTCTAAATTCTCTGAAAATCAGTTTCCTGCTCTGTAAAATGAGGAGACTGGACTTGATGACCTCTGTAGTTTTATTCAGTTCTAACTCTTGAGATTAAAAGTCATCAATTTCAAATTACTGGTAAGAGAAATACAAACCAAAGCAATGTCAAGGTTTCATGTAACACAGAAAATCTGCAAAGATGACAAGCTATGGAAACTCAACAGTATTAGAGGGATTGTGAAAAGACAACAAAACTAAGAGACTGTTGGTGAAACTGGAAATTAATGCAACCATTCTGGAACAAAATTTGGAATTCTGCAAATAAAGTGACTGAAATCTCCATACCCTTTAGACTCAGAGATTCTACTTCTAGGTAAATTCCAAGAAGGTAATTGGTCAAAAATTTTACATGTCACCTTTGACTTAGCAATAGCACTTCTAGGGCTATATCCCAGAGAGATCATACAAATGGAAACGGAACTACACATACAGAAATATTTATAGCAGTTCTTTTTGTGGTGGCAAAGAATTGGGAATTGAGAGGATGCCCATCAATTGGGAAACGGCTAAACAAGTTGTGGTATATGAATGTATTGGAATACTATTGTGCTATAAGAAATGATGAACAGGCTGACTTCAAAGAAACCTGGAAAGACATGTATGGTCTGATGCTGAGTGAAGTGAGCAGAACCAGGAGAATGTTGTACACAGTAACAGCCATGGTGCGTGATGACTAATATTGATAGACTTAACCCTTCTCAGCAACACGAAGATCTAAGACATCTTCAAAAGCCTCATGATTGAAAATGCTATCCACATCCAAAGAAAGAACTATGAAGTTTAAATGCAGATCGAAGCATACCATTTGCTATTTTTTTTTCTGTGTTGCTTTGTTTCTCTTTCTGGTGGTTCCTCCTATTGGTTCTAATTCTTACTTACAACATTGCTAATGTGAAAATATGTTTAATAGGAATGTATATGTATAGCCTATATCAGAATGTGTGCCATCTTGGGGAGGGAGGTGGGAAGGAGGGGGAAAAATGTAAAACTCAAAAGCTTATGGAAGTGATTGTTGATAATTCAAAATAAATGAATAAAAATTACATGTCAAAATTATATATGCTCATATGTGAATATATTAATAAGAACATTTATTGTTGTAGCAAAGGAATGAAAACAAAGTAGATGCCCATTCATTGGGGGATGGCTAAACAAATTGTAATACCTGGATCAATAAAATAATATTGGACCATAAGAAATGATGGAGATAATGAATATGGAAAAAGGTGGAAAGACATAAAATGAAGTTATATGAAGGAAAGTAGAACCAGAATGGGGGAAACTATGCATAATAACTACAGAAAGTAAATGGAAAGGACAAAAAACAACAAAGCAGTTAAAATTAAATGTTACAAAATGATAATGACCAGGCTTGGCCCCAAGGAAGAGATGTGGGAAATCCTTTGCAGAGGTGGAGGTCTCTAGGTATGGAATATTGTATATTACATGCTGATTGGTTTTATTAGATCTTTTCTCTTCCTGTTTTCTATTTATTCCTTGTTAAAAGAAATCACTCTCTGGGAAGAGGGAAGAAAAGGGATACAGAGAGATATTACAAAAGATATTAATAAAACATTGTTCTCAAAATTTTATGAACCAATGTCAGGTCTAGAAGATAGGGGATAACAGTTCTGTCTGTGAAAATATTCTGGTTTAAGTACAATTTATTAGTTGAGTTCTCAAGGTTATTTTAAGGTCCGCATTTGCAGAATGGAGATTTGTTATTTGTCAGTCCATCCATAAAAGATAGCAAGTTTCTTGGGTGTAATTCATACCCCCAAGTTGTGTCTTGCTGGGTATTTAGTAGGTGCTAAACTTTGTACCCTACGGTGATATACTACAGAGTTTCTACCATTTCCTTGAACAATCATCACCGATCATTCATTCAGGATCCTCAAAGATAACCCTTTCTTAATTTCTGATTTCAATGAAATGATACTCAATTGCCACCGTAAATTTTCATTTCTATTTTAAACAATCACGTAACAGATATTTTTGACTCTTCTTTATTGACATATTGTTGACTGAGTTCATTCAGATGTCCTCAATGGAGGACTTTGTGATTCCATTTGAATCTTTGTCTTTACTTGCATTTTTGGTTACATATGACAATGATGATGATGAGGAGGAGTACCTGGCACATAGTGGGTGTTTAATAAATGTTAATTACATTGAATTCAGTTGATGTTGTTGATGATGATGATGATGATGATAATGATGATGGATGATGATGATTACTCCCTGTCCCACCATGGAACTTAATACAAAATAATAACATATCTGAAAAGAAGCTTCATGTAATGGACAGAAAGCCAGCCTTGGCATTATGAAAATGATAGGTTCAAGTTCTGTTTCTGACACATACTAGCAGAGTAAACATGGTGAAATCATCTAATCTCTAAGTACCTCCTAAGACTATAAGTAACAAATGACTAGCATGTTATCCTGGGGGTGGGGGTGGGAGGAATTTCTACATTGGAACTCTCCCACACTAATGAGATCAAAGGATCAAAGGTCAAGACAAAAACAAACACATACACACGCACACAAGCATGCACAATACAATACAATACAAGGTATGTATTTATACATGCAAATGTATATTTATGTCTATATAGATGTATATATACATGCATATGAGTATATACATACATAGAAAATGCATTAAATATATAGAAATGTGTGGGAAATATAGATAGATAGATCTGTAGTTATATCTAGCTCTATCTGTATGTATGTATATATTTTTCTTCATGAATGCCCTTTGAACTGAGGTGCTGACTGGATTTTAACTTCTCTGAGCCCTATCTCCCAGAACAGAAAGATTTGTATAATGCTAACTAAGTAGATGAGAGTCAAAAAGGCTTCAAGCTAAAAATATACACATTACATACATACCTATATGTTAAGCATCCTGGGTAACACATCTAGACTATTCATCCACTAAAAAGGGTTTCATATTCCAGATGATAAAATATAAAAATCTCACTTTCCCTAATAATATCCTAGTATAATTCATTTGGTTTGTAAACTTATGTACAAGCAGGAACATGACCCTGCAATTTAACAAGATGACTATTTCTTGGAAAAAGTTTAAAATTTCAGTTGACACTGGTATAATCATATGGAGATGCAGTTTTGAGAAACCAACAGGTTATAAGACTCTAAAGTCTGAAAGAAAGGTCTTGTCAATAGCACACCAAGGAGCACATCAGCCCATTTTCTAGATGAAATATATTTTCGAGATATCCTTGAGTGCAACATAATAAAGGACACATCATAACAGAATTGCACAAAACAAACTCTCTCTAGCTTCTGTGTCACTATTGAATACAATTAACCAGAAAAGTCCTGGAAACCAATTCTCAATTGGCTGTCTAATCCCAAAAATCTCCATCTACCAATAATGAAACTTTCTCAATCAGAGGGAAGGAGGCCTGCTTAATCTAGATCTGTCAGTACTAGTCAAACCATTTTTTTTCAAGTGGTAGAACATTTATCCTTTGCAACAGAAAATCTAAAAGCTAATCTGCAAGTCACTAAGAACTAAATTGTTTCTTGGTGGGAACACAGAGTATCCTATTGCTTTTCCCTTTTGGCTTCCCATTCTCACTACCACCACCACCATCACCACTCAGGGAGAGTAAATATTCACCTCTACCTAGTGACTAAACATACAAGTTTGTATTTATATAGCACTTTTTCCTTGTGAAGCTCAAATGTTTTCCATATACGTTGGCCTATTTTTCATCACAGACAAGTTACAGGTAGGGAATTTGAGACTTAGAGATCTTAACCTTTTAAAATTTAGTCTCCCAGTATTGTTTCAATACTTGATATTTGAACTATAGACATATGCTTTCCCCAGGGTCTATCCTTCTATCATTCTATATCTATATTGGTAATCTGTTGCAGAATACCATAGGAACAGACCTTGATCCCTATAGGCTAGAACTGACATAGATCATACAATCAGTAGATATATTATTTGATATCATCTATGTTTCTGCCTATGGAAAGGGAATATTGCAGGAAAATTTAATATTCTTTTCTCCTTTCTGAAAAAAAAGTCTCAGACCCTTTCTTTGTAGCACATCAATAATATCAAGTCCTTGTTAAAATCCCACATGCTATGAAAACACTATTGTGATCCCCATTAATGTACTCTGTTGATTATCTCCATTCTATACTTTATATATATCTTGCTTGTAAATAGGTTTTTTTTTTTAATGTTGTCTCCATCTTTATATTTTGAGCTCCATGAGATCAGGGACATTTTTTAAAATTTCTTTATATCCTTAGCACATATCAAAATACCTGGCTTATAGTGGGTGCTTAAAAATGCTTCTTAACTGAATACTGGCTTAATTTTATACTTAGAAAGTACATTGTAGGTCTTAAACCATACTTCAAATTAAACTGATTTACTAAATGCACCATTTTGTGTACTTGCAGAGTTCTACCATTGATAATCTTTTTCATGAGCTAAACAGATTTTAATTTCCTCACTGGACCATTTTTCAGATGCAAGTAGTCTCACCAAAGAGTGGAAACATAGAAAAAATATTCATCATCACTACCATCTTCCTCCTCTGCTCAGCATTATGACTCTGAATATTCCTGCATCACCATAGTTCTATCACTGTCTATTCCCAGCCCATCCTGCCTCCATTAGGAGTATATATCAAAGAAAAAAGACCCAAAATCAACAATATAGTCCAAACTCAAATAGGGGCTCTCCTACATTGGAAAGAACACTGGATTTGAAATCAGAAAACCTGTGCTGAATCCTAGATCTACTAATATGATCTTGGACAAATCATTCAATCTTTCTAGGACTCAACTTCCTCATCTGTAATAAAAGGAGAGTGAATTATTTGACCTCTATCTTCCCTTCTATGATAGGAGCAATATCTAACTCCTGCACTCATATAATCTAAGATAGTTTTGTTGTATTTGTTTTTCTTAAAAAATACTGAATTGTCATCGGCTTATGGGGCTAAAGGTTCAAATTATTTATATTACTTCATGGATGCCTGACTACAAAATGGCTATGATGAGCTCCAGGCATATCAGATACTCGGCTGGTAGATCATGATGAGCAATTCAAAAAAGGGTGTTTCACTTAGCTGAATCAACCTTAGTGTTCTTCCTTGGCTATTCTTGTTGTAAAACCTTCTGACATGGCTAAGTAAACCTCCTTTTGTTAACTGTTGAATGATGTATGAGTGTATTATTTTGTTTTAACATTGATCCTATATTTCAGAGGAATGGTTTGAGTTAGGATCAGCCCAAAACACCTTTGAACTTTCACATTTTATGACACTAATCAAAGAAAATATGTATTTCTAATACCTTCTGCTTTCTAAATGCAACAGATTTTGACCACCAGCATGGAACGTTGTCTCCTAAATCATCTATACTGTACTATGTATCTTAGTGTCTTAGTACAATGGATAGAACTTTGGCTTTAGCATCAGAAGAACTGCCCAAAAATGTTGGCATTGTTAGTTATAGCATTTATACTTGTATGACACTGAATCTCTTTTGTGCTCAGGTACCTCATAGATATAATGCAGGATTTGGAATAATTGACCTTTAAAGTGTTATCCAGATCTAAATCTACGGTCTCATGAACTGTTATGTACATATACTAGCAAACAAAGATTTGAAGGTTGCTTTAATTAGGGTACAATTCAAGCAACAGAGATTGAATGATAATCGGTATGTGAAAGTTTTTCTTTTTTCAAAGTTTATCTGCACTGTTCAGAATAATAGGAATGAGTGATAATCATGTCCTAGAATCGTGAAGGGGTTATTTTGCCTATGTTTTGAATAACCCAAATCACTTTTACCATAAACTTTCCATTCCCTGTAATATTCTGTCTATCCATTTCTATTGTAGTCCACTTTAGTCTCTAAAATATTCTCTCCTTTTCACATCAGAAGTAATGAAATGGGTCCCTGTTGTCCTTTACTTCACACTGAATAACCTCATTCAACATTGCTCTTTTTACCAGCTTTAAAACTCTTATGATAATTCTTCACCTTCATAGAACTAACCTGTCAGCCCTAGGTATTCACCTAACCCATGAGCACATATATTCTTCACTCAAGGGAATAGTATCGAGAGGGGTGTTTTGTTCCATATAAAAATTGAAAACTTGCTCAACAGGTTAACTTCAGTTGTCCAAAAAGTAGAGTCAATTTAACTTAATTCAACAAGGAGTTATTGAACAGCTACTATGTACAAAGCATGGTAATGGGTGCTAATGAGGCCAAAAAAAAAAATTAAACATTTTCCCTCAAGGGATTTATATGGTATTCAAAATTAAGCCTCAGATTAATTTGAATTTAAATTATTTTAATTTGAAACTAATATACAAGTTGCAGTCAAATATTTTCACTATATGTTTTAGAAATATTATTTTGCTTCAGGAAAATGCTTCTCTATCTTCTTCCTATTATCATTTAGGATAATCCATCTAAAGTTGGACAGGATCTCAGGGGCAATTAATGCCAACCTCTTCATAACATAAGTGATGAAATTGAAACTCAGGAAATCTAAGTGATTTGCCCTTGCATTAACTATACAAATAGTTATTTTCAGGGTCAGGATTTGAACCCAGGTCCTCTGATTCTAGAGACATTGGTTTGTATGCATTGACAGTTATATATCAAATGAGATTCAAATAGCAATAAAAACATTGTATTTTTTTTAAGTTTTCTCTAAAAAAAAAACTCTCCATACTCTGATATGAAACCAGAAAAAGATATTTACTGCTTATATTTCTTCCTGTTCTCTTTAATCAATATGTCTAGGATCCACCCTCAGTATTATTTCAACCATCATGATCAAACTCAATGCTTCTGCCCCAGTAGCTTCCCTAATTTTGTTGTTCAGTCATTTCGATCATGTCTGACTTTTTGTGACCCCATGTGGAGTTTTCTTGGCAAAGATACTAGAGTCAATAGCCATTTTCTTCTCTAGCCCATTTTACAAATGAGGAAACTAAGGAAACCAAGGTTAAGTGACTTGCCCAGGGTCACACAGCTAGTAAGTGCCTGAGGCCAAATTTGAATTCAGAAAGATAAGTCTTCTGGCCTGGTACTCTATCCACTATACCACCCAGCTGCCCCTGCTTCCCTCATAAACAGTTGTTAAAAACAAGCAAACAAACAAACAAAAAATAACACTGAGTCAGAGATATTGAATTCTAGTCCTGTCCCTGCCACATCCTTCCTAATTCTTGCCTAATCCACTTCCCTGCTTTGGATTTCAGTCTCCTCACCTTTAAAAATAAGAGGATTAGACTATGGTCTTGAAGTCACTTCTAGTTCTAAGTCTATGATCCTCATGACTGTTCTTGTAAAGGCAGCAAAGCCTAGTAATAACTGGGATCCAAGAAACAGGTTATTTATAGAGCAACACATTGATTTTTATATAATACACAATAAAGATCAAAGTGTATTTGATCAGTGCACTCAGGCTGATGGAAATCTGAATTTTATGTAACTAGACTTCTATTACAGTTGTATTTTCATAATCTTAAATTCACAGATCGCACAATGCCTCATCACATGATGATGTTGACAGGAGGCTTAGAAAATTATGCCTGTCTATATCTTTTTGGTAAAGAAAAAGAGATAATGATATGTTAGACTTGTTCCTGTTTCTGAGCATGACTTTTTACTTTACTCAAAGTTATTCTGGACTTGAATAGTGAAGACTTCCAGAACCACTATATTTTGTGATCAGTGATCTTTTTCTGAGATTTCCCAGTGTATTGTGCTTTCATAGAAATAAGAATAGCTCTTTTAAGAAATATTCTCCCCAAGATAATTCATAGAACATGACAGTGAAAATGCAGCATCATTTTTTGTAAACCTTTCCATCTCAGCAGTCTCAGTGGACATTTTGAAAGAGGTAACTAATTAGGCCATTGGTAGTAGTGTATTTTCAAATGGGCTCTGTTGCTGGTGGATTTTCATGTTAAAGAAATCAGAAAAAGGCCATTTCTCTGAATTATTATCTGAGGTCAAGGTCACTTGACAAGATAGCCAAATATCTTGTCTAGACATCTTAACTTGTTTAATGTAATATAAGAAATACTTTACAAATCACAGATACACAAATTATAGTTTCTAGTATTGATGACAAAAAGAATCCTCATCAATGTCAGGCTTCAAACCTAGATATGTTCTCAAACCTCCTTTTCATCCATCCTTCCACTGTCCTCCAAATTGGTATTTTGCTTGAATACAATTTTGTGGAGAGTTGGAGCTAGAGAAAGAGAAGGGAGAAATAATCTTTCCCACACATTTTACCTATGATACATTAGATATAGAGAGAAATAGAGGGAGAGATTGAAACTATAGAATTCCTGCTATCTGTATCTTCTCAAATGACCCATACAAAAGAGGAGAAGGGAACACTAAATGATGGGAAGTATATTCATGTTCTTACCAGGGGATCTGAGAGACTTTCATTTCTTCCTATTCTATTATCTCCTCAGTGTTTTGTAGTCATCAGCTAATTTATTTCCGAAACCTTTTTTTCTTTTTTTAAATTTTCTTTCCCTTTCCTTTTCTCTTCTTTCCCTCTTTTTGAGACTGGAGCTCCACATCTCACTCAGGCTGGAATTATAGTGACCCACTCACAACCAGCTCAAGCTATTAAATCCATGGGAACTTTGACTTGATACATTTCTGACCTGGGCTGGTTCATTCCTCCTAAGGCAGCCTGGTACTTTCTCCAATGTGACTAGTATGAAGGTCCAATATGTACATACAGTACTAACACCTGGGCCTGTTGTGCTTGTTTAAAAGTGATGGTCTTAGGAAATATTGTAAATGCCTTCCATTTGGTTGATATCCTCTATGTGCTGGGCTCATAGACCTAACCTTCACACTTCTGAGGGGGAAGGTGCCTTGTACTAATAATATCAGCCTTATGGGTACTTCTACCCTGTGATCACAGAGTGCCTTGCCAGGCATTCAAAGATTTATGTAATCTTATCTTAATTAACTTCTAGCATGCCCAGGAGATAGGTTTGGGAAGAGAGGAGTTAATTAATTTGCCCAAGGTCACTTAAAATAGGGTTTTTAAAAACTCAATTGCATGGAACCCTAGGGTTACATAAAAGCTTACTAAAGCTTCATGGACATATTTTGTAAGTAAAGTTGGACTATAGATGATTTTGTGAAATCTCTGCTTTTATATTTCCATATTGTTTCTGCAGATCTTCATAGGCATACAAATGTACATGCACACACATATATCTATGATGATCATGATATCTCTGGGTACAGTTGCTGTCTTTTACTCTATTTTTATACTGCTCTCATCTTCAGCCTTTCTCAGCATTTGCTTCTAAGTGCAAACAATGACTACACCATAAAATTAACAATGTGAAAGCTGCCATCTATAGCGCAATTTTTTCTTACATGTATGTTACTACAAATGATAAGGAAAACAATGAAAAGGAAAGTATCAGCAACAGTAAAGGGAATTACAATAAAATGTATGAAGGAATCAGGTGGTAGTTGCTATATCATGGTGGCCTCATATTGAACTTTGTCCTATTGTTATGATTAATATAGATATATTATACCACATAACATATTCATATACAGCTATGTGCTACCTTAATATACTCTAATTTACATGGAGACAGGGAACATATCTCATTATTCTCTGCATAGCGTACATAACATTTGATCTCGATCCCCCATACCTGTGATATTCTCTTTATTCATTCCTGCCTTTTGGAAATACTAATTCTTTTCAAGACTCAGTTCAGGTGCCACCTCCCACATGAGGTTTTTACTGATCCCACCATATTCTAGTATTCAGTGCACCACCATGTAATTATGTTGCATTTACTTAATATGTGCTTTGTAGCTACTTATCTGCATGCTTATTGCATTTCACCAATCTGATCCCCCTATCTCAGGAGGTTATAAATTCGTTATAGACAAGTACTGGTTAAATTTGGTCTCTGTATCCTTTTCACTTAAAACAGTGCCTTGAAACTTGTAGGCACTTAATAAATGTTTGTTTAATTGAATTGAATAAAATCTTAATTATCTGTATAGTTCTCTCAACACCAAACATAAAGCTTTGTAGGTAATTAATACATCATTGTCAAATAATTATTTCAGAATTTCACTAATTTGTTATCTACAAGTCATATATATTTACATTTACTTTATTATATTAATTAACCAACAAGAGTTGGTAAAGCTCTTACTCTCTGCCAGGTACCATTCTAAGCACTGGGAAATAAAACAAAACAAGACAACACAAAAATGAAAGAGATTGACCAAAAGAGCTCATATTCTAACTGGAGAGGCAACATCTACATATGTGTGTACGTATGTGTATGTGTATGTATATCTAAACGTATACTCATAATTGGAACAAGATGAATATGAGGCAGTTTTGGGAGACAGTGCAGTAGCAGCTGGAAAGTATCAGGAAAGGCTTCTTGTAGAAGGTTGAATCTTGAAAGGAACCAGGGATTCCAAGAGTCAGACATTTGGAAGGAGTGCCTTCCAGGCAAGGGAGAAATTAGTGCAAAGACATGGGAATGGAAGATGGAGCATCCTACTTGTGTGAAAAATAGTAAGTAGGCTAGTATGGCTAGATCACAGGGCAAGGGTAAGAGCCTGATATTTAAAAAAGACTGGAAATGTAGCAAAGGTAGGTTGTGGATAGACTTAAATGTTACGGTAAGACTACTAGGAACTCTATGATATGGCATGGGCTAATTTTTCCACAAAAAATGTGTGGGAGCTATCCTCCAGATTTGACAGTTCAAATGATAGTTCAAAAAGCTTTACAGTTGTCTGGAAAAAAAAAGTCCCAAAGCAGCTTCTGTCCCTTAGAATCAAAGATATCTAGCTGTCATGAAAGTTAATATACCCTTCAGACTCAAAATACTCATCTGACCATATACATCTTTATGTGGAGATGAAGGAGAACTATCACTACCTAAAATGGGGCTATATTCTTATTTAGTATCATTTTAATGCTATTGTTAAGCAAACTTCTTAAAAAGGTGTTGCATTGTCTATGTGTGTCTCATGTTCTTCCAGTCCTAAGCCTGAACTAGGAGATTGGCCTAAGGCATAGTTAGCCTCAAATGAGTGACAATTGGCAAAATACAGGGACTGGAGGGAATAAGACAGTGTCAAGTTGAATTCATTCACCAAAGGGTCAAGATAGGGAAAATAGAATAAAATGGAAAGAGAACGGGAGGTGGCCTGAAAGGGAATTGAGGGGTCAAGGGATTGGCGGTCACAGTATGGAAAAAGAGTAGAATTTGGTAAGTAAAAGCAGAGGGAGAGGAAGACATACACAGCGAAAGGGGATGGTAGTATTTAGTGAATAAGGAATTAGGTGGCAAGGGATGGGGAATGGGGTTTGGATGATAAGCTATAGGGATTGAGAATCAGTGCGATGTATAGGGCATGACCAAATGTGAAAATGTTCATCATTTATTGGAAGGTACCATTCCTCTTGCTAAGGGAAGCTGGAGATCAGACACAAGATGTAAGGCACATGGTTACATGGTTAGAGAGGAGGCCACATATCACTACTTCCTTTCTCTCTGAGGGCTGGTGTTTATTCAGAAAATTGAGCAGCAGTTTAAAGTCTTGCTCCCCACTGACTTTCTGAATAGGATTTGGAAGGCCTATGGTCAAAGGGAAGGTTAATCCTTTTTGCACTGGAGGTTTTCTACATTGAAATTGGGTTGAAAAAAGGCTGGCAGCAAGAGGTAGGAGTTGCCTTGTGCTGGCACAGATGGAAGTCTGCTCCAGACACCATTTCTAGTTGATTGGTGAAGTGTACTTTCCAGATACTATTTTCATCTTATCCCTCCCTCTCATTTCAAATGGAAATTTAAAGCCAATATTTTATGTTTCTCCTTCAAGCTTTTCTTAACAGTTTCGATAGTATCATTGTCTGATTTCTTTAGATAAATGATAGAATCAGTTCCAATTTTTCTCTCTGTGTGACGTTGGTAGATATTCTTACTAGGGGAGTAGGGGTGAGGGGGAAGAACAGCTCTGAGTGCTTTTTGCATCAAAGAATGTACTGACTGGGAACTCTTCTTTCCACCTTGGCTGCTAGGTGCTGCTTGGACTAGGTGATGAGTTGATGATACTGATTTTGTTTTATTAATAACCTGATAAATCTCTTAAGAGGTAGAGAAATTTTAAAAAGGAGTCCCAGACTTCTTTCTGTCCCTTCACCAAGCTGGTATTTCATTGTAGTTTTGATTCTAATCATGGGTACCAGGAAATAATTTTCTTCTTCTTCTCTGACCCTGGAGAAGAAAGATTATAAATCAGAGAAGAGGGTGGTGAGTAGGAAGATTGACTCGGTTTTGGCAAATGTTGCTCCTGACAATTTCTTATTGGTAGGAGAAGTGAGGTGTGCCCAGGAAGCTGGCTAACACAACTACAGCCAGTGGTTATATTAATATTATATATATGTATATATATATGTATATATATATACATATATATATACACATGCATATTATATAATATATGTAATATAATATATAATACTATAATATTATAATGATTAGCCTTTGGCAGAGCAGACTTCTTTCTCAAAAAATAGGTTCCTTTTTCCCTATAGGATTGTCCTTTCTTGGAGACTCAATTATTCCTTAAATTGCCCAAATCCTAAGGGCTCCCCATAAGGCACCATTCTACTATTATAGTGTTTTCCACTTTAATTTATGAGCAATTACCTTAATTTTAGTGTAACTCCTGTCCACTGTTTCTGAACTCCTTCTCCTCCTAGACTAAGGTTGCATTACCCCACCCCTTCTGTGTTTCCAAAGTGTGATCTTTCTTCATTAGAATTTAAATTCGTAGAGAACAAGGACTCTCTTGCTTGGTTGTTATTGCATTCCCAATACTTATTACTGTACTTCACACATTGTAAGTAATCACTTAATAAATACTCGCTCTAGCTATCTAATTCTCTCTTTCTCTCTAAATATATACATGCATGTAGATAGATAGATATAAATCTGTCATGACTAAAGAAATTCCCAACATATCAATAATATGGAATATTACTGTGCCATAAAAAATGAAAAAAACTTATTTTCAGCAAAACCTGGGAAGACATGTGTGAATAGATGCAGAGTGAAGTGAGTAAAATGAATTATATAATTCTCACACCATTGTAATGGAAAATGACTTCGAAAGACGATAAATGCAATGATAAATTTTTTTAAAGTAAATTGTAAATATGTGCTTTCACTCAGAATAAGGAAAGGAATAGTCATTTATATAGTACCTACTATGTCCAGGCACTATGTGCTTTCCCCCCAAATACTTTCTCATTTGAGACTCAACTCTATGAGCAAGGTGCTATTACAATCTTCATTTTACAGTTCACTGAGGCAAATAGAGCCTGAGGTCACACAACTAGCGAGTGTTTGAGGCCAGATTTTAACTCTTGACTCCAGGTCCAGCACTCCATCTACTACACTACCAGCTATCTCATATCTGATCATTTTACCCATGATGGTTTGAAGAGGAATGTGTTATTATGTGCTTGAGTAGATATGGATTGAGAAATTATTGTTATATCAAAATACTATATTTCAACAAAACATATTTGGAAATGAATATTGATAGTTCTTCTGAGGATTGAGGGAGTAGCAGAGAATTAATTGGAAGAGGCAAGTCACTTAATCTCAGTCTCAGTTTCCTCATCAGTAAAAATTATTAGGGGCAGCTAGGTGGTGCAGTAAATAGAGCTCTGGCCTTGGAGCCAGGAGGAACTGAGTTCAAATCTGGCTTCAGACACTTCACACTTATTAGCTGTGTGACCCTGAACAAGTACCTTAATCCCAATTACCTCACCAAAAAGCAAAACCAAAAATTATTGTAAAAAAATAGCACCTCCCTCAAAGGGTTATTGGAAGGATAAAATGGAATGTTAAAATGTTATATGAATTCTGGCTGTTTTATTCTTCAATTATAAGAATTATATATTATACATAACAATTTTGTGGAATTTTATAATATATTTATATATATAGTAAATAAATTGAATTTGTATCAGAAGTGATAAAAAAAATTCATTTAAGGCAATTTACACTTTCTGAAATTGAATATGTGAAAGATTCCTGAACAATGACAGAGATGATTGAGTGGTCTGCATTTATCCAGAAATTAAGTCAAAAGCTACAACTGATTCAGGTAGGCGAGGTTTGTGATGCAGAAACAGTGAGTCTGTTGCAATAGGTGGTTGTCAGCTTTCACATGGGGCAAAGAACTAAGCTGGGATTGGGTAAACATAATTTTCCCAAGTCAGGGGTAAGATAGAATGGCCTCTAGTAAGACTTGCTCTTAAGGAAAATGATGTCATAGGTGACATTCCTCTCTTTTTTTGTGGTACACTCTTTCCTTTTTCATAAGGTGCTGTTAATACTGAATTTCCACTTAACCTCACTTTGATGCTTCAAGACCTTACCCTTTTATTTTCCGGCACTATCTACCATTCTGTCAAATCAAATTAGAAACCTACCTGCAACAAAATGATAAGTACTACTTGTTTCAAAAAGTAGGACTTTTGACCCCCTTAGTGAAACAACCTTGCCCTATTTTCCCTGTTAATGAAATAAAAATGAACTGCAATAGAGGTGACTCTCGGCAGAGATTTTGGTCAACATTGCCTATAGACATTTATTAGGACGTTTTACTATGACTTGTAGTCCTGTTAACTTTCCTAATAATTTGTTAACATTTCAGAAAAGTAAGACAGAATCTTCCTATAGAAATATTCAAATGAACACTCAGAGCATCTGATGTTGGCCATTCACTGTCACAGAATTATAGACTAGAAGCTTGAATACTATTGAACTCTATTGTTTGAAAAAAGAATGCAGATAGGAATAACTATTAGAATATGATGATGCAATCTCTCATCATCATGAGAACCTCACATGGTATGAACAGTTTTTTTTTTTATTATTTATAGATAAATTCCTAGGAGAAGCTGGATTGCTTAGTGGATAGAGTGCTGGGCTTAGAGTCAAGAAGACCTAAGTTCAAATCTGGACTCAGATACTTACTAGCTGTGTGCCCCTGGGCAAGTCACATAATCTTGTTTGCTTCAGTTTCCTCATCTGTAAAATGAGCTGGAGAAGGAAATGGGAAACCACTCTACTATATTTGCCAATGATACCCCAGTTGGGGTCGTGAAGAGTCAGACACAACTGAAAAAAGACCAAACAACAACAGTAAGATAAGTACCTGCCACAGAAGGATTGTTAATTTTAGAGGCATGGGAAGAGGGAGCGTATATTTAGGAAGCATCTGCTATGTGACAGACACTATGCAAAGTGCTTTAGAAACAGTTCATTGTTTTGATCCTCACAACAACTCTGTGAGGTAGATGGTATAATGATCACCATTTTACAGTTGAGAATACTGAGGGAGACAGATGTTAAACGACTTGTCCAGGATCATTTAGCTTACAGACAGGCTAGATTTGAACTTAGATCTTCCTGCCTCCAGTCCCAGCAGTCTATCCACTGTGCCACTTAGTGACCTAGTCCTACACTGACACACAAAAGTAGAGTGGACCTGGGCAAATCATTTCAATTCTCATGGCATCAGGCAACTTTCTAAGACTATTAATTGTAAAAATAGTGATTATCTGCATTGGTAGAGGGAGCTCCTCATTCAGAAGTTTCCCACACCACTGAAATCATAGACCTGAACACCCCCAGAATGTCACTTAGACACTAATCAAATGTTCATAATACCAAAATGCCGTAGAGTTGAAAATCTCAGAAGTCACCCATTCCAACCGAGATCTAAGCAAGAATCTACACACACACACACACACACACACACACACACACACACACACACACACACACACACCCCTCCTCATCTCCTACTCATATAGCATCGCAGAATTTCATAGTTGGAAGAAGCCTCAGAAGCCATCTAGCCCAACCCATATCTGAGCAAGAATTCCTTCTATATATTGCTGACACCAGGTCATCCAATTAGTGCGTGGAGACCTTCAAAGAGGAGGAATCTGCTATCTATGAAGGCAGACCATTCTTCAAGATATTTCTAATACTTAAGTAAGTTTTCCTTGTTTTAAATTTATACCTGCCTCACTGGGGCTTCCATCTATTGGTCTTATTTTTCTTCCTAGGTTCATTTATTCTAGCCTAATCCTTATGTCACAGAAGAGCTATGAAGATATTTTTTTGTTTATGGAACTAGGTTTCTGGTTATCGCCTACTATTTTCTCTTCAAATGCTTGCACATATTTTGTGATGGTTTACTCTTCCAGATACAGAAGATGAGCTTATTTCTAACAGAGTCCTTTTCCACATTATGTGTATAGCAAATTCATTACATTGACCCATCTCTGAGTTTTAGATGCCCAACTATTCTTCCAGAAATACTGAAAGAAAATGAAAAAAGCCTTGCAAACTTTTCTTTTAAAGTCATTACTAAAGAACTATCAAATGGGTTACAACATTTTTTAGGTTATATTTCTGTTTTGTTTCCGCTATATTTTTTTAAAGCAGGTGTAAAAATGAATTTTTCCTTTGCCATATTTTAGGTCATTAAATATTCCAGTGAGCCAAATCTATATTTATCTGTGTAATAGCTACACTATCACAGACATGGAAATATGACAAAGAGTTTTAATATCCAGATTCTGTATTCTAAATGTTAAGAATGTCCTACAGTACTTACAGATGACTTTACAGAAGGGCAAGTCCACCTTATCAGACAGAGCAGCTTCTGTGTTCTAATTTATAGTAGGACAATTTATATAAGAATTGCTATAATTTCATTCATAGGTAAATGATCCAAGTGTCGGTGATTTACACTATCCAGTAATCACCCTTTAAAAGTTTATTAAATTATGGAAAGAAATAGTAGTGAAATCAGATTTGACTTTGAAAATGAAGTTCTCCTAAGATTGTTAGCTAAATATAAATTGTAACACTAGTAACACAGTACCTAAAAAGAGATAGAGTGGACAGATATACACATCACAAAAAGAAGAGATATATTCCATATATTTGATCATTCCAGGAGAGAGATATAAGGTACAAGATTGTTCTTGGAGATACAATCTTTAAGGAAAGAAATCAGTTTTCTTGTTATCTTGGTCCTGGACTTCCAGGTGAGCAGAGATTGATAGTTTTCTTTCTCTATTTATTTAGAGAAATAGAGTACCGATCTACTGGCCAAGCAAGAACAAAATGCGAGAGTAGAGAACTGTCACTGCTGTACTTCTTTAGGGCTAAATGTAGTTAATGTCTGTATGTTTATTAATGATATCTATGAAAAAATTTTTCTTTCTGTTAATAGAATGTGCATGTAACCTTTCAAAGAAGATAATTTTTTGTGAATTTCTCCATTGAAATTATGTTGAATAATGGTTTCACCCCAAAGTAAAAAACAGGAAGTACTAATATTGGTCAGACAGAGGTTGTCCCTGTAGTTCAGATTATTCAATCAAGTCCACTCAGAAAATTATTGCTCTTCTAGTCACTGGAGAAAAAGGAAACAGCAGGCTGCCTAAGTTACAAGCATAATTTATATAAGTTAAATTCAACTTCAAGAAAATCACCTAAATTTAAATTTAATGTAAAGATGATATACAATCTTTAAAAATGTGTAGAGGGGATAGGAGGTTGGTTGCATATGTAGCAAGAATGAGGGATACAAATGGAATCTCACATTCCATGTCAAGAGTTTTAGAGGAAAGCCTCCAAGTACCTTGGGCAAATTGCCTGTAGAGGATTTACAGGAAACCATGTGCAAAAATCACAGGTAATGAGAAAGTACAGATGGGTAACTATAGTAAAAAGGAGTGCTCATCCTAAGATCACTAGATCTACTGGAGTAAAAGAACATGCCTTAATACTATTTCTAATCCCATTTTTGTAATTTAAACTGGGGTGGTTAATAGCAACCTCTTTAACATAGCTTCTTGTCAACCCTAATCAATATTTTCATAAACTGTTACCCCTCCTCAAGTAAACATGTCCTAAGTAATGGCTTGAGATACATGTAAATTAAGTAATATAGAGTAAATATAGAGAAATAATTTGAAGCCAGGTTTTTCTCATTTCAAGTCCACTACCTCATTGTACCAAGTTGTCATCTATCCTTTAATTAATAATTTTTATGTGTATCCTGTAGACACTGGCTTTGGAGGCAAGGAAATCAGGTGTCAAATCATATCTCTGTCTAGAAATAGTAGTTTGAGCAAGCAAGTCACTTAACTCTCAGTGTCTCCAAGCAACTGAAACTATCTAATACAGATGATCTGATCACTGCTGATAGAGAGAGTTACCATACCAGGAGTTTCTTAAACTGAAGAAATCAGGGATATAGGCTTTCCTGTTTCAATTCTTTTTCCACTCCTCACCCCTCAACAAAATGGAGAGAGCAACGTAAGGAGAACAACAGAAAGGTAAAGGACTTCATCTTTCACTAGGATAAAAGAGCTTCACTAATTTGAGGGGAAAGAACATGACATATTTCTCCAAGAAGGCAACAATTGAGCCATAGGTAGTGATGTCTTCAGGGTTGAGAAATTTAAAGGGGGACTGAAAAATGCCTTTGTAGATGAGAGAGGCAAGAAGACATAGGTGTGCACTGAAGGAATAGAGTGGGTTGTGGGAAGTGATCATGGGCAGGAAACAAAAACAAAAACCAACGAGAGTAGGCCTACAATGAAAAATGCCCGAAAGAATGTGTGTGGCAACCATATATACTACTGATAGAAAGACGTAATATTAACAAAGCTATGATCTGTGCTTAATGTATGGAATTATTCAATTAAGCAGATATTTGACCAGATACTTCTGATAATGAACCATATTGTAATGACATCATATCATGTTTGTATAAAACATGAACCTTGTGGAGGGATGGAGGGGGATAGAGCCAAGATGGCTGAGTAAAAGCAGGGACTTGCTTAAGCTCTCCCCCAAACCCCTCCAAATATCAGTTAAAAATGACTGTAAACAAATTCTAGACCAGTAGATCCCACAAAAAGACAGAGTGAAACAAATTTCCAGCCCAAGACAACCAGGAAGGTTGACAGGAAAGGTCTGTTGCACAGGGCTGGGAGAGGAGCACAGTTCAGAGTGGGCCACACAGGCCACAGTGAACTGGAGGAGGCCTCAGGAGACTGAATCATGGGAAGCTATGGTGGTTTCCAGACTTCTCAACCCACAAATGCCAAAGACAACTTAGAGGTCAGTGGGAAAGGTCTGTGAGAAACATCTCACCTCTGGGTGAGAGAGGAGCAGAGTTGGGCCCCAGCCATAGCACAGCCCTAGGGCAGCAGCAGCCTTGATTGCTTCCAGACCTCTCAGCCCACAGATAGAAGGGGAATCAAATGGCTGATCAGAGGGGGATTAAAGGGATCAATTTGCTGGTGCTGAAGCAGGAATCTCTTGCTTTACTCATGCTTGGCTATGGGTCACAGTTTTGAGTGGCGGTACTGGGACAAGGAAGAGTGTTGGCATGGCGGAACTTGTGGTAGCAGTGAAGAAGGAATCCTTCTCACAATTTCAAGGCAGGAAAGAGTGCTTCTAGTCACTCACATACCAGAGCACAGGACAGTAGAGGAATAAACACCTCTCCTTTAATCATATCACCCTGGAAGAACTGAAAATTTGTAGGTCTCTAGAAGTATCTCTGAAAACAGCTGCATAAAACCCCTAAAGCTTGAGACAGTATACCTTCCACACAAGAAGCAGAGACCTACCTTAACAAAGAATTTAAAACTCAAGTAATTAGCTGGGAACATGAGCAAACAGAGGGGAAAAAACAAATCATACTATAAAATCTTATTTTGGTGACAAAGAAGATCAAAACATACAACCAGAAGAAGACAACAAAGTTAAAGCTCCTACATCCAAAGTCCCCAAGAAAAATATTAATTGGCCTCTAGGCTGTGGAAGAGCTCAAAAAGGATTTTGAGAAGCAAGTAAGAGAAGTAGAGGAAAAATTGGGAAGAGAAATGACAGTGATGCAAAAAATCATGAAAAATGAATCAACAGCTTGCTAAAGGAGACCCAAAAAAATACTGAAGAAAATAACATCTTAAAAAATAGCTAACCCAAAAGATAAAAGAGGTTCAAAAAGTCAATGAGGAGAAAAATGCCTTTAAAAGCAGAATTGGCCAAATGCAAAAGGAGGTCCAAAAATTCACTGAAGAAAATAATTCCTTAAAAATTAGAATAGAGCAAATGGAAGCTAATGACTCTGAGAAATTAAGAAATTATAAAACATAACAAAAAGAATGAAAAAATAGAAGACAATGTGAAATATCTCATTGGAAAAACAACTGACTTGGAAAATAGATCGAGGAGAAAGAATTTAAAAATTATTGTACTGTCGGAAAGTCAGGATCCAAAAAAGAGCCTAGACATCGTCTTTCAAGAAACTGTAATGGAAAACTGCCCTGATATTCTAGAACCAGAGAGTAAAAGAGAAATTTAAAGAATCTTCTGATCACCTCCTGAAAGAGATCCCAAAAAGAAAACTCCAAAGAATACCATAGCTAAATTCCAGAGTTCCCAGGTCAAAGAGAAAATATTGCAAGCAGCCAATAAAAAACAATTCAAGTATTGTGGAAACACAATCAGGATAACACAAGATTTAGCAGCTTCTACATTAAGGGAGTGGATAGCTTGGAAAATTCTGGAGGCCGAAGGAGCTAGGATTAAAACCAAAAATCATATACCCAGCAAAACTGAATATAACCCTTTGAGGGGAAAAATGGATATTCAATGAGATAGAAGACTTTCAAGAATTCTTGATGAAAAGACAAGAGATGAATAGAAAATTTGACTTTCAAATACAAGACTCAAGAGAAGCATGAAAGGTAAACAGGAAAAAGAAATCACAAGGGACTTATTACCGTTTAACTGTTTTACATATATATGTACACATATATATATATATGTACACATATATATATACATATATACATATATATACATATATATTGTATATATATATATATATAAATATATATATAGACAGAGGGCAAATGGTGAGTTGAATATGAATGAATGATATCTGAAAAATAAAAATAAGGGGTGAGAAGATTGTATTGAGGGGAGGAAAAAGGGAGAGGTAGAATGGGGTAAATTATCTCACATAAAAGAGGCAAGAAAAAGCTTTTACAGTAGAGTGGCAAAGGGGGGAGATGAGAGGAAATGAGTGAATCTTATTCTCACCAGATTTGGCTTAAGGAGGGAATAACATACATACTCAATTGGGTATGGAACTCTATCTTACATTACAGGAAAATAGAGGGAAAGGAGATAAGAAAGGGGGTATGGTAGAAGGGAGGGCAAATTGGGGGAGGGAGTAATCAGAAGCAAGCACTTTCGAGGAGGGACAGGGTCAAAGGAGGGAATAGAAAAAAATGGGGGGATAGGATAGGGTGGAGGTTTAGTCTTTCACAACATGTCTATTATGTGTTTTGCATGACTACACATGTATAACCTATAATCGAATTGTTTGCCTTCTCAATGAGGGAGGGTGAAGAGGGAGGAAGGGAGAGAAGTTGGCACTCAAAGTTTTAAAAACAAATGTTAAAAATTGTTTTTACATGCAACTGGGAAATAAGATATAGAGTCAAAGGGATATAGAAATCTATCCTGCCCTACAGGAAAATAGAAGGTGAAGTGAATAAGGGGAGGAGGGTAATAGAAGGGAGGGCAGATTGTGTGAAGGGGTATTCAGAATGTATGCCATGTTGAGGTGGGGGAAGGGGAGAGATGGGGAAAAAAATTGGAACTCAAAGTCTTGTGGAAGTGAAATAAAACTAAAAATAAATAAATTAAGAAAATGTTTTCAAAAAAAGAAAAAAATAATTAGAACTCAAAAAATGTATTGAATTTCTATCATAATTTAATTTTTAATCTTTAATCTATAAAATGCCTATAAAGTTTTGCTATAGTAATTTTAAAAATCAAAACACTAGCTTATAGATGAAAACTTAGGTTGTTATAGCTGACAAAATATATAGGCATTTGAAAGCAATTTTGTAGCTGTCTGTGACTTTCAAATTCCCTTCTACCTCTGCACCACAAATTTCCCAGTACATTGTTTTTCAATATATGATGTATAGCATTCCGTTTTGCTTTAGTTTTTCACTAATTACAATGAGAATCTTATTATCATGAGGCTGTTTTATCCTAACTTTCTTTTGTTCATTATGACTTATTTCCTACTGTGTATGTACCCAGAGGCAAAGGAGCTAAAAATCCTTTCACTTCAAAATTATGAAACTACTTTACCCTCCTTTGCCCCAGGAGGAATGAAAGAAAACACTTCAAAAGTTTTTTTTTTTAATTCATGGTGTCCTGAAAATGATGAATGAGGATGGCAAGGCTGATGATAGATTCACAAGTGTAAGATCTAGAGGAAATCTAATTTAAAATAGTCATTTCTTATTAAAGGAGGAGCTGTTATACTCTAAAAATTCCCTACTGAAAGGCAAAAATAAGGAAATATTAAAATAAAATAGTTAATGCTTCCTTTTAAAAATATCATTAAAGCCAAGCCTTTCATAAACTGGCTTTATTATGCAACTTAACATAATGGTTTCTGTCTGTATATGTTAATAAGTAACATATAATTTTCCAGATGAGTTGCCATGTTCAGATTCCAGAACAATTATTCAAGCACCTAAACATAAAGTATAAGTGCTTTTGAGGGGAAATACATTAATATGGAAACTAAAAAAAGACCAATATAAACTCAAATAATATAATCTATTAGGAAGATTACCCATTTTCCTTTATGAGAATATATAATATCCATCAGTTACCCAAAAGTTATGAACAGGTTATTGGAGGAGTGTGAGAAAGGATCTAAACTTTGCCTTCATCACCCTCACTTCAGCCATCCCACAGAAACAATAGGAGAAAGTAGATGAGACAGAGTGAGAATGGTGAGGTGCTGAAAGGTGGTTTCTGAGTCTTCTGTTACATAAAGGTGATATTTTAAGGCACAGGTAAAATTCCCCTTTGTAAAGATTACATCGGAAGAAGAGGAAATTTTGGAATTTAGGATTTAAAAAGAAAAGTTAATAAAAGCAGGATGTTTAGGAGCACTATGAAGTGAAGAATTCTCTCAATAAGTGGCAGTGATGAGGAGGAGGAGGAGTAAGATGATGATAATGATGATGAGTTTTGATTGAAAGACAAATTTTCTGGGAAAGAAACAGGTGACAATTCAACAGAAGTAAGTAAAATCATAGAAACTGAACCTGATGTTTGAAAGGAACTTGAGAGGTCATCTAATCCAACTAGTACATTAAATAGTAATTTCCTTTACATGATCTTCCAAAAGCAATCATTAGACTGCTTGTTGAAAACTTTAAGCAATTGAGATATCACAATAACAGCTGGCATTTATATCTTGCTTTAAGTTGTGCAAAATTCTTTAAAAATACCACCTCATTTTATCCTTACAACAACCCTGAAAGTAGGTACTAGTATTATCCCCACCTTACAGATGACGAAACTGAGCCAGAGAGATGATGTGACTTGCCCAGTGGCTCATAGCTAGTGAGTATCTGAGGTGGTAATGGTACTCATGTCTTTCTGGTTTCAGTTCCAGGATTCTATCCACTGAATCATCTAGCTGCCTTATAAAGAATTTTCCATTTTTGATTGTCAAATTTGTAGGCTTGTTTTCCTTACGGTAAGCTAAAATCTGCCTCCTATACTGTCGATTCATTACTCCTAGGTCTATCTTCTAGGACCAAACAGAAAAAGGTCTAATCTTTCTTGCAGACATAACACCAAATATTTGAAATTGGCCAACAAATCTTCATTTTCTTTATTCTTCCCCATGCTAAACATTCACAGTTATTTCCCTGGCATGGAGTAGTTTTGAATTCCCTCTATACTGTGATTATTAAACCACCCTAATGAGGAATAACCAACTTGTCAATATTTTTCCTACCTCTCCTTTCCTACCCTACTGAAGACAATCCCCTAGATGTGGGGTAATATACAGGGCTGCTGGCCACCTTCCTTGTTCTAGACTTTATACCTCCATGAATGAAGGTTAAAAATCTCATTAGCCTTTTTTAGCCGCTTTGTGGACTCTTCATCAGTGTACAGTTCTCCTAAAATCATTTTCAAACAAATTATTATAAAGAAAGCACTTCCTTCCTGACATCTTCTTTGTTTCTCATCTTGCCCTCTGTGACCAAGCAAGATGAATCTAATTCTTTCTTTCTGCATATAGTAGTATTTCACATAAAGAAAAACAATAAAACTATCTCACCTCTCAGTAAGGCTTGATTTTTCTAATTCAATCAATTGATCCTTGTATGGCATGATTTTGTGTTTCTTTACTAAAAAAAGAAAATTCTTGCTTCTTTTGCATATAATTCAACCAGATAATAACCTTCCTAAAATGTGGTATCAAGATGTGAGCAAAATATTTTAGAAAAAAAACTCATAATCACTATTCCATCGACCTCATGGGGTCCAATAAGCTTCACCTGGTCACAAAGTGGAGAAAAGGATTAGGTAGGGAGGAAATATTATACCTGACAAATATTAGCCTGACAAAGAAATAGAGGAGAAAGAGGAAACTTAAAGCATGATATATATATATATATATATATATATATATATATATATATATATATATATATATATATGTGTGTGTGTGTGTGTGTGTGTGTGTGTATACACACACACACACACAAGGTAATCAGCACTTTGTGGGGAATTAAAAGAGCAAGAGAGAGAAGACCAGAGCAGTGAGTTTTCTAAAACTCCACTTATTTGTTATCAGCTCTAGCTCCTAAAATCTTATACTTTCTTGATAGTTTCAGGTCAAGTTCTAACTCTTCTATGAAGTCTTCTCTCATTTTTTGCCTAGCTATACATATTCTCTTCTTGTAATTCTTCTAGCATATTATTGGCACCTATGCTGTGTATCATATCAGATGAAATATTATGAACATTTGTATATATATCTTATCTCTGTCTCCCTTTCCCTTCCTCCAATTTCATTCATTCAGTAAACATTTATTAAACACAGTAAGCATGCACAAACCATTATGCTAAGTGCTGAGAACACAAAAAAGCAGTACCTGCCCTCCAGGAGCTTACAAATTAACCTTAAAATCAATTTGCATCTTCTTATTATCTACCACATAGTAGGTGCCTAATTTTTTTGTCAAATGAATGAAAGAATGGATAGCTAGTACCAGAATGCATCATTATTACTAGTTGTCATGAAATGGAAAGTGATGAGAAGAGGTTATGAGAAAGATCTGAATAATTCAGGAAAGATGGAGGAAAGTTTTGAGAGCAATGATTATTATTAACCAATTGATTTGGAGGGATCCAGAGTTTCCTCCTTTTGCTAAAATCCTGATTTCAAAAGGATATTGCTGATAATAAAATTGGAATAACTTTCTTATCAATCTTATTTAGACCCCACCCAGGCAGGAAGCCATTTTGTTCTACTCAAGTTTGAGGGGGAGTAAATTCGTTAAATAGATTGCCCAAGGCTAGGGGTAATTTAAAAATATATGACATAATCAAAGTTCATTTGAATAAGTTCAGCCCCTCATTGTAATATTCAACCAATCAAAGTTGAATGTCATGCTAGGGAATAGCTCTCTTCTAATGGGCTTATAAACCACAAACCTGGCACCATGATTGTGCTTGGTCTAAAAGAGAGATGGCCAAATAGTCATCCTTTTATTAAAATGCTGGCAATATACCCAGAAATTATGTCTCTCAAAATTTTTAATTGCCACATATTGAAGATGAGGAGAAAGGTGAAAGGAGGAAAATGAAAAGGCAATAGAAACTACAGAGTAGTTCAATTTTCCTTCTGTACAGAAGAAAACAGGAGAGGATTGAAGGAAGTAAGAATATGTGCAAACTCATATAGCATCTGTGAGGACAGAACAATGGGAAAGACTCCTTTAAGGAAAGATTTGCTATCAGAATTTGCAGTACAAGGGATTAAAGTAGCAGTCCAAATTATTGTATACTAGGACCCTAATTATGAATTCAATTAGGATAAACTCAAGGAACATATTTAAAATATTCAAATCCTGTAAAGTAAGGAACTCAATATAAGATTCTTAGAAGAGAAATTAGAATTATTTTGGAGACTGTCAGGAAAAAAGACCAATTAAGAACTCCTAAGAAAATTTTGGGGGACTACTTAATAGACCAAAGCTAAAAAGCATTTTGTTTTCTTTCTCTTCAGGAATGAAACATAGAATAAAGAAGAAAACTTGGTTTAAAAATATATTATCATATATTCACCATTTTTCTAAAAGTTGAATGTAGATTTGAAGTTTGGACTAAAAACTGTAAACATGAAATAGGATTGTGGCATAAAAATGGAGATGATCACCTGTCAGGTACTTTTAAGTTAGGAATAGAAATGAGTTACAACCAGTATAGCTTTTCTTCATTAGCTATAGAGGTGGATTGGGGATAACAAAGATCTTGCAATACTCTTTTTAAAAAGAATATAGATATAGATATAGATATATAGATATATAGATATGTGTTTGTGTCTGTGTATATATGTATGTATATACACACATATACATGTGTATGTATGTGTATGTATGTATATACACACATATACATGTGTATGTATGTGTATGTATGTATATGCATTTTTTTAAGTGAAAAGGGACGTATTTTCAAAGATACATAATAATAAAGGGAGATAGATTGAGCAGCTTCGAAAGTTGTGAATGAAAAGGGAAGAAGAGCAATAGAACTAGTAACTTCAGTTCAATATATAGAAGTAAGTCTAATGGGTTATAAAAGAAGAAAGTAGCAAGAGAGTCCTTTAGGAAAGATGGAGCAAATACAAAATATAAAGTGGAATTTTAGGTTATGGTAGAAAAGCAGGGAATAAGATTGCTCTATTTGGCCTCATAGTTCAGGTTAGAACAAAAACCTAAGTTTGAGGATTTGCAGAAAATTGGTACTTTGGAAGCTAGTACAAGCATGAGCTTTATTACTATGTGCAACAAGCAGGCAAAAAACAAAAGCATACACACAAAGACACTATATGACAACACAGAGAGAAATTTGGTCACATAAAGCCAGGGTCACTTATGTGAGGTAGATCTGTACAATGGAAAAGACCTCAGTGGGAGTACAGACTCACAGTGAGGTCTGAGCAGAGAATTTTTATACTTTGAAAGTGAGCTGGGTTGAGAAAAAGTAATTGATGAAGGATATGAAGGGATATTTCTATCAGACCTAGATGTAGTATGGAAACTACTCCGATCACTGTATATGCCACATTTGGTGAGGGAGTTTACTAATTGGGACCAAAAATTATGTGCAGGTCCTAGTCTCTAACTGGGGATTCCAGAAACAGATATTGGCCCATATGTTTGCATTCATCCTAGAGACTTAACCAGTAAGGAGCCACAATCATCTATACGTTTGACATAGTGTCAGAAGAGTAGGAGAGTCCCGGCTTTCTCTCACAGCTTAAATGTTTATAGTCATTAGGACCACTTGGTCTAAGTGATTCATTATTGGAGTCCTATCACTTATACAAATATTTTAGAAATCATAATTATCACAAAGATAAATAGTTATCAACAATTAGGATATATAGCATGAAAGCTGTAATTTTTAGCAGAAGAAAAACTAATTTTTAGCAGAAAAAAACAGAAAGTGTTTACTTACATCAGAAGAGTGATCTGTGCATGATTTTCCACAAAGAATAAAAGGAAATGGAATATGAGGCAGAACTTTCAGAGAAATTAACCGAAATACCAAATACAATTAGAATAAGAGGTCCATCATAGATGGGCCACTAGTTCTTGAGAAAGAGATAAAGGATAAGGGAAGAAATACAGAGCCTTAGTAAAGAAGTAAGGAATCAAAATAGAAAAGAGAATAAGGAATTCAAAGAATTGTTGTTGTTCAGTTGTGTCTGACTCTTTGTGATCCCATTTAGGGTTTTCTTGGCAAAGACACAGGAGTGGTTTGGCATTTCTCTCTTCCGCTCATTTTAGAGGTGAGGAACTGAAGCAAATGGGGTTAAGTGATTTGCCCGAGGTCACACTGCTATTGAGTGTCTGAGGAAGGATTTGGTTTCAGGAAGATGAGTCTTCCTGTCTCCAGGCCCTGAGCACTATCCCACTACATCAACTATTCAAGGAATAGGGAAGATTAAAATAAAATCACATAGGTACAAATCTGACTTGCAGGAGAAACAAAATATAAATATCATAAGAAAAAGGAAAAAAAGATATTGAAACTACAATGTTCCGAAAAAGAAAATGTTAATGTTATTCTAGATTATGAAAAAGAGCTAAATATGAAAACCACCAGTCCTCTATCCACAACATGAAAAGGAATTCAGTTTAGAGCCTTAGCACTGAATAATAGAGGATGGTAGTCCAACAATTTGGGATTCTGTGCAGTTCACATATTGTGAATATTCAAAAATATATAATTGACTTAGAATAATAAAAGCTAGCATTTATATCACTTTCTAAGGTTTACAAAGTGCCTCATAATTATTATCTCATATCATTCTCATAACAACCCTGGAAGGTAGGTGCTATCTTTACCATCATACAAGAGAGAAAACTCAGGCTGGCAAAAGTCAAGTGATATGCTCAGGGTTATCCAGAGTAAGTGTTTGTGGATTTGAACTCAGGTCTCCTTGACTCTAGATCTAATACTCTTTCCATTGCCCCACTAAGTTGATATATGACTATGGATTTTAATTGAAGAGGCAACAACTTTAGGAATGTGAATATACCTACTGTACCTTAAAGTGATGGAAAAAGCATTTACTTGTGACAGAGTGAAAAAATTATTCAACTGAAAATAACTCAAAAATCACCTGTGAGAAAAAAAAATACATTTGAACAATACAGGATGCTCACCTTGACACATGTGGTAACTGTCTTACTTTTTAAATTTCAGTAAGAATATTCTCACAAAAGATGATGTAACTGGATCAGAAAAACATGATAAATCTTATGTAAAAAAATTTTTTTTAGTATTTTAAGCATTCTAGATCTTGTTGGTAAGAATTAGCAATAGAAGATGATAGTCTAATTGAATAACAGGATGATAAATGCTTTACTAATGCACATTGTAACCCCTCTAGGCCTTCAAAGACATGGTTAATAATTGCTGTGACCCCAAAGATATATCACTTGGTGGCCACATCTCTAACGATGAGAATCTCCAACATTAGCTCTGCTGGGCCTCTGACAAAAGACATACAACCCATTGCCAGGCCTATGAAAATTGATGAGTGAGCCAAAATTTTTTAACTCTACTTATCTAATTGCTTTTAAGAAGTCAGAGCACCTTCATGCCATGAATAACACTTTCGTAGAGGACAGAAAAAGAAAAAGAAACAAATTGAGGTCATGAAAGAGAGATGCCTACTTTTCTGACCATTATATGGTAACAGAATTTTTCATGTTTTAGGAAATTCAGCAGACATTTGCAAAAGTACATAAAAAATTAAGTAAACTTCTATTAGAAATGCCCCTATCCTTTTCTTCCTCCAAAAAAAAAAAGTTATGGAATGATCAGAGGGAGGAAATCTCTCCTTTCCTTCTAAATTGTCATAGAATGCCATAAGAAAGAACAACCTCAAGGGGAGAAATATAAACAAAAGCTTTAAAGAATAGAATAGATATTCTTAGCTGCTTTTTAAAGGCATTTGCAGATTTTTCTTTTCTAAAGAATGGAGGAAAAATGAAAGTGCAAATGAAAGATATGTGTATAGAGAGCCAAGTGATAAGAGGATAAAGAGGTCCAGTGAGAATAAAGAATAGAATATGCAAGGAGAAGAGAATGGAATGGAATGCAAAAGCATTTATTAAGCCCTTATTATAGCCCAAGCATTGTGCTAAGTAAGCACTGAGAATACAAACAGACAAGTGGTAGAGGCAGTTTCTGGTCTCCTAGAGCTCACATTCTCATTGGTGGGGAGAACACATAGAGGACAACTTAGCTACCAGGTGGATAGAAAGACCTAGTGGTTCTTAATGTGCAATATTGAGGCAGAAGTCCCAGTGGCCCTTATGGTCCATTTCTTGGCAGATGGGAAAGCCACCAGTCCTCTATCTAACCAGGAAAATTTTAGTTAGTTATTCTCTGCTAATTGAAGTAGTGTGAGTCAAAACATCCATCCTTCAGCCAGGAGGCTGCAGGAACTCTGGTCTTCTTTCTGATTCTTGGATGTGAGAGATGAACTCTCAGAGGTGAAGCCTCCTCAACAGGTCAATAATTTTTTATTATTAATTTCAAAATCCTCCCCCACTCAGACTCTGTTTTTAAGCACATAACAGAAAGAATAAGCCCTGCCCCATCCCCAACCTGAGCCTTTTGCCCTTGGCTTCCCGCCTCTTTCCTTGTCTTTGAATTTTGGGCCTGGAATGCAAGCCCCACCTCCCAGTTAAGCCCACCCCCAGTTAAGGGGGTAAGGGATAGTGGTGGGTAGAAACCTGTTTTCCTGGTAGATGGAGACTTGTTTGCATGGTGGGTGGAGATTTGCTTTTATAAGGCAGCCTGGTTACTCGGTCTCTCTCTCTTGTATCGAAGGAGCAGACAGCCGTCTGGCAAGATTGTAATAAAGGTTACCTTTGCTTTCCACCTTGAGAAGTCTCTGAGTTTAATTTGGGTTAGGGTGGCTGTCCCACACACTTGGAAAGGGAGATATGATGAGCAGCAGGCAGGCTGGGCACTGGGGAAAGGGTCATATACTGGCCTGGTCAGCTCTATCCTCATGGGCCTTAAAGGGTGAAGGAGTCACACTCCAGTTGTTGAGGGAAGGGGTGATGGATTGTAGTGATAATAATGAAAGGAGACAGCATTAAAAGAGAAACTATTTGAAGGTCTTTATGGAACCATTTGAAAGGCAAGAAGAAAGAGGGGAAATGATTTATGCTAATAATGGTACTATCAATCAAAGCCTGAATTGATCATTAATGCTAAAATGTATCTTAGATAATTCCAACCAACCTCTTCATTTTGCACATGAGGAAAATGAATCAGAGCAAGGTAAAATAACTTCCCATGGTGCACAGCTAGTGACTAACCTGTGACTCGTTTCATTTTCCTAACTCTAATTCTAGTGCACTTTCTAGTATATCAGGCCATTTTAATAACAGCAAAGAGCATAGCCAACATACTGTGGAGAAGTGTTTGTAGGTTTGAATGCCTTACTGCTGACCCTGATGGGACTTTTGAAGCTGCCCAAAACAGGTCTTTGGCTGTCTTTTCTTTTTTTTTTCCAGTGACCTATAGGAGATATAAAATGACTGAACCAAATAAATAAAAAGTGAAGGAAGAGTTATTCAGTCAATCAATAAGCATGCATTAAAGGATTACTATGTGCCAGACACTGTGCTAAGCACTAGAGAAACAAAGACCAAAAACAAAACAAAACATAACAGTTCCTGCTACAGGAGCTTACATTCTGAGAGACACATGCAAATAACTAACTGCAGAAATATATATAATAAATGAATGTAACTTGAAAGGGGAAGGTATTAGTACCTGGGGAAAAGTAGGAAAGGCCTTTTGCAGAAAATGGACTTTGATATGAGTTGTGCATGAAGTCGGGTTAACTAAAGGGCAGAGAGAAGGGAGCAGAACATTCCAGGTATAAAGCATAACCAGTGCAAAGACACAATGATGGGAAATTGGGTGTCCTATTTGAGTAACTCTAAGTAGTAGTCCACTGTAACTGGATCATAGAACACGTAGAAGGAAGTCAGGTATAAAAATGGAGAGATAAAACAAGACATGTCATGATGAGTTTTAAAAGCCAAACAGAAGACTTAGATAATGCAAGTAATAGGGAGTTTGGAGCTCCTTGAACAATGGCTAAGATGGTCAGATCTATGGTTTAAGAAGATCGCTTTTTTTGCACTTAAGTGGAGAGTGGACTGTAGTAAGAATGGGGAATTAGTTAGAAGTGTCAAAACTGAAGAAACCCCTGTGAAATTGTTAAAATGGAAGGAACTCCAGGTCCAAAAAGGGCACCTGGAATAAGCCAGATTCTAATCAGTTTACAAAGGTTATAAAAACATTTATTGTCTGAGAAGAGCTTGCAAGCTGGAGCAGAGAGAAAGAAAGTTCTCAGCTGCTCAAAGGAGAGTGTAAAAGGTTGAGGTTACAATATCTATTTAAGGTATTTATGGCTAACTAGGAGTCAAAGGAGAAATACAATAAATTTGGAAGTCAGGCAGGAAGCTGGGGTTAAGGGAGAAGATATCTGTAAACAAAACAAATCAGAAAGTAGAATGTTTCCTGCTCTTTCTGAGACTGTCAAGACTGGTGCTGGCAGTTTTGGGCATCTCTGAGTTCAGCTAAAGTTTACCCACAAAGGATCACTGGTATTTCAAGCAGCCTTGGGCTTCAGAAGTCCTCTTGATTAGTTTGTCACTGTGCTACTCCATTGCCTAGGTGCTCTGTGAAAAAGGGAACCCCTGCTATTCAATCAATTAGTACAATCATTACAGAACCTATGTTTATAAAGAAGTCCATTTAGGTAGTCCAGGCTGTATTATTGGATGCAAAACATGAAACGGAAGAGTCCAGGGTAGAACTGATGTGATAGGCCTGGGGAATTGAGAAGATGGTGTTGCCCTCATATGGACTTTAGGAAAGGAGGAGAGTTTTGAGGGAAGGATACTGTTTTGAACATGTTGAGAATAAGATACCTATGGGATATCCAGCTTCTGATGTCCAAAAGGCAATAGGAGATGCATGATCAACAATGTCAAAGGCTGCAGATAGGTCAAGAAGGGACTTTAGAATCATCAAGTCCATTTCCTAATATTACAAAGGAATAAACCATATAAGTTATGTGACTTGCCCAAGGTCACACAAATAGTTGGTTGCAGAGCTAAGAGTCAAATTCAGTACTCAAAGTTCAGCTTTTTCTACTATGCCATACTTTCTCCCAAGTGGATATTTACTTAGGGAGTCCACTAGAGTTAAGAATATTATTCATAGTTGCTTAGGTGATAAATGTGTTTGTGAGAATGAAAAAAGATTGTTCAGATAACGTCAGAATTGTAATTGGCATGGTATTTTCTTGAGACCTTTAAACATAAGACACTTTCATATATATTTGGACCACTTAAGTTAAGATAAAGATGGAAACATAGGAGGGAGTCAGCTTGTAGAGAGTTTATAATGTCTTTAGAAAGAAGCAAGGTGAATTGATATTAAAAACATGGAAAATAGTTTTATAAACTCAGTTGATTTGTGTGTGTTTGTGTGTGTGCGTGTGCTACAGAGTAATGGCATTGAAAATTATTCTCTGTGGTGCTGGATTAAAAATAAAGTTGCTATGGGAAGTTAAGAGGAAACAGGATATATTGGAAAGAATGCTGAACTTTCTGACTCAGCTGTCATCTTTTTCATGAGACCTTTCCTTATCTCACCAGTAATTAGCAATCTCTCTCTATTGAAATTACTTTGAATAATGCATGTTCTTGTGTAAATGCTCTACTGCCCCAGTAGAAGGTAAGACCACTCACTGAGCACAGGGATTTCATTTTCATAGCTACACTGTTTAGCACAGTGCTTTGCCTGAAGAGGATCAGAGTTTGAATTCCTTTTCAATGGAATTGCATATGTTACTCAATTATTACTTCATGTTAAAACCACAAGCAAAATAAAAGCAGAGACTGTTATTCAAGACTAGCTCCCTGGAGACACCAGAGGGGACAAATCTGGGGCTAACTAGACCATTTCCAATACAATCAAGGTCCCTTTCTCCTTGCAAGGATCAACCTCTTCACTTAGGCAGTTGATCTCATTCCCTCAAGTAGACTGCATCCTCAGTCATTGTTCCCCTATCAACCAGTTCTTTTCTTGTTTCTTCCAAATATTCCCATCTCCTTTTCTTAATAAAAAAAAAAATCTTCACTGAACTCTACCACTTCCTCAAATCATCCTCATATCTCTTTTCCCTCTTTCAGCCCAACTCCTTGAAAAAAGTAGCTGCCCTCTCTGCCTGAACTTCCTCTCCTTTACTTATTCTTCAACTATTTGCAATTTGGTTTCCAACTAAATCTCTCAACTGAAACTCTAAATTTACCAATGACTTCTTCAGTGTTAAATTTGATGGCCTTTTCTCAGTCCTAATCTCTCAGTCTTTTGCACTATTTGACACAGTTAACAAATCTCTCTTCCTGAATATGCTTACTTGTAACTCTGGGTTGTCATGACACTAAACTCTTCTGGTTCACCTTCTACCAATCTAGTCATTCTTTAACAGTGTCCTTTGCTGACGTCTTGTCCACATCATGCACCGTAACTGTGAGTATATCCCAAGATCGTGTCCTAGATTGTCTTTTCTTCTCCATCTATACTCTTTCTCTTAGTAACCTCATCAACTCCCATGGTTTTAAGTATTATCTCCATGCAAATTACTTCCAGATCTATATATCTAGCCCCAGATTCTTCCCTGAGTTTCAGGCTCATATCACCAACTGTTTATTGGGCATTTCAAAATGGATTTTGTGAAGAAATCTCAAACTTAACACACCTCAAACTGAATTCATTGCCTTTTCTCTCAAGCTCTCTCCTCTTCCAAACCTCCATATTTCTTTCAAAGTGACTACCAAATTTCCTCTCTCTCAGGTTAATAAGTTAATAAGCTTAGCATTATCCTGGACTCTCCCTCCATCCACATATCCATTCAGTTGTCAGATCTTACCCTTTCTTTCTTTACAATATGTTTCAAATCTGATCCCTTCTCCACTCACGTAGCTACGACTTTGATTGAGGGCCTCATCATCTCTTACCTTGATTACTATAACATCCTTACTGAAAATAGTTTTTCTGCCTTAAGTATGTCTTTCCCCCAGTCCATTTTACACGCTAATATTATTTTCCTTTAAAACAGATGTGGCCACATAATTCTCCTACTCAGCTAACACCAGTGGCTTCCTAATAACTCTAGAATGAAATATAAAGTTCTATTTTAACTTTTAAAATAAAACCTTATTCAATCTGGCTGTAAAATACTTCTCCAGTTTCATTATGCATTACTCATTTTTCCATACTTTACTTTGTGATCTAGCCAAATCCTCTCTGTTCTGCATATATGGTATTTGATCTCCTACCTTTCACTAGCTGTTCCACATTCCGGGAATGCCCTCCCTCCTTATCCCCACCTTGCAGCGCCTGCCTCTTCTTTTAAGATATTGCTAAGAAACCATCTTCTCCATAAAGACTTTCCTAACTCCCACAATACTCCCTTGTACTCAATTAATTTGTATGCATTTGTATTTGTTATCTTTATGTTTATGTTGTGTATATATTTTATATGAACTACTATTCTCCCTCATTGGAATCTAAGCCCTTTGTGAGTAGGGATGTTTTGGTTGTTTATACTTGTTTCCTCAGCACAGTGCTTAACAGAAGAACGCTAATACTTGTTGATTGGATAATATATGTATGATTAAGATGGTGATGTGAAAGTTATAGAGATACCCAGCCCATGCACGCATACCCCAGCAAAAACAAAAACTGAGTAACAGAAGTAAGCACCTCTATCTACTTAAACCTAAACAAAAAGACAGAAATAATACCAGATTAATTGAGTGTTTATGCCAAGAAAACCAGCACAAACCTTGGTAAATTGCATCTCTTCAAAAGGAGACACAAAAGGGAAAATATGAGTAAGCAAAGAAAGCATTACTTCCTGAAAAACTTAAAGATTTTGAAATTTAAATTGAAAATATCAAGACTGTCATAGCCAAATTCCAGAATTAGCTGATCAAAAAATAAAATAAAGGCTGAAAGCAACAATAGAGTTCAAGTACCAAAAAACCACAATCATAATAACACAAAACTATAGTACAACTACCCTTATGAAGAAAATTCTTGGGATAAAATAGACTAGAAGACAAAAAATAAAGGCTTACAACCAAGAATGATTTAACTTTCAAAACTAAGTATAATCCTAGAGGGTTAAATCCTATTCTATGGAATAAAGACATTTCAACCATTTCTTGTAAGACTAGACCGAAATAGAGATCTTTAAAAGCAAACAGGAATCAAGGGGGAAAAAAAACCTAGAAAATTAAATACATTTGAGCAAAGGGAAGGGCCTGAATGATGAAATACGTGCATTCTAATAGAAGGAGAAGAGGTTAATGTTCCTTCGTAATACTAGGGCATAAACCTCACAAAATAAACAGGAAAAAGAAGGACTATTACATAAATCCTTTTTTGATCCTAATTCGATAAAAATATAATCAGTAAAGGGCATTTGAAGAAAGAATTAAAAGTTAAGTAAAAAATAAATCATTTAATTCTAACGAACTGGTAAGTCAAAGGATAAACTATAGAAACAAATAGATAATTTAATTTAAAAATGAGAACATTAAGGGGGGCGGAGCCAAGGTGGTGGAGTGAAAGCAGTAACTTGCTTGGGCTCTCCCCCAAACCCCTCCAAATGCTCATAAAAAATGGCTCCAAACAGACTCTGAATCAGCAGATCCCACAAAAAGAGAGAGTGAAACAAATTTCCAGCTCAAAACAACCTGGATGATGATCAGAAAGGTGTATCGCGACGGGCTGGGAGAACAGAGCAGCGCAGCGTGGGCGTGCAGGCCCCCCCGGGAACCTGAAGCAGGCCTCAGAGGACTGAATCATGGGCAGCTGTGGAGGTTTCCAGACTCCTCAATCCACTAATGCCAAAGACAACTTAGAGGTCAGTGGGAAAAGTCTGTTTCTGTCCGTGCTGAGAAAGGAAGGCGGGGTTTCAGCGCCATTCCCCAAGAGCGTGGCCCTGGCGCGGGCAGCTGCTTCCCGAGCTTCTGGCCCACAGACTGAGGGGGAATCCAGTGGCTGATCAGAGAGGGATTGCAGGGATCTCTTTGCCAGTGATGAGGCAGGAATCTCTTGCTTTGCCCGTATGTGGATCTGGGTCACAGTTCTGGGCGGTGGTGCTGGGGTGAGGAGAAACGCTGGCGTGGTGGAGCTTGTAGTGGCTGTGGAGAGAAACCCCTCCACAGGAATACTTGTGGTCACAGACCAGGAAAGGAGTAAACACCTTGCCCCTTATCATACCACCTTGGAAGAACTGAAAATTTACAGGTCCCTACAAGTATCTCTGAAAAGCTACAAACCCTGAAGCTTGGGACAGTACACTCTCCACATTGGAAGCAGACTCTTACCTTAACAAAGAGTTTCAAACTCAAGTAATTGTCTAGGATCATGAGCAAGCAGCGCAAAAAGAGTCAGACTATATTATCTTATTTTGGTGACAAAGAAAATCAAAATATACAACCAGAAGAAGACAACAAAGTCAAAGCTCCTACATCCAAAGCCTCCAAGAAAAATATGAATCAGTCCCAGGCCTTGGAAGAGCTCAAAAGGGATCTTGAGAAGCAAGTAAGGGAAGTAGAGGAAAAACTGGGAAGAGAAATGAGAGTGATGCAAGAAAATCATGAAAAAAGTCAACAGCTTGCTAAAGGAGACCCAAAAAAATACTGAAGAAAATAACACCTTAAAAAACAGCCTAACCCAAATGGTAAAAGAGGTCCAAAAAGCCAATGAGGAGAACAATGCCCTAAAAAGAAAAATTGGCCAAATGGAAAAGGAAGTCCAAAAGATTACTGAAGAAAATACTTCCTTAAAAATTAGAATAGAGCAATTGGAAGACTAGTGACTTTATGAGAAATCAAGACACTGTAAAAAATCCAAAAGAATGAAAAATTAGAAAACAATGTGAAATATCTCATTGGAAAAACAACTGACCTGGAAAATAGATCCAGGAGAGAGAATTTAAAAATTATTGGACTATCTGAAAGCCATGATCAAAAAAAGAGCCTAGACATCATCTTTCAAGAAATTATCAAGGAAAACTGCCCTGATATATTAGAACCAGAGGGCAAAATAGAAATTGAAAGAATCCACAGATCTCCTCCTGAAAGAGATCCCAAAGGAAAACTCCTAGGAATATTGTAGCCAAATTCCAGAGTTCCCAGGTCAAGGAGAAAATATTACAAGCTGCCAGAAGGAAACAATTCAAGTACTGTGGAAACACAATCAGGATAACAAGATTTAGCAGCTTCTACATTAAAGGACCTCAGGGCATGGAATATAATATTCCAGAGGGCAAAGGAGATAGGATTACAACCAAGAATCACCTACCCAGCAAAACTGAGTATAATCCTTCAGGGGAAAAAATGGTCATTCAGTGAAATAGAGGACTTTCAAGCATTCCTGATGAAAAGACCAGAGCTAAACAGAAAATTTGACTTTCAAATACAGGACTCCAGTGGAACATGAAGAGGTAAACAGGAAAGAGAAATCATAAGAGACTTATTAAGATTGAACTGTTTACATTCCTGCATGGAAAGATGATATTTGTAACTCATGAGAACTTTGTCAGTATTAGGGTAGTTGAAGGAAAAAAATTATATGTATGTATATATAGATAGATAGATAGATAGATAAGAGGGCACAGGGTGAGTTGAAGATTAAGGGGTCTTATCTGGAGAATAAAATTAAGGGATGAGAGAGGATGACACTCAGAGAGAAAGGGAGAGGTAGAATGGGGTAAATTATCTCACAAAAAAACAGAAAAGTCTCTCACAGTGGAGGGGAAACAGGGGAGGTGAGAGGAATGAGGGAATCTTATTCTCATAGGATTTGGCTTAAGGAGAATAACATACACATTCAATTGGGTATGGAAATCTGTCTTACCTACAGGAAAATAGGGGTAGAATGGGACAAGAGAGCAGGGGGATGATAGAGAGGAGGGCAGATTGGGAAAGAGGGTAATCAGAAGCAAATACTTCTGAGGAGGGACAGGATCAAAAGAAAGAATAGAATAAATGAGAGGGCAGGATAGGATTAAGGGAAATAGAGTTAGTTTTTCACAACATGTCTACTGTGGAAGTGTTTTGCATAGCTGCACATGTACAACCTATACTGAGTTGCTTGCTTTTTCAATGAGAGTGGGTGGGGAGGGAGGAAGGGAGAAAATTTGGAACTCAAAGTTTTAAAAACACATGTTTTAAAAAAACGTTTTCACATGCAACTGGGAAATAAGAAATACAGGAAATGGGGTACAGAAGTCTATCCTGCTCTACAGGAAAATAGAAGGGGAAGGGGATAAGAGAAGGGAGGGGGGAGAGATAGAAGAGAAGGCAGACCAGGGGAAGGGGTATTCAGAATGCATGCCATCTTGGGGTGGGGGGAGGGGTGAGAAATTTGGAACTCAAACACTTGTGGAAGTGAACATTGAAAACTAAAAATAAGTAAGTTTATATTAAAAAAATAAAAATAAAAATGAGAACATTAAGACAATATACCACAACATTTGGGATACAGCCAAACAGTCATCATGGGAAAAAAATAAACATATCTCTAAACAATTTCTTCAACAAAAGGGAAAAAAAGAGAATAGATCAGTGTATTGAATACAACCCCTCCAAAAATAAATAACACAGAATTCAAAAGTATGAAAACCAGAGATGAAAGCATGTTTATCAGTTATGGAAAGGTTGAGCAAACTATAATATGTGAATGTAATGGAATATTATTGCAACTTAAGAAAATTTTTTAAAAGCCAGATGGATTCAGAGAAGCCTGAAAACCTGGAAAGATTTATATAAAGTAATTCAGAGTGAGGTAAGCAGAACCAAGCAAATAATATATCCAATGATTAAAACATTGTTAAGGAAAATAATTTTGAAAGACTTGAGAACTCTGATCAATACACAACTCCAGATGCCTAATGAGTCATATTTTGCCCCTCTTGAGAAGTGATGATTGAGAAGAACAAGTCAATGTGTCAAGTTAATAAGCATTTATCAAACACTTATTGTATGCTATATAATTTCTGACATGGCCAATATGTGGATTTATTTGCTTTGTTACATAAGGGAGGGCATTTTATATTTGTAAGGAACAGAGTTTGGGGTAAAGAGAAAGGTAATAGTAGTAATGCCACAACAAGAATTAACGAAAAGAAAAAAAAACCTGTATGTGTAACACAAAACAAATAGAGCAGAAGGAAGTTCAGAAAAAGGCATAGACAATTAGGATGGCACTAGAATTACTATGCTAAATTTGTTATGTAGTTAAGAAAAAACAAGGCTCTACATAAGGGATAGTTACAATTTAGTAATTTAACATTTCATTCAAATAGGAACATTACCTTAAGGTGGTTTTGCTTGTTTACAGATCTGTCATTTCACTGACATGAGAATTTCCTTCAAAACCAGACATCTGTAACTTGTCTATAGTTTAATCTTTTTGACTTCTCTAAGTCTTTGCAAGGTTAAGAGACTTGTCCATTAGTACATACCCAAATATATGTTAGAGGCAGCATTTGAACCCAAATCTTCCTAATTATAAATCTGGACTGCTATTCTTTACTTCATGATGCTTCTCTATCAGAAAACTAAAAGTGACTAGGGCAGCTAGATGGTGCAGTGGGTAGAGTGCCAGGCCTGGAGTTAGGAAGACTGAGTTCAAATTCATACGCAGATATGTGACCCTGAATAAATTGCTTAAACTTGTTTGCCTAAGTTTCCTCATTTGTAAAACGAGCTAGACCCAAATGGGGTCATGAAGAGTTGGACATAACTGAAATGACTAAACAACAACGACAATAAACTTAAAAATATCTTGTTAAGTAATAATAGCTCACATTTCTCATTCTCTTGTAAGGTAGACAAAGTAGTCTTTTTATTCTTATTTACAGATATTGAAACTTCATACAGAGTTATTAACTTGACCATTGTCACATCACTATTAAGTGTCACTATTGGTATTGAACCCAGGGCCCCTGACTCCAGGTTCTTGTGGTAGACTCAAACAGACATTATAATCATGCCTACTACACTCTGTAGTTATATGAGATCAATGCAGCATTTGTAACTAACAGGGTCAAATGAAAGTTCATATATAATACATACTGATAATTCAGGGAACACTTTCCTAGTAATAAATTATTTTTAAATATTTGAGTTAGAAATAGACAATATAACTGACCCTGAAATGAAGTAAGTAAGGTAAAATATTGGGAAATTCAGGAGACCAAAAATCAGGAGACATGGTATGTAGTTTTGGCTCTCATAAAACCCAGGCATGTGATTTTGGGTAAATTACTTAACCTCTCTACTTCAAGTTTCCCTGACTATAAAATGAAATATTAGCTTAAATGATCCCTAAGGTACCTTTCAGATCTAACATTCTATATATTTCTTCTGATATCTAAATGATGAATTAAAAATCTGTTTGTTTTCAATTTTTATAATTCTAGACAATTCTACAGATGGCAACCAAAACAGGCCGGCTGTTTCTACATGTATTTACAGAATTGAATCAGAACTAAAAGTTTAGGTTCATTCCAGTCAGTCTATTCCATCTGGCTAGGGCTGTTCTAACATCAAACCCAAGCTTTCAACAGCCTGGAAATGGTGCCCATCAAAAATTGTACTTAAATTAAGAAACTTTGGTTGGGCACCATTTAAACATTTGGTAATGAAATGATACCATCACCCCATATACTAGTAATACCATACTTAAGAATTATATTTCATGTATCAATAAAAGGATAAAGTTTTAATTTAAGTTATGCAAAAGAAAATGCCCTTAGCTAAATATTTAGGTCACTAGACAGCTTCAGGTAATTGACTTTTTTACTTTTCATGAAAATCTGTCACTAACATAAACCCAGAAACAATCAAAACAAGTCCCATTACATTAGGTTGTGTTCTTGAAAACTGAAGTCACCTTTTTATTTATTAAGTATATCTGACATTTTATCTCAGAAACAATTAATTGTCCCACCAAACTTATTTTTAAAACACTCATTTGAAGGAATGCATGAAAATATGAAAGAATCTTCTGCATAACATATACTAGTCATTTTGTGTTTGTTTAGCAAAAGTTTTTGGCATATTAAAAAAACCTAAAGAACAATAAAGTAATTTAAATAAGGTCAAGAGATAGGGAAGGATGCCAGTACATAACAGAAGCAACCACCAAAATAAATTTCTAGTTCATTAAGCTTCTTACAAGGCAACACTGCCAAATTAATCAGGAACTGCTTTTTCACATTTCTTCAACTTTTGTTGTTGTTGTGAATTAGTTGTTCACTTAAATTAATTAAAAAACTCAGTGTTTGGAAAGCATTTTACTTGGTGTAAGGGCAATTTAGAACACCATAAGACATGGTCTCTGCTTTCAAGGAATTTACATTCTAAGGAAATGGCATATTTTTATGTAAAAATATCTGTGTACATTAATAATTGTCATGCTGGCTCAGATCTCAGATCATCCAATTCAGTGTTCCATTTCTATAATGAGCACAAAGGAATATTTTATGGTGGCCATAGCTGTCTTCCATAACATCAATCACAAAACTTTAAGGATGTCTCCAAATTATTTCTAGCATCTCTTATTTAATTTGGGAATTATTGTGCCCAATCATATCTAAATATTTTCTAAACTTTTTTTTATCTTGGTCTATTTATTAGGAGTAATATGTTCTATAAGTTTATTATCCAGTGGATAAGTTGATCTCATTGTTCTAAACTGACCTGTTCAGAATTCAAGAGGTGTCATATTCCAAGGCATCTAGAGAGGAGGGCTTCCAGAAAATGTCCAATACTTGTTAGAAACTACTAACATAGACCTTGGAACCTATCAGTATTGGTGATACCCAGTGCCAGCATGGTAGCACTGACACTAGAGTAGCCCAGATTAAGGAAAACTTAGGTCCCTAGAAATTTGTCCTTAGCTGCCTCTTATAAAGGGCCCAGAAGAGCCAGGGCTACGAACCTCAAAGATTGGTGGAGAAAAGGAAGCTCTCAGCCTTAGAAGGTGGAGAGTAGTATGAAATCCACATTGAGGAGAAACCAGGGCTAGTTACCCTAACCAAAAGTGGAGCAGGAGACAGAGACTAACCTTAGCAAAACTCCAAAGCAGTAACTAAGGCTGGAGAGATGACAAAACGTAAGAAGACAACTACCAATTTAAAGAGGAAGGGAACAAATATTATTAGGCACCTATTATGAGCCAGACACTGTGTTAAATGTTACAAATGATTTCTCTTGATAATCTGTGTCCTGTAGACTCAGAGCTCCACCCTGCCAGCCTTCTGCTTCAAAGTTCTTCAGAAGGATATCTCTGATAATGAGATTGCTTTGAATCTTCTTATCTTGGTCAAACTTCAGCCCAGGCCTGAATTGATTTTATCTACTCAGGTTTGGGTGGAGACAGACTTCTAGGATTGGTGGTGGCATTTCTTTTGATGACAGGAAGATATCAGCCCCAGTGGACTGAGTGATCTAAGGAACCCACCCACCTCCTAGTATGTCCAATAATCCTTATTGATCGGCACCTCCTTGGGAACACCTACTCTTCAAAGGGCACATAATGTTGCACCCCAAAAATCCCAAGCTGAGCCACTTCTGAACTGGCACCTTAGGGGTGTCCAGTTTGGGACTGAACTCCAATGCAATGCATATCAAATCACTTTGAGAAATTAAATCATGGATACATGTACCTCAATTTTATTTCTCTTTCTTAGAACAGACTCTGCTTCAGATTGGGGTTCATGGGGTTTGGGGTTCACTCATATTATCTCATTTGATCTTCACAATAATCCTGGGAGGATGCTATTCTTTTACCCAATTTGCAATTGTGCGAACTGAGGCAGACAGAGGTTAAGTGACTTGCTGAGGATAATATATCTAGTAAAGGCCTGTGGCTGGATATGAACTCAGCTTTCGTTACTCCAGGTTTGTTCTTGTTCTATTGTATTCATGGAAATGTTTACTTTTTGGGGTTTTAAGTTCAGAATTTTTAAAAAATACAACTAAAAAGAGGGGGAAATATTCAAGAGGTGACACTTAGCTATGGTAAGTAGCAAGTCTATGTTCACCCATTCATAGTTTTGCTTTCATAAATTTTGATTCTCTTCTCAGCCTTGATTTTTCTAAGGGTTCTTTTTTTTTTAATCTGGTAGCTACTCAATTTATTCTCTCTACAACTGTTTTATCTTGAAGTCTGCAAGTTATTACAGATGTGTATGAACCATAGATTTTTTTTTTAAAGGTAGTTTAATATTTTTTTCTTTCATTTGTAATAACTTTCTGATAAGGTCTTTATTCCCCAGAATCATCATCATCATCACCACCATCACCACCATGATCATCAGTGTTGTTATTGTGATTACTATGATTGTTGTTGTTGTAGTGGGTGATGGTAGTAATGATGGTGGTAGGTATCACTGATGGACACTTGCAAGTCGAGTACGTTGTTGGAGCATCAAATGAAAGAAGCAAGCAAGGTCTGTGGTGAAAAGGTAAGACAGAAGACAACCATATTTAGTTGTATAATTATGATGTTCCCAAATCCAAGAGGGGCAGCTAGACTTTTGGTAATTGATTCTTGAGGAGACACAGCAGGTTTCAGCAGTTCTTTAGGCTGTCTAAAGACTACTGGATAAAATTCTTAAAAAAGCAAATAATATTCCATACTTTATAAATAATTGCCACCAGGGCTTTAAACTCTAAAGTGAGTGTGGTTTCCCACTATGTTAGGGTATCACACTGTCTAAAATGGAATTATATTTAAACTGTCCTGAAGGCATAGCCTTTACTTCTGTATAGAAGAAAGAATGTTGAATACTGATAGAATCCTTTATTTGCAAAGTTTTATATCATAATTAAGTAGTTTTGCTATTGATGTGTGTGTGTGTCTGTGTGTCTGTGTCTGTGCCTGTGTTTGGGGTGCAGTTGGGAGTAGCCAGATAACTTGCCCAAAATCCCATGGTATGTGTCAAAGGCAGTAACTGAATCCGACTCTGACTTTAAAGCTAGCCTTTATTTGTTATGCCTTGATTCCTTTTCTGTCTTTTTTTTTTAATGGTCTGAAAACAGAAAGTGTATTGAATGTGATTTGGAGGGAGTTGCATAACTGGTTATCAAAAATAGGCACACTGAGCTGCAGGAGAGAGATATTACTTTAATAACAGAAATAGTAGTAGTAGTAGCAGGAGTAGTAGCAGAGACAGTAGCAGTAGCAACATTCTATAATTGTTAGACGTGGCAAGATACCAGACTAATGCCTTGAAGAAAGAGTAAAAAAATTGACTACTCTTTTCTGATTTATAATTCATTAATCAGAGCATAACCTAAAGAAATCTACTTATATTTATATCATATTTGCTATGCAGAAAGCTCTAGGTACTATTCCATTTTCTGTGGGGAATAGGAAAGGAATAAGATACTGATCCTGCTTCTGGGAACTTATACCCTGGGTGAGGAGACAAGATTAACACACAGGAAAAGATTATGGACAACACAGATCTCTGTGGGCCAGGGTTTATAGCAGTGCGATAGACTAAAATTATGTGTCTGTGCTTGGTGTAGGATGTTACGGGGAGGGGTTTCATTCCAGGATGGTAGGGAATAAGGTCATTTAGTGTAGAGGAAAGATTGCTGAATTTCAGATAGAGGATCTGGATTTCAATCCCAGTGTTGCTATTTATTATCTGTATGGCCTTGGGTCAGTCTTTTGGGCAACCTATATTAAAATGCATATCACTTCCAGGGATAAGGATATGATCATCATTTTATACTTTGCCCTAGTCAGAACACTTCTGAAGCACTGTTCTCTTTGGATTCCAAAGTTTAAAAAAAATATTGATACGTGGAAGAGTATACAGAAGAAGGCAACCAGGATAGTGATGGGTCTTTAGTTCATGTCATATGAGGATCAGTTGATGAAGTGTGTATGTTTAGCCTGGAAAAGGAAAGGCTGAGGTAGGAGTAAGGCTATCTTTAAATACTTGAAGAAACTTCAGGTAGAAGAGAGATGGTCCCAAGGGGCAGAACCAGGACTAATGGGTAGAAATTGAAAAGAGGTAAATTTAGGCTTGTTATCAAGGTAAACTTTCTAACAATTAGGTTTTCCAAAAGTGGAGCAGTCTGCCTCAAGGGGATGATTGTTTTCCCTCTTTTGAAGTTATAAAAAAAGATTAGTGATCACTTACAAATATGTTATACTCAGAATTTTATATATGGGTTAGACACTTTCTATTCTAAATTCTATGGTTTAAGCTTTAATTTATCATTTCATAAAACAAGAGAATTGAGGTGAGTGATATCTAAGGTTCCCTCATGCTCCAGATCTTTGATCCTATGATGCTTTAGACATGTTGAATTCAAGTTGTAACAAGAAGATGAGTAGAAATGGTTCCAGAGGTTAGGAGAATGGTCACACCTCAAGATGTAGGTTTGGAATGCATCCACAAAAATATGGGAGTTGAAATTGTGAGAATGTGGGAGAGGGGAAGAAAAGAGCAGAGGGACTGAAGGCTAAATGTGTTTAGGTATGTTCACATTTACTGGATAAGATGAAGAGGACCCACTGAAGGAAGCAGAGAAGGAATGGTATAAGGAAGCACTAAGAAGGAGAAATAGAATGATGTAGTTTCACCAAAACCAAGGAAGGAGAGATAAGAGTTTCTAGGATAATGTAGATAGAGTATGAAATGCAGAAGAAAAATAAGAGGTTAGGATGAAAACTTAAAAAAAAAAAGGAGGGGAGGGGGCTATTGTAAGTGGAATAAGTTAAGTTTATATTTCTTATATTTAGGGTTATTTTTCCTAAATGAATTATTTAACACACTAATGATCATAGCTTTTCTTACACTCACATAGCTATAGAAGATAAGTATTTCCATTTGCCCTCACCAACTTAGCTTTTCGCTATTTGGAAGAACCTGAACATCTTGGAAAGAAAAAAGTGGAACTTTATTTTTGTAATGAACACTTTAAACCAGATCAAGCTCTGGGCTACCCCAACTGTTTACAATTTTTCATTAAGAGAATGTCCTTTTATTCCTATCCATACTTCCTCTTTCCTGCCTCTGCCTCTATACCAATGTCTATGGAAAGTAAAAAATAAAGTAGAAAAAAAAAACCAGTGTTATCACTCTCAGAGTAACTTTTTTTCTCAGATAATACCCTCTGATGTGGGACATTGTTAAAGGCTTCTCATTACATACACCGGTTCCCTCTTTTCCACATGCATATTCATCTCCACAAAAGAGGTGAATAAATTAGTTAAGTATGAGTTTCCTTTATAGAAAGAATGCTGTCCTCTGAGCAATTTGTTTAAAGTTTTAAGGAACAGGGATTGGGACTCACTGGACTCATGATAACTCCGTGATAACAAAACTTTCTCTACTAATGCAGGAGAGCACCTTCTTTGAAACTGAGTTGCCTTGAACACTGGAATTTAAGCAACTTAAACAGTACCATGTATTTAATCAATATATGTCAGAAACAGTCCTTGAACCCATGTCTTTCTAGCTCCAAAACTAGCTTTCTATCCATTAAAAAACACTGCCTTTCAAACTTAATATGTTTAAGCCTATGTTTATATGTGTTAAGTAAAGAGAGAGAGAGAGAGAGAGAGAGAGAGAGAGAGAGAGAGAGAGAGAGAGAGAGACATTCTAACATTTTGCTGATGAAAATCTTTGGCACCTCCACTCCTTGAGTCTTTAGGAAATAGTTTTTATAGTTAGAAATCATATCAGGAACCCACTAATCTTCATGCCCTGGGCCATTTGTAATAGCAAGTTTTACATCTCAACTAACAACTCCAAATAAATAATCCTAAATTCTTTCAAATTTCTTATGAAGTATGTAGTCTTACAGATGCCATTCAAACAAATACCTAATTTGTTGTCGTTCAGTTGTATCTATCAGCTGTGTCCAACTCTTTGTGATCCCATTTTGGAGTTTCCTTGGCAAAGATACTTGAGTGGTTTGCCGTTTCCTTTTTCAGCTCATTTTACATGTAAGAAAACTGAAGCAAACAGGGTTAAATGACTTGTCCAGGGTCACACAGTTAGTAAGTGTCTTAGGCCAGATTTGAATTCAGGAAAATGAGTCTTCCTGATTTCAGGCCTGACATTCTATCCACTATTCTACTTAGCCGCAGGTTTATTACGTATTAGGCTTGGAATGGTCTTCACATTTATCATTATTTGTTATTTAGGATATATAGAGAGGCAATGTGGAGTAGAAAGTAGAGTGTTGAATTTAGAGACAACAAGATAGGAATTTAAATTATTTTCCCAACATGTACTAGCTGTGGGACAACAGCCAAGATGTCAATCTTTCTCTGTGATACTATTTCCTCATCTACAAAACAGAAATAATAATTGAATCACCTGCCTCACAGGGCTGATGTGAAGCTTAAATGTACATTTTTATAGACACATCACCCATATATGCATATATATGTACATATAGCCATATGAATATATATACATGTATATCTATATACATAAAAGCATATATTATACATATGTATGCACATATACAAATATGTATGCCAATATATGTATATCTAAATATATATTATAGCACTTCACCAAGTTTAAAGGACTACATCAATCTCAGCCATTATTATTATGTAATCCCTTTATCTTGACCGCTTCAAAACAATGCATGTGTGGGAATCTTGCTAACTGCTTTCCCTACCTATGTCAAAGCAATTTTTTTTTCTCATCTTTTTTCTCTCTCTTTAACTCTGAGCTAAATTTTTGTTCATAGATTCAGAGATTTTGAGCTGGAAAGAACCTTATAAATGCTCATAGCTTTTCTTTTACAGATAAAGAAACTGAGTCACAGCAAGGCTAGATAATTTGTTCAGGGTCACAGAGCCATTGCTAGAGCTCCCAAGCCTAGCCCCACCCCCATCCACCTTATCACCTAATTGTCTAATTTGGTATCATCAATATCACTTGATATCACTTTCTCTGGCTAATTTTTCATTGTCTTCCATATATTTAATGAATATCCAACACATTAGTTTTATAATCTCTTTGGAGACACCCCATTGTGTTCTTTGATGCAATATTTTTAGATTTCAAGTAATTGACCTTATTTTGGTATTTTCCTTCTTCTTACTTGGACAATCTTTTCCATTTTTTGAAAAATAAAACTCACCACTTCCCCCCATTCTATTTCATGAATTGTTCTGCCAATTTGTGTATGGACTATTGAAACTGCCCATCATCACCACTTATAATTATCTGACCTTTAAAGATTATCAAATCAGTCTCATCTTACCCTGACTAGAGTGTATCAGCAATACCAAATAGTTAATAAATAGGTTATTTCTATCCATATCTATTTCATAGACTTTCCTTTTTCCTATATAATTTTTTGCAGGTACTGTTTGTGTTATTCTACCATGCAATGACACTCATCTTCCTTTACATGAATTCTTAATGCTTTTCAAGGAATTTATAACTTAGTCACATTGTATCCCCTCATCCTTCTGATGTCCTTTATTCACATTTGATGCAATACATCTCAGTGCTCATGTTTTCTTTTATATAGTTCTAAGATTTCTATGCAAGCATTGACACATTCTGGCTGTTTTTCTGCTGTATCCCACACTTGTCAGTTCTATGATTTGTTGGATCAAGTACTTCATCATGCCCATTTTCCTCAAGCAAGGTACTGAACTCCCTGTGGATCAGTGTCTTAGTCTACTGTCAATCTAAACCTTGTGTTCTACCACACTCTGACTTTTCCTCAGTTTTGCTTGGCTACCGTTTTGAAAATATTTAGTACCCATAGTCTCATGGTAATTTGCTCTAGTTAGAACCCATTTTTCTGTTACAGATTCCAGCTAAGCCAAAGCATGACAATTCCCATAAAACTACAAGGTCAATCTTTGTATATTCAGTTTGCCCAGGCATAAAGACAATAGCTCTGCTTACTTCATAAAAAGGCAGTATTTCAGATATTAGCCTAGAGACACTGGAGTTATCTTCTTTTTAACAAAGTAATTGGGGCATTACAACCATATTACTATGCTCCCCTCTGTCTGTATATGCCATGACTACATTTTCTTAGCATACTTTTAATAAAAATGCTTTGTGAATTGTAGATCACTTTATAAAAGTGAGCTAACTGCTTCATGCTGTCCTTGAGACATGATGTATCTTTGCATCCAATGGGCAGGTCACTGTGCAGCATTCAAAGTCATCACAAAACTGTCTTTGGTTTAATTATTCAATCTTACAATTTTACTGCTTGTTTCTTTAACTACAACAAACAAATTGGAATAACAAAAATGACATAAAATAGATAGCCTAAGAAGGAAACCAAGTGATGGATAAGACTATGATATATTACATCCTCCATTGATATTTAATATCTTTTTAACATTAACATGTAGTGGATTTCTGAAACTGGATTCTACTACCTTAAACCTCCTGCTTATGGGGCTTTTGATTCATTTAAACTGTGTATTGACCAACTGTTAAGATAAAAATAATTTTCTAGGCTTTATAAAGGTGTAAGGGGATTTAAAGTGCTTAAGGAAGATTGTTGTTTCAACATTGTTCTAAAATGAACATTCCAGGATCTAAGAAATATCAAAACTTCAAAGATTATCAACAAAGATCAGATACCTCACACCCAGACCAACACACAACAATCTCCTCTATGCCTTAGTAGTCAATGTTCATGAGTTACTACATCTTAAAAAAGTCATCATCTTATGAAGAAACTTTTTATGATTAGGCTTTTTTTAAATTTGAGTGGCTGATCTTCAATGAACAGATACAGAGTTCATTAACAGGCCATTATTTTGAGCCTTTCCATCTTGGAAAGAGCCCACCAGAGCTTGCATTCTAGTAGTATAGCCTTTGAAAATCCAAAGGCACTTCTACAACTTTACAACCCAGTTATAAAAGTGGACTTTAGTGGGGAAAATTGGAAATACTGAGGGAAAAACACTACATATTTTGAAATATTCAGATCCCTCAAAAAAATCAAAATGACAAAATGGGATATTATATCAAGATAGCCAAGATTTTTAAAATGTCTGAGTGAAGATAACAGCAAAAACTGCCAGAATAGATCCATAGATCTCCATGCAAATAGAAGAATTAGAAGACATATATCCAGGTCATTGGATACCTGGGGTGGATTTTTATAGGGAGATATGGGCAACAGATGTTCAGCATAAGCAGTCATCCCTTAATAGCTATACCACTGGCAGAAGTACCAACATTGCTAGGATGATAGATCCATTATGTTATTGGAGTATAACATTAGAAACTTGACATTTCCTTTTTAGAATAGCACTGTGCTTCCATTGTCTTGATTTACTGGGACATAAGTTGCTTGTGGCTTAACAGGGATGATTTTTGCCTTTCTTTGTATCCCCAGCACATAGCACATAGCCTACCATATAATAGGTGCTTAATAAGAACACATATTAACTGACACACAATTGCATGTAACTATAAACATATATAAATGTGTAAGAATACACATACACACACTTCCTTTCAAAGAATGAAATACATCTAATATAAGTAAAGATCTTTCTTTGAAATTCAAGAAATTATAAATTTTAAGTCCTCCTAGGACCCATATTTCCAAAGAGTTTTGCTTATTTCTGCAAGCATGGTCTTCCAGTCTTGGGACAGTGAGCAATTACACATACAGCCTTAATAGCCATAGTCATTAAGCACAATGGGGGAAAGTTTAAAGGTCTTCCATAAGCTCAGGCTTTATTTGGCTTTGTGGGATTCATCCATAAACTTAGTTATTTTAATGTTTAATGGGCATGTGTTCTAAGTCCTTGCAGGAAATGGACTGTGTAAATTAAAAGATAAGTATAAAAGAATCGGGAGGCAAGTGAACCTTTTCATGAATATCTCCTCTCAGAACAGTTTTAATGAAGCAAGTTTTAGATACTTTCTAATTGGCCACCACTTCTTTCCAAAATCCACATTTGATTTAGTCAAAAAAGGTAAGTATTTTCTTGCCATACAATGGACATTTAAAAGTTTTAAAGGAAGCACAGAAATGATTTTTTTTCTTACCTGTGCAAAGCAAGCTAAGTGATGAAAAACTCAAGATTATGCAATATAAATCATAGAGATAGAAACTGAAGAGAGATAAACTGCAAATCATATAGCCCATCCTCTTCTTCAGAATCCTTTCCTATACCACATTGTGTATAGTTCTTTCTTTTAAAGCAAACAACTTCTGCTATGCCCATAAAAAATCTATGATTCTATGATACCATGATCCTTCTTCATGTTCTTTCCCCTCTGAAAGAGAAAGTGGCATTCTGCCAATGGAGAGAAAAATATCAGACCTGCAAAGTGGTGAAGCTACTCCTTCACTCAAAACCTGGTCCTGACTCCTCTGAACTGCATTTTCCTTTAATTTGGATTCTTTTAGGCTGCCAATATAGATGAAGCAACTTGCAGATAAAATCACAGAAGGGTGATGGCCTACTACAAGTCTATTGTTTTGAAAAAGACTGTACATATAATTTATGTACACACAAAGTCAGTTCATTTCTGGGAACTCAGTTTTTTTTGTCTAAAATGAATGGTGTGGACTAGGTGTTTTCTAATTTTCCAGCTAGTTCCAAATTGCTGGCAAAAACAAAACAAAACAAAAAATATATTCTCTGCTTTCTCTCTGTCTCTCTCTCTGTCTCACTCACACACACACACACACACACACACACACACACACATACACACACTTATGGTGTCCTCCTGGAGCTAGGCATTTTCAAACATGAGAGGTAAGGAATGGAAGTAGAAATGAGAACATTTCCCTTTAAATACTAGTAATATCTGCTTCCTGCCTTCTAATCACATATACAATGTCTATTCAATGTTTATTCTGTGTTCCATGCAAGGTACTATGGAGTATGTCAAAATAGTCTAAAGCCTTATCACTGCCTTTAAAAAGTTAACAAGACTCATGGGGGTGGAAAACAGACACTCAAAAAGCTTTTTTTCTTTTACAAGACCTATGATTTATTTAATTGGTATTAGAGATTCCCATTAAAGGTAAATTGTTACAGAAGTTACAGTCTTGAGGAGTTACAAGTAATTTTCTAGGATTACACAGACAATATGGATCCCAGGGAGGTCTTGTTTGGAACCAGGTCTTCTTGACTCTGAGGCTGGTTCTCAATTCATTATGGTGCTATACATAAAAGATAGTGTATAATGCTAAATAATGTGTTACAAAGAGTAGTAGAAGTTCAGAAGAGAAGAGATTAAAAAAAGGACTAAATTTAAAGGAGAAGGAATATTTCTTGGAAGGGATAGGTTTTAGGTTGAGATGGTAGGTTTTAGAAATGTAGGAGGACAGAAGAGTAGAGAGTCTAGCTTACTTGCTAAAGAATTAATGAGTAACTATAATAAACACTTATGTTTATGACATGCTCTTAATGTATAGGGAGTTACAAATGATGAATACCCATACACTATCCTCAAAGATTTTTGTTATGCAGTCATTTCAATCATATCTGACTCTCTGTGACTCCATTTGGTGTTTTCTTGGCAAAAATAATGGAATGGTTTGTCATTTCCTTCTCCATCTCATTTTACAGATGAGGAAACTGAGGTAAACAGTGTTAAATAATTTATCCAGGGTCACACAGCTAGTAAGTATCTGAGGCTGGATTTGAACTCAGATCTTCCTGACTCCAGGCCACATGTCCTCAAGGATGTTATCATTCAATAAAAATATATTTCTTGAAAAATATTATGTTAGAATTTATAAAATAAGTATAAGTCCCATTCTTCATACTTCGGCAGAGAAGTTGCTAAGAATATGAACAAGAAGTTTGCAAAAGAAGATATATGAGTGAGAAACAACAATCTACAAAAATGCTCCAAATCACTAATAGTAAAAAAAAAATGCAAAATAAAACTTTAAGGATCCACCTCACACCCAATTGATTGGCAAAGTGACAAAAATGGAAAATCCTAATTTTTTGAGGTATTATGGGACAACATACAAATTCCACTTTTGTAGCTATGAATTAGTTCATTCTTTTTGGAAAATATTTTGAAACTATATCCCCAAATGGGGCAGTTAGGTGGCACAGTAGTTAGAATGCTGGGCTTAGAGTCAGGAAGACTCATCTTGTAGGTTCAAATCTGACCTCAGAAACTTATTAGTTGTGTGACCCTGGGCAAGTTACCTAAGCCTGTTTGCTTCTGTTTCTCTTCTGTAAAATGATCTGGAGAAGGAAATGGCAAACCACTCTAATATCTTTGCCAAAAAAAGGGGAAAAAAACAAACAAAGAAAAAAAATAACATAAATGTAATCACAGAGTCAGATGTGATTGAAAAATGATTGAACAAAAAAAAGGCAATGCCCCCCAAAAGGGATTGAGATATACATGGGATATACTTTTACCTTGTACTGAGCACATAAGTCAGAAATAACTAGGGTGGTATTTAGTGTTCATCATTAGTACTAATAAAAGAAAACTGAAAATATTGCCTGGTTTATAGTGTGGATTTGGTGATATACTAATCAAACTATCAAGGAATTTTTTCAGAAGCAGTCAAAATAATAAGAAAAAATATTTGGAAGGAAAAAAAGAGATTTATAATCACAAGGGAAATAAAAAAAATAGGAATGAAAAGAAGCTTTCTCTTTCAGACCTCAAATTATACTAAAAACCAACAGTCATTTGCTATTGATTAAAATAAATAGTAGACAAGTGTAACAAACTAGACAAGGAGTTCAGAAATAATTGAACTCAAAGCTGAATGTCTAAGTAAGGTGAAAACATAAATTACCTGGGGAAGTACTTAGTATTTGACAACAATTGTTGAGGAAACTAGAAAGTAGTCTGACAAAAAATAGGTTCAGACCAACATCCTATAACAAATGGCAAAATAAACTTAAAATAGATATTTGATGTGAATATAAAACACATGTCATAAAATAGGTGGAAGAGAAACAGATCAGTTTCCTTTGACAGCTATGACAAGGAGATGAATTCTTAATCACATAAGATATATGAGTAAGTGACCACAAAAGATAAAATCAAGAATCTTCCTCCTACTCTCACAACTTCCTGAAAAAAAAGGGGTAACTGAATTCATCAGGACAGATTCCCTTCATCTCTTTTGTCTCTGTTCTTTCTTCAGCTTCTTCCTAGTCATTCCTGTTTAATATCCTATATAACATTCCTTTATAAAATAAATGTTAAAATAGTTCTCCCAAAGAAGCTTTCTTAAAAAAATTTCCTTTGCTCTCTTTCTCTCTGTCTTCCCCATAGTTTATTTCAAATCATCACCAATAACTTTCTATTCTTGGTTTTTCAACAACTGTCAGCCCCAACTGGCAAATCCTAAACATTCTATTCAGCTTTTGCTGAACAAAATTAACACAACAAGAATAAGGACAGCAGGTGATTAGGAAAAGAATTTGGATCAAAGACTTCTGTGAAAAGAATTTGTATCAAAGACTTCTGGTGAACATCTTATATGTGTGTATGCACATATGTGTGTATATATACATAATACATATATGCAGCTAAGTAAATTATAAGACCAGAAGCCATTCCTCAGTAGGTAATTAGTCAAAGCATGTAAAGAGATCTCAAAAGAATAATTGCAAACTATGAACAACATAAAAAGAATATTCTAAAGTGCTAATAATAAGAGAAATGAATATTTGAAAACCTCTGAGTGTGCCTCATGCTCAGCAAATCGTTAAAGATGGGCAAAAAAAAATAGGAATAGTTGATACTGGAGAGTCAGAGGGAAGATAGGTACAATAATGCACTGCTGGTAGAACTGGAATGGTTTGTATTAGGTACTGTGTGAGGCTCCAGGGATGCAAAGAACAAAACCAAACCAAAAACAAAACAAACAAACAAACAACAAACAAACAAAAAAACCAGCTAAGCATTTTCTGCCTTTAAGGAATTTACATTCTACTTAGCAAAGTAACATGTACATGCATATACATACTTATGTATATATGTAAATAGAAAGAAAAATAGATGGATAGATGATTGATAGACATTTTTCACATGTGTTACCTATATATGTAGATTGCCTCTAAAATGTAATTAAACAAAACCCACTAAAAACTGGATAGATCAGGATAGTGTTAATGTAAAAAGCAGCACCTGAGCTGATCCTTGAAGAAAAATAAGAATTTTTTAATATAGTGATAAAAATTTTAAAAATCTATCATTTAAACTTTTCACTAACAATCTTTTCCTCAAATTAGTCTGATTTTAGTGATTTTTTTACTCAATATATGTCAGACACATATGACCAATTTCATTAATATAGAGGCTAAATGAGTTTTTTATTTTAAAACAATACATTATTTAATGTTGGTTTCTCTTTTAGAACATAATTAAAGACATTTACTTATTAATTGACATGTTCCACTTGGTCCAATATAACCTTTTCTCTGTCTTTGGCCTTCCAAATTGTAAATACTAGACTCCAAGCTGTTGCTACTGACATGATCTCTCTCTAACTAGGTCATATTCTGCCTTAAACCTCTCCACCGGCTGTGCTTTTTTTATTATTATTTTTTTGTTCTTGTTCTATCTGAAGCTCACGCTTCTTATGTCAGGGTCTTGCTTTACCTAATACCCGCCAGTAGCCTTCCTTTGATTTTTGCCCCAGTTTTTCTTTTTCCCTCCAGACTTGCCTTCTAAATAGTTCTTTCCTCTCCTTCCATTCAGGTTTCATGCTGCTTTTATGTTTTAACCAGTCATCTTATCCTATTTTCTTTGATACCTTAAAAAGTTTTTGTTTATTATCGTTATATGAGGAGGGAGAAAAGAGCAGGAAACATGAGTAGGGAGTATTCAGGGAAAAGAAAGGGAAAAAAAAACCTGTTTTCTTCTTCCTACTCTGTCACTTTCTATACTACTCTTTCTCAATACCTACTCAGATTTTTATCTATCCAGAAACTATATTCTCTTCTATCCACTCCTCACCTAGTGAATCTTCAGCCAGAGATACAAGAAAAATATACACTTTCAATAATATGACTTTTTTTCTCCAGTAGTCAGAACCATCTCAGCTTCGTAACATCATTCAGAGTATTCACAGAAGAAATGTAATGGCATAGGAGAACCATCTGTCTCCCTTTTTCAATTTTTATTGTCAGAATGTGGAGGACTTAAAATGGCAACAAATGTTGGCTTCAGTGACATCCACAAAAATGAAAAATAAAACAACTAGCTAGTGATCTCATTGTATTTTTAATAAAATTCATTTGGTTCTCTGTAAACGAAAAGAGTAGCGTAGGGATATTTATAGACACACAACAGTATTTCTCATGTGATAAACAGATCATCTTTGGAAGGATCATTTAAATAAGCTAAAGAAAATTAAAAGACAAAATACACAAAGCTCAAAAAACTTTTGAAAAACATGACAAATGATGTATAACTAACTAAACTGAGTAGATTCATTGTGAATTTCTTTGTAATAGAGAAATCATCTGCAATATAACAAAATACTTCTAATAACTTATATAATAGTAATAATTTATCAGTCTTACAGTATATCACTATATCAGGTTCATTAATCCAGAGTTCTTATGATTTTATCAGCTCCAAAATGCTTAGTTGTTTTGAAATAAGCTAAATTTTGACCAAATTAGAGAGGCCAAAAAGGGTAAAGAAAATTGTTAAGTTCATTGATTAAGGTCTTTTTCTGTTGCTATTGTTAATGCTAATCATTTATTTAGTTTCAGTTCTTGTGTGTTTATGATAGCTATGAGTACCTGGTAATTAAATATAACTCTTTTTGAACTTTACAAGTACATTTTAATATCACAGCTGGCCTTTCAGAGAAGGGTTAATTTTTTTTTCCCAACTCCTATCAATAAGGCTAAGTTTCTTACTTTAGTCAACACATTATTATTTCTTATTTTAGAAATGTTGTCTTTCTTGATTGTCCTGCCCATTAATGTAAACAAAGTAAACCATAGTTTAAAATAAGTTTTATTTTGTAGCTGATAATTCAAGTAATGGATCAAATTAATATTTGAAAAGTGACTATGCATTTGTTTGACATTCAAGGCAATGAACGATATTTGAGTTCCTACTATGTATAAGGCACTGTGGGAGTCATTGGGATTGGGGGGGGGGTTTGGAAATGGGGAAAGAGAGGGTGTGAGAGATAGAGGGGGAAAAAATACAAAGTCCTTCCCTCCCTCTAGTGCCCTTACAATTTAGTCCAAAACTTTACAATTGTTTTAATTCTCAGCTTGTCATTTCCAGCATTATCAAAATAAGTTTATGGATTTTTTTGTTCCTTCCTCCATCCCCCAAAACTTACTGAAATATTATTTCCCATATTCTTCAAGATTGAAAGTTTTCCTTTAAGGAAACACTTTTCAACATAATATCATAACTACTGATTTCCTCTTATGAAATACTTCTACAATGAAAATTCAGCCCATAAAATTCCATTAATAAACATAAAAATCATAATCAGAAAACTTTTTCATCTCCCTTTTCAAATTTGTCAGTCTCCATCACAGCTGTGTAATTTTTAACGAGGCACCCTACCAAAGATTGTTACTTTAGGTCACCTAAGTTTCAAACTGGTGTGTGTGCTGATTAAGTAACTAGGTTCTTTCCTTGGCTCTTAAAATGTGGAATGGTTACTTTGTGTTCTTAAAGTTCCCCAGGGAATAATAGACATCAATGAAGAGTGTCACCAAGTTATTTGCTTAGACTAAAAGCAGAAATATTTTCTTAGTTTAGAAAATGACAGTTTATAATATCATCTTGAAATAATTAAAAATAATTATCAATCAAGATTTTGCGATTGTTTTATAAGAAGCAATAACTATAATCCAGTGGTGTTTGTTTATGAACAAAATCAGAATTTGCTTCTGTATCTGAACTTGACTAGAAGCAGCAGTAGAGGAAAGTAAATACAGAGCTTTCCTTAGAGGCAAGAAGACCTGGGTTTGAATCTCAAATGTGACATAGACTATGAGATCCTGGTAAAGTTGCTTATTTCTCTTACATTCTTTGCAACTCTCTAAGAACATAAATTGAAGTAAAAATGACAGGTTGTATAGGATGATTCATCCCTATTCTAATAAAATCATAGATCTATCCTTTCTCCAAATAGCCTACAGTACCTAAAATACTCATAGGTTCTATGATTTTAGCAACTTGGGGAACTCCAGGTGTAGCAAAGTTTCCCACCAAAGTAGGCTGCAGGTATGATATGTATACTAGCCAATGTGCCCTAGAGAGTTCAGTTTCTGGGCAAAAGTCTTACTCAAGCCTTCATGACTCCAAGACCAGCATTCTGCCCACTCTGTAATGAAGGCATAGAATAGGTTATATTCATTCCTATTTTAATAGTACAAACATTTATTCTGATGAAAATAAATCTACTTTCATCTATTTTATTCTTTTTTTTTCTTTCAAATTTGGTTATTGAAAAAATGCAACATTTAGTATTTCAGACTAAATTTTCCCTGGCCAGTATTTGTGGAAGTGGGGTAAGGTGGTGGTGGGAACCATATTAACACAGACAGACTGCCATTGTTTTCATTTTAAGTTATACATCCAAGGACCCTTTGGACTCCCTGCTTGTGGAATACCTGGAATATCTTGCAATGATTAATTACAAAGTCCTGTCTATTAGTATCTGAGTGATAGGCCTGGAGTCAGGAAGACTCAAGGTCAAATCTGGCCTCCAGTACTTACTAGATGTGTAACTTTGGGCAAGTCACTTAACCTCTGTTTGACTCAGTTTCCTCATCTGTAAAATTGGAATAATAACAGCACCTACATGGCAGGGTAGTTATGAGGATCAAACGAGAAAATAATTGTAAAGTGCATGTCATAGTATCTGGCACATAGTAAGCACTACATAAATGTTAATTAGGTGGTGGTGGTGGTAGTAGTAGTAAGTAGTAGTAGTAGTAGTAGTAGTAGTAGTAGCCATCTCTGTCATAGTAGTAATAGTTGTAGTAGTAATAGCGATAGTAATCAAAAAACATTGACCACGGGGACAATTCTATCCAAATTGTTTCGGTATCTAACTGGATTGTTTCAACACTCTATTTGTTATCTATTTACATGCCAAATTTACAACATCTTACAGATAAAAGTCATGTGTATTAATTCCTATTCCCTCTTTTTCTGTGATCATTCATTCCATTTCCTATTGCAAAGTACACACAAAAGTTAAAGTATATAATGTTTTCAAAGCCTGGGCCTAAGATCCCTCTGCCAAAACCTCAATCCTAATTCCAGCCTGGAGGAGAAGACTGTTATGCTAAGGATACCTTTTATGTATGTGTTCATAAGGTCATAAGATCATAGATCTAGAGCTGGAGACTCTTCTAATTCTTAAATTCTGCTTTTAAAAAAAATGTGAATTTTGGTACAAATGGTAAGGGGGTAGGTAGCTCTTATAAAATCAATGGGGAGATCCACGCAGACATAAAGTACAGAATAATCCAAAGTCAGAAATACCAAAGGGATCTTGGGTAGATGAGCATACAGCTTTTGAAACTGGGAGACTAGGCCTTTTTTTTTTTTTAAGTGTTCTCATATACCCTGGACCCCTTTAATACCTCTGACCTTAAATGATTATGTATCTTATATCTCTACTTGGATCTTCCCATTAATTTTATTAGGGCTACTCCATTGACATCTTTATGCCTATGAACGGCATGAGTCTAGGGTCAATTAGGCCAGATTGGACTAGACAGTTTTCAGATGAATACACTTCCTTCAGGATTTACTATCCACAGAGTTTGCCTTTAAACCTGCTTTTCAGCCTACCCTTGATCTTTTTGTAGATTTCATTTCAAGAGCCCAAGTTATTGCCTTTTTGGCCCACCAAATCTGTTGTAGTCCCTCCTCATGTGTTTGCTACATATTCTCACCTATATCTGATATTTTTCTGGGCCTTGCCCTATTTGAGCCAAATTAAATGATAGTTCTTTTTCTGGTTTTTGATTGGCCAACTTTAATTTAAATCCGTAAATCAGTACAAAAAACAAAAGCCAACAACAACAGGAACCAACAACAACAAAAACCACAACTTTTAAAGTTACCTACTATATGCCAGGAGCTATGCTAACCACTGGAGATCAAGACAAAGGCAAAAAAGAGTCCCTGCCATCAGGCAGCTTATAGTCTAATGGGGAAGGCTACATGGAACAATTATACAAAAAAGATACATTATAAGATACGTGGGATATAACCAATAGAGGAAAGACATTATCATGAAGGGGGGATAAGGAAAGGATTCTTATAGAAGATAGGGTTTTAGCTGGAACTTGAAGGAAAATGGGGAAAGCACAAGGCAGAGATGAAGGATAAGATTCTATGCATGAGGAAAAGCTAGTCTGGAGATAAAAGTTTCTTGGAAGATATTTTTAAGATAATTTAGACCAGCTACCTAATTTTATAGATTGGATGCCTGTGGCCCAAAAGAGTGAAAATGTAAATGATCACCTATTAAATATATTGTAAGTTATTATTGTTGTTGTTGCTGTTCTGTCATTTCAGTTGTATCCAACTCTTTATGACCCTCTTCATGTAAGTCTCTGAGGTCAGATTTGAACTCATAAATGTGAATCTTCTTGAATCCAGAACAGGTGTTCTATCCACTGTGCTACCTAGCTGTCCCATTCTGTAGGTAGGATTCATGATTTGGCTAGAATTGGGACTAGATGACTTATTAAGTACTCAATTGTGTATTCAAGGCTGCCAAATAAGTAATAAAGAGTAAGGTCTAAGAATCAAGTCTCTAGTCTCCTACTCCAAAGTTCATTCTGCTGCACTGTACTCAATGCTCCCCTGCCCAAGGAATGGGATTTGTTATTGAACCATAAAAATTAGAGATGAAAATTGAAAGTCTTTATCCAAATGTAATTAAAGTAAGTTATACATAGAAGTTTATCAAGTTGGTGTAATACATCAATCATCCTCTGCAACCTTTAAGGTCACATGAAAGAAGTTCCAGTGCTACCCCTAGGGAAACATTTAATGAAATATTTTCTCTTTAATAGCTGTAATGATGATAACTAACATTTATAAAGCTCTTACTATGTGGCAAGTGCTTTACAATTATTACTCATTTGATCATCACAACAACCCTGGGAAATAGGCACTATTATTATCCCTATTTGACAGGTGAGGAAACTGAGACAAAGAAAGGCTAAGTAACTTCTTCAGGGTCAGAGAGCTAGTAAATATATGAGGCCAAATATGAACTTAGGTTTTCTGGACTCCAGGCCCAGCATTCTATGCACTGTGCTATCTAGCTGCCTATTTGAAAAACTGAATTTTTGAACTCTAGCTTGAAATATTTTCTTCCAAAGGTCAGATTATTTTAGTCATGGAACCCAGTTTTCAAGTAATATCCACCAAAATCTTTAAGTGGTCAAACATTACTGATCTATATTAATGGGTTTTTTTTTCTAAGAGTCATTGAGGATATCTTCAAGCCTAGTCCCTTAAACTTAGATTCAGAAGATTTATTTAATACTTACCCTATTACCATTATTATATGTTATGTGACTTAATACATCACTGTGAATCTCTCCTTATAGTTCCTGAATAGTTTTGTTTCCTTATAAGTCTTCCCATAGAGACTGTTATGCTTTTCTTTTTCTTACAGTACCATGTATAACCTAATTTGACGTATAACCTGAGTTCAAACAGATCTACTCTGTTCCTTTCATGCACTAAATCTGGAATCTTACCTAGAAAAGCTATTAAATTTGTGCTCAAATGGTACTCCCTTGGCTATTACATAAGCACGTTGGAACCAAGACCTTTCTCATTGCTAATGCTATTTTTTTTAAGGCCCCCAAAAGCTTTTTAACCAATCTAGGAGACTATGCCCTAATCAATAAATTAAAGGTAATCTTTTACATTAGCACACATTTAAGTTGAGAGATGGAAAGCATTTATATAGATTATAAATAATGAAAGCTTTTTCTTAAGTATATTTTAATATGTTTGAGTAGGTTTAGCCATTCTTACAATATTTTGGCTATAAAAGGCCAAGTTCTCTATTTCTAAGAGAAGTCAAGATTAGTTACATGCCAGTGAAAGCTCTTCTAATAAGAGTAATGTGAATGAGTATCAATATGACTCCACAAAGTTCTACAAAAGATGTTGAGTGCAAGAATTCAGAATGTTCATTTCACATATCTCGAAGGAGATATTATGATATCTTTGGAAGGGGTAAATATTATTGTTTGTATCCTGAAAAGATCTGCTTTGAGTAATGATTCCCTTTACAATGGGAAGATTGATCTTTTGCCCTGCTCCAATGATCTAATAAATAGTAAGTCCATTTTATTTTCTTAAATAGTGCCAGCAGAACCTGGTCCACTTAGTCTGAGGTTATGGCCTTCATGTTGGATGCCCAACTTTATGCAAGTGCAGAGGCAGAATTCAACACTTTTTTTCCTTTATGGAAGAAATTTTATTTTCTCCCTCTGAGACTAGAGACTACACATTTTCTATAAACTGGAATGATGTAACTGTTTTGTTTATAATATGCCATGTAATCTCTGTTTCAAGGAATTTCTTTATATAGTAAACATATGCTTTTTGAAGGACCCCTTTGAACAATTTAAAAGAATTGTGAACCTAGTAAAGGATAATTTAATTACTACACAGACTATAATATTGAAAAAAAGTTAAAGATGAACTGAATTTAGAAAAACATTGCAATTTTAGAGAAATGGGAAATATATCAATAGTATTAAATGTTCTAGCTTATATACTATTTTTCATAGAATTAAAATAAATTTTTTTCATGCTCAAAAGATCTTGTTTTATGGACGGAGATGCTAAGATGCTGAAGGAAGTGTTGCCATTGTTGATGGAACTAAAAGTAGAATACATATCTCATTTCTATTAGTGAATATGTACTCAGGCATAAATCTGAATCCGAAAGGAACAGTTAGCCAATTCATTAATTAATGTCTACTTACATTATTGAGGTTCAATCATTGCTCATTTTCTTAAACGTATTGCCTTTAATCAAGAGAAATTTTTTTAAAAGAAACCAAAATCATGAATTTACTCTTTGTTCTTCTTTTTCCCTATTGGGTCTATATTCCATCTATACTAAAATTGATTCTTTGATACTTTTGTTTTCTCATCAATATTGATACTCTCTCCATTGCTGCAGATTTGCCCTCCCATCTGGTGAGACCCTTGTTCATTACCTGTCAAGAAAAGGAGTCTACCCATTGTAACAGGGAACTATTTCTCTTACAATTTCATGTTCTTAAAAATTTGTTTTTGGTTTTTGTTTGTTTGTTTCAGGGAAAAACTTAGGACAATTTAAAATGTCCCACAGTTTCCAAAATTTAATATCTTCTGCCCTCATCCTTTTATTTAAATTTGGACTCAGTACATCTGTACTCTCTTCCCACTGGCCATATATTGGTGGACCAGTTCCTTGGAGTGTCCATTAAACTGTATCACATAATCACATTACTTTATGTGGTCATCCCCTCTTCCTCAAATTGTCATATGTAAATTTATCTGTTTAGATCTTATATTTCACCACTTCATCAGTAGAATTTACACTAAGATCCTTACAGAGAGTAACTACATTTTGTTTTTATATCTTTGATTTTTACCCACTGTCTTGAACATAAGAAAATTTTAATGGATGTTTGCTGGATTTGGAACAATGTCTCAAAAGTTACCAAATTCTGTATTCTGTTTGATCCAGCAACACTACTACTAGGTCTATATCCAAAAGAGATCAAAGAAAGAGGGAAAAGACTCATTTGTTCCAAAATATTACAGTGGGCTTTTTTTAATAATTAAAAAAACCTAGAAATAAAAGGGGTGTCCATCAGTTGGGGAATAGCTTAACAAATTTTGTCATGAAAATAATAGAATGTTATTGTGCCATGAGAAATAACTAAAGAGATAGTTTCAGAAAAAACTTTATAAACTCATATAATGTGAAGCAATCAGAACCATGAGAACATTTTATACAGAAAACAGTTTTAAAAGCCTTAAAAACTTTGAACAATGCCATGCATGACCTACCACAATTCCAGAAGATTGAGGAAGAGACAGAAACACAAATTAGACATACATTTTCGGACATGGCAAATGTACAGATTTGTTTAACAATGCTAATTTGTTAATAATCAATTTGAAAACCAATAACTATATTAGTTCTATCATGGAAAGGACAAATAATGGATGAGTGTCTTTGACTAATGCAGTTAGTATCAATGCCAGGACCATTAACCAGATTTGGGTATAGTTTTAATGTTTGCTAAGTGATACACACTAATATACATACATACATACATACATACATACATACATACATACATACATGCATGCATACATATATACACACATACATATGCACATATGTATATATAGGCCATATATGTATATGTGTCTATATACATGCATGTATATAGATGCATATATGTATATATGTATGTATATATTCTAATTTAATTTTCATGATGATCTTCTGGTATAGGTCTAAAGGGTATCATTATTGCCACTTTACAGAAGAGAGAACTGAGTCTTAGTGACACTAAAAAACTAACCTAAATTCACATGCATGTCTGATGCATTATCCAAACCTAAATTTTCTTGACTTAAAGGCCTATATTCCATCCATTATGTTACACTACTTCTAATGGAATATTTTAAATTTCTAGCCATTAAATTTCATTTTAGATTCAGTTCTATATTGTATCTTGTCAAGATCCTGTTATGCTATCTCTGCCATCCAATGTGTTCTGTATTCCTCATAGCTCTGTGTCATCTGCAGATTTGATAAGTATGGCATCTATGCTTTTAGCCAAATCACTCACTGGTAAAAATGTTGAATAGCATGAGGCCAAACACTATTCCATGGTTGCAGCAATTCCACAAGCTCTAAATCCAGCCAGCTGTGCTATTGCTTGGAGTAGGTGGCTAGATTATCTCTACAGAAATGGCAAATCCTTTGCTATAAGCCACGTAACAATGTCTATGGTATCTCCCTAATCTATAAGGTTATTAACCTCATCAAAAAGGAAGGTGTCTCTAGCATTACTTGCTGTCGTTGTTGTTTTTAATGTAAATTAATTTTATTGATGTCATATATTTTTACATCACCTAAATAGTCCCCTTATCCTTTCCTTTCTCCTCCCCAAAGACATTTCTCATAAGAAAGAATTTTGATGAAAAAGATGAAAAAGAAGTCAGGAAAAAAATCAGTTAAGTTGATCAAAATGTTGAAAAAAATTGACAATCTACACCTGTGGATATTTTATCTCTGCAAAGGGAGTAGGAAAGGGAGATATTTGTGCATGATCTCTTCTTGATAAAGCCATGCCAGCTCTTTGTGATCAACAAGTCATTTTCTAAATCTTTCCTAACTACATCTTTAATAACACATCTGCCAAGACGTTGCCAGGAATTGAATTTAAATTCACTTGACTATTTTTGCATTATCTTTTTTTTTTTTTGCAGCAGGAAAAGATTTAATGGGGTGAGGTCACCAGATTAAAAAAAGGCACAAGGAGTGCAAGAACAGGCAAAGGGATGGGTGCACTGATTGGCAGGGGCAACTACTAGGGAAGGATTCACCACCTCTAGCATGGACAGCAATGGACCCCCAAGAGCAAAGTATGAACAGAGGCTCTCCTCCCTTCCAGAACCTGCCTCTGTCCCAGGCTCCAGCTCCTGAGGGCTCCTAGGCACAGTTAGCTTTACCCCTACCTCAAGCCATTTTATGACAGCAGCCCCTCAGGCAGATGTCAGAAAGCCAAGAAACAGCCCCGTGGCCTTTGATGGAACCAAGGAGGCCCTGGGGAGAGGGAAACAAAGAAGTGTAGTCTGAAGCTCTCTTCCCTGAACATCTTGGGGGGGGGGTCAGGAGGATTGTGAAAAGGCCACAGCCCCTTTTGGCTCCAGGCCCGCCCATACCCACTGCAACCAGTAAAGTAACTGGAGGTGGTTAAGTTGCTTTATTTTTTTATTTTTATGCTTTTAGGCAACGGGGTTAAGTGACTTGCCCAGTGTCACACAGCTAGTGTCAAATGTTTGGTCTGAGGCCGGATTTGAACTCAGGTCCTCCTGACTTCAGGGCCGGTGCTCTATCCACTGCGCCATCTAGCTGCCCCTAAATTGGTTTATAAAAAGACAAAAGGTTACAGTGTCTTACAAGCACGGAGTTTTAAATTTCAAGAGATTTAAAAAAAAAACCTGTCCCAGCCCAGGGGACTAAATATTGATAGCCAAACCACTGGGTGTGGCCTTGCAGGTCTACTGCTGTTTTCTTTCCAATAGCAAGCTCTCCAGCCCCTGCCCTTCATCTCCAAGCCCTGTCCCTCCCCTTGCTCCCCTTGAGCTCCGCCAGCGCAACTTTGCAGAGAGACAAGAGAGGATGAGGAGGGAGCAGGCAGAGGTCCAGTCAGATGCTCTAGAAATTCTTGAGGAACTCCTCTGCCACAATAGGAGCTCGAGCATTGACCTACAGCTTCATTTCACTGATCTCCTTATCAATCTCCTCCACGAAGTGGATAAAAAAGTCCACCACTTTGTGTTTGTACATTTGCTCTGTGTGGAAATTTGTAATTAGGACACTGATATCATAACCCTCCACGGGCTTCCCACGCAAGATGAAGAAGTTCTCTGCTCTCATCATCATGAAGAGCATGAATTTGTGGCAAAGGATCTTTTCAATCTCATCAGCCTGTTTCACTGCAATGCTGACTCTAATAGAGTTGATAGTACCCTCGATCACAACCTTTTCCTTCTCATTGCTGCTAATGGTCACAGTTTGTAACAGGAGGTCTTTGCGACCCCTGACTTCTACCTCTGGCTTGTTGTGCCTCTCCACAACTCGGGAGGAGAAATTCTCCAGGCAAAGTGCAGCCTGCAGCGTGGCCCGCACGGCACTGAGGTAGGGGCGCAGAATGGCAGTCATTGCTGGGGCTGGCTAGGCCAGAAAGCGGAAGTTGCAGTATCTTTTTTCTAAGTTTGGTAGAATATTTTCATTTTTCCAGTACTATGTCATGTCACATCACCTGTTTTCTAAAATAATTCTTTGTTGTTGTTTTCTTTGTGAAACTTAACTTCAGCTGGAATTTGCATACGTGGCATTTTACTTTTTAGTGAATGTATAAATGGATAAATGCCCTTATTCAGGGTAGGAGGAAGGGTACTAGAGACCAAATGCTATGTAAACAAAAGACAGGTCTGATGAAAATGAACTTTCTGAAATCAGCTTACTTCTATAGCTGAAGCTGTTATCAATTTCAGCAGCATTATTCTTCCAAACCAGTAATTTTAAGAATAATAGCTAATGCGGACATCAATAAACTCCGAGTATTAGTTGGAGACTGTATCACTATGGTAATACATAACTGCAATCTTCCAAGATATATGCAAGTCAGAGGGTTATTTGGGAGTCAGCTATATATGGCTAGGTGTCTTGGGCTATTAAATCCAGTTTGATTCCCCTCTGCTCTTACAGATACATAGACCGTAAAGAGAAAGAAAAAGAAAGAAAGAAAGAAAGAGATTCTAGGTGCATGGCACATTATATTATAAATGTGTATATCCTAACACTTTCCAGACTTGGAAAATTACTAATTGCTCTAGGGAAATGCAGCATTTAGTGACCTCCTTTAAAAAAAATTGCCTTAACATTTGCTACCAAGCAATGATTCAGTCACTTAATAGACTAACTTGTAATTGTTAACACGGAAAAGAGAAGAAAATGTTTTACCCCCCAATGATCCATTCTGCCTCAAATCCTGGGAGCAGAATATCAAAACTGTAAGTAAAGCCGACACCCACCCTCCCTTATCTCAAGTATATTGGACCATGGGGATTAGAAAACTAGACATCTTATGTTCTTCTGACCTTTAAGTCATTCTATTTGGCAATAACCAAATGTAACCACTTCCTGCTGTTACACACACACACACACACACACACACACACACACACACACACGGGGGGAGGGAGAGAGGGGAGAGAGAGAGAGAGAGAAGGAAATGATGGAGCAATTGGTCTCTTCACACACTCACAGAATATGAGACTTTGAAGGGACTTTACAAGCTATCAAGTAGAACCCGTGTCTCCACAGAATCCCCATTATAATATACCAGAAAAGCTTCTGTGTTGAAGACTTCCAAAGAGAGTAAACTTCCCCTTTCCCTTAAGGAAGTTTATTCCACTTTTAAACAGTGCTTTCTAACTAATAATAATAAATAATAATAATAATAAATAATGAGAAAGGACTTTTTAATCGAGTATCACTTATGGATTAGGAGCTCTACATAATGAAAGTAATATATAGGAACTGTGAAAGAATATTTGGATTGTTAAAATATTTAAACTCTTTTCTCTGTGTGCTTTATCTACCTACATGTGTATAGCTAGATAGATGGATAGATAGACAGATATAGATGTATATCAAAGAAAATCCAATAATTTTTTTTTTAGTGGAAGGGCAGGAAACGGTGTTTCTTCACTGCCTTTAGTGTTTCAATGTGTTCGAATACTGATTCTGCTACTTACAGTACATGATCTTGGCTATTCTCTGAGTTCCAATTTTTTTCATTCTAAAATTTGAGGGAGTTCTGTCCGTGGATCTCTAGGAGTTTTTCCAGCTTTAAAACTGATAACCCAAATCTCCTGTAATGTTCATTTTAGCTTGATGTCGTTGGTTTAAAAATATGTATAATGCATTTGCAGAAGTATAACCTATATCAGATTGCTTGCTGTCTTGGGGAGGGTGGGGGGAGGAGAAAAAGGGAGGAAAAATTTTCAACTCAAAAGCATATGGAAAAAATAAATTTAAAAAAATAAATAAATACAAATTGCAAAAGAAAAAAAAGCAAAAAAAAAAAGAAATTTGGGGTCTGAGAACATGAATTCAAACTGTGGCCTAGTCACTTTCTACCTGTGCCCAAATTATCTAACCTCTCTGGGATGCAGTTTCCTCATTTATGAAATGAAAGGTGTAGACTAGATGTCATCTAAGCTGGACTTTAGATACAATCTAATATGATTCTGTTACAAATATCATTTTTGCTTAAATCTCTGATACTGTTGCTGAGAAAACTAAAAACTCATTGAATTCTCCTTTAAAGAATGATTATTAAAATTATATTCACATCCCCTAATACCTGTGTGGCAGAGCTTTTTGAAATCTGGAACTCTGTAACTCAATTAGGGTTAATATTCAGATCAGGAGACACTTCAAGGAAACACCTCGAATTCCCAACTCTCACTGGTTTATTTTTTGCCTTTTCTTGTCTTTTATCAAATTTTGCCCAATATCTCTTGAAGTTGATTGTTATTTACCCTCTGTACTTTTTATCAGTTTCTCTTCATGTAAATTTTGGACCCTCTTTGGACATTTATGTATTTACTACAAAAGTTAACATGTTTGAACTAAGTGAATGATAATACTCATGAAAGTAAAGCAGACATCTGTTACAGCTCATGAAAGTACTTTTTTCCTTAGAAAAGGAAAATCCAGTTAAGATAAGTAATTCTGAATCTAATTTTCCTTGTCTTATTGGCATGATTGACATCTCAATACATATACAAGTCTGAGTTTTTAGATTCTTTTTTCAGAATAAAAAGACTGGACACAGTGTAAAATGTTCTTTTCAAAGATATTCAAAACTGCATATTTGGGCCACAAGCCAACTGAATTATGTCACCTCACATTTCATTATCTGTAAAATAAAGACCCAAGTCAGGGGTTTTTAACTTGGAATCCAAGAACTTAAAAAAATAAAAATTGATAAATGGATTTTAGTGAAAACAAAAAAATTAAGAATGTCCTGACCTGGAGTTATCTCTAAGGTCTAGACTAATTCCCAAATGATATAATTCTATATTTTCATACATTCCATAATTTTTACTGAAGTACATTTTTTTTGTAAAGGAAATTCTCAGGGCGTAAAACTGACTGAAAATCAAATAAAAATACAATAGTAGGATAACAGAATTGAAAGGGACCTTAGAGATGATCTAATCCAACTTCTTAATTTTGTAGATTAGGAAACTGAGGCCCAGAAATGTTAAGTAATACAATAAATAATGAGTATCAGAGCCAGTTAATCCTTGAGATTTCCTCCACTAAAGACTACTCTAGTTCACATTTACTCCCCTTGGCATGACACATTATTATCAAAGGCTATGCCAACAAAGCACAAATTCTGGAATGTTCCATCACTCTGGAAAGAGTTCAAATACAGGTCTAAAACCAAAGAGATTGTGTGTCTTTTTTGCCAAGGAACAGCCTACCTAGCCAAGTACAGAAAGATTTACCTCTATGTTGTCTTCAGGGTGATGAATTCTTACAGAGATAGCCAATCAGGAGACCATTTACTAAGGTGGAAAGAGTCTGCAATATGTATTTGTGAATGAAATATCCACATCAGAAAAATCAAATATCCTTGAAATTTTGAAGCAAACACTGTTTTTTAATTTAATAGTGGTACAAGTGAGGAAAGTAAACATATTCTCTATTCAGAGTCTTTCAATTAGCTTTCTGAAACAAGTCATTATTTGTTTTCTTACACCATGCTTTTAAAGAAAACATCAATACACTCAATTTCTGTGATTTAAGGCAACCATACTCTACCTACTTCATTGACAGCTCCAAGTCAAGAACTCCACAGTTTATTATTTATTTACTATCATTTTGGAGGCCATTATAATGTCTATTCAGTTATGCATGAAGGAGGAAGAATATTTACATATTTCTCTTTTTGTCATCAGCTCATAATTTTAGGAAAGGACATTCAATGATTTGACCCTAAATGTTAAACAATGAACTTCCAGTTAATAACACTTGCCACAGTGACACTAAAAAGAATGTAATTATTTCTTCACTGTTGCTGTTATAGTACTTCCACAAACATATCACACTGTAAGCTTGATGGATAAGGAAGTTCAAAAGATGTTTTGAATAGCTGTACCATGTCATAAGGCCAATATTCCAATAAATATCTGTTAAGTACCTACTATGTAAGAGATGCTGTGTTAGGCATAAGGAATTTTAAAATTAGAAAATAATGAGTACCTGACCTCAAGGAGTTTGTAGTCTACTAGTATAATAAGACCCATTGCATCCATACAACACACATTTACTAAGCACCTAATGTATACACAGTGCTTCACTAAGTGCTAGGGAAGAAAAAAATGCCCATGTTAATTGTCATAATCCCTGCCCTGATGGACCTTACATTATGGTAGGAGAATAAGACACTAATACAGACAGCTATAATATATGATATTACCTGATTAGTGTGTCAGGGAGTAACAAAACAAAGTATTACATGAAGTCTAAGGAGGAAATACAATATTTAGCAGGGGAGTCAGGGACAATCTACAGCTTGAAAAATAAGTATTATACATACTTTTAGATTGTGAGATGAGATTCAGAAAAAAATACTTTCAGAAAATCTGATGGTGTGCAGATCTCTCTTATATAGATATGTAGAAAGGGTTCGTGAAGAAGGTAGACCTTATACAGTGCTATAAATGAAGAAAGTAATTTTAATAGGCAAAAATAGAGAGTGCATTTCCATCATAAGGAAGAGCCTACATAGGGTACATAGGCATAGCATAGCATGACAAGATCAGACAATAGCTAATAGTCCAGCTTGGCTAGAAGATACAGAGTATGAAGATGAGTAATAAGAAATAACGGATGCAAAGAGAGATTGAAGCCCTATCATCAAGAACATTATGATAGAGTATTAAATAATATTAGAGAACAGATTTTGGAAACTATCTAGTTTGGACATGATCAACTCCCCTTATCTTAAATATGGCAAAACTGCAACCCACAGAGATGAATTAATATAGCTGAGATCACATGACTAGTTCCTCATCTGTAAAATGGGGACAGTAATATGTTTAGTACTAATCCTTACAAGATTGCTATGGGAAAGTATGTTGTTAAACTCTAAGTCCTGTTTTCGATGTAAATGCTGTTACTAATAACAATAAAAAAAAAAAACTAAGACCAAAATTGTGAGCCATGATCCCATGGTCCCTGTTCAATGCCTTTTCTCTTATTCCTCTGGGCTCAGTGTGCTTCTGGGAATTCGCAGTCCATGTAACACCATTTCTAGTAATCAAAGCAGCACTAATTTCTTCTGAGTTTCCATGGAGATCTTAGGACCTCTACAAATCTTTTTTCTACGGAGTAAGCTCTGAAGCTAGGGAGGGCTCTGGGTAAAATCTGCTTACTAAGGATCCTTTTGTCATACCAATTTCATCTCTGTCTCCCTCCCCTAGGTTCTCCAGATCTTCATCTTATCTTCATCTTGCTTCTATCAAAACCTACTCTCTAGAAAGAGTACAATTAATTGATTTCTGATGATTTCTTCAATCCTTCAGTTGATCTGTGATCACCAGTCTTGGTAGTTCGGTTTTATAGTAGATAGAACACAGGTCTTGAGACTAGAAGAACTGAGTTCAAATCCGGCTTCACATACTTACTAGCTGTGAGACCTTGGCAAGTTATTTAATCTCTGTTCACCTCAGTTTCTTCATCTATAAAATAGGGATAATAATAGCACCTACTTCTTAGGGTTGTTATGAGAATCAAATGAGATAATATTTATAAAGAACTTAGCACAGGGCTTGGCACATAGTAGACACTATATATAGGCTAAATGTTATTGTTGTTGCTAATAATAATAAATTATATAACTAATGTATGTCTTTCCATACTAATTCATTCTAGTCAATGTGTTTCCATAGAGCTAAACTGAAGATGCTCCAAACATGATAGAGTTGTTCTTGTTCTTTAGTCATTTTAGTCAGCTCTTACATGTTAAACTTTAAAAGTAAGGAGCCATTTAAATGGTGACTATTGGATTAGTATTTTATACTTGAGGCAACATAAAGCTACAAAGAGTTTTTGACCAGTGAAGTGACACATGTGCATTATACTGTTATTTTAACAGTTGTATGATGGACCCCTTGGAGAGGAAAGAGATTGGTGGAAGGGGGAATTAGGTAGGAGGAAAATTCAACAGCTCTGATGCAAGGTAATAAGGGACTAATCCAGTATTGTGGCAGTGTCAATTGAAAGAAGAGGACAAAGATGTGAGGGACATTATGGAAGTAGACAAATTCAATAACTCTCAATAAAGATTTTCAGCAAAGTCTAGTTTTTGCTTTCACTAGTAAGAGGCTTTTTGGAAGTCACTTAACTTCTAAGTAACCTCAGCTTTTTCATTTATAAATAAGGATAATATCTGCATTACCGATCTCACAGGCATGTTGTAAGGAAATTGCTTTACACATTTAAAGCATTGTCTAAATGTGAGTTATCATTCTTGTCTTTTTTTTTTTTATTTCAGTGGAGTGATTGCTGAAGTGGTGATTGTTTGGATGACTCATTTGTTCATTCAACATATTTATTTAGGGCATACTATGTTTACAGCATTGTGCGAAGACCTCAGGATACTAAGTAACACAAAATATGGTTCTATGCTTAAGGAGCTAATGATTTAGCTGGGAACAGATACATGGAAAGTTCAATAACAATAAAATCCAGAGAAGCCAAATCTAATTTTTAAGGTTATTAGCTTAAAAACATGAAGAAATAAGAAAATAAAATAAAGCATCAATAGAAAGTAGGAATACTTTGATTTATTTAGTTTATTTTCAACTTATTATTTAGCAAATGGTTTCTAACTCTTTTTTGGTTCAAATGTATTAATTATTTAGGGGAAATCTAACTTTCATTGTGATGTGACACTGTTCGGTGGAAGTAGAGCTGAACATGGAACTGTAAAACTGGAGTACAGTCCCAATTTCCCTCCTTATTAATGGTGAGATCTTGGGCAAGTCACAGACCTCTCTTGCTCTAAGTTTCCTCAAATGTAAAATAATGGAGTTGTACTAGAAGACTGCCAAGGCTTCTTAATGTAAAGTTCTGTGATTCTATATTAAGTATAGTGAGGCTATTCAGATGGTCATATCCCATGGCTGAGCAGTAATACTCAGAGCTGTAAATGGTGTGGGACAAATGGGATATTGATTCAGGGCTCCATGATTTGGAGAAAGGGATCTGTGCACTTCAGCACACTCACCATGCCTCCCAGTCCTTTCTTGGTCCATTTCACTGGAACATGAATATCCTCTGTTCCCTCAGGAGACTCTAGGCAGCTATTGCAAAGCCAAAGAGTATATATCCCATACCTTGTTTTCTTCTACTTCCATGACCTTTTTTTTGGGGGGGGGGCGGTATGCTGGGGAGATGGAATGGTGAAGGTGTCATCAGTTGTTAGTTGTACCACAAGAATATAGGTCAGTCTCTAGGAGAAAGACCAGGGAAATCTGTCAGGAGATTACTGCTCTAGTGAATGCAGATATTTTGGAAGCCTTTTGAGGGGGAAGGAAATGTTCTTTTATTTTTTCTCTTTGCATTCTCAAAGCCTAGAACATAGTAGGCCCTTAATACGTGCTATTTGCCTGCTAAATTTAAAACTCTCTTTGATCTGGAGGTATAAATCAAATGTTCCTCCTTTTCCACACTAAGTTTATCTTCTCCCTGTCCTAATTTTTATGTTGAGATGACAAATAATTAAATATTAAGTGAATGGAACAAGCAAAAAAAGTATTACAGAAATTCAGAAGAGGCAGAGATTACTGTGAACTGAAAGTCTTTAGAAGGATTCACAAACGAAATATGTTCAGCTGGGAAAGATTTCAATATGCAGAAAAGACTGGAAACTGTATCCCAAGAGGAAACCTAGCATAAGCAACAATTCAGAGACAACATTAAGTAAGGAGTGGTTAAGACATAGCAAATGAGAAGAACAGACTGGTTAGAGAAGAGAGTTTATGTAGCGAAGGAGTAGATGAGGGTAAAAAAGAAAGATAATAGCCCTAGAGCTCAAGGGACCTCAGAAGTCATCTAGTTGAACCTCCTCATTTTCCGCATGAGGAAAACGATGCACCTGAATGTTAATTGGCCAATGTGTCCAAGGTTGAATAAGCAGAACCAAGTTTAGCACATAGAGGTTTTTGAATATTGTGCTAAGAATTCTGAACTTAATCCTTCCTGCAGCATTACTGGCTGCTTCAAAAATTTTGTTGAGAGATCTACCATTATGACATCAGAGATGATTGTTTTACAAATGGAAGGGTCTTTGTTATTTCTCTAGTTAAATCTTTACATTTTATAGATGAAGAAACCGAGTTTTAGAGAAGCTAAAGATTGTCCAGTGTCACAAAGTGGTAAGTAGAAGAGCTATGATTTGAATCTAGGTCCTCAGATTTCAGTTATTACATGTCTACTATGTAATAGGTACTATGCTAAGTGATGCAGATAATAAGAAAGGCAAAAAGAAATCACTTATTGAATGAAAGGGGGCAGTGATGTGGTTAGACCTGTTATTTAGGAAGATCGATCATTATGGCAGCTGAGTGCATAGTGAATTGTAGTGGGGAGAGACTTAAGGCAGTGAAACCAACAGAAGGCCATCACAATCATCTAGTAATGGGGAGAGTGAGGTTTAGACCAAGATGGTAGCCATGTCAGAGGAGAGAAGAGTACATATAGGAGAGATATTATGGGGATAGAAATGACAGGACTTGGCAACTGATTGGATGTGAGAATGGGCAATGAGAGTGTGAAGTCAAGAATGAGGGCTAGTTTGTGAGCCTAAGTGACTGGAACAGTAATAGAAATTTAGAAGGGGCAATAAATGAGGAAAAAGAAAATAAGTTGTTTCAGTTTGTTGAGTTTGTTTTACATCTAGGATTTACACACGCACATATGTGTGTGTGTGTATATAATGTATGTATATATGTATGTATGTACCTATATATACACACATGTTATGTACACACACACACACATATATATACATATCATATGTATATTTTCCATTACACCAAATGACAAAAGGCTAGTGTTATAAATGTGGTATATTTAAAGTGATGATGATGATGATGATGATGATGATGTAGTTCTCAGCACTGGATTGGGGGAATAAACTACAGGCATGGAAATCAGTCAGGAAGTTGTTTCAATAGTCTAGAGGAGATGAAATGAGGGCCTAAAAGAAGAAAATCACTGTGGGAATAGAAAGAGGCAGGTACAGGAGAAATTATTGAAGCAACATTCTTAGGTCTTTGTGTCTCATTCAGTATAGGAGGAGAAAGTGTCAAAGATGCCTGCAAGGTTTCAAGGCTGGGTGACTGAGAAAATGATGATACTACCATTCAAAATAATGAAGTCAGGGGAAGGAACTGGGAGGAATATAATGAGTCTGATTTTAGACATGTTGGGTCTGAGATGATCAACCAACAAAAAAAAATCTATAAACCCAGAAGGGCAGCTCTTAGGTGATTTTTTTCTCCTTTCCTGATGTTCTGTTTTTTCATTATCTCTGACACTAAGACTAGAGTTTGCTTCTAACCTGAGGAAGTATCTCCTATTATTTCTAACAGAGCTTATGAGAGGAAATATCACAGGTGAACATCCTTTAGAAATCAAAACACGTTTCTTCAATATTTGCTTCCAAAGCCACCCTCTCCCTACAGGGTAACTGTAAATATGGTGAGCCTCCTGCAAGACTCTTTAACCTTACTTAAAAATTTGAATGAAAGTGGGTACACTGAGATTAGATCCTAGCTGAGTAAACTGTGTTATAATTGTAATTTTATTGCACCTTAAAAAATTATAAGTGTGAGCCACTCAGAGAAATATGGGGAGGATTGTTTGAACTGAGGCAGTGAAGGAGCAGAACTGAGAGAACAATGTATGTGATAATTGTAAGAGTATAAATGGAATTACCATGAAAATTGAACTAAGATTAATTGTAAGGACCACTTTTCATCCTGGAGAGTAGATGATGAAATGTACTTCTTGCCTCTCAGTAAAAGAGAGGGACTGTCAGTATGGATGTTGTACGTCCTATCACTTGGCATAGTTTTGTCAGTTTTGCTCAACTGTTTTCCGATAGTATGAGGAAAACTTATTGGGGGTATGGTATCTCAGGAAAAATTGAACTGTAAAACACAAATGGTAACAATAATACTTGAAAAAATAGCTTAATCTTGCTTATTGGTAGAGTATATTATTTTCTTGTATGATTATTGAATGTGGCACAAAGTTAATTCAGACCTAAAAGGAGAAAACAGCTCATTTTACAAATGAGGCAAACAGGATCAAGTGATTTGCCCAGGGTCACACAACTAGTAAGTGTGCGAGGCCAGATTTGAACTGATGAGGTTGAGTCTTCCTGACTCCAGGCCCAACACTTTCTCCACTGTTCTACCTAGCTGTATGAGGAGTCTAGTGAGAGCAATAACAAAGTTAAAAAACCAACCAAACAAACAAACAAAAACAACACAAGAATGGGAGCAATAAAAAAAAGTGTGTCTACAAACACACACACAGAAGAAAACAGAAGGAATTTCAGAAAGAAATGTAGACAAGTGAGACAGCTTTAGAAACAGTCTTGAGTTTGTGATTTCTTTCTTTTTTTTTAAATGTAAGCTGTATTGTAATAAAGATTCAGTTTCACATCGAATCTGTTTTTCTAATCTTTGTTTATGGAAATTATATTTTTTGCATCTTTTCCAATTCAGAATAGCAAATATATGTGTGTATGTGTACTTATACACACATATGTATATGTTATTCAATAATGACATAAAGCTAGACAAACAGCTCACTGAGTTACTTCTGCATGTCTGTATGTATATATGTATACAAACACATGCCCATCCATATTAGACAGGAAATATAGATGGGCAGTGATCTGGGTATAGAATTGAGGAGAATATCAGACTGGATCCTGTTTGACAAATTATTTAGCACAAACAATAATTTCAAAAAGGTTAAATTCCAAGAAAAGTTCATCTTTTTTAGAATCAATGTTGCTTGGTGATTACATATAATATAAAACTTAAATCTTGACAAGGGAAAAGGAGAAGGTGATGTGAACTGTATTCCTTTTGAATGTAACTGGTCTACGTCTAATTTTCTATGTGAGAAATACACATGTAAGGTTTTCTTTAGTGCTTCCCCCCAGAGGTGTTGGGTGTCTGATGAACTTCTATGCACGTTGAATAATACGCTCCTGTTGTTGTTATTGTTCAGTTGTTTCAACTGTGTCTGACTTTCTGTGACCTCACTTGGGGTTTTCTTGGCAAAGATACTGAAGTAATTTGTCATTCCCTTCTCCAGCTCATTTTTACAGATGAGGAACTGAGGCAAACAGGATGAAATGACTTATTCAGGGTCACACAGCTAGTTAATGTCTGAGTCTACATTTGAATGCAGAGTGATGAGTTTTACTGACTGCAGGTCTGGCACTCTATTCACTGTGCCACCTAGAGTGTGTGAGTGTATGTGTGTGTGTAGTTTTTGTGTGTATGTATGTGTATGCAACACAATACATACATATGTATGTATATATGGTATGTATATGTGTTTGTGTACATGCACACACATACACATGCATTTATTTTTGTGTATGTGTATTATACATGTATATACATGTAATGTACATGTATTGTATGTGTGTACGTATATATTAATATTTATTCATTCATCCATTCTGCCCTTGGACATGATAGCCCTAGTTTCTGTCCACAGGCAAAAAGAGGTTATTTGCAGAAGCACAGCTACATTCTACTTCTTAAAAAACAATTTATAACTGATAAGAATTTCAAAAATGTTTTTTTATTTATTTTTCTTGAGAATTTCTCTTCTTTTAATATAAATCTTCCTTATATTATTTCTGCCTTTACAACAATACTCTGGCAGAGCTGTAAGAAGTAAAATCTACCCCTAGACTCTGTTTAAGCCATATTAAGGCAAAGTGACAGGACAACATGACTGGAACTATGAGACACAATACAACTCAGCATGCCCAAGACTGTAGGAATTGATCAGTTTTATATAGCCATTTTCTTTGCGGGGGAATTGGTAGGAGAGAAGGTGTCTTCATTTTTCAACTCTGCATAATATTTTCCCAGGTAAAAACACACAGAAGACGATCAAGCTCTAGAATATATATTTGCGTTAACAAAGTGAAAACACTTTACAGATGTTACTTTATAAATTCTCAAAAATGTAGCTTTATTAATAATCACCTTAATTAAAGACTAAAAGTTTCTAATTAGTAGCAGAATCTAGGAAGTAATTCCCTCCTTTCTGCCCTAACATTAGTGGATCTCAGTTGCCCTTCCTGAATAGGGGCTTATACCTCCTTGACTATCCAAGTAATTTGAAATGAGATATAAATTGTGAATACATGTATATGTCCACGCACATAAATATACATCATATATATACACACATACATACAATAACCATATATATGTATACATATATACATACACATATAAATAATATACACAATTCAAACATATGTATGTATACATAGATGTATGTTTTAATATTCCTCATATGATTTTTATCTTTGAGTGCCATATCCCTATAGATGAGGACATTATTTTACTGTAATTTACCTTGGAGACTTCTTCATTCAATTCAACAATTATGTTCAACACACATTTATTAAATGCCTACAGTGTGCAAAGCTTTGCTTCAGAGAATTCAAATTTTTTTATGTTCCATGTACTGATAAGAAAAAAGTATATTCCTTTCTATCCCCATTCAGTTTTCTCCAGAGGTCTATCATACCTAACTTTTGTAATGTTCTATTCACCTCCTTAACTTCTTTCTTGTTTATTTTGTGGTTAGACTTATCTGGTGCAGAGATAACAAAAAACAAACAAACAGGCTAGGAGCCTCCACACTGGTAGGCAACATGTCATTGTGGATGAGTGATAAATTTGGAGGAAGGATGATGTGAATTCGAATCCTTCTTCTCACATTTAATATTTGTCACCTTAGAAAAGTCATTCAAAATCTCTGAACCTCAGTTTCCTCATCTCTAAAATGGGGAAAATAATACCTCTCATAACTATCCTCAAAGAGTTGTTGTTAATCAACAAGTGTTTATTAAGGACTGACTATGAGCTAAGCTGTATGCTAGGTACTGGAGATGTAAAGAGGAAAAAGGTCCCCTCTCTCAAGAAGATCACTTTCTAACAAGGCAGAAAATATGTAAATAACTTGATATGAGATAGAATTTCATGTACACATATATATGTATATATGTGTGTATGTGTATATATATGTATATATGTATATATATGTATGTGTGTGTATATATATATATATATATATATATATATATATATATATATAGAGAGAGAGAGAGAGAGAGAGAGAGAGAGAGAGAGAGAGAGAGAGAGAGAGAGAAAGATGGAAGGTAATCTAAGGGGGAAAGACATAACTAGCAGCTGGGGGAGACTGTAAAAGATCTTCTGCAAAAAGTGGGACTTGATCAGAGTCTTGAAAGAAATCAGGGGAATTAAGAGGTTGAAGTATAAGGGGAGAAAATGTAGAATGTGGGGATAAACAACCAGTGCAGAGGCACAAAGGTAGGTAATGTACTGGCTTATTCTGCACATAGTCCCCCTGCACATATATGGAGGAGAGTAAAGTATAAAAAGACTGGAAAGGTAGGAGGGAGCCATGTTATAAAGAACTTGAAATACCAAACAGAAATTTACTTTTCATCTTACATTTGAGCAAAAGCTAGCCACTGGAGATCATTGGCAGTGGGGAGTTGACATGATCCAGATCTATGCTTTAGAAAAATTGCCTTGGCAGCTGAATGAGAGATGGATTGGTGAGGAGAAAGTGAAGACAGGCAGACCAATTAGAAGGCTATTACAATAGTATGGGTGGGAAGCATTGAGCTTTGAGAGTAAAGAGAAGGACACATATACATGAGAGATGCTCTAAAGGTAGAAATTACAGAATTTGGCAATGGTTGGATATGTAGCATGAATGAGAATAAAATGTCATGAATGATATTGGCATCCTCCCCAGTAAATAAGGATATTCAAAAGAGGGGAGGGTTGGAGAGGAAAGATAATGTGTTCTATTTTTACAGATGGAGTTTAAGACATCTTGGGGGAAACCAGTTTGAGATATTCAAGAGGTAGTTTGTGTGATAAATAGCAAGAGAGAGAAAGAGACTGAGACAGAGACAGACAGGCAGAGACAGAGAAAGAGAGAGAGAATTACTTTGTTAAAGTGCTTTGTACACAGCTAATGTGGGAATTTTTTGAATGACTTCTTATGTATACTGGGTATCATATCTCTAACCTTTTCAATGGCAGGGGGAAGGGGTTGAAGAAAAGAGAGAATTTGGAACTAAAAAGTAAAACAAAATTAAAAGTAAGTGCTTTTAAACTTAAAGCTCTATATAAATGTTAGCTACTGTCATTTTATAGCTGGCAGCAATTGTTGTTGTTATGTTTTGATAAATAAAATAGAAGATAATTTGAAGAGGCAATTGGAGGGATCTGGGAAGGCTTCACAGAGGAGATGTACCCAAGTCGAACCTTGGGGAAACTAAAGGATTCCAAAAGACAGAGATAAGGAGGCAGGCAACACATTAGATGGATGAGGGACAACATCATGTGAATGCACATAGTCAAGAAATGGAACATTTACCTGGGGGATGCCTAGATGTTTAGTTCAGGTGAAATGTGAAGGTTGTGAATAAGAGCAATGTGAAGCTGGAGTTAAATTGCAGAGGTATTTTATGGTGAGGTTAAGGAATTGCATTTTAATCTAGACACAACTAGAAGCCATTGCAAAGTTTTCAAAAGGGGAACAACATGGTTAGAACTTTACCTTAGGAAATTTACTTTTTTAGCTATATGGAAGATGGAGTACAGAGTGAATGTAATGGAGGAAGGAAAGACAATTTGGAGACTATTAAAACACTGCAAGGGAGAAGTAATTGAACTCAGGTAGTGGCCAATAAGTGTTAGGAAGGGGATGGATGCAGAGAGTAGATTCAAAAGGACTGCACAACTGATTGGCTAAGGGAAATGAGGGTGAAGAATACCCACAATTAATATTGGATGTTCATATTTCATCATTATAAAGTAAACAAATTGCAATATATTCATCTTAAATATTGTTGACGGATGAATAGACTTTAGATATATGGAAAGAAAAGGGAGTGTATGCCAAGTGAGGTATATAACATAAGCAAATGCATGGAGGGAAGAATGAGCAAGATTTGTTTAGAATGCCTTGCATAGAAAAGTCTTTTTAGGGGAGAGGGTGGTTGTTTTGCTTTTCGTTGTTTTTTGTTGTTGGTGTGGAAAGCTTGCAATTCATAGGTTATCAAAGCTAGAAGTAACCTTGAAGATCATCTACTCTGACTCCCTCATTTTCTATGTTGTCTATAGATTATGAAAGCCTTAAATGCCAGGTTAAGGAAATTGTATGTCACTGAATTTTATAAGGGATCTCAACAGCCATCTGGTCCAGCTCATACTATACAAAAGGTTTTGTTCATGCAAGTATATACTTTATCCCTTGATCAATGAAACTCTATTAGATGTCTTTTTAAAATCTATGTTGCTAAAGAGAGATTCCTCAATCATTTAAACCCTTTGACTAGTAATAGATTCCAACGAAGTTATTAATATAAGGAAACTATCAGTATTTACAAAAAATCATTTTCACAGCACTGTAAGGAATAGAGAAGAGGAAGAATCCAGAGAAAAATGGGAAGACAAATATGATGTACTGTGGAAAACAGAAATGCAAAAGAAAAATAATGCAATGATTACAACAGTGAAAATAAAATTGAGGCAAAAAAAATGTAGCCAAATATATTAGTCAATGTTAACATAGTTTTGAAGTTAAAAGACAAATCTTTCCTTTTCTTTCAGCAAATAGAAAAAAAGTATCACTTTGGAAGAAAATTTTTAGAGGAAATGTTGTTTGAATGTTTATCAGAAAGTTTATTATGTAAAAGCTATGAGTAAATATTTTAAAAATCTATAATGGAGGAGGCAATGCATTATAGTGGATGGGGAAAGAAGTCTTGAATTCAAGACTATCTGGTTTCAAGTCCTACCTCTGAAACATATAAGCTTTGTGAGCCTTGGCAAGTCACTTAACCTCTTAATCCTCTCCCTCTTACCACAACCCCACAGCTTTCTCAGATTGTAAATTGCAGAGAAAGTGTCAAACTGCCTTTGTAGAGGAAGATCTACAATAAGAACTTCCTGTACTGATAAAAAAGTACAGACCCAGTAAAAAACAAAAAAGATGTTTGAAGGAATGGAATATGTGATCTTTACCTAACTTCACCATTTCTGATTATGCTGTAAGAATGTTTAATGAGGATTGTGTATGGGACCATGTGTATTAATCTTACCCTGGCTTTCACTCTGAACTCTATTTTGTCATGTAAACTAACTGACACCCACATCTCAAGGACTCTCCTTTTTGGATTAGATGGAGACATAAAGTGTGTGGAATAGGTTTCCAGTGGGTTGTAATGATTCTTAAAGAAAGTTATTCAAGATAAGATACAGTTTAAATGTCTACACCTGTTTTTGGTGTCAAGGTTGTGAAAGACAAGTAGAACTCAGGTGTAGAGTTCCTGTCTTCATTTGGAAAACCTATTTAAAATGAGTTGTCCTTTATATTATTCTTTAAAACCAAGTTAAGATGCTGACACCCAGGCCAATAGTCAAGGGCTTTAGTTGGCTTCTGAGCATTCATCAGTCTGTCATTTTATTCATCATTTCATATGGTTCAGTGATAACTGACAGCAACTTTATCCATCATTACATATGGCCCATTAACAGTTGACAGCTGTCAGTAAGGCAAAACTCACTCAAGCCACTCTCCATTCATGATGTATAGGCAAACAGAGGGGAGAGAGCCTGAACCAACCACCTGTTCAGGCTCTCTTCATTTGGCATTAATTAACTCTGTTGGCTGGAATTCTTCTTTCACTACAGTAGAAAAGATTCACTTCAAAGAAAATGTATTTGGATAAAATCTTTGGTTGGGCCAATCCTGTTTTGCTTTTAAGAAACACCACCCACACCCATATGCATAAGTTTATTCCATCCCCAAATATGTTTTTTTTGCCACTGAGTAGACAGTTTCAGTGTGATGACATAGGGTATTTTGTAATAAAAAAAAATCTGAGTGATCATAAAATGCTCACCCTTAGAATGTTATCCATTTTATACATTTGTTGTATATCACATGCACAGCACCACGCTAGGCACTGTGGAGAAAACAAGGAAGGATACAGAGTCTTTGCCCCCAAGGAGCTTACAGTGGCTGGGCGAAAAAGACACAAAACACACTAAGAAGACTTCTAATTTCCAAGAGTCAAATAAGAATATAAGAATACAAAGTTCCAAAGTAGTATTTCATTTAGTGTGAAATGATTGTTATAGATGAGTTTTGAGAGAAATTATTTCTGTCATGTATTTCATAACTAATTATTGCTTTAGGACAAAAGTTTTCGCCCTTTTCTACTTCCTCATCCAGAAATCAACCAGCCTGGGAAATCTTGGGCAGAATTTATCCAGCCAGGAAGGCTGAGATCTAATCAAAGACAGTAAAGAAATGCTAATTTAGGCGAATGGATAGATTCCTGTTCATTGTGTTTACTCAGACAGATCTGAGAGAAAGTGGATTCTCCTTTTGGTCAAATGGGTGATATAGATAATGTCTCTTTGACCAAGACTGCATGCTCAAAGTCATGTCCTGTAGCCCCTCACTAGAAGAGGTCAACCTCTCATTATAGTATTCATTTTCTCTCATTAATTGTTAACCAATCAGAGTCAATTGACACCCTCTGGAACACCCACCCTTCCAAGGGCACGTAAGTTTTGAGTGGGTCCCATGGCCTTTAAGAGTGTCACTGACAATTTTATTAATAAAATGGTTAATTACCCAGAAACAATTTAAACATCACAGCATTATGAGTTCATTGTGGAAAGGTAGAGAGCATGGTAGCCTAGAGTGGCCAAGCATGGCTTCTATGACTTTATGAAAGAAGTATGACATAAATTAAGTTTTATGAAACTTAATTGGATTTAGATGAAGAGGGGGAGGGAAAAAACAAGCATTAGGATGGAGGCAGGAGGAAGATGATATGTTCAAGATCGTGTCTTGAATGGAGTATATATATGTATGTGTATAGATGTATGTATGTATGTGTATATATGTATGTATGTATGTATATGGATGAATAGATAGGTAGGTAGATAGATAGATAGATAGACAGACAGACAGACAGACAGACAGACAGACAGACAGACAGATAGATAGATAGATAGATAGATAGATAGATAGATAGATAGATATGAGAAAAAGAGAGGGGAATAGTGGAGAAAAGAAAGGTAGATTGTGATTTTGTTGTTGCTGCTATTAATTTGCACAAATTAGTTACAACACAATTATAGTCAATATATAGAATCAAGTTCAGCAATATCGAGTATTTCTTTATTGTATGAGGCCACTCAAAGCTATAATGCAAACTTCTTGCATATGGTGCAAGGGTGCAAAGTAAGGGTACCATCAGAAAGAAACTGCTGTGTGGTTTTTATACTTCTAGATTGGTTGCTACTGGAGGTGTGGCAGGAAAGAAGTAGGTGGTAGGGTGTCAGGGTATGGCTCCCATGGAAGGAAGGATGCCCAAGGATGAGATTATTGGCATCCTCTAAATTTTACCCCCCTAGGTAAAAGGTCTGATCATACTCTTTAAGTTTTATCTCTTGGTCCCTTAAACCCTCTAAACTTATGAATTGTTATTCTAAAGATGTTTTATCCAAACTTTAAGCTTAATATATTCTTTAATCTATTTCTTCTACATTTTTTTCTTTAAGGTAGAGGGAGGAACATGTTTTTTTATAATGTGGTAATACACATATTAGATCCTATGGTAGATTGGAGTGACATAGGGTTACAAAAGAGCAATAGCTCAACTCAAAACACTGGTAATTCCACATCAGATCTGCAATCTTTTTTTATGTATGCTTCACTGCTAAATATTTATGCAATATTATGCAGAAGAGCTAGTAGAGTGTATCTTATTTTTATGCAGTAATATATGTCAAAATTTTGTTGAAAATCACATTTGCAGCTTTTTCCAAAAAAAAAAGATAAGTAAAGCAAGAAAAAGCTGTTTTCAAACTCTTATCACTCTGCCCTACATCCATTAAAAAGCCATAAATACATTCAAATATAATGGAAGGTGATTGAATAGAGCCCACATTAAAAGATGGGCTGAAGATTTTTTTTAAAGGGTCATGTGGTTGTTACTTCCTTATAATTTTTATCTCAGAATTGATATTTTTTACTCATTAACTGCATAAACCAAATGCTGGTGTGTATTTTGGATTTTGAGAGGAAAAAAAGAAGTTAAGGGATAGTTAGAGGGGCTAGAGTTCTTACTATGGATGTGTAATACAAAAGAGTGTGATAGGGCAGTTCCAAATAGAGATGCTTCTTAAATTTTGATCATGAATATTGACACCTTGCAAATAGGCAAATGCTATAAATCAGGGCTTAATTTATTATTGTGTTTAGCGTTTAGGTCAGGGCTGCATAAATTTTTTCCACTCATAACTCCTTTTCCCATTTCAGCAGCATTGGTTGGCATTGTGTGGTCCTAGGGCATGCTTAGTGCAAAGTGTGCATAGTTTGTGTTCAGAACCAAGGCTGCAGTGAACTTGCACAATGCAACACTGGCAAGCACTGCCAGAAACACGTAAGATTCATTGCAGGTTTGATTTTTAATTAATTTTTGGTTGTTGTGCATTTAGAAATCTTTTGCTGTAGTACAGAAAAAAAAAATTAAAGGATGCCATTTATTTTCAGAGAGAGATCATTGTTAAATATTTACCAGCATACTCCTGGTTATACACCACTTTGCAAAATAAACATGAAAATTATATTTAAATGTACTTCAATATTATACACACAGCATGGTACACTGGATAGATAGCTGACCTAAAAGCCAGGAAGACCTGACAAATACTGTCTGTGAAACCCAGGGCAAGTCATTAACCTCTCAGTTAGGCACCTGTCTAATACTAGAAGTTTCAGGGAAATGATGATTTATTTGCATAGGTAGAAATAATTTCCAAATCTGGGTGTTCCTTATAGTAATCAAATTATATGTCCAGTCCCTCTCCTAATGTGCAGTTTCATTGAAATAGATAGGCACTTCTACCCCTCCACTAATATAGATGGCAACCCTCCCACCCCTATTTTGACTTAGTAGTTCTTTGTGAATTCCTTCACACCCCCTTTGCCTCCACTGTAATAAACAAATAAATGAACAAATAAATAAACAAATGATCAAATAAGTAAATAAATAGATAAACAAACAAATAAATAAGTAAATAAATAAAAACATACATACATACAAAATCGCTTGTGGGACATCTGTTGATAAGCCTGTCCAACTTAGCCAGCTATGCAGCAGACAAACATGGTTCATCACTGAGCCCTTTCCCTAAACCTTTCCAGCTTACCAGGAACTGGTGTAGTTTGTATTTAGCAGATGCAGCTTTTAAAAGTGCAAATTCACCTCCTGACCTAGGGAGTAGGACTTAAGTGGAGATAACAAACATAATTTGCACAAATTGAGAGTAGTGGTTTTTTTTTTAAATAAAATTGCTGGCACTGAAATCACGTATGCATTGAGAAACATGGTCATAAAAGTTCGTATTTGTGTAGGTACGAAATGTGTACTTCCCTTTTCGATTTGGTTCAGTGAGCATTTACTAAGCCCCTACTATTTGCAAGTCCCTTTGCTTAGCCCCAGGCACTAGTGGCATTCAGGAAACCAGCAGGCATCATGAATAGTCAAATATTAAAAGGCCAGGAGAGGAAGTAGTAAGAAGTTTGAGCAATGAGGTGATCAGAATCTGTACGTTTCAGAACAAATGTAGATGGCAAATACGTGGAAGGCACTAGCAAAAATGACTTTAGTTTTAGACAGATTTCTTTCAAGCAGGAAACTCAATCAGTCCTGGAGACTGTGGATCCAAATACTACAGATGGAAGAGATAAGTAGTGAACATCTCTGGGTAGGGAGAATGTGGAGGGGGAACTTCCGCTGGGGGTATATCAATACAATCACAAACAGTCACCCTTTAACTTATTATTTGACTATTTATTAACTCAGAATTTTTTGTGTTTGCTTGTTTTGGGAAATCTTCTTAGAGTGTATATATATGGGGATAAAGATGGGAAAAAAGACTTGTTCCTGTTTATTTATCAAAAACAGGGGTCACTTAAGGACACAAAACCCTGGGATTTTGTCCTTAAAATGAGAATAAGCTAAGGTCTAGAAAATGAATAGCTCCGGACATAAGAACCAAGGTACTAGAGCTCAGTAAAGCAGAATTGGAGCTCCAGTTTCAGAGAAGGCCTCAGTGGTTAAAGTAAACTTAGGTAAGACTTCAAAATCCTTAAGATATCTGTGTCTGCAAGTCCTGTGGGCCTCCCATCCAAATTCTCCCCCAAATTCCATGCAACCTAGAGGCATTTTATACCAGTGGAGCTCTAGCTGTCTAAACATATATTCCTCACTTGGCACAAGATGTCCAACCGATCTTTTCTTCCTGTCATACAATTCCTTAATTCCTATTCTTTGGAGTTCTTTGTTTAGCCTGTTCTACATTGCCCTCTCATGCAAGAAACATTTTTAATTCTTTGGTAGGGGTGGTGGGCTGCATCTTTCTGACATACAGCGATGTAATATAACATTATTACCAAAAAAGATGGCCCTTTGTTTTCAGCTTGGGATCAGTAAGAGAGCTTTGCAATTTTCCAAAAGGACTTTTACCCACTCTTCTCCTCCTATTCAACTCTAGGCCTAGCTCCTTGTCTTTATATCATGTGAATCAGATATACAGATGAATGGAAAAGCTGTATAGCTGTGATTCTTAACCTACGGTTGTGAAATATCTATAACTACCTCTCTCTCCATAATATATATATATATATGTATACACACACACACACACACACACACACACACACACACACATATATATACACACAAATATGTACGTATATATGTATGTATGTATATAGACAGATAGATGTCTTATATACGTAGCTCTCCAGCTTGTAATTATCTATATCTACATCCATATCTGTATGTACATATTCCAATATAGTTAATATATAGTTGTATTAATATAATTCATGTATAGATGTATTTATGTGTGTATACATATGTATGTATGTACATATATTTTGATAACTTTTCAATCTCAAATTAATTGGATTCCTTTGCAGTCCAATATTTTTTATTTTGTGCTTTTAAAAACATTTTTTTTCTGAGAAAGGGACAATCGACTTCACGGGAATTCTAAAAGAGTCCATGATATACACAAAAAGTTTAAAAATCCCTACTCTATAGAGTATCCACCCAAAAGTAAGTGAACTCTGGACAAAAAGGTGAGAAAAAAAAAACACCTTCTTTGTCCATGGTCTTTGGAATGTGAATAGATGTGCCAAACTATTTGAGTGATTAATTATCTCTTCCAGGAGTTTCTGTAATGTTCTGGAGCTTGGTACAATTAGCACAACGTCTACTACAAACACAAGCATCTGGAGGGCCTCTCCATCCCTGGAGAATCCCTCTTACATGTGAATTTTGCACTAGATATCCTCCAATACACTGGGAAATATCTTTGATAAGCATATATGTTGTTTATTATCAGAAAGTCATTGGACAAAGTTATTTCCCTGAATTTTTCATGGAGTCTTGAATGACACTGATGTATGATAGAAGAAATCTTGCTGTAAAAAAACTTGTAAAGCTGTCCTATGCATATGTTACATGGAAATAATATGCATGAACACTGAAATTTTACTTCAGTTGTTAATTTCCTCCCTGCTTCTATTATATTTCAATAAACACCAGAGATATATAAGATTTTTTTTTTCTTGGAACTGTATTTTCTTCCTTTTTTTTTTGTTATTTTAAATGATGTTTCAACCTTCCTGTAATTGTGAGAATATGCAGAGGATCTGTGATTTCCTCAGGCAAGCAACTCCTGGTATGTGAACTCTCTGTACAAGGAATAAAGCAGCCAGACTAGGTAAGTAGGTAGTCATTAAGTCAACAATTAGGTAAAGGGCTGGGCACAAATGGGTTAAAGGATTTTCCTAGCATCACATAGCTAATAAGTGCTAGAGGCAGAATTTTAACCCACATCTTCACAATTCCAAACTTTTATCACCATTACGAGGATAAAAGGGTCATATGAAAACGTTTCTATCTATCTATCTATCTATCTATCTATCTATCTATCTATCTATCTATCTATCATCTATATCTACATAACATGCAGTGTTTCTGTGTTTGCTTAAGAGATAGAAGGGGGGAAAGTGGAAAATCTGTGTTGTTCTATTCATTTTTTCAAAATGTAACACAAAAAATATTAAGCACCTACTATGTCCAAGGTGAGGGGCAATAAGCTTTAATGGATAGAGAGCTAACTTCAAAGTCAGAACGATTTAAGTTTCAATCTTGACTCTAACACATCCTGGCTGGGGATTGCTATGTAAGTCACTTTCTTTTGCAGTGCCTTGAGGCAACTCTGAGGGTAATTTACTCACCAACAGATGTACCCCCCCCAAAAAAAGTAAAAGCTAAGTCCCATTGCAGTGGCAATGGGATAGGTACTCTGCAGGGAATCTGGATGAAGTGTGATCCATGTGGAATAAGGGGTAGTGATAATTGATGATAGGAGTAGGCCACAAAAACTGAAGAAACTAGGGCACGAGGAGCTGCCTGTCAGCAACCGTTTCTGGGGAATTAACACTGAGACCCTGTGTGACATCACAGCATGATGATTTCTTCAGAGCCCAATGAATCTGCTAAAAGCTTTCCAGTTAACATCACCTCTATGTTGACCTGCAAGATCTCTGCATTTCTATGTTAGTGTGTCACACTGAGGGGTGAAAACCCACCTCATGCCTAAGAGAGCAAGCCTACCCTAGTAAGGCAATATATGGTGAAGGTGGGGGAAGGGAGGGAAACAGTGAATGAACTGCTTAATTTATGAAATAAAGAAAACTATCCAGTATATTTTTAAATAAAGAAAATATGCTCAAAACTGTCCACAAGCTCAACCTTAAATATAAAAGTAAGTAAGTTGTTTACTGGATTTAACAGAATACAAACAAAACAGACCAGTGAAGACCGAATATATAAGAAGTGAGAAAACATGTACTGATGCAAGGCAAAAGGTTCTCTGGTTTCCTGGGTAACATGAGTCAGATTATAATGATCAGGGCTGAGGAAGGTTCTTTCAGAGGCAAAACAAGTGAAATGCCACCATGTTAGGCTCACTGCAGGAAAGTAATAGCATTTTTTAAAAAGTGTATTTGGGTAACTATTCAACCAGAGGATGGAAGGGATACATGAAACCTAAGGTATTGAAGATTTATTTTTTAAATGCATTTTCTCAGCAGGTAGACTTGGTTATTTCACCAGTACTCCCTATCTTGCATAATTGCACATTGATTGGAATGATCAGGAAAGAATCAGATGGTGAAAATAATTGCACACAAACTGTAGTTTGAAAATGAATAGTTTAAACCCCCTCAGAGTCACAGGAACTGCTAGTGAGTTCTGTAAGGCACCAAACATTTGTTACCTATCCATCTTATCAAACCCACTTGAATTCAATTCAGCAAAAGAAAATTTAAAAGATTCATCCAGTTTGACATTTGAAATACTGGCAAAGGTGAGATTGTTTGGGATTTTGTAGTTGTTATTGTTGCTGCTGAAAAGCAGGGCTTACATTGAAACTTGGGACTGTCTTCCCTTAAGTTACTTGCTGCATGAACTACAGAGTAAACAGACTGCAGCAGCCTAATTTTTATAATTTTATCAATTTCTAGAAATCAACAATTTAACTTGGTAATTGAGTGAACAATATATCTGTGAACATACCGTAAATAATATTACACCAATAAAGCTCCCCACACTTTTTTTTAAATAGTAAAAAACTACAAAAACATCAAGGACATTCTGATTTCCTGTGAGGATGAAAAACATGGCTTGGGCATAAATATCTTATAAGCGTTGTGTCCAATTTAGAAAGGGGAAACCCTATTAAGCCAGTACCGGGATATGTTGCAATGTTGCAGAATAGTGTCAACTGTGCAGCTGCCAAATATGACATCAATTCTCTCTCTTACAAAGGCAGGCATTGTGAAGGCCATTATTAATGATGCTCACACTTGTGTTCTCCTCCTATTTTCTGTACCAAGTAGGAAATCTTACAATTCCAATCACAGAATCAGTTTTCCAGAGAATAGAAAAAGACAAATCAATGTGAAACTCAAAGGATTTGAACAAGAAGTAAGTGATATGACCAGGTCATATGTGTGAAAAATGTTTGACAGTAGTAGTTTTGTCTTTACAAAAAAAAAAAAACTTCCAAGTGAACATACATGATTCAAAAAAATCTGACAGTGGTCTTCACCATAAACGTATTATCATAATATATATTATTCGTTCCATGTACTGCATGTTTCATTCCTTCACTAAGATCTTATTTCAGTGTTTGATCTGACATGGAAGTGACCAAGAATTTTAATTTATTCATTGTCATTTATCAGATTCAGTATTTGTGAAATACCCACTGGGTTCAAAGCACTTTGCTGGCCCTAGAAAAAATATAAGGTTAATCGGATATACTCCCTACCTTCATGGAACTTGCAATTTTGTAGAGCACAAAGTATAAATACAGATGCCTATAAAAAAGAATGTATAGTCTAAGTTTATTAAAGAATTACAAAACTAAGTTTGTTTGTGAAGTATTAGAGAACAGATATGAAGGATCCAGTGTGAGGGATAAGGAAAATGTCCTGAAGGAGGTGGTATTTCAATTGGATTTTAAGGAATAAGTAGTAATTCAACAGGTAAAGAAGGGATGGGAAGAAAATAGAGCCACAGAGATGAGAGGGCTCAAGAGTGTTCAGGGAGCAGAAAATGATGTCATATAGGTAAAGAGGAAAAGAGTTTGAGCTTAATTCACCAGGCAATAAGAAACCACTGGAGTTCTTTGAGTCTCTATACTTTATGTTCTTCAATGACAAAAAATGTTTGTTCCTAGTGTGTCTCCTGAGCTCTGTTCCCAAACAATGACTATTAGAAATTTCGAGTTGTAAGTCTGATAATCATCTCAAATTCAACATATCCAAAACAGTAAAATATTTTCCCTGAAACCAATTCTCCTTCTAAACTATCTCATTTTTTGAGGGTACCAACATCACTTCAGTCACTCAGGTTTATAATATTGGAGTCATCCTTGAGTCCTCACTCTTCTTCATTTCATACATTCAATCAGTTGTCAAGTCTTATCATTGTTTCCATCATGTCTCACTGTCATGCCCTTTTCTCCTCTCATAGTCACAATCCTAGTTGAGGCCCTCATTAGTTTTACTCTATACTACTTAGAAGGGCAAGAAGGTGGCACAGTGGATACAGCACCAGGACTGGAATCATGAAGATCTGAGTTCATATCCAGTCTAAAGTCCTTACTAACTGTGTGTCCCTGGGCAAGTCACTTAACCCTGTTTGCATCAGTTTCCTTATCTGTAAAATTAACTGTAGAAGGAAATGGCAAACCATTCTATTATCTTTACCAAGGAAAACCCTAAATGGAGTTGCAAAGAGTCAGAACAAATGAATCGAAACAAATGAACAAAAAACCTTGATTATACTCCTTCAACCCTCTATCCCAGTGTTATAGATGAGTCCCTATTGAAGAGTCCCTATTGGAGAGTCCCTATCCTACAGGCATATTTCTCCAGATCATCTTTTGGCCTCCATTCCTTTTCATTTAATGTTACGGCTTTTTTGTCTTTGATAAAAGTTATTTTTTTTTATTACTTTATGGTCATCCTTGGTACCCTCATGATTCAAATCCAGTGCTTCTTCAGACAGCCCATGGCAAATGAATGAGCCCACTCTATGACATCCATATATGATCGTAGAATCCCTGCTTGAAAACCTCCATATTGTTTGAACACATGGCCCAGGACATGCAAGGAACTTTGGGGAATAAAAAGATGCATAAAGCACAGTCCCTGACCATATGGACCATATCTACCACCCATTCTTTTCTGCTGATATTTAAAGAACATTCAAACCTCCAAGACCTTGCACTAAGCCAATATTATCATATGATTTACATTTATGTGCCAGATTTCTGAGATGGTACACATTTCAAATATTCTATTCCATTTGCAAATGGCACAAGGTGTCCCTTGGTCAGACATTTTCCTGACTTTTCGTGATAGAAAATGCTTTCTTTTATAACACAGATTTTAGGGCTAGAGAGGACCTTAGAGATTATGCAGTCTTTAGTTAGATGGAGAGCATCTCAGAGCAGGGCAGCCTCAAGATATAATAAGATCGGATGAAGCAGCTGGGAATGGTTAACTTGGAGAAGAAAAAAAGACAATTAATAGTAAATAGAAGATCTGTCTTCAAGTATTTGATGATTCAACATAACGAAATATTCCCTAACAGTTTAGCAGCTAGTGGCTAAAGTGACACAGTGGCTAGAGTGTAGGATATGGAATGAGGAAGTTGTTAGTCATTTTTATTCATGTCTGACTCTTTGTGACTCCATTTGGGGTTTTCTCGGCAAAGATACAGAAATAGTTTGTCATTTCCTTTTCCAGCTCATTTTACAGATGAGGAACTGAAGCAAGCAAGGTTAAGTGACTTGGCCAGGGTCACACAGCTAGTAAGCATCTAAGACCATATTTAATTCAGAACAATGAGTCTTGCTCCAGGCCTGGCACTCAATCCACTGAACCACCTAACTGCCCCGGAGTCAGGAAGACCTGTGTTCAAATCCTTCCTCATATACTTACTAGCTGTGTGACCTTGGTAGTCACTTAACCACTTTGCCTCAGTATCCTTCTCTGTAAAATGGGGGTAATATCAGTATCTAATTCCCAGGTTGTTATAAAAATAAAGTGAGATATCCATAAAGAGCTTTTTGCAAACCCGAAAGTTCAGTATAAATGCTAGCTATTACTGTAACAGTGAGATTTATCTTAAAATGGCATACTTACCTCAGGATGTCACAAGATCACAGATTTAGAATTGTAAAAGACCTCAGAAGGCCATGTAATCCAACCCTCTCTTTCTACACATATAGTGATTTGCTCCTTCCTAGAGAATTTCAATCACAGACTAGAACAATGATCTCCAAAATGGAGTCCAAGGCCTGCCAGAGACTATGTCCTAATCCCAAAGGGGCCACAGTGTGATCCCAGGGGATGTGTGATCAACTGGTCAGAAACCGATCTTCCCACCCTCTGAACCAAAACCAATTGTAAGGCATATCTCCAATCTAACCACATTTAATCTTATGCCTCCACATTCCCCCATTCTCCCTTCCACTGTACAAATTCCCCACATCCTGGCTTCTGCGGTCTGTGTCAGCTTCTCTGGAAAGTTGTAGCCTACAACTATCTGGCTAGTCACAATAGCAGCTGAAAAGGTGCTATTTGGAAAATCCTATCATCTTTCTTCCCTTTGCCCCCAACTCCCGCAGCCCCAACACACATACAGTCACCTCCTGGCTACAGCCTGAAGTGGGCAGACTCTGTACTCTGGGACAATGACTGATGGGTGAGAACCTTCTTAACCCCTTTGCATTTTGGGCAAGAGTGTGACTCCCATAGGATGAATATATACTGATTTGTCGCGATCTTCACAGCAGATTCCATTACATTATTTCCCCACATCCCCTCAACGCACTCCTATTCCAGACTTTCATATTACTGTGTAGGGTACACAACCTCAGCATAGTCTGTGATTCCTCATTCTCTCTCATCCCACATATCCCACATATTGACAAATTTTGGTGTTTGAATCCACTCATCTCTTTCATTTTTTTTCATTCGTTCTTCTCACACAACTACCATCCTCGTTCAGGCCTTCCTTACCTGTTGACAAGTTTATTGCAACATATTCTGAAATGATCACCCTGACTCAAGATTTTATCTTCTGCAATTCATCCTCTACACAGCTGCTAAAGTGATTTCCTTATAACATAGGTCTGACCACATCATTCCTACTCAGTCAATTCTAATGACTCCCCATTAACTCTAGGACAAAATGTTATTTTACCTTTATCTCATCCTTTTTTATTTCTATTTTTGTGTGAGTGTGATAATGTACATAATTATCAGGACAATAGTCCAAGTACATATTTTTAAATAAGTAAATATACACAAATTAGGGAATGTAAAGAACTGTCTCAGCTTGGGTTCTTGGAGGGCCAAGGCAGAATCTTGCCTACCAGCTGGATATGCCAACTGTGGAGACAAATAATCTGAGTAGCCAAATTTGGGGGCGGTGGGATTAATTCAAATGTGAGGGAAGCCTGCTGGCTAATAGAAGTTTCAGCTCCTTAGGACACAGATTTAGTTTTTATAACTTTCAGGTCCACTTAGAATAGTACACAGCCAATCGGCAGCATTCTGTGGCATAAGCTATGCTTTACACAGGAGAGGGAAGAGGAGAGAAGATGGGAAATAACCAAGGGAAAAAGGACAGGGGGCTACAGTTTTGTGGAAATACAAGCTAAGCAACTGTCATCAGATTATTTATTCAAGAGCAAGAAAGAAGAGGACATCAACTTATTGTCTCCACCTCCCAGCTTCCCTAGCTTCCTTCAGTAAAATCCCCTCTTTTATGGGAAGACTTTCCCAATCTCCTTTAATTCTAGCACCTTCTCTCTCTTGATTATTTTTTATTTATCCTGTAGGTGTCTTGTTTGTACATATTTGTTTTCATACTGGGTCCCCCAGTAGACTGTGAGGCTGGAATTATTTTTTACCTTTCTTTGTGTCTCTAGCACTTAACATAGTGGCTAGTACATAGTGGTCAATAAATGATTATTGACAAATTGACAGACCAAATATTTTAATAATTGTTAAAGAAGTCTATTTGATGTAAGACAGCAGTATGAGCAATTTAGACAAAATTGCAGGGTTTTTTTTTCCTTATCCGACTACAACAAGTAGTTCTTACAACAGTAGAGGAGACCATCTGCTTTATTATGTTCATACATAGTTTGCTATATTTTATTTCTCCTTCTGGACAGGCTCATTTAAAAAATAGAAGTACACAACTAAACGTGTTTGGAGATTACTGGACTCTATGAATGCTTTTCAGGGATGTTGTAGGAGGCATTCTGCCAGGTATGAGTTGATCTAGATACCCTCTCAGGTCCCTTCAAGCTTGTAGTGTCTTTCTCAAAGATAAGGAAATAGTACTCAAGAGGGCATGTGAATTGTTCAAAGTCACAAAGAAATTTAAGACAAGAGTCAGGATTAAAATACAGATCTTTTAACTCCAATACTCCAGTGTTCTTTCCACTCCATACTCTTTCTACTCCAACACAATGCCTTTCCTCCACATGCATATTGATGACAGAACCAATAGCTACATCATTGAAGATCTCTTCCCCATATTTAGTTTCATTTATTTGCTGACTGGAAAAGGAAATGTCAAACTACTCCAGTATCTTTGCCAAGAAAACCAGAGTTGGACATGACTGAATGATTAAACAATTTTATCTGTACTGATGAAATCACAGATCTAGGAAAAATATAGTAATATTAGAGTACATTTTTCTGAGGTTAAATATAAGTTCCATCAGGGTAAAACCCAAGTCTCTCTGAGAACCTATCTCTATGGTCTGCATAGAGAAAGTCTTAAGAAATATTTGTTGTGTTGAACTGAACAGACCCTTGTCTCTTTAGAAACTAGCAATCTAGTGTTTCCTCTGAGACATAATGAATCTTATCTGTGTCTTTGTAAGTCCAACAGTTAGTTTGATATACATCATCCCACCTGTCCCAGGTTTCAGTGTGTCTGACTGTGGCTGATCAGACCAATATGAGCTTGGAATGTTCTACCACAGGTCAGTCACAGATAGTCCTTGTGAACATTTGGGGTGGATCATCTAAGTTTGTGCCTCTTGTGTTTCTCTTGAGCTTTTTCAATTCTGCTTTGCTCATAGAGCACAGCACCTTCTCTGATGTGGTCACACCATGCTGAGCATCCTGTTCCATTGTCTTCCATGTCACACAATCAATTCCAAAGTTCCTAAGAGAGACCTTGAGAGTGTCCTTGTATTGCTTCTTCTGACCACCATGAGAATGCTTGCCTTGTGTGAGTTCCCCATGAAACAGCCCTTTTGGCGAGCATATGTTTAGCATTCGAACAACATGGCCAGCCCATCAGAATTATGCTCTCTGAAGCAGAGTTTGAATGCTTGGCAGTTTAGTTTGAGAAAGGACCTCAGTGTCTGGTCTCTAATCCTGCCAGGTAATCTTTAGAATCTTACTAAGAAGATTCAAATGGAAGTGATTCAGTTTTCTGGCATGGCGCTGGTATGTTATCCAAGTTTTAAGGCATACAACAATGAGCTCAGCACAACAGCTCTGTAGACCTTTGGCCTGGTAGTCAGTCTAATACCTCTTCCCTTCCTTACTTTCCTTTCCATTGATAATGAGGTTGATGCATGCATTGCCAGGGCTAGCTCAGAATTTAGGAGATAGACAGAGAGATGGTAAAGAAGAGCCTTCCACATTTACTTCAGTTAAGGTTTTTTAGTTAAATGAATTCTGTGGTTTGTAAAAAAAGATATTCTCCTGTGTCTGTCTAATCATATTGACTTTGTTGTATGTGTGATTTATTATGCTATTGATTTCCTCATGTTGAGCTATCCTTACAGCCCTGCCATAAAAATGACTTTCTTATAGTAAATACTTATGGGGTTATATTGCTATCATCTCCTTGCTAAGAGTTTATTTATTTATTTATTTGCATCTCTATTCATTAGTAATTTTCATCTATAGTTCACTTTGTCCTTCTCTGTTTTGAGTATCAGAATAATATTTGCCTCACAAATATAGTTTAGTAGAGTGGAAAGTCTCTATTTTAAGGAAAAAAATATGATTTTCAATAGGAATATTCTTTGTCAGACTTACTGTCCCAAAATTTGCTTAGAAGATTGTTTACCTTAGATAAGGAGGGAAGAAGGAAGATATAGGCTGAGAAGAAATGTTTATGATCACTATGAGAAGGGAAGGATTAAGAGGTTTGGATGATAAACACACAGAAACATGTATTTATACATATACACATATATACATATTCATGTGTATATGCGGTATGTATGCATGTGTGTACATATGTACGTATGTATGTGTGTATGTATATATACATACACATACATATCTCTATATCTATATCTATGTCTATGTCTATGTCTATGTCTATGTCTATGTCTATGTCTATGTCTATGTCTATGTCTATGTCTATGTCTACGTCTATGTCTACGTCTACGTCTACGTCTACGTCTACGTCTACGTCTACGTCTACGTCTACGTCTACGTCTACGTCTATGTCTATGTCTACGTCTACGTCTACGTCTATGTCTACGTCTACGTCTACGTCTACGTCTACGTCTATATCTATATCTATGTCTATGTCTATATCTATATCTATGTCTATGTCTATGTCTATGTCTATGTCTATGTCTATGTCTATATCTATGTCTATGTCTATGTCTATGTCTATGTCTATGTCTACGTCTATGTCTATATCTATATCTATATATTGGGGCAGACAAGTGGCACAGTGGATAGAGCACTGGGCCTGGAGTCAGGAAGACCTGAGTTCAAATTCAGACTCAGACACTTACTAGCTATATGACCTGGGCAAGTCACTTAACCCAGTTTGCGTAATGTTTCTCACCTGTAAAATGAATTGGAGAAGGAAATGGCAAACCATTCCAGTATTTTTGCCAAGAAAACACCAAATGGAGTCACAGAGAATAAGACACGACTGAAATGACTAAACAACAATATCATCAACAGCTAGCTATATGCACACACACACACACGCACACACACATATACACTTATGCACATATACATACATATATACACACATACACACATATAAATCCCAAGGATGTTCTTTACTTATTCGTGCTTAATAATGAAATGATCTTAGGCTCTAAAAGTTTTCAACACTCTAAAATACATTTTAAGATTCATGAATATGTAATGATACATTTTTTTTGTAAAATATCATGGTCTACATGACACCAAAACATTCAGAATACTTGATCAGTTTAGTCAAAGATATATACACATAAGCCAGATTCTCAAGGGACTAGCAGTATAGAGTGTAGAAGAAATGAGTGTCTCTTACATTTGATTTTGTAACCCTATTTCATTGATTTTCATCTGACATTCTAGCCTCCTTTGACTACTTGACTTGACTTTTTTAATCATCAATCTTCTGCACATCATCTGCCACACATCAGTAAAAATTGCATTTAGCAACTGGTAAATAAGTCAATACTTCACAGATCCGTGATTTCATAGTGATGTGTTGCACAGCCACTACTGCAATCCCTCTATGTCTTCATAAGAACCATTTTTTGAGTTGTCATGGGTGAAAAATACATTAATCGTTAGCCAATTGGGTGAGGAATGTCTCCAAATTTAACTAGCCTGGTCTTTGAATGATTGTCATTGCATTAGTCAAATACTGTGCCCATAACAAAAACCTATCCAAAAAGTGCATCTGTCAGTGCTTAAACCTTACTAGAAAGCCTTTCACAATCCAGAGTAACTCCCATAACATTAGAAAACATAGAAGTAGAACTTTTATGAAGGAACTTCTGAAGCCATTTGAATATAAATTTATTTATTTTTAGTTTTCAACATTCACTTCCACAAGTTTTTGAGTTCCAAATTTCTCACCCCTCCCCCCACCCCAAGATGGCAGGCATTCTGAATACCCCTTCCCCTGGTCTGCCTTCTCTTCTATCTCTCCCCCCCCTTCTCTTATCCCCTTCCCCTTCTATTTTCCTGTAGAGCAGGATAGACTTCTGTACCCCATTTCCTGTATTTCTTATTTCCCAGTTGCATGTGAAAACGTTTTTTTAAAACATGTTTTTAAAACTTTGAGTTCAAATTTTCTCCCTTCCTCCCTCCCCACCCACCCTCATTGAAAAGGCAAGCAACTCAATATAGGTTGTACATGTGCAGTTATGCAAAACACTTCCATAGTAGACATGTTGTGAAAAACTAACTCTATTTCCCTTAATCCTATCCTGCCCTCCCATTTATTCTATTCTTTCTTTTGACCCTGTCCCTCCTCAGAAGTATTTGCTTCTGATTACCCTCTTTCCCAATCTGCCCTCCTCTCTATCATCCCCCTGCTCTCTTGTCCCCTTCTCCCCCTATTTTCCTGTAGGGTAAGACAGATTTCCATACCCAATTGAATGTGTATGTTATTCCCTCCTTAAGCCAAATCCTATGAGAATAAGATTCACTCATTCCCTCTCACCTTCCCCTGTTTCCCCTCCACTGTGAGAGACTTTTCTTTTCTTTTTTTGTGAGATAATTTACCCCATTCTACCTCTCCCTTTCTTCTTCTCTGAGTATAATCCTCTCTCATCCCTTAATTTTATTCTCCAGATATGACCCCTTAATCTTCAACTCACCCTGTGCCCTCTATCTATCTATCTCTATATACATACATATAATTTTTTTCCTTCAACTACCCTAATACTGACAAAGTTCTCATGAGTTACAAATATCATCTTTCCATGCAGGAATGTAAACAGTTCAATCTTAATAAGTCTCTTATGATTTCTCTTTCCTTTACCTCTTCATGTTCCACGGAGTCTGTATTTGAAAGTCAAATTTTCTATTCAGCTCTGGTCTTTTCATCAGGAATGCTTGAAAGTCCTCTATTTCACTGAATGACCATTTTTTCCCCTGAAGGATTATACTCAGTTTTGCTGGGTAGGTGATTCTTGGTTGTAATCCTATCTCCTTTGCCCTCTGGAATATTATATTCCATGCCCTGAGTCCTTTAATGTAGAAGCTGCTAAATCTTGTGTTATCCTGATTGTGTTTCCACAGTACTTGAATTGTTTCCTTCTGGCAGCTTGCAATATTTTCTCCTTGACCTGGGAACTCTGGAATTTGGCTATAATATTCCTAGGAGTTTTCCTTTGGGGATCTCTTTCAGGAGGAGATCTGTGGATTCTTTCAATTTCTATTTTGCCCTCTGGTTCTAATATATCAGGGCAGTTTTCCTTGATAATTTCTTGAAAGATGATGTCTAGGCTCTTTTTTTGATCATGGCTTTCAGATAGTCCAATAATTTTTAAATTCTCTCTCCTGGATCTATTTTCCAGGTCAGTTGTTTTTCCAATGAGATATTTCACATTGTTTTCTAATTTTTCATTCTTTTGGATTTGTTTTACAGTGTCTTGATTTCTCATAAAGTCACTAGCTTCCAATTGCTCTATTCTAATTTTTAAGGAAGTATTTTCTTCAGTAATCTTTTGGACTTCCTTTTCCATTTGGCCAATTTTTCTTTTTAGGGCATTTTTCTCCTCATTGGCTTTTTGGACCTCTTTTGCCATTTGGGTTAGGCTATTTTTTAAGGTGTTATTTTCTTCAGTATTTTTTTGGTCTCCTTTAGCAAGCTGTTGACTTGTTTTTCATGATTTTCTTGCATCACTCTCAGTTTTTCCTCTACTTCCCTTACTTGCTTCTCAAAATCCCTTTTGAGCTCTTCCAAGGCCTGGGACTGATTCATATTTTTCTTGGAGGCTTTGGATGTAGGAGCTTTGACTTTGTTGTCTTCTTCTGGTTGTACATTTTGATCTTCTTTTTCACCAAAGTAAGATAATATAGTCTGACTCTTTTTGTGCTGCTTTCTCATGATCCTGGCCAATTACTTGAGTTTTAAACTCTTTGTTAAGGTAAGAGTCTGCTTCCAATGTGTAGAGTGTACTGTCCCAAGCTTCAGGCATTTGTATAGCCATTTTCAGAGATACTTGTAGGGACCTGTAAATTTTCAGTTCTTCCAAGGTGGTATGATAAGGGGTGAGGTGTTTACTCCTTTCCTGATCTGTGACCACAAGTACTCCTTTCTCTCCTGTAACTGTGAGGAGGGGTTTCTCTCCACAGCTACTACAAGCTCCATCAAGCCAGCCCTGCTCCTCACCCCAGCACCTCTGCCCAGAACTGTGACCCAGATCTACACACAGGCAAAGCAAGAGATTCCTGCCTCAGTACTGGCAAAGAGATCCCTGCAATCCCTCTCTGATCATCCACTGTATTCCCCCTCAGTCTGTGGGCCGGAAGCTCGGGAAACAGCTGCCCCCTGCCAGGGCCATGCTCTTGGGGAATGGAGCTGAAACCCCGCCTTCCTTTCTGAGCATGGACAGAAACAAACTTTTCCCACTGACTTTCTAAGTTGTCTTTGGCATTTGTGGATTGAGGAGTCTGGAAACCTCCACAGCTGCCCATGATTCAGTCCTCTGAGGCCCACTCCAGGTTTGCTCCGGCCTGCCACCCATGCCACACTGCACTGTGCTCCCAGCCTGTTTGTGATACACCTTTCTGATCAATCATCCAGGTTGTCTTGGGCTGGAAATTTGTTTCACTCTGTCTTTTTGTGGGTTCTGCTGCTTCAGAATTTGTTTAGAGCCATTTTTTATGAGTATTTGGAGAGGTTTGGGGGAGAGTTCAAGCAAGTCACTGCTTTCACTCTGCCATCTTGGCTCCGCCCCCTCAAAGCCATTTGTAAATATGAAAATTCAATAAAATTTTAAACATATTTACTCAGTCCCTACCACATACAAAAGCACTATATTATATTCTGGGGGACATGCATAATTTAAATATGACGTGGCCCCTGCTCTCATATTTCTCAAAATGTTCAAAACTGACTTTGCAAAAAGTCATAAAAATATAGTGTAACTTTGTGTTACCTAAGTTTCTATGGCAACACTGTGTTCATGAAAAAGGTGAGTTACATTCAAATACCAAGTAATTGTGGTACAACCCTTAAACATAGCTTTTCTCTCCATTTCCTTTTGCTTTTGGATAGACCTTCCTTTAGCATAGAGATTCTTAACTTTTTCTGTGTGTCACTGACTCTTGTGGTAGTCTGCAGTAGGCTATGGATCTCTTCTCAGGATAATGTTTTTAAATGCACAAATAAAATATAGGATAAAGCAAAGGAAATCAACATGTTGAAATAAAATTATCAATATATTAAAAATATTCATAGACCTCATGGAATCTATCTAGTCTGTGGACCCCAGGTTAATTTCAAGTTAAAAACTTCTGTAGAACTATATATTGCCCCATACCCATAACAAACAGAATCTTTGTCAATTTTATAAAATCAGTATCATTTTCAATTACTCTGCAACCTATTGAAAATGATTGATTTTTTAAAATGAAATCGCCTACTTTGACTTATTTTGTTGAATAACTAGATCTCTATACATTAAACATATTTCTAGTAGAGAGAATGTCCTGAAAAGGAAACTCTTGACCAGTCCTGGGGTTGTAAAGGGAGTACTGTTAGCATACTAGTCTGATTTTTCATAATCTTAGTAAGGTCTACTAGGGAGAACTTAAGTCAGTAAAGAATGAGGAAAAGTCATGGATTGACTAATAATATCAGTATTATTATCTTCTTTCTAGTACATCACAATTTTGCAGACAAAAAAAAAGATGCATTTTCCTCCTTGTTAGGCTCTCAAAAGTCAAGTAATTTTAATCCAATTTACATTTATTAAGTGGGCAAAACTGTGTAAGGCATTGTAAGAGGTGTAAAGTTTAGATAAGACACAGTCATTGCCCTGACAGTCTGGTTTGGATATAAGACCCATTTATGTATCTATAATCTGCAATAATACATAAAAATGCCATAGCAAGTTACAAAACATGGTACTATGTGAGATCTAAGGGTGAAGGATCAAGAATGATGGGGACAATATTAGTAAAGGAGATGACATAAGAGGTATTCTTGAATGTTTGGAAAGGAACTCAGCAGGTTCAGGAAGAGTGTGCAAAGTATGTTCTAGGCATAAAAAACAATATGAAAAAAGTCATGGATCAGGGAAACCACAAGACTTATTTAGGGAACTTAGCATAGTCTAGGTTGTGTAAGTTGTAGAATACAGTGATATTTTTAAAAAAGTCTTTTTAAGTAGGGCTTTGCCTGCTTGGCAGAAACAGTGAGAATCCAGTTGAGTAACAGCTAGAACTGTAACAACTTACAAGACTGGAAAATTGGGTAACACAAAAGATAGTGATGTTTAGAGGGAGTACTTTGGTTTATTTGTAGATAAAGCATGTTAGAACATCAACCCGGAAGTAGCATTTCTTTTGTTAGAAAGGCACTTATCAAGGTACTTATCAAGATGAAAAATGGTCATGAAACAATCTAAACACTACAGGAAGACCTTTAAAGTTATATCATGTTAAGTAAATGAGACTGCAATAATTTAGAAGATAAAAATAATTGCACAAACCAAAATTAGACAGCTTTAACAATAAAAAAACAATTTTTTTAAGGTCATGGGATTTATTTCCATGATTTTCAACAATTTGCCAATTCAAAAAAATATTAAGAAAAAAACCTGCTATACTTAGTCTTTTAAAAATAACTTTAAAGACCATAAAATGCCTGTAGCATGCTGGATAGTTGCTCTCTAGAAGATTAGCAAAATTACATGAGCAAAAATTAAACAAGATGAGAAGACTTGGAGAAGTTATGATCTCTATTGGTGAAGGACATATACACACCGATGAAATCACACATACACTGAAATATTAAGGTATATTTAACTGTTGATGCTAGCTACTAACTTGAATCCTTTACCAAAAAGATCAGATCCCAAGGAAGTCTTATATTCATCCTGGCAGTTTTTCACTTGCATCAACTGATAGAAAATAACATGAAAATACTAATGAAAATTTCTCTATGGTTTCTAGATGATAGATGCCTTCCATTCCTCAACTCTGGGTTTCTCTACATCATTAGTGTAAGGGTCTGGTTAGGGTGAATTTACCAATTTGAGTAGCTTTGAGCCCCCACCCACAGGAAAAATCAATTCTCTTCATTATGTCTCTGTTTCACTGAGCTCTAGTCTTAAGGGCTTACTGATTGTAATCATAATAACAAAGTCTGCAACCAACACAATCTAGACAAACAGGCATGCTTCAATGTATACAGTAATGTTACTTTTTGTAAAGAATCAATAAAAGGAATAAGATGATACATAATTGCACGTAATAGTAGTTTATAGTAATACCACACTTCAAGGTTTGTACAATTCTATAAATACTTTATTTCATTTAATTCTTACAATAGCCCTCTGAAGGAGATGCTCCATTTTACAGAGAAACATATTAAGTCTCAGAAAGATTAAGTAATTTGGCCAAGCTGATAAGTATCTGAGACAAGAATCAAACCCCTCTCTTTCTGACTCCAAGTTCAGTATTCTATCTATTCTGCCATCTATTTTGATTTTCCCACAGTCTCTCCTGGACCAAGGCTATTCTCACCCAGTATATTGTCAAGTTCCAAACTGATGAGATTGAGGATACACTTGAAGGTGCCTAGTTTCAACTTGACTGCTCTCAGAGTGACAGGTGTACCCAACTGGGGAGATTATAAAATCTTCCCAATGTGAACATTGAAGAGTCTTCTCATTGCAGACAAGAATACTTGACTCAAACACTGATTTCCTCAGCAGCCTATTATAAGCTACGTGGGACTTGCCAGCCCCTGAGACTGATGCTTTCTATTTAGTGTCCTGTCATTGATTCCATTTCTGGTTACATTGGTCCATTTATCATAGAGTAGGCAGCCTGACCTCAAGGGTAAGCCTTGGAGTGGAGGTCTGTGCCTCTGGTCATGCTTCTGCCATCTCCTTGATGACCTTGAAAATCTGTGGCACATCCCTCTTGACTTCCTTTTTTCTGCCCTCAATTGGCTTTATGGTACACTGGCTTCCTTGACCACCTGTCATGGTACCTTGATTCTGTCCTTGGGGGTCTAAGTGAACTTCCTATACCTTGGAACCAGGCTTCCATGACACTTACAGGCCATTTTAATAACATGTTACCCTCACTTTGGCCATCCTCATTCTCCTCCTATTGGAACCTGAACTCTGCTCTGAGACTCTAGGCTCTACCAGATTAGCTTTCACTTATCTTGCCTGGGATCATACCTCCGCCTCACTTAACTCTTTCAAAGCTGGAGCTCCCTTTTGCTTGAATTCTCATCTCCAGATCCTGTTCCAGGGATATAGTAAGATTTTAACCAATGCTTTTTCACACAAATACTTTTTCATGGTATTAATTTTCATGGCTATTTTCAAATTTATCATGATAGAGGAGTTGACCAGAGACATAAAGCCTGGTTTTGCCAGGGAAACTGGATATTGCCCATGTTACATTTTATTTTTTAGCCTTAAATATAGAAAGAGCATGGCTTAATGGAAAACACACTAGCCTGTGAGCAAGATTTTGCTCAAGTCAACTCTAACTAGGTTACAACAATTGGCTGTTAAATATTCAATGTAAACACCTCAGAATTTTGAAATTGCTACAAATCAAGGGTTGATTGTTTTGTTGAATGTCTTGACTTAATAAAGGGTTAATAATGCAAATTAAACTTAAAAGTTTGTAAGCATACTTCCCCCCAAAGAGCCACTTGTTAGACATTTATGAACACACTCCTCTACAGCTTTATAAATGTTGTTTGAGCTTGATAGGAGTGCAATAGAAGGTCCAGGGAAAGAAACCACCACCAGACAGAAGGCTAGTAATAATAATAATAATAATAATGTATGTATAATGCTGTAAGTTTTGCAAAGTGCTTTACAGTGATTATCTCATTTGAACCTTATAACACCCCTGCCTGTGAGTTAGAATATCTCTGTTCTAGTACTGGTTAATTGAATAAATAGCTTTATAGCTTTGGTAAATTTCTTATCCTCTCTAGTATTCCTTTTCCTCTTGTAAATATGAAATTGCAATGCATGATCTCTGACATACTTTCTATTTCTAAAATGAACTATGCCCTTCTTCTTTCTCCAAAGTAGCAGAACTATTTTCTGTATATATTGTTATGCTTCAAAATAAAGGATAGCACTCTCTGCTAACCTAAATGGTAAAGACTGCTTAGGAATAATGAGGCCCACTTACACTGTCAAGCTATGTCAAATGCTTTACTGCTCTGACAATAAGTTGGAGAACTCCTCTTGCCCACTCTATCTTTTCAAGAATTCAGTTTTCCAAGTCTCAAAATACCTAGCCAGAAGTTAGATTACAATGTGATATAAATTTTTCATGAATCCCTTGAGAGTAACTGTTAGTTTCCTGGGCAATTATATGTAAAAATATCCTCATCACAGATGATTGTTTTAAAGGATGGCTTCAGCCCTGTTTTTAAAATTCATGGTTAGTCATTCCCAATTAGATATTATGGAATTAATTAGGTTCCATATAGATAAGCCCCTATAGATAAATTTGGGAAGAACATATGTGACCCAAAATTATATACTAAACTGATTTGACATGCACTTATTAACATAGAAGCTCTATGCTTTCTTTTCTCATCCTTAAAATGGTAACGGGATATTGGAGTATCAACAGTTTGACTGTCAGAATGATCTATATGTATGATCTAATACTGTGGTCTTATTGTACTGAAGTTTGCTTAGAAATCATGAAGTTAGTATAATAATAATATTTCAAAAAATAAGAATAGCCCTAGCATTCTATGTGATGACATGTCCTTTACCTATTGGAATGAGACTACCTAAATTTTCAGTGACAATTATGAAATTATTAGTGGACAGAAGACAAGCATTATTGCGCAGTGGATAGAACATTGTAGCAATCTTAGAGTCAAGAAGATCTAGATTCAAGTCCTCCATCTGACACATAACAGCTCTCTGACCATAGGAAAGTCAGTTGACCTCTTAGTATCCCCCTAGGCAACTCTCTAAGACTATAGGTAATAGATCAGTTACCATTATGTATCATGAAATGGAATTTCCACATCGAAAATTCTTTATACTGGTGAAATCACAGGTCCAGACCTCTTTCCACCACCACTCTCCAACAACAACAACTAATTAGTACAAAAGTTCCTTTTTTTGTGAAGAAATAATACTAGCATGAGGGACCATATGATACAGTGGAAAGGAAGCTGATTTTGTAATCCAGTAACCTAGGTTCAAGTACAGCCTCTAGCTAATAACTGGCTATGTGGTCTAGTGCAACTCTAATAATTTCTTAGTGGTATAAGTAACTTTTTAAGACTCTCAGTTGCAGAACAGGGGCTATCTGTATCAGTAGATATCAATGAAATAACTGGCCCAGCTCTGCACAATAGATAAGACAATTTGAAAAAAAAAACAACACTTGATCTTTATAATCTATTCATTGGATTCATGCCTTCACCTAGGCATTCTCTTCAGTGATATAGTCAGTCATTTAGGAAAGATTTATCATACCAGGCACTATACTAAGCATTAAGGACACAAAGAAAGGAAAAAGGCAGTCCGTGCCATTGAGAGGGGTTACTATCTGTAATCTTCCATAACTGGTTGTGGGAGACAATATACAAATAACTACACACAAACATGTTTTGCAGTTCTTGGTCAGGTCCTACTATAAATTCTCTGTAGAAAATCTACTCATTGTGCTGACGGCCCTTTTCTAGACCCTTTAATGTTTCGTGGATATCAATGATGCCACCCAGGCTGACCATCTGTTATCCTTTGCACTCACTACATAGCCAGCCTACCTCCTCTTCATAGTTCTCTTTGAGATGCATCTTAGGTCAGTGCTTACACACAAATCACCACTGCAAATATGATACAACCTATTGACAATCACCAAAGATCTCTCCAGTGTCCTTTAGATGACCTTTCACTTGTATTCTTCAGAATTGTATAAAAGCACCGACAAGTGATTTTGTGTGTGTGTGTAACCTAATAAATACTTTAAATGTGAGCACAGAGCAGCTTGGAAGCATGACAAGTCCAATGACCTTTGTCATTACTGAATTAAATTCTAGGTATTCAAACTTGATAAGATATAACTGCTTTCTTATATCTTTTTTTTTTTACTCCAACCTGAAAGGGAGGAAACAAAGGGACAATGTTGGTAATTATTTCCTATAGTTTTCAATGCAAATTATAGATTAGTGATTTGTAGATGTATTTGCAGTGCATCAGCAATGAAATAAAGCACAGTGGTCTAAAATGTTCAATATCGCTCATGCATCACCACTTTAAGAGAGCAATAGTAAGCCACTGTTTCTATATAATTCACCACAGAAGTGTATCTAAGAAATAATATTCCACTTGGGGCAAAAACTGGTATGCTGTGTGTGTGTGTGTGTGTGTGTGTGTGTGTGTGTGTGTGTTGCATAGGGGATGGGAAGGCAGAGAATATAGCTTGACTATAAGTACTATAGGTGCAATTGAGCTGAGAGAGGGAATTGCCTTACCCTTGTGGAGTTAGAGAGGTAGCATGGAAATGGGATTCTGGATGTTATGTGTGTGACATATGGTAGCTTGGCCAGCTGAGGACAATGAGATGAAAAGAAGGTGGTGGTGTTCACTTTGGGGAGGAAGTATGTCACTTAGAGAGGAAGTACATGTGCCTCAGATGTTGGTATCCTGGGGAATTAATGAATGACTGAGTGAATGAAAAAAGTATTTATTAAGTATTTACTTCAAATGCTTGTAAAGCACTAGGCTAAGTGTTGGGAATACAAACAGTGAAGCATGCCAGTCTGCTGTCAAAAAGCTCACATTCTAATTGGGAGAGAGACAACACATATAGAAAGTTTCAGCTACAAGTCAGATGAAAAAGATACAGTTCAAACTTCATGATAATGCATCTTCTTTAACGCCATTTCCATTCATGAAGACATATCCATTTCTTATGACAGCACCAAGGATTTTGGTGGTAAGAACATTTTTACCCTCTGGTCTTCCATAACTGTGGCTGCTGAGGAGGTAAGGTCTACAGGATTTGGAGCTGCTGTGTACATCTCCAAAAAAGGCTGATTCCCTGGAAGACTGCTGTGAGGCTTGGATTAGAAGTTTTGCAGGTGGTCTGGGGAGTACTGAGGTCTTCAGGCTCATAGTCCTGAGTCATCTCCATTGCAGTTGGAGAGGAGATGGTGGCAATAGCTTGTTCCACCTATCACATGCTACCTCCTGTCTGTCCCTCAGGGTACCTTCTATTGTATCTAGGCTGGTTTTACTAGCTGTTGGTTGTCAGTTAGGTAGAAGTTGGTAAGCATGGTAGGCAAGTTCTCCCCATGAGTTGCTCCTCTGAATGATGGCTATTGGGCATGGGAAAGAAGCAGAGTAGTTGTCTGGGAGAAGGGAGGTGCTGATATTTCTGGGGCTCTTGGTTTTATCTATTTGTTGGTTATCAGGATGGACAGTTTATTCTCAGCAGGGATAGCTCCCTTTGATAATAGCTGTAGCAACCAGGATCAAAGCAGGGCTGGTCATTTGGGGAACAATGCTGTGCTCTAGGGTTCAGGATTCTAAGGTTTAGCCATTTGGATCAAAGTGGAGGTGCACTTTATCTAATAAACTTCACCTTGTGCCCTTCCCTTGGCCTTGCTACTTCAGCCCCATTTGCCCTGTGTTTTTTATGACTCTTAGCCCATAAACCAACAGCATTCTCAATGAACTATCTTAAAAATAAAAATACCGGGGAAGGCATTGTATACAGATAACTGTGTTCTTGAGGTATATACTGCAAGTTATTTTTTAAAAATCTAATAACTTTGTAGAGGTAGATAATAAGCCTAAATGAAATGGAGTCACAGATTAGCTTTCATAGCCAAATGTTTTCATTGTCAATATGTATCTCAAACTATAATCCTTGTTGTTTTATTGTTGACATCATGCTGACACGAATTGATCAGCCCTGGAATGGCAAGAAAACCATCTGGTCTTTGGATGGCAGCTGTCCAGGACATGGTACTAATGTGGCATCATAATCATAAAGCAATGGACACATCCAGTCTTCTAAATGACTTTGAGAATTATACATCCAGCTCCTTGGTAAGTTTAATCAATAACACCCTAGAAGTATCAGTTCACTTTTGCCTTACTATCTCTATCAGAAATTTTGAAAAAATCATAGTCTGTCTTATTATGACAGGTGTTTTCCCTTCCTTTACCAGTATCTTATGCTACTATATGACTTTATATGCTCTTGTGTTCCTAGAATGCTTGATACCTAAGGCAGGGTTTGGGGGCTGGGGGCACAGAGATTACATCTTTGATTTTTCACTAGGGAAAAGAGGTAAGAGACAAAAAAAAATGCTATTTTTGAAGTGTGTGAGTCCTAGCAAGCTGTACTATATATCTATATCTATATCTATTTATCTATATATTATATATCATATATTTCTATAACATATAATATTATACATAATATACATTTATATAATATAAAATGCCCTTTTGCATCCCTTTTATAAGTTGTTTTATATATGTAAATGTGGGGCAACCTCTAGGCACAGCTTTGAACTACCTTAGGTCACCAACAATCTATAAGAAAGAGGCAACAAGGTGGTACAATGAATAAACTGCTATTCCTAAAGTCCAGAAGACTTCTTCCTGAGTTCAGATCTTTCATAGATAGCTTTGTGACTCTGGGCAAGTCACTTAACCCTGTTTGTCTCAATTCCCTCTTCCTTAAAGTAAGCTGGTGAAGGAAATTGCAAACCACTCCAATATATTTGCCAAGAAAACCACAAATGGACATCTGCCACCCAAAGGACCAGCTGGCTTTCTTGCCATTCTAGTGCTAATCAATGAATCTTCAGTCAGCGTGATGCCAACAACAAAATAACAATGCCTTTCCTGGTTTACAAAACATTCTATAGTGCAACAAAACAGACATAAGAAAAATGTAATTTCATTTGAATTGATCGTGGCCAAAATTTATATGCACACAGTGAGAAGTTTCTACCACATATATCACATATTTGTAGTATAATAAAAATAACAGCTAACATTTATACAGTACCTACTAGGTTTCAGGCACTGTGCTTACTGTGGTGTGAAAAGAAGGTCCTGACTAATGGTGTCCAGGATGGGGTGCTAATGTGGCATCATAATCATAAAGCAATGAATGCATCCAATCTTCTAAATGGCTTTGAGAATTATACATCCAGCTCTATATAAATAATATTAGTATGTATTTGGGATTCTGGAAATAAATTCGATCAATGTAATCATGGACATTATGATGATTGCCATTCTGTGTGTGTGTGTGTGTGTGTGTGTGTGTGTGTGTGTGTGTGTGTTTTATGGGAGAGAGTTGGAGAGTTGGAAATGACCGTTATGTTCCCTGCAGTTATTGTCCTAACATGCATATAATGATGATTCTTCACTGAAAATCATAGTGGTGCATAATTCCTTTGACCATCATACCACTTCCTCATAGGTCTGCTAGTGACCTGAGGTAGTTCAAAACTTTGCCTCAGGGCTTCTCTAAAGCATTCAAGCTGCCTTCAGATTCCCATAAAACCATTGCTTGGGCATGTCATCCATTCTTCCCACTCTCCTAGGGCTGTGGGTTGGTGCTGCAGCATTATAGCTTCAAGATTTGTAGACTAGCTATATGAAGTCAAGGATCTTTTGTTGTTGAGTGTCTTCTGCTATTTCAATTTTATGTAAATATTTATGGAGTTTCCTGGGGAACACTGAGAACTTGCGTTACCTCATCTGTAAAATGGGGAAAATGAGGCAGAAGTTAAGTAACTTACCCAAGGTCACACAATAAGTGTCAGAGTCTGGATTTGAACTCAGGTCTTCTGTCTCCAGACTCAGTGCCTTATCCACTGTGTCATCATATTATATATCATATCACATTATATAAATTATTTAATCTGTACTATGCTATGTTACAGTACAATATAATGTAGAGAATAGTATAGAGTATGATAGGAAGATTAGAGTTACATATTTTTAAAATTTTAAATCAGAGGCTTATGCTAGATGGCTATCACACATGTAGTAAATAATATAAGTAGGATTCAGATCCAGGTCCCCTAACTTCAACTCCAGCACTCTTTCTATGATACCATGGTTCTCATTAATGGGAATAACCACCATATTATTATGTTATATATCATATATCAGATCACATTTATGTAATACTGTATAGTATTTGATTTCTGGGCCCCATGTTTTAGGAGGAATATGTGAAACTAGTGCCTAGCTATCCAAAGGAGGACAACCAGGACAGTGAGGAAGACAGATCAATATTTAAAATCAGCTACTATGCCTCATCGAAACCAAACTTTGAAATATAAGAAACTAGAAATCATGACTCCCTTTCCCCTCCCCCTTTTCTTGTCTAGCTATACCTCCCCAGTTTCTTCAACCAGCTCTCATGTTGAAAAGTTTAGGTTCCCTCCACTGTCCTGATTACCTTCTTCAAATGATACCACATAGTTTCTCTCTTCTTCCCAAGTAAAAGTCTGTTTAGCTTTATGGCTGCAAAGAGTTATTACTGATCCCAAAGATGAGCAACATTTATCAAGTAAAAGAATTGGGTCCTGGGACAATTAGTTTAGGGACAATTAGTTTAAGAACATAGTATAACAAATATAAAGTCAAAGTATTAAATATGGCCCTAGGAATGACCATTTTCTCTATCAAGCTAAGAGAAATTACCTTTAAGTATATAATATAAATATAATATATATATATATATGTATATATATATATATATATATATATAATATATATATATATATATATATACAACATGTATATGTATTTACATATATAATATTTTTAGATTTTCAAAGATGTGCTAGATTTACTGAATCTGGAAATGCACTGGATCCTACCAGAAACAGGCAATTCTGTCTCACCAAGATATATTTTCTCACAGTTTCCAGTCTTACAACATTTTTTTTTACGTAAACACTAATGTTAATGTGATATTGTGATGTACTTAAACATTTTCATTAAACTCATTACAAACTTGGGCACATGTTAAATCTTCTATTGTGATGAATTTTCCCTCTTCTTAGGGTCAGATTTATGTCTGTTGTCCAGTTTTTGATATGGCAAAAGTGCAGTGATAAGAAGTTGGAAAGTTATCCCTGGATATACTAGAAACATGAGTCATCTGTGAAATGTTTGGTCATTCACTGCATTCAGTTATTTCAGTTATCTCTGCTTTGAAATAAATGCCTGTTCCTGTTGTAGTTACTGCCAGTTAACTGAAAGCTAGAAACATTATATCCATCAATGAGTAACAGGAACTCAGCAGACAGTCAAAATGAGAGTAGGCTTTAAAATAAGGAGAAGCAGAGAGTGTTTCTGTCCATTAAAGAGAACTAATATCATAGAGATAAGCAAGAGAGAAAGATGTCACTGAGACTTTGGCAACTAGGCCAGCTTAGATCATAAGGTAAAAGAAATGATCCTCAGTATCTGAGCAGGGAATATGTTTCATGAAAACTGAACAGGTCACAGAGAAAGGGGCCTGGGGTGTGTGTAGGACTTTCAAGAACACAGTCAAAGAGACTTCCATAACATATAAATGATTCTACTTCAAGTGTCCTCAAAGGGAATATTTGTGTCCAGATGGAAAAACACTTTCCTTATTCAGGGAACTAGGGGCCAAGGAACAGCTTCTGTGAATAAAGAAGGCTATAGAGCAGATGTATGGAGAGACAGGGCAACCTAGAAATATGACTGGGAATAAAGCCTGGAAGGAACTGAAGATCCTACTAATTCTGAGGTACAGCCAACCCAAATATAACAAGTTATGTTCTGCATCCACAACAATTCAGAAACTTATCCTAAGCAAATCCCATCTTTGCTTGTAATGTCATCTGCCTTACATAATATACATCTCGAACCTTTAAACCATTTGCACTTTTGCCAAGAAACAAAAACTATAAGATTTCACACTTTAGTCGTTGTTGATAGGGGCAGTAGAAAACTAAGTCCTGGGTAGCTTCACAGTCCAAGGAAATTAAGGAACTGAGCAAGACAGTGAGTAGGACAATAGGAAGATAGCTCTTACTGTAGAGGTTGGAGCACCTAGGTACCTGATGATCTTACACCAGAATTCTTGTTGATTGGTTAAAGGAGATAAGTCTTCAACAGCAAATATATTTCATTTCCATATTTAGATTAATATCAAATACTTCCCAATTTGTATTTTGCTTAAAGTTTTGGTTCTCATTTTAGAAGATTAAAAACAACCACAGGAATATGCTAGATTTTATTTGTTCCTCTGGGCCTTTGATCTCATGCACGAAGGTATCCTCTGCAATGATACCCTGCCTAAAAGTCCAATGCTTCTTCCACTGTACTATATTGCGTATATGAATATTATTGTGGTAATACTGGACCATGAATTTGTTACTCTTCACTTTCACTATATGACTGGATCATTTTCATTTTCTTTCATACATTTTTTTAAATGTGTGAATTTAGTTTAGCCTAAGGGATAAACTCAGTTCTATGAACATTTAAGAGCTTAATTTGTCTTTAAAAGTTTTGTTAATACTCCTGTATCTTATTGAAAGGCAGCATGGCATAGTAGATACAGAGTCAGTCTTATAATATATACTAGGTATGTAACCCTGGGCAAATCACTTAACCTCTCAGTACTAAAGGCAATTCTACAAGACTATAAATTGCAGACAAGGTGATAAACTGCATAGATAGAGAGTACTTATACCAATAAAATCATAGCTTCTGCCTCTATCTTTATCTTTACTATATCTTATGGGAAAAAAATTTAACATTTAATTCCTTAGAGATAAAATTGCCTTTGCATGTTCTAAGCCATTAGACAGAATATATGTGTGTGTATATATGAATATGTATATATATGTGCATACGTATATATGCACATACACACAAATATATACATATATGTGTATATACACAAAGATTCATATATACACATATATACATAATTGTTTACATTCTCCTCTACTAGATTGTAAACTCCTTGAAGGAGGTAAACTCCTTTTACCTCTTTTTGTATCCCCAGAGCTTAACATAGTGCTTGGCATATAGTAAACACTTAATAAATATTTGGGGCAGCTATGTGGTGCACTGAATAGTATATCAGGCCCAGAATCAGGAAGATTTATCTTCATGAGTTCAAATCTGGCCTCAGATACTAAGTGATATATATATATATATATATATATATATATATATATATACATGTGTATATGTTTATATTTACACTTGTCCCGTCTTGTGATGTATTAGTGTTAGGGAATTCCAGAAAGATAACTCTTTGTAACAATGCAGATTGGCAACTGCTCTCCAATGTGAACTTTTAAGAGAGTTGTCTAGGGCCCAAAGATGTCAAGTGACTTGAGTATGGTCACTTGAGCCCACTTAGCTGTGAAGCCAGATCTTTTATCTACTAGGAAATACTGCTCTTCATGTATGAATATATAAATAAAAGAAAAATACAGAAGTGTCCCTTGCCCCAGCAGTTACAGTAGGATATTCAAAAGGTAAAACAAGGGAAAAGCTAATCAAAATGGATTTAGTTCTCATCCTGAGAAAGGTGAATCAGTTTAACACTATGCACCTAATGCCAGAAAACTTGTTAAGAAAAGCACTTGGAAAGAAATATATGTTAGAGCAGCCCTACTGGCTCCAATCATATTTCATTTTAAATTAGCTAGGCAGACCAACCAGTTCAGCCACTTCAGTGAACTATATACTGAGAAATATCTACAAGTCGGTTTCTTGTGAATGGCCTTGGATCCTGATCCAGTCTTCCTAATAGCATAATTTATTTAAAGGAGAAATTTGAACCATCCAACAAATGCACTAAGATCTTGGGTAACCAAATGTGTTTACATTACATAGACTGGGTTCATGTAAACTTTCAAATGATTGCAATTAGTATGGACTTTAGTTCTGAAAGATTCTAATCATGACATGACATAATTGGATCAAGATATTTAGATAACCATTTAATTTCTTGGCATGATTGTCAAAGCACTGGCCTTGACGTCAGAAAGATCTGATGCATGCTTCCAGCAAGGATTCATTTTAAAATGTTCTATAAATCCTTATTAAGTACCTTCTTTGTACGAGGCACTAGGAATACAAAGATAAAAATGCAATAACCATTGCTCTCCTGCAGTTTACATTTACCTGAGTAGGTAGATCAGTACACAACCTATACATAGATAAGTAAATAAACTGTGATTTTTTGGGACAGGGCAATTGCATCTATTGGGTGGTGGATATCAGGAAAGTCCTCATGTGTGAAGCTGAATTTGAGCTGAACTTTGAAGGAATAAGTGCATTTCAGACATAGAGGTGAGCCTTTGCAAAGTCATAAAGCTAAGATTTTTTTTTGTGTGTACAAAGAATAGCAGATTGTACGGTTTAACTGGGACATAGAGTTCATGAAGGGAAATGATGTGAAATAAGCCTGGAAAGGTAGTCCAGAGCCAGATTGAAATGGACTTTGAGGTCCATCTTAGCAAGCTAAGATTTTTGTCACTTTTATCTTAGACACATAGAAAGCCATTCAAGGCAATGAAATGGTCAAACTAATTGCTTTAGGAATATCAGTTTGCCAGCTGTGAAGAAAGTGGTTGGACTTCGGGAAAGTCATAACCTCTCAAGTATTCCTTAACTATCTAAGACTCTAAGTTAAAATAAAGATGCCAGTCAGACAGATGAAATCATAGATATGGGCTAAAATAAAGAGACCTAATTTAATGCATGGTAGATAGATAGATGGATAGATAGATACAGAGATAGAGAGATAGAGAGATTTTATCATTCATTATTTTTGTGCCTTAGTCTTTTTAAATCTAATTCTGTTGGTAAATATATGTATAAAATATGCATCAGAAACAATAAGGCAATATAAACTACTCTACTTTGCATTTTGAAAAAGTTTGGAATATATTTGTATTAGAAGCCTTTATAACTTTAAATAGGCATTTCCTTGTCTACCTCCTGTTTAGTTTTCAAATATTTTTCATCCAGTGGGATAAGCTCTAAAAGAGCTTTTGCAAAAGATTTGAAATGGCCATAATCCATGATAAATTTTTATCAGTTAAGTAATCATGGACATTTTTAAAGCTAAAGATATACTCTTCTAAAGTATTTAACTTTGCCCAATACGACCTCCTATGAATTTTCACTGCAAAAGAACAAAAACAAACAAACAGACACATAAAAACCAAAATTAAATGTGTAGCAGCAGGAATAGAACACTGGAATGAGAATCAAAAATCCTGGGAAGTCATGTCACCTCTCCAGTTCTAACCTGTAACATGAGAAAAGGACCCTAGAGACCCTCTAATGTAAAACCCTTATGTTAGAGATGACGAAACTGAGCCCCAGACATGTTAAGTGACTTGCCGAAAGTTGCATAGATAATAAATAGCAAATCCAGGGTTCAAACCTAGTCATTATAAACTTAGGTTATCTGACTCCAAACCTAGCACTCTTTCCATTTCATCACAGTTTCTCAAGGTCTCTTTTATAACTACAATTCTAATTTTAGAAGCCTACTGAAATATACAGCTACTGGAGTGGTTAGACTGTCTCTCCAAAATGAGAGCACAACTGTTCTCTCAGTCCCACATGCTCTCAACTCTTGACTCTCCTGTCTCGTTGTTGTTGTTGTTGTTGTTGTTGTCCTTCGTTGTCCAAGAAGACCAATGACATCATGAGGGTGATGTCCTGACTTGTGTGAAAATTGGATTTGAATGAGGCAGGACTCCACAAAGTCATCAGCCTCACTCTCTCCTCCTGAGTCATCAGAGTCCTGTGACAAGACAAAGGTCAAGATGAATGATGATGGCCCCTCATGTCCAAGCTATTGACAAGATCTGTCAATTTCACCTTTGTCATCTCTCCATATGGCCCCTTCTCTCCTTTGATGCTGCCTCCACTCCTCTGAGATTCTTGTGACCTCATGCCTGGACTATTGTAGTAGACTGCTGGTTGGTCTGCCTTCCACAAGTCTTTCCACTCTAGTCCATTGTCTATTCAGCCACCAAAGTTCAAAAATCCACATGTAATCAAGGCAGAATTTGAATCATTATACTTTGAATCTAATGCCAGTACTCTTCCTCCCTTAACATGGTGTATCCAAAAGGAAATCTGATATTGTTGATCAACAGGAGGCAGCATAATACAATAGGAAGAACATTGAATCTAATTAGAGTCAGAGGACCTTGTTTGAAAACTTGGTTCTGGTACTCACTATCATGTCACTTTGTTCAAGTCATTTAACCCACTGGTTCTCAGTTTCTTTACCTCTAAAATGAAAAGAATGAACTAAATGACCTACAATGTCTATGACTCTATTGCAAGGCAGAGATAGTCCCAAATGAATGATTTGGCAGTGGTTCCAAACAAAATTTGGTTTCCTACATCCATACTGCAGCCCTTAATTCCCCATTAGTCTTCTCTTGATGCACAAGATTAATATTGACATAAATATGCAAATAGAAAATGCTTCCCTAAAAATTAAAATAACAAAATACATCTTTGGATGGCCGATAAAGTGGAAACTATGCTTGGTTCATAGTGTGAGTGGTTTTTTTTGGAAAATATTATCATAAATAATTTAAGTTACCCACTCAGGTATTGCCTTTTTATAATAAGTCTTAGTTGGAACTCAATGTATTTTATACATTGTATTTTCTGTGTAAGAAAAGGGAAAGATGGCTATAATTATGCATATTTCACAATGATTGGGCACTTAATATGCAGTAAGGTGTTTGCTAGGAAAATATGACAGTGGCCAGGATTTAGAACAAGCTCCAGTGTTCACTCCACATGACATAGTGATATTCCAAAGTGTTAAGAGAATGAATTCTCAGGTTCATTAATCATTTTTGTAGTTGAAGTGCTAAACTGCTAATGTTATGTTGAAAGTGAAAATGAAGTAATTAAAGACTTTAATGGTTATAATCTTCTGAGGAGAAAACAAGTTGATAATGGCTCCTTTAATATTTTCTCAAAAATTAGATATTTTATATCCATAGGCAATTTATATATAAGTAGAGGGAGCTCACTGAACCTTGGCTGTGTGTTCACCAATAGGCAGACTAACACTTTGAGATCAGAATGCCAGGACAGTGAATATGCAAGGGAAGAGAGTGAGTATGCAAAAAAAAAAGCACCTTTTTACTCATTTTGGGGGAAACAGGAGCCATGTTGCCTTCTATTCCCCAAAGTCCTAATTTAGCTAACATTCATAGAGCACTTTCAGATCTGCAAATTCTTTCACATGTTATCTCATTTGATCTTGATGATCCTTCCATGAGGTAAGCATTATTGTGTTCCTCTATTGCTGTCATCTTCAACTTGAATCTAGTGCTCCATGACTCACAACCATTCGATATAACCAAAAGACTAAAGGTATTAAAAAGACGAGCCTTTGTTTTAGGGATAAACTTGGGGGTCTTTAAGAGCTACAATTTTTCAAAGGCAACCCAGACATCTGTCTTCTTCCAATTCAATAATGGATCCCATCAAATGTCCATTGGTGGTGACTTCACAAGACTTTCATCTTTATGTTTGTATGAATGTATGTGTGTATGTGTATGCATGTGAGTATATATAATATGTATATATACATATATATGCAAACATGTATAAATGCAAACATACAAAAACACATTAATGGATAAGCTTCCTAGAACATATCATGTCATAACTTCATATGACCTATGTAAGCATGAACAAGTTGTATAACCTCTCAATGTTGCCATCTGTAAAATGATCTCTGAGTTTCAATTCAAACACAACTCTGTTACTACGATTCTATAGTTTGGACAACAGACATTTTTCATCCAATTGCTTTTTCTTCCATCTTTGTATATGTGTGTTTATATGAAAACACACACACATATATATATGTATATATATACACACACATACACATATACATTCATGTGATACCTCCAGATATTTGTATAATACATATTAATATATGCATTATATATTATATATTATACATATATAAGATATATTATATAATATACATATATATCATTTTATAATATTATATACTATGTATTTGTGTGAAAGCATGTTTGCACCTGCATATATGTATGAAACTATACACACATATAAATAAGACAGGAAATTTAGGATTTTAAGTAAATGATTCATATGTTTATTCAAGTCTGGCCCAAGTCTGAGTGATTTTTGTCTTTAGACTCTACTCTAATTTCTTCTATAATTCCTTTTTCCCAAAACTATTTTGAAATTTTACTGATAATGCTTTGTTGTTGTTGATGTTGTTGCTGTTCTTCTTTATGTTTTTGCCTCCCATTTTGATGAATTTCAATCTATTTCACAAGTGAATCTCTATTATTGTAAGTTGAATCATGCTTCTAGTTGGTGTTCACTCCAGTACTTAGGCTCACTTAACATATTTATCCACTTAAGAACTGGGCATACCTTAAAAAAATAACCTTATTATTATCTTTTTCATTATATACATAAATCTATATCTATATCTATATCTATATATACACACATAGATATACACATACATATGTGATGTATATATGTGTATATCTATGTGTGTGTATGTGTGTATGTATGTATAGTCCTGATGAAGTTACTCTAACCTTTTCTGAATGTTTATCTTCTTGAATTTTTCTATCATTCTAATTGCTTACTGCCATTTTGTCATTGCTGTGGTATCTATTTCCATATAAATGAGCCTAAACTTGAGTATTTCAGATTTAATTTAACCCTTTCCCCTCTTAATCCCTTACTGCCCACTGCCCATGTATACAATATGCTATATACTTGTGAGGGACAGCTAGGCAGTGTAGCACAGGAGTCCAGGAGACTTGAGTTCAAATACAGCTCCCTATACTCACTAGCTGTGACCCCAGGTAAATCACTTAATTCTAGTTTGCCTCAGTTTCCTTATCTGTAAAATGAGCTAAAGAAGGAAATAGCCATGTACTCTAGTATCTTTGCCAAGAAAACCCCAAATGGTGTCACAAAGAGTCAGACAGGACTGAAGAACAACAACATATACTTCTGAATTGAATTTGTTTTCACGACTTCAGGGCAGCATGCAATGTCTTAATGAATTTCTTTTTTTGTATCCTTTCTTCTGAATTCAAGTTCTGTTCATTTGAATACTCTTAATTTTCTGTATGACATAAGGAGACAAAATGGAGGTTAAGGAAAATTGAAAATTAAGCATTAGAGTTAAATACCATTGTCCACTCATACCTAGAAAGAACTCTGGGTAAAGGCACAAAAATCTGTCATTATTTTGTTACCCATTTGCCTGAGAAAAGGGAATAGATAAAATGAAGGTAATGTACTAAATGGCCTCTAATGTCCCTGATCTAAATCCATGATCCTCTAAGGGAAGTACCATTTAAATTGGTTCAATTAGAGTTCCTTTCCATTCCCATTCCTCATCTTCTTACCTTTCCCCCCTTCCCATCCCCTTCTTAGGAATTAGAAGTCAGAGAGATTAGAGATTTCAAATTACTTGAACTGTATTATCAAGGACAATTGTTTCTTCAGATATTTCCAAAATATAAGCATCCCTAAAAGTAACCTTCTTTTAGGTTCTACTTTGGTTTGAAAGCCATCACATACTATATAACAACATATCTACTTGAAATAGCTGAATCAACTTTTAAAATTATCTTTTAATTCATCCTGCATTTAATTCTAGTGTTAATTTCCAAAAGCTTTTCCTTTGTTCCTAATTTTCTATTTTCTTTTAGTTCTCACTAATAATGTTGGACTCTGGGAAATCTCTTTTAATAGTAATAAAAATTACTGAGTTTTTTTTTTAAGTTTCATTTTTCTTTCACATGGTAAGCAAACATGCCTTTAGCTTTTTCTACCAACTTTCCTTAATTACTCTTTCCTTCCCTTGGGGGAAGGCTAATTTAGCCTTTGCCTCTTCATCAACCAACACTTTCAACATCGATTCAAATACAATCTTCTTTTTTGTTGTGATGATTGGGCATATCTACTTCTTAAAAAAAGTTTTCTCTCTCCCTCTCTCTCTCTCTCTCTCTCTCTCTCTCTCTCTCTCTCTCTCTCTCTCTCTCCTTCCTTCTTCTTCTTCTCTTTCTTTCTTTCTTTCTTTCTTTCTTTCTTTCTTTCTTTCTTTCTTTCTTTCTTTCTTTCTTTCTTTCTTTCTTTCTTTTTCTTTCTTTCTTTCTTTCTTTCTTTCTTTCTTTCTTTCTTTCTCTCTTTCTTTTTTCTTTCCTCCTCCCTTCCTTTCTCTATTTCTTTTTCCCTTCTCTTCCTTCCTCCCTCCATTTCTTTTTTCCTCTTTCCCTCCCTCCTTCCTTCCTTGCTTGCTTTCTTCCACCTTTCTTTCTTTCTGAACTGATGCTTTTCATTACCCAAATACTGTACTAAAGCAATTAGATTTTGCTATTGAAAAGTAAGTACAATAAAGACAGGATGGTGAGTTAGGTGAGTAGAAAACGCTGACCTTGACTCCTCAGATTGTTTTTGTTTTTGTTTTTAGTTGCTGCTGTTTTTACTGTTTAGCTCAAAGGCACTTGTAGCTATGCCACTGTATAAAAGTCATTAACCTACAAGTAAGGTAGTTATTTTGAGGAAGTCAGGATATAGTGGTTGAAAATGACAGAACTAAGCTTGGCCTAAGAACACACTACTTGGCTTTTTTTTTTAAGCTGGATATGGTTAGGGGTGGGCAACTGGGTGGAGTGGTGCATAGAGTGCTGGGCTTGTAATCGGGAAAACTCAACTTCGTGGGTTCAATTTAGGCCTCAGACACTCACTAGCTGTGTGACTCTGGGCAAATCACTTAACCCTGGTTACCTCAGTTTCCTCATACATAAAATGAGCTGGAGAAAGAAATGGAAAACTATTCCATTATCTTTTGTTTGTTAGGTTTTTTTTTGTTTTTTTGATTAAGCAATGGGGTTAAGTGACTTGCCCAGGGTCACACAGATAATAAGTGTTATTATGTGTCTGAGGCCAGATTTGAACCCAGGTCCTCCTGAATCCAGGGCCAGTGCTCTATCCATTGCACCACCTAGCTGCCCCCTATTCCATTATCTTTAACAAGAAAAACCCAAATGGGGTCACAAAGAGTTGGATACAACTGAAAATAACAAATAGTTAGGGGTGTGCTGGTTTAACAACTGGCTTTAGTAAAAAAAAGTAGTATTCAAGATATCTTTTTAAGTTCAATCTGCCTTATTAATGTTTTCTCTATTGTTTTCTTAAATGTAGAAATCAATAAAATAATAAATTAAGCCCCAGTTTGTAGCTTTTACCAAATTCAATTTTAAGAGTTCTTGTAAGCCAGTAGAAACTGGCTCTAACACATAACTGAGTACCATAGTTATGACTAACGAGCTATTTTCTTTCTCTTATCAGGGCAGGATTTAGCCATTATTCCACAGCAAGATAGAAACCCTTCACCCACTAGGGGTTACATATGTGACATGGCCATAACTGGAAAAGAGTGGGCCCAGGGGATCATCAACCCAGTAGAAGGACTAGCTGCACTCATTCAGGCACAAACCTCCTGAGAGCGATGAAATATCAACAGAAGACATCATTCTCTGAGTAGTCACTCCTCATCTGTTGTTCCACCCCAGTCCTACTTTGAAGATTTTAGTCTCAGCCTCAACATGTAGCTCACTTTCTAAAATGTCTCTGTTTCATACTTTCTTGGTTATTTCCAGCAAAATCATGTGACTTTCCCTTACATACGCTCTCCAAAAGGCCTATTAATTTCAGCATTGACTGCCTCATTTAATTCTTCCTTGAAACCCCTTTTAATCCCAGCAGACATTAATATAACTCTTTGGATATAGTTTAGTTTGTCAATATTCTTTTTAAAATGTGTAGCTAGAACTGAATGCAGTGTTAGAATCAGGGAATGTCAGAGCCAAACTCCCAGTAGAATTTAAGTGTATTGAGGGAAGGGATCCCTTTCCATTTTGTCTTTTTATTCCCAGAGCCTTACACAGTATTTTATTCTCAAGAGTTACTTAACCAGTACCTGTTGGATTGCACTGAAAAGATCTCTAGACATCCTTTTAGTTCAACCTCCTTATTTTATAGGTGATGAAATTGAAACCCCCTAAAATAAACTAATACAAAGTCACACAGCCAATCACTGACATTGGAATACAATCTTCTGACTACAAGTTCACTGCTCTCCCTCCTGCATCTTGCTGTCTGATCAGCACAATGTATGGCAAAATGTCAAACCCGCTAGATATTATGATTCTTATTGGAGCCTCAGAGACGATGAGATTTTCCAACATGTATCACACTGTTTTCTCATCTATGGTCAACCAAAGTGATCCTATCTGTTTTATTTTTCCTGTGTAAAATACTGCCAAGCCAGATTTCCCTATCCTATGCTGTGTACTTATTTCTTAATACAAAGTCAGGCATTTGTATTAATCTCTTTAAAGTTTCCAAAAGTTCCTAGCCATCTAGTTGTCATTCATAAGAGTAAAATTTTAATTTACAAAATTTAAGTAACTCTAACAAGGACAAACTCCACAAAGCCAGGAAAATCAACTGGCATTTTTTTTCCCCTTAGGAATTTATTTCATGTTATAAACATTCATTTTCTAATTTTTTTCAAAAACACTTGTTATTAAATAAAAGAGTGGTATCATTAAAATATATATCAAATCTCTCAGAGTTAATGTCACTGAATATAAAAACTGCAGAAACTTTATAAGTACCATAGGCAATCGGATTTATGGTTGCTAACTGTATTCTATCAGTTTTGTAGAACAAAGATTTTTATGTTTTTTGTTTCATTGTACTAAAATTTGAGGATATGTGGGTGCAAACTGAGTATTAGGTTTTCACAATTAGAGTACAAAGTTAAAATTCAACTTACATGTGTATGGAAGATGGATACAGATTCTTTTATATTTCTGGACCCAGAAAGTTGTTGTCTGGGTCCACATGGAAAATAACGTAACTTGAGAGCTTGCCTCTTCTACTTGCACTACTGAATAGGCTTTCCCCAGGTACATTAGAATTTTCCCCTGTGTGGATCTCCTCAAAAGGAAAAGCACCCTTAGATTCCATGTATGAACTCAGTATAACAAAACTTCTAATATAGGATGGGCAGCATTTAACTCAACAGAAAATATAGGGGGGCGGAGTCAAGATGGCAGAGTGAAAGCAGTGACTTGCTTGAGCTTTCCCCCAAACCTCTCCAAATACTCATAAAAAAAAATGGCTCTAAACAAATTCTGAAGCAGCAGAATCCACAAAACGACAGAGTGAAACAAATTTCCAGCCCAAGATAACCTGGATAATTGATCAGAAAGGTGTATTGTGCCGGGCGCGCAGGCCACAGCAAACCTGGAGCAGGCCTCAGCAGACCTGGAGCAGGCCTCAGAGAACTAAATCATGGGCAGCTGTGAAGGTTTCCAGACTCCTCAATTCACAAATGCCAAAGACAGCTTAGAAGGTCAGTGGGAAATGTCTGTTTCTGTGGTGCTGAGAGAGGAGGGCAAGGTTTCAGTTCCATTCCCCAAGAGTGTGGCCCTGGCAGGGGGCAGCTGTTTCCCGAGCTTCCGGCCCACAGACTGAGGGGGAATACAGTGGATGATCAGAGAGGGATTACAGGGAGCTCTTTGCCAGTGCTGAGGCAGGAATCTCTTGCTTTGCCTGTGTTTGGATATGGGTCATAGTTCTGGGTGGTGGTGCTGGGGTGAGGAGCAGGGATGGCATGCTGGAGCTTGTAGTGGCTGTGGAGAGAAACCCCTCCTCACAGTTACAGGACAGAAAGGAGTACTTATGGTCACAGGCCAGGAAAGGAGTAAATACCTTACCCCTTATCATACCACCGTGGAAGAACTGAAAATTTACAGGTCCCTACAAGTTTCTCTGAAAACAGCTGTACAAACCCCTGAAGCTTGGGACAGTACATTCTCCACATTGGAAGCAGACTCTTACCTTAACAAAGAGTTTAAAACTCAAGTAATTGGCCAGGATCATGAGCAAGCAGCAAAAAGAGTCAGACTATATTATCTTACTTTGGTGAAAAAGAAGATCAAAATATACAACCAGAAGAAGACAACAAAGTCAAAGCTCCTACATCCAAAGCCTCCAAGAAAAATATGAATCAGTCCCAGGCCTTGGAAGAGCTCAAAAGGGATTTTGAGAAGCAAGTAAGGGAAGTAGAGGAAAAACTGGAAGAAAATGAGAGTGATGCAAGAAAATCATGAAAAACAAGTCAACAGCTTGCTAAAGGAGACCCAAAAAAATACTGAAGAAAATAACACCTTAAAAAATAGCCTAACCCAAATGGCAAAAGAGGTCCAAAAAGCCAATGAGGAGAAAATGCCCTAAAAGAAAAATTGGCCAAATGGAAAAGGAAGTCCAAAAGATTACTGAAGAAAATACTTCCTTAAAAATTAGAATAGAGCAATTGGAAGCTAGTGACTTTATGAGAAATCAAGACACTGTAAAACAAATCCAAAAGAATGAAAAATTAGAAAACAATGTGAAATATCTCATTGGAAAAACAACTGACCTGGAAAATAGATCCAGGAGAGAGAATTTAAAAATTATTGGACTATCTGAAAGCCATGATCAAAAAAAGAGCCTAGACATCATCTTTCAAGAAATTATCAAGGAAAACTGCCCTGATATATTAGAACCAGAGGGCAAAATAGAAATTGAAAGAATCCACAGATCTCCTCCTGAAAGAGATCCCCAAAGGAAAACTCCTAGGAATATTATAGCCAAATTCCAGAGTTCCCAGGTCAAGGAGAAAATATTACAAGCTGCCAGAAGGAAACAATTCAAGTACTGTGGAAACACAATCAGGATAACACAAGATTTAGCAGCTTCTACATTAAAGGACCTCAGGGCATGGAATATAATATTCCAGAGGGCAAAGGAGATAGGATTACAACCAAGAATCACCTACCCAGCAAAACTGAGTATAATCCTTCAGGGGAAAAAATGGTCATTCAGTGAAATAGAGGACTTTCAAGCATTCTTGATGAAAAGACCAGAGCTGAATAGAAAATTTGACTTTCAAATACAGGACTCAGTGGAACATGAAGAGGTAAACAGGAAAGAGAAATCATAAGAGACTTATTAAGATTGAACTGTTTACATTCCTGCATGGAAAGATGATATTTGTAACTCATGAGACCTTTGTCAGTATTAGGGTAGTTGGAGGAAAAAAATGTATGTATGTATATAGATAGATAGATAGAGGGCACAGGGTGAGTTGAAGATTAAGGGGTCATATCTGGAGAATAAAATTAAGGGATGAGAGAGGATTATACTCAGAGAAGAAGAAAGGGAGAGGTAGAATGGGGTAAATTATCTCACAAAAAAAAAACAGAAAAGAAAAGTCTCACAGTGGAGGGGAAACAGGGGAAGGTGAGAGGGAATGAGTGAATCTTATTCTCATAGGATTTGGCTTAAGGAGGGAATAACATACACATTCAATTGGGTATGGAAATCTGTCTTACCCTACAGGAAAATAGGGGGAGAAGGGGACAAGAGAGCAGGGGGATGATAGAGAGGAGGGTAGAGTAGGAAAGGGGGTAATCAGAAGTAAATGCTTCTGAGGAGGGACAGGGTCAAAAGAAAGAATAGAATAAATGGGAGGGCAGGATAGGATTAAGGGAAATAGAGTTAGTTTTTCACAACATGTCTACTATGGAAGTGTTTTTTATCATAGCTGCACAGGTACAACCTATATTGAGTTGCTTGTCTTTTCAATGAGGGTGGGTGGGGAGGGAGGAAGAGAGAAAATTTGAAACCTAAAGTTTTAAAAACATATGTTTAAAAAAAAGTTTTCAAATGCTACTGGGAAATAAGAAATACAGGAAATGGGGTACAGAAGTCTATCCTGCCCTATAGGAAAATAGAAGGGGAAGGGGATAAGAGAAGGGGGGAGAGATAGAAGAGAGGACAGACTAGGGGAAGGGATATTCAGAATGCATGCCTATTGGGTTGTGGGGAGGGGTGAGATGGGGTGAAAATTTGGAACTCAAAAACTTGTGGAAGTGAATGTTGAAAACTAAAAATAAATAAATTCATACATATTAAAAATGTATATATATAAACAGAAAATATAAAAATATGTTCCTCTATACATCTATACATATACATATATGCATACATACATACACACACACTTCCATCTCTAGTTTCCTCATATTTAATTATAAATCTTATAGTATTACTTGGGGAGGGGATAGGGGAAAGAACTCAGAATTGCTCAAAAGGCAAGCAACCTTTCCCACATCTGATAAGCCCCCAGCTTTACAGTTCTCAAGAGTTATAGTACTCTTCTGGTCAGTGCTGTTATGATAGAGGATATAATTTGAGAGCTCTAAGAAACTTCTCTCTTCTGGTGAAATACACCTTCCTTCAGCATCTGCAAAAGTTCACATGAATTAAAGAACTGCAAAAAGAATAACTGAGCCCATAGGCCTTCCTCAGGGGAATAAAGTCCATGCCTATGCTTAGAGCATCCTCTCTCTCTTTCTCTCTCTCTCTCTTCTCTCTCTCTCTCTCTCTCTCTCTCCCTCTCTCTCTCTCTCTCTCTTTTTTTCCTTCTCTCTCTCTCTCTGTCCCTCCCTGTGTGTGTGTATCTCTCTCTGTCTCTTTCCTTTTCAAGGAGGAATGAAGAATAATATTGGTAAGATATTTTTACAAAGCATTTAATATATTTCTTAATAAGGAAATGGATTTCTATCATCTTCATTAGAATTAAGATTTTTCATTTAGTAAAGTTACTTGTTAATTAGCTGACTAAGCAATTCAGTTCAAAGAAAATTTCATGGAGGTGCATTAATTTGAGCCTGGCCTTGAAAAATGGTTAGGTTTTAGATTGATGGAAAGAGGGGGGGAGTGACACTCAAGCCAGGGCAAATCACATAACAAAGACAAGAAGTTAAGAATCCAAATGGTCTTAGAATGGAAGAGAGACTTTCCTGATTCTGTTAGTTTTAATGAGAATTAAATTCAAAGAGTTATTGCCAAGACAGGTTTTGGAGAACCTTGGGTACTAAGACAAAAGAATTCATATAACTGTATATTACTACAATGAATGTTTCTTCAGTAGAGATATAGCATTATCAAAGTGATATTTTCTGAAGTCCCCTCAAAGAGAAGAGATAAAGTGAAGGAAATATAGCAGGTGCTCAATGGATGATTGATTGATTTTCATAATCAACTTCCTCTTATTTCAAACATTCCAAAAATTCTACTTTATGCCGAAAGCCAATTCTATAACATTCTAGCCCCCTTCCAAAAAGCCTAAAAAGCATGCCAAACAATCTGTTCTATACATTGTAACAAACCCTGTTATGAATTGGAGTATCCCCATGACAACCAGAACTAGTCAGAAATAAGAGAAATAGATGGAAGTTGGGAAGAAGTAAGTTTTAGCTCAATGTAAGAAAACATTCCTTACAGCTAGTTATCAAAAAATGGAATAGGCTGAACTAAAGAGTTTCGCTCTTACTACAGATCTTCAAGCAAAGCCTGGATGACCACTGGTTGGGGATTCTTGCGCAGGTGTAGGTAGGTTAAACTAGATGACTTCTGAAGTTCCTTCCAACATTGATGTTCCGGGATTTGATGGCTATGATTTGGAAGCTCCAAACAAAAGTTTCCTCCAGCTGGGTCATCACTTGCCTTTAGTAAGAAATTAAAAAAATAAATAAAAAGCAAATGAGAGGTAAGATTAGCTTGGTAGAATTTGCCTCTAAAGGCTATTATCCCTACATACATAAAGCTCTGGGGCAAATAAAGCAGTTCTTCTACACCATTATTATCATTATTGACCACAGAGGATGTATAGCCTGTTAAAATAAGATTGTAAGAAAGTAGCATTTGCCTCCCAGATCAGACTTCTTAAAAAGAAAAGGGTCTTAGAGTATAAATAAAGTGTAAATTCATTATTGATTGCATGGAGAATTTTGAGCACAAAGGACCTTTACAAGGAAGTGTTGAATCCTCCTTTCCCCTGACAAAGAAGAAATTTTCATCATTTTCTGAAATGTCAAACACTTAGTGAACATTGTCATACATACACACACACACAGGCATGTACACACATATGCAGTGATCGCACAGCATACTTTATTGGAGAAATAAGGGGAGAAAATAATTAGAGAGGAAAGAAACTGGTCCCTAGACTCAGCTACATTCCAAGTTAAAAAGAAAGATGGAAGAAAAAGGGACAACAATACAAATCTTCTCCCAGTTCCCTCTCTTTAATGACCCCGTACAAAAGATAACAGGTCTGAGATCCATTGAATCCTCATGATTTAAGTCTTACTGTTAAACTAAAAAGAGATTTAAGGAATGAGAGAGAGTGTCATTAACAAACTGTGTTAAGGTCTATGGAGGCACCAACTCCAAATATCCTGATAGTAGTGCTTAGGCCCAAATATACAAAGTCATTTGACATCTGAGATATTGGCATTCCACAGAAAGGGCAGCAGGAGAATATCCTCTGGGGATTTTTAAAGAAGAAAGTAAAGCAAAAAATGTTGTTGTTGAGTCATTTTCCAGTCATGTCTGATTCTTTGTGACACCATTTGAGGTTTTCTTGGCAGATACTAGGGTGGCTTGACATTTCCTTCTCCAGCTCATTTTACAGATGAGGAAAGTGAGGCAAACAATGTTAAGTGACCTGCCTAGGGACAAACAGCTAGTAAGAATCTGAGGCCACTTGAACTCACAAAGTTGAGTCTTCTTGAATTCAAGCCTGGTATTCTAGCCACTGAGCCACCTAGTGGCCCAACACAATCTTTTGGGGTGATTTAAGCATAATCCTCTCCACAAGCAGAGTATAGATTAAGAGATTTATCTTTCCTTCCAATCCTTTGTAAACTTCACAGTAGAGTAAATTTTACAGCAAAGCACTCAAGAAACTGTAAACTTTACAGTAAAGTACTTTGTCAACTTTACAACTCATCATGAATGTCATTTATCATCATTAGTATTAGATATACAATGTGGATGATTTAAATATTTATCAGTATGATAACATATCTTTGAAAAATGAATATAAGAATATTAACCATCAAGTATTAGGGAGAAACTCTTGCCAATGGGTTGCCTTTGCAGAGAAAAATAAAAGTGGAATTTGTGTGGAGGACAAATATTCAACTAAAATATTTAGAGAGAATTCTAAAAAAAATCATCTTCCGTTGGCTAGTGTGTCAGAGGAGTGGAATGCACTTGTGATGGAGGGCCTAGAAACTCTACCTAGTTATTTTCAGAGGGGTTTGGATGGCTAGGGATACATTGAGCCAGATTCTCTCTAGCGCCTAAGTACTCTTTTATAGTAAACTGATTGCTCAGTCAGAAGCCCCAGAGTATCATTTCCTGCTTCAGTACACTATTGTTTTCTGAAGTACTTCCTGACTGCAGGGGATTGATTCACACAATAAAAATGATTCAACTCTTGGCTCCTACTTACAGATTTTCTGTTTTGTTTTGTTTTGTATTTTTAATGTTTGAAGTGCCACCACTATGAAAAATGAAAATAGTCCCCAAGCAACTATATAATAAACATTTGTATTTATAGGGTTTCATCATGCTTGTCTCCTGTTTGTTCTTTTCTTCTGGTGAGAAAGAATACTGGAACATATAAGTCACAATTTTTAGGATTGGAAGGGGCCATAGGGATCTCTATTAAAAATTCCTTATTTTAGGCAGAAGGAAAAGGAAGAAGTTAAATGATATATTTAGGTTCCCACAGGTAGTAAATAGCAAAGCTAGGATTTCAGTCCAAGTTCTCTGATGCCAAAACTAGCATGATTTGCACTACAGATTCAGAAATCTTAGGGTAGACTCTTTTCTCCTAAGTTCAATATATATATATTTTCCTATGGTGTTTCAACTTATTTCTAAATCAAATTAAACCTAAGCATGCTTTAAATACAAGTGTTGAGAGGTTAATCTACACTACAATTAAGATAGATGGTATTGCAAACTGAAAAAAGGCAGCTACCTTTTCACAAAGGTCATCCAATTTAAAATACAGCTTTAAAAATTATTAAAGCTTGAAAGGACTTTAAAAATAATTTAATACAACATGCTCATTTTAAAACAAGGAAACTGAAGCTGTAAAAGGGAAGTGACTTGACCAAAAATCAAATATTTAGAAAGTCTTATGATAGGATTGGCAAAATGATAGACTGCTTGGTCATAGAAATGATTGGGGGATGTTGTATAAAGTTGAAGAAGGGTTGTGATTTTAATCAATGGAAGGATGAAACTATGAATCCTTGAATTTGAGGTAATATTAAGATAATAATATGTTTCTGGTGAGAAATCATGTAGGATTCTTTCTATTGCTACATGAGTATAAATGTGGGGGTAAAAAAAGAAAAATAGAAATGCCAAATATTAAGACACATCATTCATGAAAGAACTATAATGGCTTATCTAGACCAGTGTCATTTACAAGAGCGTATAACTCTCACTCATTATGCAATTATTATATACTAAAATAAGTAGCAAACAAATAAAAATAGTAACTATGGAGAACAAACTCAAAATAAATAACTGCTTTATCAAAGATTCAAAGACCATGAAATATCACCTAAAATATCAGCAATATAGATAGTAATCCTAAGTAGTCTTTAACACATTACAGATGAAGAATCATGTAGAAAAAAGAAAAATAAAGGAAAAATTTCAAAAAGAATCATCTTTTTGCATTATGAGAGCAAAAGATAGCTGAGAGAGTCTCTTTATTTCATTGTTTTCCTTGGGATGTCAGAAGATGAACCAAAATGATAGGTAAATGGCCTGAGAGAAATTTATGGGAAGACCTAAATGAGAAATATACAAGATGAACAGGTATGGATTTAAGAAGGAAAGGAAACAAGCATTTTCTAAGTAGCTCTAAAATAACAGTATAAGACAATCACAATGGGGAAAATTATTAGATATTAATCACATTTATATAGTATTTTTAAAACTTATGAAGTTTCATTACATCAACACTTCAAATAGGGAATGTATAGCAGAATCAAGACTTGCGCTCGTGTCTCTTCATTCTTATCTACTACATACCACACATATTTATTGACTCAAAGAAACATGGAAGATTTCCTGGAGGAAGAAGTATTTGAGCTTGGCAAAAATGTAGGATATTTTGCAAATATTTGGCTTTAGAACCTATGTGAGCTAAATCCTTTAAGTCTTGGAAAGTCATATGCTTTTTGAAGACTCCTGCTTTTTGAAAATTAATTGCTCCAGTGAATCTGCTCTGCATCAGAAAACTACAAATAGCAATAGGAAGTAACTACAGTCAATAAACATTTATTAATTGCTATCCAAGAAAAGATATCATCTTCCAGTTGCCTTTTATTACTCTTTCACTTTAGACATATATACAACTCAACTAATTGCTTACTTATGAAGAAAAGAGGTTAGAAAACTGGTCCTAGGGTGAGGATGACCTGGGTTCAAATCTAGCCTCTGATACATATACTGCTTCACAAACCTAGACAGGTCACTTATCCCCTCAATGCCCCATGAAGCTCTCTAAAACTAAATGGTAGAATGATCAAAATTATAAATTGGCAAAAGGTGTTTCCACATTGGGAGCTAACTGTACAAATGAAATCGGAGATGCTGGCATAATTAAGTAGATAAATGGATGAATGCTTGACTGGATAAATAAATGTGTAAAAGGAAAGAAAAAAGGCAAGAAGAAAAGGAAAAAAAAGGAAGAGAAAAGGAAGAGAGAGAAATGACTTCATTTATGTCAGGGACTGTGATTCTATTTATTTGGCAATAAACAAAGGCCAAAGGGGTCTTTTCTACTTTTGTTTGAGTGTTCAAAAATATGCCTCTGCTACTAAAATAACAAAGTTACTTTGTTTTAAGCAAAGTAAAAAAATGGGCAAGAATCATTCCTACTTGCACTTTATCAAGCACTATGCTAATATGAAGATAATCTATAAGAGAATTGGAGGCTTACTGAATTTTAAAATGCAATTATCAAATGATAGAAGAATTACAAAGTTTGTTCTTGATGTTATAAAGTGCATACAGTTGAGTCCATCTAATGAGCAAAATGATTCCACTATTTTGGTCCATATAACTGGAACAATTCAAGTATGTGAATAAAATTTTGAGTCGTCCTAGTTCCCTAAAAGGTATATTTAATAATAACCATCTCAGACAATTATTATAAGGGGTATAATATATTGATATGAATTAAAATATGGGAATGTCAGGTTCCTGACCAGGGATAGATTATACCTAACAAAGGTAAATAAGAGTGTGTTTAACTAGAATCTTTAGAAGCTAATCCAAATGGTTTTAAACTGAAAAGGAAAAGAGGAGAAAACTGCCAACTTATATCCACCAAGCTACATACCATAGAGATTCTCTACTATATGAAAAGAAGAATAGTAGTAGGAATATCCACATATTCACCACAGATGATATCCAAGAATGGAGCCAGTAAAAAGTAAACTAAAACAAAAGAAATTCAGATGTCTCTACACAAAAATCACAAAGTCTGGATAACAAGCAAATACTTCTAACATAAAGAAGCAATTTCAACTTCACAGGTACATCATTGAGACTTTGTGGGTTGAAACTCATGACTAGGTAATACCTTTAGAAGGGTATAACATTCAAAAGAAACTATTTAAAATAGCACTGTATATTTTAAGATATACACATGTGAGGAAATTAAGAAACTAATGCGGAGAAGAAGGCTGGTGGAGTAAATGTGGGTGAAGTGTAAGCAAGGCAGAATATGAAATGGAGTATACTATAGACCACCTGAAGAGAAAGAAGAAATAGATGAGGGATTTGGGAAATGGAATACGAAGTTGGAAGAAATATGATATATTAGTGATGGGAGATTTATATTATCTGGATTTCTGTGGATGATCTGTCTCTGCCAAAAGCAGAGCAAATAAAAAAAATTTTCATTTATTAATTAGCTTATTTTTTAGTTTACAACATTCACTTCTACAAACTTTTGAGTTTTAAATTCTCTCTCCCTATGCCCTTGCCTCCCTCCCCAAGATGGCATGCAATCTGATAGACTCTACATATACATCCCTATTAAACATATTTTTCACATTACTTATGTTTTAAAGAATTAGAACCAACAGGAGGAGCTATAAGAAAGAAGAAACAGTGGTGAAGTGAATAGAGCTCTGGCCTCAGAGTCAGGAGGACCTGAGTTCAAATCCAGCCTCACTTAACTTACTAGCTGTGTGACCCTGGGCAAGTCACTTAACCCTAATTGCCTCACCAAAAATAAAAGAAGAAGAAGAAGGAGAAGAAGAAGAAGAAGAAGAAGAAGAAGAAGAAGAAGAAGAAGAAGAAGAAGAAGAAGAAGAAGAAGAAGAAGAAGAAGAAGAAGAAGAAAACAGAAGGAAAAAAAAGAGTAAATAGTATGCTTCAATCTGTATCCAAACTCCGTAGTTCTTTCTCTGGATGTGAATAGCATTTTCCATTATGAGACTTTCAGAGATGTCTTATATCCTTGCATTGCTGAGGAGAGCTAAGTCTATCAGACTCAATGTGTTACTGAGTGGCTGTTACTAGGTTCAATGTTCTCCTGGTTCTGCTCACTTCACTAGGCATACATTCATGTAAGTCTTTCCAGGTTTTTTCTGAAATCTGCCTGCCCATCATTTCTTATAGCACAATAGGACTCCATTACGTTCATATGCCACAACTTGTTCAGCCATTCCCTAGTTGATGGGCATCCCCTGAATTTCCAATTCTTTGTGACCACAGAAAGAGCTGCTATAAATATATTTGTACACGTGGGTCTTTTTCCCATTTTTATGATCTCTTTGGGATACAGCCCTAGAAGTGATATTGCTGGGTCAAAAGGGTATGCACATTTTTATAGCCCTTTAGAAATAGCAAATAAAAAAATTCTTAACCTGCCTTAATGATAATTTCATCTTTCAAAGAGAGGAAAAACTCTTTGGAAAAGAGAGGAAAGAGAGAAAAGAGTAAAAGGAATAAACATTTATATAGCATTTACTATGTACCAGATAGTAGCCTAAGATCTTTTTACAAATATTATCTCACTTTATCCTCACAGTAGCCCTACAAGGTAGGTAGTATTATTATCCTCATTTTACAGTTGATTAAACTGAGGCAAACTGAGGTTAAATGATTAACTAGGGTCACACAGCTAGCAAATTTCTGAAGCTAAACTTGAACTAAAGTCTTCCTGATTCCAGACCCAGTGTTCTATTCAATGCTCCAATTACATCTATTATGTATTTAATTTTCATTAAGTAGGAAGTAGTAATTTCTGGAATGAAAATCATGTGAACCTGGGGAAAAGTGGTCATCTCCTCCCCAATTTTATTAAAAAAAATTATTGCCATATTGATGTGTTTGGATTTTACAATGCAAAATTTTACAGATTATTCCCACTTCATGAATGATATCTTGTAACAAAGTAAAAGAAATGGTTAAGTAAAATTTATAATGCAGGTTGTTCCAAAAGTCTTAGTGCAGTTTTAAGCTATTAAAGTTTTTAACCTAGCAAATTTTAAGCTAAAGAAGCTCAAAATTACACTAAGACTTTTAGGTTACTCTGTGTAATGACCTTGTCTAAAATTGCTTCCGTCTTCCTAACTTCCTTTTTTCTCCCCTTCTTCATAGATATATTCAGGTCAAATAAAGGTTAATTTTAAAAAGTGTAAGCTATATCTCAACCAATATGCAAGTAGTCTCTATTTTTTTTCCAAAAATATTTTTTCCTCATCCCTATTGATTAAGTACTTAGGTTTTCATGAAATAGAGAGAGAGCAAACACAAAGACACATTTGTTTCAATACTTGCATGGTTTGGATTAGGTTCATTAGCATCAATATTTCTGCAGCAGGGAACTTTTAATCAATACCTTAAAACAGAAACTAGGTGTTAAGACATAAAGGAAGAAAGCAGCTTCCAGAAATATTTGCTTCAATAAATCAATTGAACTTGAAAAGATCTGTGGCATCCAAGGCACCTTTACCTCATGCAGTGTTTTCTCAGTTTCCGTTGGATCTCTGCTTGCGCTTTCTTTGTGTATTTCTGCTTGCGCTTTCTTTGTGTATTAAGGTCCCTTTGTGTCTTAGGCATTGTGCGAGGTATTGAGGGGGATAGAAAGTTTTAAAAATAAATGATTCTTGAATCTGGAAATACTTACATGAACTGATGCAAAATGAAGTGAACAGAACCAGGAGAATGTTGTACTCAGTAATAGCAATATTGTACAATGAACTGTACAATTGAATTGTAAATGACTTAGCTGTTCTCAGCAGTACAATGATCCAAGACAATCCCAAAGCAGTAATGATGAAGCATACCATCCACCTCTAGAAAAAGAACTGATATTGAATACAGACAGAAACATGCTATTTTTCACTTTCTTTTTGTCTTCTTGTGCAAATGACTAATATGAAAGTGTTTTACATTATTGCATATGTATAACCTACATATCATTGTTTACCCTCTCAGGAATGTGGGAGGGTAGGTATAGTATTTGGAACTCAAAACTTTAAAAACTGTTAAAAAATTTTTAATGTGTAATTGGGGAGAAATAAAATGTATTAAATTTTAAAAAATGTTTCTTATTTTCCTGAAGCACAGATTCCAGGAGGATTTTACTGGAACATCAAATTGTCGGTAAGGCAATTACCTTATCTTTAAAACGAGGAGATTGGGGCAGGTAGGTGTGCATAGAGCACAGGCTCTGGAGTCAGGGATGTGAGTTCTAGTTTGACCTCAGCCACTTACTAGCTTTGTGATCCTGGGCAAGTCATTTAACCACAATTGCCTCAAAGTAGTAACACTAAAGGGAGTTGGAATAGAGGATCACTGAAGTTCCTGATGTTCTGAAATTCTTTGAGTCAGAGGGAAGGAAAAGAGAAGAGATGATGTTACTGAGAGGTTCTGAGGCATGAAAGTGAGGAATGAAGGGAATTTGGGTTGTATGGTTTTAATCTTCTCAGTGAAGCAATTGGCTAGGTAATCTGCTATTAAGGGTGGAGGGTGGAATATCATGGAAATGCTGAGGAGAGAAGAACACTTTAGAACAGTCCTTGTGGGAAATAAGATGGAGAATACATGAGTCAAAGGATTTCTGAGCACAGTGAGGGACTAGCTGAGGTTATGTACCATAAATTTTAAGTAGGGGAAATCAGTTTGATTTTATGTCGTTCTCTAGCAATGCTCAGCAGCCTGGGAATAGGAGCAGATAAATCAGGGTTTAGAATTAACAAGTCAAGGAACCCAAGAAAATTGTGGTGAGTATGATGACTGACATTTACATAGTGCTTTGCAATTTACAAAGCACATAGCATGTCTCATTTAGGCTACCCATCTTGTGAGATGAAGATGATGAGGATGATGATGATTAAAAAAAAATAACAAATAACATTTAAATCAGGGTTAGCTAGTAAGCATCAGAGGTTGAATGTGAATTCAGATCTTCCTGACATGCTGTATCCACTGTGCCACCTAGCTGTTAGGTGGTATGGGTACTATTGGCTCCATTTTGTAATGGAGGAAACAGGCTCTGAATGATTTTTCCTTGCCTTGGAGATAGTCAAGAAGTGTTGGAGGCAAGATTCAGACCCAGGTCTTCCTGGCTCCATGTCAAGTACCCTCTCTGTTATTCCATGTTCCTAGCTGATAGAGGCAGCTGGTGGTATAGTGGATAGATCTTGCAGCAGAAATTCAGGAAGAACTAAGTTCAAATCCAGACTTAAGAGACTTACTATTTGTGACCCTGGGCAAGTCACTTAACCTTTGTTTGCCACAATTTCCTCAACTGTAAAATGGGGATGATTATAATAGCACGTACCTCCCAGGGTGGTTTTGAGCATCAACTGAGATAAGATAATATTTGTAAAAGCACTTAGCAAAGTGCCTGGTACATTAGATGTCATATAAATACATATTCCTTCCTTCCTGAGGAAGTAGAGATTCTAGGATAATAACTTATGACTAATTAGAGTAGTAGACTATGGCAGCCAAGGCCAAGTACAGAGGCAAATAAAGATGGAATGGGAAAAATAGGACAGAATACAGCTGAAAGAATACGGATGGGTGAAGGGACAAAGGTACCAAGGGAATGGGATTTGCAATATTGCTCTGTCTCAGTTCTTTTTGGCAACACTATGTCCCCTAACCCTTATTGCCATTTTGAGCTCTTTTAGAGGGCCACCACTCTCATTTCAACATGTCATATAATCACCTGATAAATACTTAATGCTTTTGTTTATTGTGGCATTCACTGCCAAAATTATATACACTCCCTTCACTCACAGCAACATGCAAGTCCCTTGTTGAGTATTGGAAATGCTACATGAGAGGATTTAAAGATATCATCCAGCAACTTCCCCATGATGCCATGAAAATAAATAGGTTTCACCTTGTGAATTCTACTGAAACATCTTTTGATGCGCAACCATTTTTCTATAGATTAGCCAATGGCCATGGAAGAAGAAAATATTCTATTCATTCATGAAACTGAATTTTGCTTTTGTATAGACGTGGTTTTAGAATGCCCACTGTTTTATTTGTGAGGCACTATGGTACAGTGGAAACAACACACAAGAAAATTTCTCTGGAGTCAGAGCCAAGTCAAAACAAAATTAAGTCAACAATCATTTATTAAGTGCCTACTATGTGTCAGGCACTGTCCTAAGTACTAGGATACAAAGAAAGGCAAAGGCAATTCCTGCCTTCAATTGCTTATAATCCACTTTCCATCTATGTCACTATCTGTATGACTTTAGATAAGTCACTTGACTGCCCTAGGCCTCAGTTTCCCCATCTATAAAATGAAGGGTTTGACCTTGGAGATTCCTTCTATCTCTACATCTCTGAGCCGATTTGCTATATTGTAATGAGCAATGGAGGAATGGGGGAGGGGATTCATCAATAAACAACAACAGAAATAAAGTATCTACTTGTGCTAGGTGCTGGGGACTACAGAAACAAAAATAAAACAATTCCTGCCCTTAAGCAGCTTAAATTCCCCTTGTTGAAAGTTAGACTGTCAATCAACATCTTATATACCTATTATGTGTCTCAACATCTAAGGGAGGTATGATTCTTACTCATGATAAGGTAACAGCCTGATCCTGGGATTCACCTAATCACTTGAGCAAACTGTCTACAATGTACTACCTGATCTGGGGATTTCCCAATGAGGATTCATTAAGGAAATAATTCAGCAAAAAAGGTAGAATATAGCACCCCCCCTCCACTTCAGTGTAAATTCAGTTGTAGTTATTCTCCATTCTTTTATTCCTTGTAATCACTGGAAAAACACTCTGCTGTTAACGAACATTCCTTTCTTTACCTTTGATGTCTTCAATTCCCACACTTTCTATTTTCTACTACTCCCTGAAACTTAATTTTCTTCTAAAGACACCACATCCCTTGCCACAGTCTTCAAGATGGGCTGCTCTTTCTCACATATTATCTGACACACCGGCCAGGAAGATTATAAACTCTGAATTCCCAACTGCCACTTTCATACACTCCGGCCACCGTGACTCAGTAAGCACTCCACCTTCTTTAAAGTTCACTCCATCTTATCCAGATCCTTATCGCTGTCATCTATGGGCCTCTAGGTCACTTTCCCTCTTTCCCAATAAATTTCTCCATGTGGCTTAAGTAAAATTAGGCTTCTAATCCTGACTCTGCTATTAGCTGGCTGTGTGACCTTGGACAAGTGACAATTTCTCTCAATCCCAATTTCCTCACCTATAAAATGAGGTAATATGGTACAGTAAAAAGAAAACTGATTCTGAAATCAGAGAAGCTGGTTTCAAATCTCACCTCTGATGAGCACTACCTGTGAGAATTTGGGCAATTCACTTTGTCTCCCTTGGCTTTAGATCACTAATCTAAAATATGAGGCAGTTGGGCTGGATGGCCTCCAAAGTCTCTCCAAGCACTAGAGATTTATGATCTTATGAAATAGTAAGATTACTTCCAGTTTGAAGTCTGTGGTGCCCAGTCTCATTCTTTTACACTCCTTCCATCATTGGTGCTCAATGTCCTAAAGACATCACGTCTTCAGCACATGTCAAAGCTGGCTGACCCTTCTCTCACATCATTTCCCATTTTCCCTCTCTCTTCCCACCTCCTATTGGGTAAAGAGGATGAGATCGCTTAGTCTTTGCTCCACACTGACATTTTTAGGTTCTTCCTCTGCCACCATTATTCAACACCCACCTTTCCGATCTATGATTCTATCATATACAGGCCACCAGCTCACTCTCCCCAGATAGTTCAGTACCTAGGTCACATCTTCCCTATATTAAATAAACCCTTTCCCTTCAAATACTGTAACCTCCTGGTTCCTCAACCACTCCATCATCCATGACCTTTACCTCCAGTCTACTTCAGCCATGTACAGGAGTTATTATGCCTTAGATGCCCTATTCAAATGAATTTTCCTCAGGTGTCAGAACTTTGAGTTATGGCTCTGCTCACTACAGACCAGGGATTCTTAACTTGGGATCCACAGATCAGGGGCCTGTGAATAGATTTCAGACAAACTTGAATGCTGGGAAAAAAAAATACATCTTTATCTTCACTAACAATTGGCTTCCCTTGTAACTCTACATATTTGATATTATTCATTAAAAGACAATATTCTGAGGGCATCCATGTCTTCAACAGATTTCCAAGGAGTCTATGATACAAAAAAAAATGATAAAAACCTCCTGCTGTAGCCAATGAATGATGAATACTAAAAACCCCCATAGCTCTTTACAAGTAAATAGAAGTTACCTGAATATTTCCTCTAATTTTAGCCCCTCAGTGCTCCAGAAAATTCTCAAAGAACACAAATTATGGAGTAGCAATCTGTATTGATAGAAGCAATCTGTATTGATAGAAGGAGGTCCCCATGTCAATGTCATCATTGATTTAATCTCTAGTTCTGACAAGAGGAAGTATTATTGGCTGGAAAGAGAAATCTCTGGTGTACTTATGCATTGTTATGTATAATACACATCAGTACATATCTCAGTCTCCTACAAGGGGAATTTATATTTGTACTTACAAGATAGTAGCAACCAAGTTTTTGTTTTTTGTGTTTTCCCCAATTCTTAGCATTGCTGTTCTGCATAGTGGAGATGCTTAGTAAATGTTGATTAAATTAAATTGAACTGGGAGGAAGGTAAAAATAGGAAAATAAAAATTATTAAAAGGATAGAAATTGTGGAGTGCATAATCAGTCAGAAAGTGATTAGCTGAAGGTCTTAAAAGTTAATTAGCAAAGAAAACCCAAGTTTTAAAGCAATTTTTATAGAAAATACGAATGAAATGAACTAAGCACAACTTTAGCAATGTTTCCAGCTTAGCATCACAGGAAAAGAAGGTATGTTATAATTGGAAATCTATTTTATCTTATTATTTTTATTTCTACTACTCTTGTTATTGTTAACAACTCTTCCTTAAACTTTGACTCTTACTGCATCTGTAATTAACATAAAACTAATAAACCATTTTAACAGATAAAACTAGAAATTAAGGGATTTTTTTGCTAAGCAAGAAAGTAAACATTATGTGTTATGTTAATTTTATTTCTCCCTCTGCGCAATTTCTGTAATAGTATGTATAGAATGCTTACCAAAAAAAAAATTGTTGGTTAGTTTAGCCTTTATGGGATTCTCATCTGTTGTAGGAGTTTTCAAATCAGGCAATCCTTCACAGGAAACAGGGATGTGCCTTTGATAGTTCAGAGATAGAATGGGACCATAGAAGATGGATGTACATTTAGATTCTACAAACTGTGGCTCTTGCAGATGGCTCTTGCTGTTACACCACAATGGAGAACAACAAAGATTCTGTACTATTTTCAGAGTTGTTCTTGACTGTTAGCTGACTAGGTGTCTATGGTATTATTTGAAGGTCACTAAAAAACCCATCCTCAAAGCATCATGTGCCACTATTATCTGAAAAAAAATCACCACTAGAGATGCATTTATTGAGACTAATCTTTGCCCTGCTTCTTTTATCATCTTTCAAAATGCAAGGACCCTGGTAGGGGTTTAAAAATAAACCAGTAATGAGGTCTCACAAATAAACACATGCAATAGGATAAAGGATCAAGAGGGCATCAAACTATGAAGTTGAAAGGGAATACTAGGAAGCATAAAGAAATTATGGAAAAAAGGCAAAAGGCACAGAAAATTTCAATTATGTAACAATTTTGTGATGGGCAGGTCCTTACCATATGATCTTTACAATTCTGATTTTTGAAGACCTAATTTTTAAAATGTGGCTACCATAACTCTTTAGGCTCAGTCAGAAAACATGTGCACACCAAGCTTTAAATAAGGCAGTAATCTTGATTAATAAGGAATCATGTCAATATGGAAAATGAATGTGGTCAACAAGCCTTTGACAACAATATAGCTAGAGCAAACCTAGGAGAGAATAGGGCATTGAGTAGGTAAGAAGAAATGTGAGAGATATGCAAATGTGTGTGTTTTAGTGTGTGTGTGTTTGTGTGGGTATATATTATTGTTGCTGTTCACTCATTTCCAATCCTTCATGATCCCTTTTGGGGTTTTCTTGGCAACAGTATTGCAGTGGTTTGCCATTTCCTTCTCAAGCTCATTTTACAGATGAACTAAGGCAAAGAGGATTATGTGACTTGCCCAAGGTCACACAGTAAGTGTCTGAGGTTGGATTTGAACTCAGGAAGATGAGTCTTCCTGTCTCAAGGCTCAGTACTCTATCCACTGAACTATCTAGCTGCCAGTGTGTATACTTATAGAGAGACAATGTAGTATAACAGATAGAAAGCTGGCTACAGAGTAAGAAAGACCTGGGTTAAAGTTATCTTTCTGATATATTCTGATTGCATGACCCTTCTCACTGCCCCAGGCAACTCTTCCAAGACTGGAGGTTGCATTGGAGAGTAATTTGCACTGGTAAAGTAAGAGTTCTCTACACCGATGAAGTCATAGGTGAGATGCCCACTCATGGGCAAACACACACACATGCATGGGCAAACACACACACATGCATGTGCACACACACACACACATATACACACTCACAAAAAGATGAGTTAATCAAAAAGATCAAACAGCTCTCAGTAGGATTGTATATCATTAACAACCATGTGAAAGGATGCTCCAAATCATTAATAGTAAGAGAAGCATTCATCAAAATAACCCCCACAATCTTATATCCCACAAATTAGCAAAGATGACAAAAAAAGTGGGAATAGTCCACATTACAAAGATTAGGAGAAGAAAGCACACTAATCTATCAGTGATGCTATGAATGAGTATAACCATTTTGGAAAGCAATTTGAAATTATGTAAATAAAGTCACTTAAACATCCATATCCTTTAAAACAGAGATTTCCTTATTAAGCTTAAACCACAATAAAAAGAAAATCACCAAATAAATCAAAATGTTTATAGTAGCATTTTTTGGGGTTTTTTGTGAGTTAAGAATTAGAAACAAAATAGATATCTATTGATTGAGGAATGGGTTAAACAAATTGTGGTACATGAACATAATGTATTATTACCATTCTGTAAGAAGTGTTCAATAAAATAACTAGAGAAAGGCATGGAAATATTGACAAGCTCTGATGCAGAGTGAAGTAAGCAGAGCCAAGAAAATAATATGCACAATTACTACAATAATGCAAATGGAAAGAATAACTTCAAAACATTCAATAATGAATATTGCAAGGCATAATAGAACAAGCATGGCTCCAAAGAAGAAATTTGAGAAGACAGCCCCATCCCACCCTTTTGCAGAATAGGAAGTGCACAGGTGGGATACATTACATACATCTTCAGGCTTTATCAATGTATTGAACAGTGTTACTGATTTTTTGTCTTTTCTTCCTCTTTTTCTTTCTTTTATTTTTTTCTAATAGTGTTTTGTTTTATGGGATGGCTCTCTGGGAAGGAGGAGAGGTGGAGGTATTGCCTACCAAAAAAGTCCCAAATCCACAAATAATGCATTAACATTTTAATCCATTTTATATAGGCAACAGCTTATTATAAAAGAAAGAAAATGAAGCTTGGAATCAAGTAAGTTTGGGTTTTAATCCTTCCTCTGTTGTTAACTAGCTGTGTAATACTAAGCAAGTCACTTGACCTCTCTGATCTTGTTTGCTCAATTGTAAAATGTGAAGATTGTACTGAACAATCTCTAAATTCCTTACTAACTCTCAAATTCAATCATTCTATAATGCACATGACCCCAGGGTTTATTTGCCTAGTCATTCAATTTTCCTTATAATTCTGTTTCCTGACTTTTGTGACACCGAGATATTGCTCTTTCTGTGTAATATTAACTCTGTGATTGATAGAAAAAAGCACACTGGACTATGATACAGGAGAACTGGGTTCTATTCCCAGCTTTGCTGCTAACAAGTCATGTGACCTTGGGCAAGAAACTTCAAGTATAAAATGTTGATTGGACCAGCTGTTTCTTTCCTTCCAACAATACAATTCTGTAATGAAATTTTAAGCAACAACGAATGTAGTATTTCCTTTTATATGATTTTATTCTGCCTTCAGAATTTTATTTACCCACCTGTCTACCCTTTCCTATAACAATATTTTCACTTTCTTGCTGTATTTGTGTGCACGTGTGCGTGTGATGTGTGTAGGGAGGAGGAGTACCACAAGGAACACAATTTTTATTAGGAGGGCCTGTGTTCAAATCATAGTTCTGCTATTTATTTCTTATTTGTGTGACTTTGGAAAAGTTTTTTCTCCTCTCTGGGATAGTTTCCCAGCTATAAAATAAAGAGGTTAGACTATATGATCCCTGAGTCTTCTTCCAGCTTTTTTTTTTTTTTAACAATTCTAACTTCCCAACTATTTCACTGGATAAATAACCATCTGTCTCTAATACAGTCTGATTCATACTTAGCGATCTTATATAGATCTTTTTGATCGTACAAAATTGAATTTAAGGAAGTGATTAATCCATAGATTGATTTAATCTATCTGTAAAATGAGAAGACATTTGTAATACAACTGGCTAGGAAAGAGAACCAAAAAGAATTAAAGGATTAGAGAATAAGACCCAGGAGTTAAGGTCAAAGGAGATGGGGTTACTTAATACAGAAAGAAGGTTAAAAGGCAATTTAATAACTCTCCAAGTTTATAAAAGGTTTAAATTATGATCCTTTGTGCTCTGTTAATATGACTATAAATTGGAGGTTGCTCCCCATCTTATTTGTATTCAGCCAGCTCCTGAAAAAATAAGCCCACTAGTATTTTGGTAATATTTTTTGGAGTAGAATAACTTTTTTTTTCAGGACAATATTTTTATAACATAGGATTCTTTAAGCTTGTTCTCACTGGAACTTATTTTGAGGCTTGGGTAGGGGTGAGGGGAATATATACCCCCTTTAGATTCTAATAGATTAGATTCTTCTACCTGAAATTCAGGTGTTTATTAGTTTATTACTCTCAATTCTTTTACTCTAAATCTGTAATTTTGTCTATGTGGTGAACTCAACAACTTAATAACTCAATAAGCACTTACTATTTTATTGTGCCACAGCACTTAGCACAGTGCCTGGCATATAATCAGCACTTGATAAATGCTTATTGGATTGCATTGAATTGGAACTATTATGTGGCTAGCCTTGTACTAGGTGGTATAGATTTAAAGTCAGAAATTGAGCAGTTCCTGCCCTCATGTTACTTGCATTCTACTGTGGTAAATACCCATAAATATACACAACATATATACGAAATAAATACAAGGTGATTTCAGAGGGACAGAAGCACTGGCAGAGTTTGGGGGGTAGCTCTATGTAGAAGATAGAACTTGAACTGAGCTTTGAAGGAATTCAGGAGGGAGAGGCAAGGAAGAAGTCATGAAAAATAGACAACAGACTATGTAAATACAAAAAGATGAGAGATTAAAAGTGTAAGGAGTAGCAGGTAGTTGAGTTTGGTTGTAGCATCAAATAAGTGAAGGGGAATAACATGGAATAAATCTGGAAAAACAGTATGTTATGAAAAACTTTAAATGTCAGAGTTTGCATTTTATCCTAGAGAACACTGGGAGTGACTAGAGTTTCTGGAGCAAGGGAATGATATGGTCTGTTGTGCTTTGGGACTATTTCTTTGGCAGCATTCTGAAGAATGGATTGGAGTAAGGCAAGACTTGAGGCAGGAAAACCAATGGCCCAGGAGAGAGATGATGAGGGCCCAAACAAAGATGGTGACTAAGTGAGTAGGGAGAAGAGGACCCAGTCAGCATTGTTGTGTAACTTCCTCCAGAACCACTCAAAAATGACTTACCATTCCTAAAGATACCTTGCTGTAGCATAGTGTGTTTATAACCCATAACTAAGACAGGTGTGTTTTTTTTTTCTCCCCACAACAGCAATACCAAAGGAAGAAGTTGCATGAGAAGGGAAAGTACTTCACTAACATTCTTTCTAACCATCCAAATCACAAAAGATACACTCAAAAGTTTCATGGAATTATAGAATAGAAAGGTACTTTTGAGATCATTCAGTCTAGCCTTTTCATTTTATAGGCATGGAAAAGGGTTCAGTGAGTGAAAGAGGAAAATTGTACACAGGATTTTAGATATTTCCCTGGTTTAAAATTGTCACTCTCTTACCAATGGGTACACCCACTCTGGAGTTACACAAAACTTGACCCTACCATCCATTGGAGTATAATTCTTCTTAGGGCAGAAATGTTATTTGGTAGCATCAGCTTACTTAACATTCTTGGCTTGTGAAAGTGAATGTTGCATAATATAGTTCCTTTCTTCCCTTCATACTTCACTGAGAAAACAAAGTTAATTCATCATGAACTCCCACTTCTCCCTTATTCCATATCATAAAACCCTTTGACATCAACCTCTAATCTTCTCCCCCTTAAACCCAGGCTCTAATAAAGAAATGGCCCTTCTCAAAAAGGCAAACTCAGCCATTGTACGTACCTTTAACTCATATACTCCTCTCTCCTCACTCAGATTGCTCCCTCTCATTATCAACTCCTCTCATTTATATTTAACATCACCTGACTTTTTGGCTTTTCCCTTCTTGTCTTTAAATTTGTCCAAGTGTCGCCCTTCAAAAACAAAACCTCATTTGATCATATCAACTGCTCAACAGATTATCCATAACATTTCTCAGGCCTGGTCCTTTCTCCTATACCCACCATAGCAACTCCTGTTCAGGCTTTCCCTACAGTTTGACTGTATAGTACCTTCCTGATCAGTCTCCTTGCCTCAGGTCTTTCTCCTCTCCAGTCCATCCTATGCAAAATTTCAAAATGAGGTTCTGAAATCCCATTCTGAAATTTCATGTGAATCCCTTATTCCAAAAGTGCCAGTGGCTTCCTCTTGCTTTTTAAGATAAAATACAAACTTTTCTTTTGGCATTGAAAATCCTTTCAAATCTGGCTGCAGCCTTCATTTCATGACTATTTACTCCTCTTCAGAGACTCTACATTACTACAATGCAGCCAAATGGACCTACTTCATCTTTTTCTTACACAGCATTCCCTCTTCATTTCCAATCATTTTCACAGATTGTCTCATGCCTGGAAATACTCCTTTCTCATCTAAACCTTTTAGAATCCTTTCTTCCTTTCAAAGTTTAGCTCAAGTGCTGATGAGATCTTCTAACCATCCAAACAGGAGGCCCTCACTGATCCCCCCATCTACTATTCAAAAATGTGCGTACACACACGCACACTTGCTAAATTACTTTGTATTTACCTTCTGTATACTTGGTTCTTATATTTGCATGTGCTATTTCTTTTAATAGGAGCATGTTTCTTGAGGGCAGAAGCTTTTTTTTCCTCTTTGTACTCCTAGCACCAAGGAAAGAGGCAGATACATAATAGATATTTAACACATGCTTATTGATTGATTTCTCCCACCAGGTGTGAATTTGTGTGGTCAGGTTATAATAGAAAGGCACCAAGGTCATCCACCTGATGGTCACACAACTACTATCTGTCAGTAGCAGCATTTGACCCCACGTCTTCCTGATTCCAGTGGTATACCTTAGAGAGCACAGTTTCCCACTGTTCATGTAAAATCTCTAAGATGTTAATTAACATAAAAATTCCTGTTGTTTCTACATAGGATGTTCCTTATACTAATGAAATCATAGGTCCAAACCCTCAAAAAAGAGAGGGAAGGAAGGAGGAAAAGTTAAATCCATAAGAGTAAAAAAAAAAATTGGATGTCAGGAAGTGATTGCAAAGCCCTCCTTCCCTACCAGCAACAGGGAAATAAGTAGAAAAGAGATAGCTCTGAGACTGTGGCTATCATATGATAAGAATTGATTAAGGGAAATTGAAACTGAAAGTGTAAAAAGCATGGACTAAGCATAGGTGTTAGACTGCATGCCTTGCTCCCACCCCAGAGACAACAGCTTGCTTCTTAGCACACTGTAGTTAGGATGAAAATGGCAACTTCTGTAAAGCTGCTAAAACAGTATTCTAATGTTTTCTGACTTCTGAAGCAGAGGCATCTTTCTATTTAAATAGCTATCTACTAGAAGAGTTACAATAGGGAGCAAAGAAGAAGATTTAGGTAACCTTGCCACATTTGATTTACTATCAACCTTCCCTTTCAGTCCTTCACAAGAGGTACTTTTGAATGTAAGCCTTAACTTTTCTGGGAAAATTAACAGCAATCTGAATGACCTTCATAATATTCTTTCACATTTATTCACCCCAAACCAATAACCTACTACTTTCTTTCTTCTTATTATTACTAGTTTCCTGATATTCTCAAATACTCATATGAATCTGTGATTCCGCCATTCTGAATATTCCTTCCCGTGATGTGAATTACAACTATCCGTGCTTGCCCATCCTGTGGGATTCTTGTCAAGGTCTTCCCATAAGTTTACCTAAGTTGAAGGAGTCTTTCCAATGTGCTGAAGGACTTCATTTCTTATTCCAAACATCCAAACAACAGAATACATTTTCTATCTCTCTTTTCTCATTTTCTGTAATTGACCAACACATTTTTATTCCTATCATACAGGTTCCTGATAACTACCTTTTACCACTGTTCTTCTTCAAAGTTCCTCATATGTTCCAGGACATTTGAACACTCTACCTATCTCTCCACTAGTCTATATGATATTCAATTTCAATTCTTCAGAGACTGGTGTATTCTGGATCTCACAGACATGTCACAACGCTGGTAGAATATTGGTTTTTAAAATATGGATCTTTGTGTATGGAAGAATTTGGAGGTCATTACAGGAACTTTGCACTTCCAAAAAGCAATCCAGCCCACTCTTATCCTGTTTAATTCCTCACTCAACTCATGGTCTATCTGTACTGTCTGTGCCAAATATGCATGCTGATGGACAAGCTGGATGTTGTCCATCCAAAAAAAGTTGAAATCTAGGTAATAGACATTCATCATCTGCTTGATTTTCTCTGTACAGTGGGAAAATTGAATTCCTTTGATTGATTACAGAGTTCTTCCAAGAGAATCCATAATGTTCTGGGACATGATGCAAATAGAACAATGTCATCTGATGACAGGTGTATTTAAAGGCTCTCATCATCAATAGTGAATCAGTGTTTAACTTACACCTTTCCATGGCCCTCCTCCATGACCAAGGTGGACTTTTTTGAAAAGCATCATCTTTGTTTTTTATCTCTGGATAATTTGCACTGTTATATCTCAAGAGGTCTTGATTGATTATAGTATTTTGTCATACAAATCAAATATTTTTTCTTAATCAGTAAATTATACAAAAAATGAAATATTGTATTGTGGGTTTCTCAACATAAATAAAAATAACAAAATTATTTTAAATCTTGATTGAAACAATTATATTTTTTGACAGTCATTTTATTACACAATTGGCATCATAAATATGGGCTAATAGAACTTTTCCTCAGTTCAACTATAGTTCATAACCTTTGTCACATGAATACTCTGCAATCTAAATATCTGCCCAAGCTTGAATCTTCATTTTTCTCCTGCATTTTGACAACGCAAACCACCATACTTATAGAATAGATTACATCTTGGAGGTAGAGATAATAGCAAAAACATATGTAAAAATAATAAATATAACTAATTTGACCTCTAAGTTTTGAAGATTATGTTTTTAATTAAGATTTTCAAGGACTTTCTCAAACGACATTGTACTCAGTTATTCTTTAGGTCTGTAGGTCAAGAGATTGTGATAATTAGTCAGGATGCTGTCTATAATAACTCAATAGCTAGTTGTATGTCAAATGAATTTTTATCACAAGTGTGTACCATTTATAGTTAAATGCTAAAGAGTCATCAGATCACAGGGCAGTACAGTGCCTTAATTACCCTTCCTATATTAGGTTCTAAATGAATGACATTAGAAATGGGATAATTCAGGTACTCTCACATCAAGGTAATTCACATTTCATAAACATACTGCATATAATATCTTGTGCTAGACGATAGGACTACAAAAATGAAAAACTTCAGAACTCCTGACCTCAAAGAGTTTACTCTAGTAGAATCCGAGTACGTATACACAAAAAGATAAAACATGAAGTCTAATGTGGTAGTGTGGTACATCAGAAGAAAAAAAAATGTTATAGACCTGGAGTTGGAAAGTATGGGTTCAAATATTGATTCTTCCCTTTATTAGTTATCTAAGTATAAACTCAGCTTTACCTGTGGGCCCTGAGGAGGAAAAAGAAGGCAGCATGTTCCAGGCAAGTCAAGGCACCACCACCACCTTAACCTTCATATGTCCTTAAACCCTGATGGAAATAGCCTAGGATTCTTAAACTTTGGGAATGGCAGTGTCCCCCAGGCCACCAAACCTGTTTTCAGCCCATCCTCAATAGCCCATCATGGAAAGGAGAAATCATCATGGAGAAAAATTTGACCACTAGCAACAACTGCTGACTAATATCACCAAAAGGCAGATGGGCACACGGACCCTAAGGGTAGCAGCATCCTCTCCTACCACCCTAAACCACTTTAATCCTGCTTCTAACCTGGCCATTACAGCAATAATCTGGGAAGATGGGGTCAATGAAGAAGGGCAGATCAACGGCCAAACTAATACCACTCCAAGGGTAGGCAAATCAACCTAGCTGAAACAGCTAGGCAACCTAAGGGAGAGGCAGTACGTGCCAGACAAGTCAAAGCATCATCACATCTTAAAGACTATCTTCCCTCAGACCCTGATGAAGGCACTCTAGGACCCTGAACCTTTGGAACAGTAAACTTCTAGTCCAGTATCAACAGCCATCATCTTGGAAAGTGATCCTTTGAAGATATAGCCTGGTAACTGCTCCTACAGGACATAAAGTCACATTTATTGAAGGCCAAGAAAAGAAAGTTTTGTCACCAAAGTCAAATGGTTCAATATCAGAAAATGATATGATTTCCTTAGTGGAAATAGCATTAAAGAATAGGTATTACTACCTGATTTGCCACTGCTGCCATAGGATCTTTTCATCTGAATTACAGCTGAAGCCTTTTATGAGTTAATCTCCCCCAATAGAACGTGAACTCCTTGAGGGTAGGGACTTTCTATTTTTATCCTCAACACTTAGCAAAATGGATTGCACCCATTAAGTGCTTAATAAATGTTTCATTTATTCATTCATATGAAAGTCACAACATTTTTGAGTTTTACTTCTTTAACCTGAAAATTGTGGAAATAACAATAATAATAATAATAATAATAACAATAATAATGTCTAACACATAATGCTTTAAGGCTAACAAAATTTTACACATATTAACTCATTTGGCCTTCAAAACAACTGTTCCGCATATGTTATTATTTTCTCTCTATTATAGAAGAGGAAACTGAGACCTAGAGTGGTTAAATAACTTGCCCAGGGTTACATATTTATTCTCTGAGGCAGGATTTAAACTCAGATCTTCTCAACTCCAAATTCAGGATTGTTTTGATGAGCCCCTCATAAAAATATGCACAGTTATAAATGTCAGCCATCATAATGTGGAAAGTTCTTAAGCAAAGTTAAAAGAGAGAGAGAGACAGAGGTGAGAGATTTATTCCACCAATATTAGATTCTGATCAAATGGTAGCTGATTTACTGTTGTTAGTGAAACAGTATGGTGTACTTGATACAACACTATGGTTTGAATCAGGAAGAATGGGTTCAAGTTCTGTCTCAGATATTGATCAATAAAAAAGAATTGACTAAGTGCCTCCTCTGTGCCAGGTGTTGGAGACAAAAAGACAAAATATGAAACAACCCTGGCCCCCAAGGAGCTCACATTCTATTGGGGGATGTAACATGTACACATGTAAGGACATATAAAATAAACATAAGCTATGTATAGTTCAACAAAGTCATTTACTCTCTCTGAGTCTCCATTTCCTCATCTGCAAAATGGGGATGACAACAGTACTACCTTCATAGGAGTGCAGATTATCAGAAGAGAAAATGTATAAAAGTATTCTAGAAATCTAAAAATTCTAAAAATCCCTACCAAGAATATGAGCTTATTATAACTGTTTTCAATATTCTCTTGGTGGGGTGAAATTTGAAACCCCAGTGTCCTAATGATTCAAACAGTGCTTTCTTGAAATGCCTTTTAATGATTTCTTGATCCAGACTCTGATTTAGAGGTAAAGTTGGCTCTCTATAAGATTGCAAATGTTTCTACATGTAAGAATTGGGAGACCTGGGTCCAAGTCAATTTAACTGCTTCAATGATAATAGCAGAGAGACAGACAGAGACATAGAGAGATACAATGAGACAGCGAGACAGACATTAACAGACAGAAACAGAGACAGACAGAGACAGTGAGAGACAGAGTCAGAGACAAAGAGACAGGGAGTCAGAGAGATAGCGAGACAGAGAGAGACAGATACAGAGACAGAGTTAGACAGACAGAGACAGAAACAGAAAAATATAGACAGATAAAGACTTCCTGGAAGTCTTCTTCAGAATTTTAGGTAGACGTTTTTACTATGGCATAAGCTAAGTAGCTGCATAAATGCATGGCTATCTGCAGACCTGCCTCAGAGTTCAGTGAAAGCGCCCTCCTTTATCTTGAAAGGACAGCTTGCCTCATAGGATGTTAGTATGATAGGATCGTAGACTTAGAGCTAGAATGGTCCTCAAGGGTTATCAGATCTGATCCCATGATTTTAAAGATGAGTAAACTGAGTCCCAGTGGAGTTATGTGACTGACTCAGAGTCACAGAGCTAGTAAAAGTCAAAAGTGGGATTGTGAACCTGGTCTTCTTGATTCTGACTGCAGCACTCTATCTGCCATACCCATACTTTTTAACCTATGTTGAGATACTTTCTCTGATGATAGACACTTTTTACATTATTTTTTTGAAGAATAAAGGAATGGGATGGGGTATGTTGCCCTGTAGCTTACCCAATGTTCCAATGTACCTCAGAAACTGAGATTTCCCCTCCTTGTTTCAGCAAGCAGATATGTATGCGCTCATATAATGGAAACAGTGTTAGATGTGGAATCAGTTGACGGGTTAAATTACTAGCTGTGCCACTGACTGTCCCTGTGACTTTGGGTTACTGACTTAACGTTTCTAGGTTTTAGTTTGCTTATATATAAAAAGAGGGCTTAATTAGAAAAAACTATTTTATTCTGAACTTAAAAAATAAAACAAGCATTTCCATAACATAGCAGAATAGAAAAAGATATGATTATACATGAAACTGCAACTCTGTTGTGTACAACTTGCTATTCCTTTTAAACATATAATAAAGTTATCATGGAACTTTCTTTTTTTTTTTAGGCAATTGGGGTTAAGTGACTTGCCCAGGGTCACACAGCTATGAAGCATCTGATGTTAGATTTGAACTCAGGTTCTCCTGACTCCAGGGCCAGTGTTTTATCCACTGCACCACCTAGCTGCCACATTTTCTCTTTTTTTCTTCCTTGTTCCTTCCCCCCATCCCCTCCCTAAAGATGGCTACCATTAGGCATAAATATGTATCTATAGGTAGCAACCATTCTATACATTATCCCATTTATCAGTTCTTTCTCTGGATGCAGATAGTGTCTTCATATGTCCTGTGTAGTTAATTTGGATATTTATAATAGTCAAAAGGACTTATTCTCTTAAAGTTATTCTTAAAATAATACTGTTGTTACTGTATACAACTTTCTCTTGGATCTGTTCATTTTGTTCTTCATTATTTCATGCAAGTCTGTCCATGTTTTTCGATGCTCAATGGGCTCATCATCTCTTATAGCCTCATAGAATTCCAGCACAATCATATACCATAACTTGTTCAGACATTCCCTACTTGATGGGTTTCCCCACAATTCCTAGTTCTTTGCCACCACAAATAAATAGTTTCAAATATATAGGTTCTTTTCCTTTTCCCCTAATCATCTTGGGAAACAGACCTAGGAGTGATATTGCATTCCAGATTGTTCTCCAAAATGGTTGGATGAGTTCACAGTTCTACCAACAATGAATCAGTGTCCCAATTTTTCTATATCCTCTTTAACATTTGTTGCTTTCTCCTTCAATTGTTTTAGCCAGTCTGATAGGTATAAAAAGATATCTCAAGGTTGTTTTAATTTGCATTTCTCTAATCAATAATGATTTAGAACATTTTTCATATGACTATAAATTGTTTTGATTTCTTCATTGGAAAACTGCCTGTTCATATCCAATTAAGGAATGACTCGCATTATTAAGATTCTTTATATATTTGATATAAAAGACCTTTATCTGAGAATTTTTCTATAATTCCCCCCTCAATTTTCTCCTTTCCTTCTGATCTTGGCTATATTTGTTTTATTTGTACAAAACCTTTTTAATTTAATGTAATCGATATTATACATTTTACATTCAATGATCTTTGTGGTTCCTTCTTGTTTTTAATCTATGATCCTACGGTATTAGATAATTCATTCAAAACAAATTGTCTTTCAACTTCTTGTAAGTGAAAGTGGTAAATAAGTCCACAGAGCTATTATGCAGAATGGTTAATTTAGATTATTACAAATAGTTTTCAGAGTGGAAGGTCTAAGTAAGTGATCAAGGGAGGGGTTGGGGAAGGGCAAATATAGGGTGTCCTAGATATCTTAGTGTAGTTTCCAAATTTAATAGGAGGCTTTAATAATTTAAAACTAGACTAAGACTTTTGGGACACACTATATTTTCCTCTCTGTTTCTGGACTACTGAAATTTTTCTCTCATGTAGACACATCTTCAATCTCTCTACCTCTGTCTCTCTTCTCTGTTTGTGTCCTTTTCTGTCTCTCTGTCTCTATCTCTCTCTGTCTCTGTCACTCTGGCTCTTTCTGTCTCTGTTTCTTTCTCTGTCTCTGTCTCTGTCTGTCACTCTCTGGCTCTTTCTGTCTCTGTTTCTGTCTCTGTCTCTCTCTCTCTCTGTCTCTCTCTTTCTCTGTCTCTGTCTCTGTCTTTCTCTCTCTCTCTCTCTCTCTCTCTCTCTCTCTCTCTCTCTCTCTCTCTTTCTCTGTGTGTGTGTGTCTCTCTCTCTTTCTCTGCCTTATCCTTTCTCTCTGCCTACACTGTTCAACTTTTCCCTTCCCCAAAATAAGAAACAAAAATTTTCTTTGAGTTTGTTACATTATCCACACTACCCATTTCTCAAAATTCCAACCTACTTATCCTGCCCTGTCCAGCCTTTCACAAATGACTATGTGACAGATCTGAATCTCTATCCAGTGACTGTTCCAAACACCATGTGGTTTGAGAGCATGTCTAGAAGCACAGTTAGGCCAAGTCCCACTCTATAGCATTGCTCTCCCAGTCCAATGGGATAAGTTGCAAAGTGAATTTGTGAAGTGCAGGAGCTATCTTCTCCATGTTTGTGTTAAACACAGAAAGGCAGGTGAAGTGCCTACAGCTCAGTGAGCAGGAGACAAGCTGGCTTACAAATATACAGTCAGAAGCATTAGGAGGAACAAGGGCACGGCAGGTAGCTGATCTGCTGCCTCTCTGCTCTGTGTGGGCCCTTAAATCCTTTCCTTTGAGCTCCCTAATATAGCTCTTCTAAGGGATAACTATTTAAATAGAAAGCTCCTACTGTTTGGCAAGTCAAAAGGCATCAGTTCACTGTTCTAACAACTCTACAGAAGCTCTGGAAGCACAGCAGAGATGGGGGAGCAAGAATCCTCAAAATAGTCCATTTGATCTGCCAGAAGTCACTTAGTTGCACTTTTGCCATTAAACAGAGAGGAGTCTCTTTATTTCTCTCTCTGCTCACCCCTTTCTCAACATAAAACTTCCTTGAGCAGGTCCAAGTAATAGGTTGTTCTCTAGAGAACCTAAGTCCAACCAATCCTGATTTGGGACTTCCCACCTAATCTTTACAACAGCATCGATTGTGCACTTACTATGTGCAAGGTAGTTGGTGTGGGATAGGGAGGGGTGGGGAAGAATGGAGAAGACATAGCTGTGTACTCAAAGATTCACAACAACAATAATGTTACCAGAAATTATAAAAAGGTAATTCATAAAGAGCTCAAACTTACTCACTGATCAATTCATTCACTGATACAGATTTTGCAGTGTCATGGTAGAAACTCAGCAATATATCACTGTACTTGCTAAAGAAAGATACTAACAAGTGGCCAAAATTATATGCCAAACAAATAACAAATGCCCATGCTACAAATAAACCCCAAACTATACTCGGAGACTCAAAAAACAACAACTCTGTACTCAACCTAGACTAATCTCACAGATATAGCCATAAAAATTAAAAAATGCTTTTAATAGATGTTATCCATTCAGCAGGGCACCTAGGTGGCGTGATGGACAGAGTGCCAGACCTGGGAGTAGGAAGACTCATCTTCCAGAATTCAAACCTGGCCTCACACTTACTAGTTGTGTGACTCTGGGCAGATCACTTAACCTTGTTTGCCTCAGTTTCCTCATCCGTAAAATGAGGTGCAGAAGGAAAATGACAAACCACTCCAGTATCTTTGCCAAGAAAACCTCAAATGGGGTCACAAAGAGTCAAAATGATGTACAACAACAACAAAATTATTATAGTAATAGCTAACACATTGTGCTTTAAAGTTTGCAAAGCACTTCACAAATATCTCATTTGATCCTCACAGCAACTCTGTGCTCTTGGTTCTGTTATTACCCTTGTTTTACAGAAGATGAAACTAAGGCAAAGATTAAGTGACCTAGCCAGTATCACACAGTTAGTTGTGGTATGAAGGCTGATATTGAAACTCAGGTCTTTTTGTCTCCAACTTCTACTTTGTATCCACTGAGCCACCCAACAGCCCGTACCAAATGCTCATAACCTCTGAACTCAATGAAATGAGTTCGCCTAGTTCAGGAGATCAAGACTTCATGGAATAAGAAGTACATGTCATTCCTGGTATCTTATCTCCTTCCACAGTTGTCTAAAAAGAGGTTTTTAGTGAGTCTACAGATGGTGAGCTTACAGAGCAACATTTTCACTCAATTACCAAAAAAAAAAAACCCAGTAATTTTATCTACCTGCAAAATAGTCCACTAAAGAATACCATAAAAGCACAGTGGTAGCATTGCAAATTGTACCAGGAACATTTCTATCTGAACCTCATTGAATTAAATGAACAAAACATAATAACATCTTCATATCTACCATAGCCTTATATGGTCAATACTAGTGTCACCCCCATTTTAAATATAAGGAAGTTAAAATCCATGGAGGTTAAATTACCTGTCCAAATCATACAGATAGTAAGAAGGATTAGAATCCAAATTTTCCTGTCTTCACATCTAGTACCTACAGTCTAATAATAAAGAATAAAACAAGTGTACATAAATGACTGAAGAAAATGTGCCAGTGATTTATTCTCATCTCAGATGCAGCTAGAGAGTGGAATGGATAGACCTGGAGACAGGAAGACATGAATTCAAATCCAGCCTCAGATAACTACTAGCTGTGTGATCCTGGCCAAGTCACTTCACCTTTCTCAAGCTCAGTTTACTCAGCTGGAAAATGGGCATAATAAAAGCACCTACCTCAAATGGTTGTATGGATCTATAGCAATGTGCCTGGCACATAGTAGCCACTTAATAAATGCATCCTTCCTTCCTTCCTTCCTTCCTTCCTTCCTTCCTTCCTTCCTTCCTTCCTTCCTTCCTTCCTTCCTTCCTTCCTTCCTTCTTCCCTTCCTTTCCCCCTCCATTTCTTCTTTCCTTTCTTCCTTCTCTTCTCTTCCTTTCCTTCTTTCTTGTCTTCATTCTTTCCTTCCTCCCTTCCTCCTTCTTTCCTCCTCCTCCCTTTCTCCTTCCCTTCCTCCTCCCTCACTCCTTCCCACCCTTCCTTCCTTCCTTCCTTCCTTCCTTCCTTCCTTCCTTCCTTCCTTCCTTCTTTCCTTCCTTCCTTCCCTCTCAGCTAAGCAGACTGAGAATGAAAAAAAAATCAAGAAAGGCCTGCCTTGGGAGCTAAGGATACAAACCTACCTGACACAAATCTGATAACTAGCAAAGATTGCTGACACCCATAACTGATTTGAACAACCTCATAATATCACAAATTTAGAACTGGAAGGTAGCTTTAGAAATTATTTAGTTTAATTGTGCAGGCAAGGAACTGCAGTGTAGAGAAGTTAAGTGATTTACTCAAAGCCACATACATATAAACAATTAAGCCAGAATTTGAATCCAGCTCCTTTGACAATTCTTTCCACTGTCCAATACTTCCTCTTAACAAAGACTTAAATGAAGTGCTTAAGGAAAGAAATTAGGGTATACAAGTGTAATGGGAGATTACTATATAGTAAGAAATGGCAAATATTAATAATGCAGAGCATCATTGGAAGACTTGAATGAACTAATACAGAGTGAGGTAAGCAGAGCCAGGAGAACAATATACATGATGAATACAATAATATAAATTAAATAAACATGAAAAGGAAACAGAGCTCTTGAGCAATTATAATAATCAGTCTTGGTCCCAGAAAACAGAATATAAAATGTACTTTGCCCATTCTCAGCAGAGTTTTGGAGGACTGAGGAGAAAGAATGGTGCATACAATTATTACTATTTAATTGTTTCTCTTTATTTCAAGGAAGGGATAGATGAAAGAATAGTCTTTTGTGTGTGTGTATACACACTCATATATATATATAGGTATATATGTATAGGTATATATGTATGTATATATAGTTTTGGTTATATATTAATTATATATACATATATTTGTATATTTGTGATATAAAAATGAGTCATCGATATTTTAAGTAAAAGAAAGAGGAAAAAAGATTGAAGGAATAATTAACTTCTATAAAAGTAGGTAACATTATTTTCTTCTCTCATTACCTCCTCTCTTACCCCTCCTCCTTTTCCATGGCAGAATGACCTCATCACCAATTTTATAGACAAGATTGAAGTCATCTTTCATGAACTTCCTTCTCTTTCTGCTTCTCCTCTACCCATCAAAAGCTCCCTAAATCTTCAACCATTTTGTTCTTTCTCCACAGCAACAAATGTTCTCTCCAGTTCCACAGGATGAGGTAGCCTAGCCAAGGCTAAACTCTCCAATTGTGCCCTTGATCTAACCCCACTCCCATGTCCTCTGGGATGTTGTTTCATCAATAATTATTATTCTGTGTGTGTGTGTGTGTGTCACACCCTCTGTCTTTGTGTCTCTGTCTCTCAGTGTGCCTTTGTCTCTCCCAGTCTCTATCTCTGAGTCTCTCTGTCTCTCTCTGTTTCTTTCTCTCTGTCTCTCTGTCTCTCTCTCTTTCTCTCTGTCTCACTCTCTCTTTCCCTCTCTCTTTCTGTCTGTCTCTCTCTCTTTCTCTGTCTTTGTCTCTCTCACACACACAAACACACACAGACACACACAGAGAGACAGAGACACACACACAGACACACACACACACACACAGTCTTCCTCAATATTAATTCCTTCCCTGTGGATAATAATAAAACTTGTTTGAATGCCAGAAGGACCTATATTCAAAACCCATCTCTGACACTCGTTATCTACAACTAGTAAGTTTTTCCTCTATAAAATGGGTATATTAATGCCTGTAATTGTTATTCATAGGCTTGTTGTAAGGTTAACAAACAAAAAAGATAAGTTATATACTCTTCAAGCTTTAAAGAAGTTTATAAATGAAACCATTCCAGGCATATTGCAGAACCTTAATAAGTGTTTAATTCATTAATTGATGATCCTGTGTCTCTACCACATCACAGATAAAATTCTAGCAAATATTCTTGTCTTTGCTGTCACATGATCCACTCACCCTTTAATTTCTGAAGCTCTGGCTCAGAATCTCTGCACTCAATCAAAACTGTTCTCTCAAAGGTTACAAATTATCTCCATAACTGCCAAATCCATCCACCTTTCTTAATTCTTTCCCCACTTTGACCTTCCCCTAGTACCTGCACTATTTCTTTCTTTCTGGATATTGTCTCGCCCCTTGGCTTACGTGGAACTTTTTTGTCCTCCTGCAGCAGACGTTGGACTCAAGCCCTTCCCATAGAAAGCACATGCAGTCATCGCTCCTAGGAAAGGAGGAGACATATACCCCCCACCTCTCACCAAACATCTATGAGAGGATTGTCAGAGCCTCCCAAAGCTACACACTCAAAAGAGAAAGAAGGAAAGAAGTGAAGCCTCTTTTATGAATTATATCTGTCTGGATACTCATCTTTCCTCACTTTTGGCTTGTGTGTGGGTATCCACAAGATTGTTTCCTTGGCCCTCTTCTTTGAATTCATAACTAATGAGAGTTGAATCTAGAAAAGACCTCTAACAGGCTGATTTTGCCAATGGAAAAAAAATGAATAACCAATGAAATTAAATGACTTGAACAAGGTCACATGGGTAAGATAAAAGTTGAAGAAGGAAATTCAAGCCCAAGTCTTCCAATTTCAAACCCAGAGTTCTTTGTGCTTCATTATACTTTCTCTCCTTTCTCTGCACCTGTCTATAAGTTTATCCAATCTCAGGTATTCATATATCATCTTTATGTAGGGTCAACCAATATTTAGCAGGATAATACAGTTCCAATCACTTTTATTTACCTCACCTGGTAGATATTTTCAGTCAGATTTCCCTCTGGTATCTTAAATTGAACATCATCTTTTCCCCTCCTCCAAACTTCTGATGACACTATTTCTGCTGATGACATTTGGTGGGGACATCTTTCCAGGCACCAAGATGGAAAATCTGAATCATTTTTCACTTTTCCCTTTCTTTCTTCCCCTTTACCCCATCCAATAAGCTTTCAACTATTACTGATTGTTCCTTCCCAATGTTTCTGGTATCTCTTCCTTATGTTACAATGCCAAATCACCTAGGTCAGAAACATAGAACCTCATTATTAAATTACTGAAATAGCTTCCTAACTGGTCCTTACCTCAGTCTATCCTCCCTGGCCCCATCCCCCAGTCTCTTTAAGCCATCCTTCACAAGCCAAATTAGTTTTCTTAATGCAACATTGACTAAGGCACTTGCTTGTCCAAGAATTCTTGGTGGCTCCCTATTGCCTGTGGCATAAAATATCACTCACTAGGCTGACATTTATGTCCCTGCAAAATACGGTTCCAACCTACTCTTCCAGCCCCTTTTCATACCACTCTACTTCATAAATTCTACATTCTAGCTAGTCTGTTTTCGCCTGTGCTCATTCATGCTTGCATTCGTCCAGGCCATCCCCTGGGCTGGAAACGTACTCCCTCCACATCCGTCTGTGTCACTTGGAAGATTAATATGGAGTTTTTCCCAGCCTACACTGAACTATTGGAAATCACCCATTATGGTGTCTAGGGGAGAAAGGGCATGAGGGTTTTGGATCATCTGTCTTGATCCTGGAGGCTATAACAAGGATACTTGTGAAACTCAGCCAGAGAATGAAATCCTGCTCTGGGGTAAGTCTGTTTATGAGCACAGCCTAGCTGGAACAGTAGAAAATCTCCTAACCTCAGCAAGAGGGAATTCCTGCTTTGGCAGTGTATAACTAGAGATATAACACACTGCAGGGTGAGCTGGAATTCATGCCAGACAAAAAGCATGCCCCTCCCCCCTACACATACACACACACACACACACACACACACACACACACACACACACACACCCACCTCCTCTCATTTGGCTTATCTGCAAAGATTGAAAGGAAAGCCAGAGGTCTCTTCAGTTGGGTTCCCATCCCCTCAACCGCCCCCAGACTTTTAAGTAGAGACGGGGCCCAAAGATCATCACACTGTAGAGCATAAAGGCCTATGGACCACCAGCTAAAGCAAGAGAAAGGAGCACCTGGAATGACTGGCAGCATGGAGTAAAAGATTTTAGAAAGAATCACCCTAGCAAGTCACCAACCAATGTCAAAGCCAGGGTTGGGGGTTGGGGTGGGCATGGAGTGGCCAATAGAAGGTACTCAAAGTCTTATATCATGAATACATGACTTGTTTTTCCTTTGTTTCAGTCATGTCCAACTCTTTGTGAATCCATTTGGAGTTTTCTTAACAAAGATACTAGAATGTTTGCCATTTCCTTCTCCATTCTATTTTACAGATATAGAAACTGAGGCAAATAGGGTTAAGTGACTTGCTCAATCTAGTAAGTCTCTGAGGCCAGATTTGAACTCAAGGATAAGAGTCTTTCTGACTCCAAGCCCAGCACTTTATCCATTCTGCCACCTAGCTAGACTAGGGAGATGTATCCTGTGAAAATTTTGGGATAAATAATTTGCTCATTCAGTGGTTTTTATTACCCAAATTTTCAAATACACTGAAGGAAACCTTCTTCCATAGTATTATTGACTACATAGCTTACACCTTGGAGTAGGAAATGGCAAACCACTCCAATATCTTTGGCAAGAAAACACCATGGACAATATTATCATGCTATGGTCCATAGGATCATGAGGAGTAGGATACAACTGAACAACAACACAGCTTACAAGCATGGATTTGCTGCCAATATGATAAATTTTCACTGGGTTTTCAAGGGAGGTGGGGACATGAACCATGAAAAGTGAAAAAACCTCCCCAAATGTATAGTAGGGGCCAGGCATGGTGGTGCATGCCTTCAATATCTGCTACTGGGGAGGCTAGGGCTAACGGAATAGTTGAGCCAAGCCTGTTGCGTGATCAGCTCGGAATCTAGCACCAATATGAACCCCTGGGAGTAGGTGGGCACCAAGCTGCCTCAGTAGGGGAGAAGCAGTTCAGGTTGGAAATAGATCAGCTCAAAATTTCTGTACCATTTAGCAATGGGATCAGGCCTGTGGGTGGCTGCTGTTATTTCTAGCATGGGCAAGTTAGGGAGATTTACTCGCAAAAAAAAAAATCCTAAAATTAAACATATGTAATAAAGTATATCAGGACTGCAATTCTGGCCAGGCTTCCCACATTACCTGGGTTTTAAAAGTCTGATCCTATGGTACTATTAGAATTTCAAAAGGGGAAGTCCCTAGGCTACGGTGCAACTAGAAATTTGAGCTAGCTGGGAACTAGAGAATACTGCTGTTCAATAGGTTCTGCGATATAGTAATCTAGAGCACAAAGGTGTCTTTGATTCAGGTATCACAAAAGGCTTTGCACTGCTCATGTTGCACCTGGCAGCTCCACAGGCTTATAAAAGCCACCAGCACAGGAGGACTGATGGATCCTCAGACCTGGCAAGCCCTTCAGTCTGCTCAGGCTGCAAAATAATAATTAATAATAGCTGATATTCATCAAATAATTTAAGGTGTGAAATGCGATTTACATATGTTTTCTCATTTGATCCTCATAACAACCCTGGGAGGGAGGTGTTATTATCATATTCACTTTACATATGAGGAAACTGAGGCAAACACAGATTAAATGACTTCTATCCCCTGCAATTAAGGCTAGACTTCAATGTCCTGCTGAGCTATTTCCTGCTTGATATCCAGTATTTGGAGGAAAGAGGAATAGTTAAATAGGATCTCCCATCTGACTATCATCTCAATGTCATTCCTCATCCCCCACCACTTGATTATTTATTCTCATCTCCCTCAAACTTCCCACCCCAAAGTTCCAATCAAATGCCACCCATCCCTTCCATAATGCCCTCTCAAACACATAGTCTGTAGGCAACAATTTTCCCTTCATCCTAAATCTTTTTTTTCTCCTACTCCTTCCATCTTCTACCTACCTTGGCTCACTGGTCAAGGCAGGGGATTTGAAATATTCCTTGCTCCCGATTGCCACTTGCAAGTTTTCTGTCTTCCTCCATCATTTGGTAAACTCTCTTCTTTTGAGGTTTATGCTATTTATATTAATACATTAATAGGAAGTTATTCCCACTTCTTTCTCAATGAGTTCAGTACCTGCCTTACCACTTTTCTCTCTTCTCCAACTCCTCCCCTCATACTCAGGGACTTCAACATACTATTGACTCACTTTCAAACACCCTAACTACTTAGTTTTTCAACCTACCAGTTCCCATGAGCTAGTCCTCTACCCCACCTCAGCCACAAACAAAGATATTTATATCTTCAATGTTGCCATCACTGTCAAATGTACTATCTCCATACTCAAAAAATGAAATCTCATGATCTGGCCACATTCTGTTGTCTTTCCACTTGACTTTCTGCCTTCCTTTAACAAGCTCTAATCTTTGTCCACACTATGACCACCAACACCTTAAAATCTTAGATCTCTCCCATGCCATCTCCCCTGTATTTTCCGCTCTCCTTTTTTTTCTTCCTTGGTGAACCAATTCAACTCTTCAATAACATCTTCTCTTGAGTCTCCAGCCCCCTTATCATATTACCTACTGTGCCATGTCAAGCCTCAGCCTCAGATCAATCCCATCATCTACCACCTTCACTCCTATACATGTGCTGTTGAATGAAGGTGGAAAAAAATCACACAACTGATCTGATTGTGTCCACTACAAATTTATGTTTAATCACCTCAACTGAGCCCTCACCACTGCTAGGTACTCTTTTCAACCTCTCTTATGAACTAAATATGTCATTCTCCACAACAATGTTTCAAAGCCTTTTAACCCTCCTCAAACTTCCCATGGTTCCTGGTACCCCTACGGGTACCATATTTTACACAAAAAATTGAGATCATCCTCCACAAGTTCTCTTTTCCTCTTTTCATATGCCTTCTGCTACTATCTACTCCTTTACTTCTGTCTCATGTGATAAAGTGGCCTTGCATCACACAATCCCACTTGATTTTGCTACTTGGACAGATAGCCCCCCTCTGTCACTTATCTGTCACTTATTTTCAATCTCTCTTTGTCTACTGGCTCATTTACTACTGCCAACATGACCATGTCTCTCCCATCCACAGAAAAAAAAGAAAAAAAACAACTCACTTGATCCTACCATCTCCACTATTGACCCATATCTCTTCTGCCTTTTGTGGTTAAATTCCTTAAGTCATTTACAATAAGTGTCTCTACTTTCTGTCCTCTCATTCTGTACTTAACCCCTTATAATCATGCTTCTAACCTCATTCCACCAAAACTCACCCATTCTCACCAGTTACCAATAACCTCTTAATTGTCCAATCCAATGGCATTTTCTCAATACTCATTCATGACCTCTCCACCTTTTGACACTGTTGCTCACCCTCTCCAATTTGATATTGTCTTTTCTCTAGGTTTTTGGGACACTACTCTCTTCTGGTATTCCTCTTTGATCGCTCCTTCTCTGTCTCCTTTGCTGGATCCTCATCCAGATCTAGGGGTAGCTAGATGTTTCACTGGATAGAACACTGGGCCTGGAGTCAGGAAGACCTGAGTCCAAATCTGGCCTCTGAGACAGACTAGTTGTGTGACCTTGGGCAAGTCACTTAACCTCTGTTTGCCTGAATCCACTGGAGAAGGAAATGGCAAACCACTCCAGGATCTTTGGCAAGAAAACCTCCATGGACCATGGGGTCATAAAGAGTTGGACACAACTAAATGACTGATCAATAACAACAACACCCAAATCTAACTATAGTTATCTTACAGGGTTCTTTCCTGTGCTTTTTTCTCTTCTCCCTCTATACTAACTTCACTTGGTGACCTCATCAGCTCCAATAGATTTGATTACTACCTCTGAGCCAATGATTTTCAAATCTAACTACCCTGCTCCAGTCTTTATGTTGACCTCCAATCTCCAATTGCCTTTTAGACATCTCAAACCAGATGCTCAATTGACAACTTCAATTTAACAAGTCCCAAACAGAACTCATTATTTTCCCCCTAAACTCTTCCCTACTCCTAACTTCTCTATTACTGCAGAGGGCAACACTGTCCTCCCAGTCCTTCAGGCTAATAACCTATGTTCATTCATGACTCCTCACTATCTCTCACTTGCACATATCTAACCTGTTGCAAAGGACTGCCACTTTAACTTTTGTAGTACTTCTTGAATACATCTCCCTTTTCTCCTCTGACACTGTTACCACTCCAGTTCAGACTCTCATCACACCATTCTTGGACTTTTGTCATAGCCTACTGGTACATCTGCTGTCCTAAGTTTCTTTCCACCCCAATGCATCCCCCATTAAGCCATCAGAGATTTTCCTAAGGTGCCGTTCGGACCATATGTCATCTCCCTACTCAATAAATTCCACTGGCTCCCTATCACATTCAGGATCACATACAAAATCCTTTGGTATTCAAAAGTTATCATAACCTAGCCTTCTCTTACCTTTCCAGTCTTCTTACACATTACTCTGTTTCTCTGGCTGTCACCCATGCCTGGAATACTCTCCCTCTTAATCTCCATTTCCCAGCTTCCCTGCTCTCCTTTAAGTCCCAACTAAAATCTCATGTACAAGAAGTCATTCCCAGCCTCTCTTAATTCTAATGCCTTCCCTCTTTTAATTATTTCCTATTTATCCTGTATATAACCTTTTTAAAAACATATTTATTTGCTTATTTTTTGCGCTCCTTGAGGGCAAGGATTATATTCAGAGGCTGGCACATTTTAGATGCTTAATAAATTTTTATTTACTGACTTTTCCCAGGGTCACAAGGCTAGTAAGGCAATATTTAACTCAAATCCTCCTGATTCCTACTTTAGCAGACTATCCACCTGCAAAATCCACCTATCTGAGCATATCTCTATGGAGACAAAAAAAGGAGACACCAGGACACTTATTTACTAGCTCTAATGGTATGTACTATTGACCTGGGTTTCACAACTGTATCCTTGCAAGTTAAGTAAACTTGATTCATAACCCTGACTTGGGTCAGATGAGTATTTATACTACTGTTACCTGAGTTCAGGGCAGTTTTTTCAGCCTCCTATGTAAAGGAGCTTTTACATGATGAGAATCAATTATACAAGTGTTATACTATTATTATACATAAATACTTATAAGACTACCAAAAAAGTCAACTCTGATGCCTCATAATGGCATGCAGATGGCAGTGAGTTCTTGAATGCTAAGTCAGTAGAGGATGAGCTGTTGCAGTTCCTACCATGCTTGAAAGGCTTCAATATGGCACAAGCAACAGACTAAATCTGTTTTCCAAGCACCAACCTAGATAATTTCAGAGACATATAGCCAGTAGGCAGGCCACCTGGTGATGATATTTTTTTTTTTTGCCATGGCAACCCACAGGGAAAAAAAATTTAAATGGCACTCAGTTCTATAACACTTCTTTCTATTACTGAAGGTACACTGGTAAATGGATAGAAAGCCTATAAAGAGTACTAAGAATCATACAGTTCTTAAATGATCAACAAAAAAAATGTGATGATTGGTATTCTAAATATGAGATCCTTGATATTGCTTAGGAGCTGAGTAATATCAGTCTTGGCATCCTTGCTATAAAGGAAGAAGAAGGAGATTATGTGTTTCTCTTCTTATTTTAACTACAACAGATTTGTTTATAGAAAAACTTTGAAATTTTATATAATCAAAATTGTCCATTTCATTTTCTGTGGTTCTTTCTATCCCTTGATTGGTCATGAACTCTTACCCTATCCATGCTTTGGAAAGGTAATTTCTTCCTTGTTCCTCTAATGTGCTTATGATGTTACCTACATAGAACATGTATCCGCTTTGAACTCATCTTGTGAAGTGTTGGTCTGTATCTAATTTCTGTAAGACTTCTGTCCGGTTTTTACAGCAGTTTTTGTCAAATAGTGAGTCCTTACACACACACACACATACACACACACACACACACACACACACAGTAACCATTGTGAATTAATTTCCACAACAAGGAAAATAGAAAAGCCAAGAAAGGGCCATAGTCAGCGAATATTCACCTTATTTGCCAAATGGACAGAGATACTTGCCAAAGGTAACACAGAGCTAGAATATGAATTTGTTTATAAAATCTTATTAAGAAGGATGATAGATGATTATGAGTAGTGTCATCTAATAAACCAGAGAGAAAGAATGAAGGATAAAACCAATTTTTAAAAGCTTGCTAAAATGTCCAACTAAGCAAAGTAATCCTAAGGACAGCTAAGGAGGAGGATAGAAAGCCTACTAAAAAAAAGAAGAAAAAAGGTAAAAATTTGCAGATATCATTTGTGCAAGCTTTCCTCCATGAAGGATAGTCCATAATACTTGCATCTTAACAGTCTCATATACTGATGAAGGAGGTACAATTCTTATGAAAGAGAACAAAGAAAGAAAAAGCAGCCAGATTTGACTGCAAGTATAAGAAGGGGAGATCTGTGGGAGGTGACAACAATTTAAGCGTGCTAAGGAAGCTATATACAATGTATCTGAAGGAGGTGAAGGTACCCAACACACAGAAAAAGTCTTATGCCTAATGAGTAGAAGAGTATCTGTGAACACTGAACTAAAGTATTGTCTCACATTTATGCAAAATCTTTATAAGAAAAATTAAAGGCATCTTTGATGAGCAAATTCATAAGGAAAAAGCAGGCTTCCACAAGTAACATTCAAGCATGGGCCACATTTTTGTAATTTCATAATTAAATGAAAGATGTAGAATAATTAATATTCCATTGTGGTAATTAGTTTTTGATTAAGAAAAAAAGCATTTGTTTTGGTAGAATAAAATGCTACTCATAGACAATTTCAGCAAGGTGTCTCTTACCCTTATACCAAAATAGTCTAATATTCTGTGAAAAAAAATAACAAAATAAGCCTATTTGATTACCTTTTGCTAATAAACACAACAACATTAATAAAATAGGGAAATACATGCTCATGAAAGGCCTTCAGCACAGTGAAAGGGATCTAGTACAAATCCTATTTCAAAGAGAAATTCCTTATAGATTTTGAGGTCCTGCTGATTGCTCTTGTTTGTGTATATTACATAAAGCCTCAGAACAATGAAGGGTCTCCTTGAAAAGATCTGTAATTACTCAAAATTTTACCTGCACATCCATGCAAGATAGGTCAAATAGATGGAAAAAGAAGTCTATTGCCTATATTTCAACATGCATTTGAATCAACACCCTTAAAACATTGTCCAACAGAATATATATCTGGAACAGATAGTACAGACTGACAATGTGCTGAGAGGAGAGGCTGCATTGCTTTGGGGCAACTGCAAAACTCTTTCACTGAGCACAGACTTCCCATAAAGATAACATGTTTTCCAGCATTGCAAGATGGCAATACAACAAAGAACAACCCCTCATACTTCTAAAGAAGCAAAGATGAGTAATTATCACACAGAGAGCCATAAAGATGTTCCTATCATTGTTCATTGAAAAATACCTCTGGCAATGAACTACAAAAAAAGAATAGGAGTAAGGGATGTTATCAAGGAATTATATGATAGGAAATTAAGATGGATTGGTCCCACGGTAATAGTGAAGGATGCTGGGTAAATAGAGTGTCCTACTGGTATTCTCACAATGTCAGGTAAAAATGAGAAAGACCTCCATGCATTGGATGAACATTCACCATGTGTGAAAAATTCACACAGGTTGGGAAAGCATGGAAGGGTTGAAAATAAATCTTTGGAAAGAACTTCAGAATGTTAGATTTCAGTTTCATGAGAGCAGAGACAAGATGGCGGAGTGAAAGCAGTGAGTTGCTTGAGCTGTCCCCAAAACCCCTCCAAATACTCATAAAAATTGTCTCTAAACAAATTCTGAAGCAGCAGAACCCACAAAAAGACAGAGTGAAACAAATTTCCAGCCCAAGACAACCTGGATGATTGATCAAAAGAGGTGTATCAAGCCGGGCTGGGAGAACAGAGCAGCGTGGGCACGCAGGCCTCAGCAAACCTGGAGCAGGCCTCAGAGGACTGAATCATGGGCAGCTGGGGGGGGGGCAGCTGCTTCCCGAGCTTCCGGCCCACAGACTGAGGGGGAATCCAGTGGCTGATCAGAGAGGGATTGCAGGGATCTCTTTGCCAGTGATGAGGCAGGAATCTCTTGCTTTGCCCGTGCATGGATGGGTCACAGTTCTGGGCGGCAGTGCTGGGGTGAGGAGAAATGCTGGCGTGGCGGAGCTTGTAGTAGCTGTGGAGAGAAACCCCTCCTCACAGTTACAGGACAGAAAGGAGTACTTGTGGTCACAGACCAGGAAAGGAGTAAACACCTCCCCTTATCATACCACCTTGGAAGAACTGAAAATTTACAGGTCCCTACAAGTATCTCTGAAAACAGCTGTACACAAACCCCTGAAGCTTGGGACAGTACTCTCCACATTGGAAGCAGACTCTTACCTTAACAAGAGTTTAAAACTCAAGTAATTGGCAGGATCATGAGCAAGCAGCAAAAAGAGTCAGACATATTATCTTACTTTGGTGAAAAGAAGATCAAAATATACAACCAGAAGAAGACAACAAAGTCAAAGCTCCTACATCCAAAGCCTCCAAGAAAAATATGAATCAGTCTCAGGCCTTGGAAGAGCTCAAAAGGGATTTTGAGAATCAAGTGAGGGAAGTAGAGGAAAAACCGGGAAGAGAAATGAGAGTGATGCAAGAAAATCATGAAAAACAAGTCAACAGCTTGCTAAAGGAGACCCAAAAAAATGCTAAAGAAAATAACACCTTAAAAAATAGCCTAACCCAAATGGCAAAAGAGGTCCAAAAAGCCAATGAGGAGAAAATGCCCTAAAAAGAAAAATTGGCCAAATGGAAAAGGAAGTCCAAAAGATTACTGAAGAAAATACTTCCTTAAAAATTAGAATAGAGCAATTGGAAGCTAGTGACTTTATGAGAAATCAAGACACTGTAAAACAAATCCAAAAGAATGAAAAATTAGAAAACAATGTGAAATATCTCATTGGAAAAACAACTGACCTGGAAAATAGATCCAGGAGAGAGAATTTAAAAATTATTGGACTATCTGAAAGCCATGATCAAAAAAAGAGCCTAGACATCATCTTTCAAGAAATTATCAAGGAAAACTGCCCTGATATTTAGAACCAGAGGGCAAAATAGAAATGAAAGAATCCACAGATCTCCTCCTGAAAGAGATCCCCAAAGGAAAACCTAGGAATATTATAGCCAAATTCCAGAGTTCCCAGGTCAAGGAGAAAATATTACAAGCTGCCAGAAGGAAAAATTCAAGTACTGTGGAAACACAATCAGGATAACACAAGATTTAGCAGCTTCTACATTAAAGGACCTCAGGGCATGGAATATAATATTCCAGAGGGCAAAGGAGATAGGATTACAACCAAGAATCACCTACCCAGCAAAACTGAGTATAATCCTTCAGGGGAAAAAATGGTCATTCAGTGAAATAGAGGACTTTCAAGCATTCCTGATGAAAAGACCAGAGCTAAAAAATTTGACTTTCAAATACAGGACTCCAGTGGAACATGAAGAGGTAAACAGGAAAGAGAAATCATAAGAGACTTATTAAGATTGAACTGTTTACATTCCTGCATGGAAAGATGATATTTATAACTCATGAGACCTTTGTCAGTATTAGGGTAGTTGAAGAAAAAAATTATATGTATGTATATATAGATAGATAGAGGGCACAGGGTGAGTTGAAGATTAAGGGGTCATATCTGGAGAATAAAATTAAGGGATGAGAGAGGATTATACTCAGAGAAGAAGAAAGGGAGAGGTAGAATGGGGTAAATTATCTCACAAAAAAAACAGAAAAGTCTCTCACAGTGGAGGGGAACAGGGAAGGTGAGAGGGAATGAGGGAATCTTATTCTCATAGGATTTGGCTTAAGAGAATAACATACACATTCAATTGGGTATGGAAATCTGTCTTACCCTACAGGAAAATAGGGGGAGAAGGGGACAAGAGAGCAGGGGGATGATAGAGAGGAGGGCAGATTGGGAAAGAGGATAATCAGAAGCAAATACTTCTGAGGAGGGACAGGGTCAAAGGAAAGAATGGAATAAGTGGGAGGGCAGGATAGGATTAAGGGAAATAGAGTTAGTGTTTCACAACATGTCTACTATGGAAGTGTTTTGCATAACTGCACATGTACAACCTATATTGAGTTGCTTGCCTTTTCAGTGAGGGTGGGTGAGGAGGGAGGAAGGGAGAAAATTTGGAACTCAAAGTTTTAAAAACACATTTAAAAAAATGTATTCACATGCAACTGGGAAATAAGAAATACAGGAAATGGGGTACAGAAGTCTATCCTGCTCTACAGGAAAATAGAAGGGGAAGGGGATAAGAGAAGGGAGGGAAGAAAGATAGAAGAGAAGGCAGACCAGGGGAAGGGGTATTCAGAATGCATGCCATCTAAAAGAAAAGTAAAGAAAAAAATAGATTTCAAATTCATTTAAGGATTGGCCATTTAATAATACAAGACAAATTAACATAAGAATCTATGGAGAGGCAAACATTGCTGCTAATGAGGGTTCAGAAGGGGGAGAGAGAGCACAGAAGACTAAGAGAGTAGAGAAGGCATCCTTAGCCACATATTTCCGAAAGACAGGGACAACTCACCTATCTCAAACATTCCAAAAGAACCAGCAATAAGTGAAATTAATACAAATCAAATATTCTTATTCAGAGATAGTAGGTAGGAAGAATAGAGGGATAAGAAAAAGGTGTATACATTTGAAAATTGTGAGCTATTTTATAAAATGGTCCTAATGTAAAGAGATGCTCAGGTTATATATTTCCTACATAGTTTAAATAAAAAGGCTAGACTGGAGGACTTTGTTTTAAGAGAGCAACAACCCAGAAAATAATGAAATAGGTACCTATTGTTCTCCTGTGCTAGTTGATACTGAAGAATTCAATGAAATTCACTTTAGCAAACACTTTAAGCACTTGTAATTTCTTAGGCATTGTGCTTGAAATTCAAAGAAAAAAATGAAAACTTTTAAAAATATCAACCTCAAAGCTTTGACATTTTTGTTTGTTGAACTGCTTCTTAACTGAAAGGATATGTTAAATCATTGCAGCAACTAGTAAGTGTTGCAGGAAAATGAAATTGATTTATTATATGCACTTGTACTATGGATAGTGCTATGTAATCCCTCCTCTGCTGTGTCATTTAGAGATGAGTGCACAAGCCTCCAGAGCCAGAAATTTTATGTTAGAAAAAAGTAGACTATATAAACTATTCACCAACTAATAAGGTGATCCTTGCTTTCCTTCCATTCTCATTTGTGCAAGCCTGGAGAAATTTATCCAAAGGACAAACACATACATTTTAAATACCACCAGAGACTGGGGATGTTTTGGTCTACTTAAAAGCGACCAGCCTGATGCTGTCAATCTTGCTGTCACAAACACACTCAAGTAACATAAATCGATTACTGAAAATGGCGACTGACCCAGTGGCAAGCTGTTACAGAGTAGCCTTGTGATATATTATCTGAATGTGGTGGCAAGTACAACACATGTCATAACTTATTTATAAATAATACCATCTTGCACTACACAAGGAGAAAGAGCAAAAGAGATGGCATCTGATAAGGACGAAAAGGGGAAAGAAAGGACATTGTATCATTCAGAGATTTAGGCCTGCCTCCTGCCAAAATAGACATTTGCAATAGAAACAAAAGGAACATAAGAAATAGTTCTTTAAAGTCACTTATACTCAACTTGAGGAGAAAATATTAACATACAAAAAGTAGTTAGAGTACAATTAAGTATTTAACCAGGGATATTATCTAGTATAATAATAAGAACATAGATTTAGAACTAGAAGGGACCTTACAAGCTATTGAATGCTACCTTTCATTTTATGGAAGGTAGGAACTCAACAAGAAAATTTCCAGAGAAGGCAAAGACAGAGAACAGACACTTAGTTGATATTTCAACACTGATATTTCAGTAGTTAATGGAATTATAACAACAGCTAATATTTATATATTTCTTTACAGTATACAAAGGGCTTTCCTTACCTTAACTCATTTGATCCTTACAACTACTACAACTATTATCCACATTTTACATATGAAGAAACTGAGGCAGGCAGACATTAAGTTACTTGCCCAATATTACAGAGCTAACAAGTATCTAAATTTGAATTCAAACATAGGTCATCTTGATTCTAGTGCACTATCCATGCTTTGCAATGCAGTTTCTTATTTACAGTTTGCTACTATCTTTAGAATTTGAAGTAGAAATAATTACTAAAATAATTATTAATTATTCTCTCCATCCTTACCACTATATGTGCATATATAGAAAGAAAAAGAGACAGACAGGCAGGGACAGAGAAAGACAGATGATAAAAAGAGAGACAAAGACCAATAACTGGAGTAGAATATGAAGAATGGGACATCTTTCTTGCATTTCTTATTCAAGCTAGAACTTTGATTTCATTTTTTGCTACACCTAAATGGTGAGTCCTCAAAAAATACATGTAAGACATGCAGACACAATCAATATGGCATATAATCTCCTACTAACTTTCTACTTTTATTCTTATGGTTTTTTTTTTCCCTCCAGTCTTTGGGAAAATATTAAAACCATGTTTAGGACAGAGACATCTTTGAACCAGAAGGATTTCAATAAGTCAGTGAGAAAATAAGATTCAAGGATTTTTAAAGCTTAAAACAAAATAATAACAAAAACAAAACATTTAAAATATTTCTAGGACTGTCTTAAATTTCAACCTTAATCCAAATGGGGATTTTTCTGTTAAAATAGGCTTGCTCAAGATTAAGTTCTTGATAGTTGTCTAACAGGATTGTAGGAATCTTTTTGCTGGGAGGAAAATGAGTATTTTTAGGATCAATCCACTTGACAGTTTTAATCATCTCAACTACTAAAAAAAAATTCATTGGTTCTGTGTTCCTTTTATAAACTTCTGACCTGCTTTCTGGAGAATTCCTTATTGAATCTTATGACTGGGCAGATGACTCAATATGTTCACCATAACATACTTGATTTGACTATTGAATTGTTAAGTCATCTATAAATAGATCAAACTTTTCAAAGTGTAAGGTCATGGGAACCTGTTCAACCATGAGCAATAAATTAGAAACGCAGAACCTGGGATAAATTCAGTGGTATGAACTGGAGGTGAGGGGTGGGGGGATGGTCTAGGGAAAGCACCTTCTCCTCTCCCCTCCTCCACTTTCCAGTGACAGCAAACCAATTCTTTAGCTATTTCCCTATTTACCTTCTCCCCTAATCTGTTTAAGGGCAAAGACTGGAGCAGTAGTATCATAATCCTTCCCTTCTTGCACTAACTTTTGTATCCAATATTTCCCCTCCTTGTCACTTTTCTAAGGTTGTCTTATGACTCTCCCTATCCAACTCCCATAGGTCTTCTCATTGGCAGAAGAGCATGAGGCATGATAATTGTTTTCTATAGATTGCATTGGCAGGAAGTATATTTTCCCATTCAGGGAGGAAACACATACAGGTGCACATGAAGAGAGAGAGAGAGAGAGAGAGAGAGAGAGAGGGAGAGAGAGAGACAGAGAGAGACAGAGACAGAGACAGAGACAGAGACAGACAGAGAGAGCAAGACCTCTGGTGACAATGAGCTGGAAATTGAGGGGATTTCCATCAATTGGGGAATGGCTAAACAAGTAGTGGTATATGACTGATGCAATACTACTTTGCTGTAAGAAATGATGAGCTGAGGAGCACCTAGGTGGTACAGCGGGTAGAGCACTGACCCTGGATTCAGGAGGAACTGAGTTCAAATGTGGCCTCACACACATAATACTTAATAGCTGCGTGACCCTGGGCAAGTCACTTAACCCCTTTGCCTAACCAAAAAAAGAAAACAAAAGAAATGATGAGCTGGTTGGTTTTAGAAAAACATGGGAAAACTTGCATGGAATAATGAAGAGTGAAATAATGAAGAGAACCAAGAGAATGTTTTATACTTTAATAATAATATTGTTTGAAGAATAATTATGAAGAACCAAGTTATTCTGAGCATTATAAATACTCAAATCAACTACAAAAGATCTATGAAGGAAGGGGCTATCAATCTCCAGAGAAAGGACTGATAATAAAGAACTGATAACATAGAAGTATGTTTGGTACAGTTTTACATGTATTTAGAAATCTGTGTCAGATGGTGGCTTTCTCTAGTTAGGGTGAGGAGGGAGGGAGACAGTTTGAGACTTAAAATGCAACCCCTCAAAACAATTTTAAAAATTGGATATAGAGGGCCAGATGATACAAGTCCTTAAAAGTTAGGCAGAAGTATGTAGACTTGATGTATTATCTTCTTAAGTTGGGAAGGAGAAAGATGAAAGCCATACTTAATTAATGTTTATAATGATATTCCTATGCAGGATGGAGTGGAAAAAATAGAGACTATGAGTAGGAAAAAGAGCTAGCAGCAATTGCAGTAATTCAGTAGTGGTGTGAGATCGTCCTAGGAATAGGATAGCATCAGTGGTAACAGAGAAGAAGGGATGACTAAAACAGGCATTTCAAAGAAAGCAGTGGCGAGACTTCATGACAGATTAGCCAGAGTACTAAACAAAAGAAAAATGATTGACATGGGCAGAAATGGGAGGTTGAGATGGGGAGTTCATTTGTAAAGCCTTCGTAGCCCCTAAGGGTTTTACCATATTAAATTACTGAATAACAAAAACTCTTCCCCAGGGAGCTCACTCTCCTTAACCACCCTGTTCAACATTTTTCTTAATGACTTGGATGCAGACATTGATGGCATGCTTATCAAATTTGTATATAAAAGAAAGCTGAGAAAGCTAACATACTGGATGGCAGAATCAGGATACAAAATGATTTGTCAGATGAGTCTAATAAGTCAAAATATAATAACTAGCTGGTGCAGTGGATAGAGTGCCATGCCTGGAATTAGGAGAACTTGAGTGCAAATTTGACCTCAGACTCCTACCGACTGTGTGACTCTGAGCATATCATTTAAATTCTGTTTACCTCAGTATCCTCAGCCACAAAATTGGGATAATAATAGTACTTACCTCCCAGGGCTCTTTTGAGGGTCAAATGAGCTAACAATTGTAAAGGCCTGGAACATAGTAAGCTCTATATAAATGTTAGTTATTACTATTATTTGTTATTAATAATAGATATAAACGTAAAGTCTTCCATTTCAGCTTAAAAAAATAAATGGCACAAATACATGATGGAAAAGGTCACTTTCCCAGCTCCTGTGGAAGAAAAAAAAAAGACCTGAGAGATTTTATAGATTATTCAAACTACAGTAGAGTTAATCTTTGTCTGCACTAATAGTTAATACATAAAGGTATAATAGAACCAGAAAGATCATATGTCCAATGGACTCTGCCTTGGCCAGACCTTATTTTGAAAGTTATGTTGGGTTCTATGCATCCTGGTTTAGGGATGACAAACTTTAACTCTTCCAGAGGAGGATGAATATTACATGACAGTCCTGGAAGATTACAGCATAATGTCCAGTGAAAAGAACTTTCTGCATTTGATGTATAGAAGGCTTGGGTAGTGGGGATGTCACCTATCTATAAGTATCTGAAGGGCTATCTTGTGGAAGAAGAATAATGCTTGTTCCACTTGCCTCAAGTAGGCAGAACTAGATGCAGTTCTCAGAGCAACAGATTTAATCTTAATATCATAAAAAAATCATAATAATTAGAATTTTCTAAAAAAAACAAAGTGAAATGAACTGATTCCAAAAGTAGTGGGTTCTTGATTCATTGGTGGAACAAAACGCCTCATTAAAAGCTCTCTTACAACAACGTGTCTACCATTCATACTTCAAAAGCATTCACAATTCCTTGAAAGACATACCAACAAAGAACATTTTGCTCTGTTGTTCATTTAACCTTTTGATGATAAACATCAAGAAAAAAGAGATTGCAAAAAGTTGTTGACACTGTCAAAAAGGAGATCTATAACACAGTCCAAGTTGAAGAAGGATTTCACTTGGATGGTGAGGTAATCCAAATGCTTCTATTTGTACCAATTCCATCAAAGACCAGAAGTTTGAAGCATCTGTTGTACAATATCCACAACTATTCAAGTTTGATCTACTCATTCTAATCATCAAGGAAAAAAAATTCAATGGATCAAGAAGAATATTGTCCAGACTATGACATGTCGTTAGATAGCCAACCTGTAAAGCTTATTCATCAGTTTATATATCTTGGCCAGACAATACAAATGAACAATGAGTTTGCCAAAGCATTAAGCAAGAGGAAGAGAGCAAACTGGATTGTCATTTGGAGAATGAAAACTTCCTTTGATCAACTCAAACTTCTCCCAGAAATAGAGGTCCACTTTTTTAATATCAAAAGTCTGCCAATGGTGTTCCTTGAGGGCAAGTCATAGAACACTATAGTCTATCGATAATTATGAAGATGTCCTTTATAGGGCAACTGAAGGACACAGGGTAGATGAGAACAGACTGTAACACAACAAAAAGGCAATATCCCACATGAACTATAATAAAAGGAGCATTGGCCACACAAAGGAAGTGAGAGGTGATTGATAAACATTCATTAATTTCACTAATTTCCTGACAGTATCAGGAATAAAGTAGGTTCTCAACACATTGGTTTCATTTATGGTGAACTTTTGGGAAGACACAGAAAATAGTCAACTAGGATTGGCCAGAATGGATGGGTTGGGAGATGCTTCATTGGAAGGAACAACATATCAGTGAGATCACAGGTCTCTTTGAGTTAAACATAATCAACCTCCAAGTAGCCCTGTTACTTCCTAGTTTGGGGATTATAACTTACTTAAACTCTCTGTACCTCACTTTCCTCATCTGAACATAGGCTTGCTGTAAGGAAAACACTGAAGTGTGAGTTAGACATTGACAGACATTGTAGTATACGGGAGAGCTGGACTCAGAAACACAAGTTTGAATTCCTATCTGATAACTTGCTGAACTGTGGGGAATATGTCAAGTTACTAAACCTTAGATACTAAGTTTTCTCCTATGTAAATTGGGCATATTAAGTAAACTATGCATATCACTGGAATTTTGTGAAGGTCAAATGAGAAAATTTGTGTAAAAATACATAATATGTACACATATGCAGTATATATGTGCATATATGAGTATGTGTTAGTTATTAATAATAATGATAAAGTTCAACCAATAGTTATTGAATACCAGCTGAATATTTGCTCAATAACACTATGCTGACTGACAGGAATACAGTATTGAGGAAGATAGTCTCTGACCATAGAGACATTGCATTCTAGTAAGAAAGATACACGTTTATAATACAAAATCAATAGTTTTATCTTACATAATGCAATGAATGTGCAAAGAAAAAAATATATACTCAGTTATTTTTACTCTTTGAAGAGCTCTACTAACTGGTGCCTGGAATTTACACCAAGTTCTCAAAGATTATGGAAGATTGTAAATTTTTGTTTATAGAATTCCATCTGAGAACTAATATCACTCTGTTATTCCATACTCTTTCCCCCTTCAGTGCTCCACCTCCAACTTCCTACCTTCCATTTTCTCCTTGAATCAATGGGCATAGTGATGGTTGGTAGGGTCGGGTGGGAAGGGGAAGGGACTGGCTTAGGAGCCAGTGAAGCTGTGACCCCTTAACTTGAGTGGGAACAGTCAATGATCATGTTTTTAAGCTATACTTTTCAAATGGATTTGCCATGTGCGAACAGCCTTTGGGAGGGTGGGTAAAATGTGGTGCATGAGAGATTCATTCCCTGGTTCAGGGTTTTGTATACATAACTCTGTATAGTAATATGCATACTTAGCTCTTTTCTATGTTTACTTTTGGCCAAGGGTATATAATTGAATTTGCTCAAAGTAAATGCGCAATGATATGATACCAGTATAATTGCATAACAAAAGTACATATCAGATGCTATGAGAGGTCACTGCAGAAGAGATCACTTCCAACTGGAGTTGTCAGGGAAGCCTCAAAATTTAAAAGTATCTCAGGATCAACAAGTCCAAAACAAGAGCTCTATTGAAAACTGAAAATGACTAAACTGGAAAACTGACCCATCATAGGCATTCAAAATAGAATCGGTTTCAGTGCAGTAATCACAATCATTTTACTGAGTAAGAACACATGGAAGCAAAACTTGTATATGCATTTTGTTCTTAAGACATCACAAATCTGCAGAAAAATAATCAGATTATACATCTGAATTAGATGATGTAGACTATGTGAAAGTAGGGTAACATAAGGAATTAATTAGAAGGTCACTAGCCATCACTTCAAGATACTACTTTAAAAAGATTAGCTTGTGTTTATGACATTGTGGTCATCTTAAATAGAAACTTGTGATTCAAAAACCAGAGAGAGAGCCAGTGTCATCATCAGTATTTCAGACGTATCTCCACCACCTTAAATTTGACTGACATCTACATAAGGACAACTCAATCAAATAAACTTATAGGCTGATTAATCTGCTCTCTAAACAGCCAAAGTTTAGAGGTCTGAGTAGGCCTCTAGTCCCTGCCACCAGGAAGGCTGAAGATGGTGACAGGCTAGTTATGCAGTCATTAAACATTTATTAAGTCCCACCTATTTATTAACGTAGTTGGTGGCTTGGTTGGTAGAGGCCTCGGCTTGGAGTCAGGAAGACCTGAATTCAAATTTGACCCTAAATACTTATTAGCTATGAGATAGTGAGCAAGTCACTTAAGCTCTGTTTCCCACAGTTTCCTCAACTGTAAAATGCAGATACCAATAGTATGTGCCTCAAAAAGTTGTAAGAATGAAAAGAGGTAGAATTTGTAAAAATAAATAGGTAACTGCATGAATAAATCAATGAATGAAGTGCTTATCATAGTGCCCAGTACAAATTAGGTGTTATATAAATGTTTATCTCTTCCCCTTCCCTACCTTCTATCAGGGGATATGAAAAGAGGCAAAAGACAGTCCCTGCCCTCAATGAGCTCACAATCAAAGATCAAGGCTGAGGGTAGAGGATCTTGAGTTCGTTGTTAATTCAGTTGTTTCAACTGTTTCCAACTCTCCATGACCCCATTTGGGGTTTTCTTGGCAAAAATATGGAGTGATTTCTCATTTCCTTTGCTAGTTCATTTTGTAGATGAAGAAACACAGGCAAGCAAGGTTAAGTGACTTGTCCAGGGTCAAGCAGCTAGTAAGTGTCTAAGGACAGATTTGAATGTACAAAGATAAGTCTTCCTGACTTTAGGCCCAGCACTCTATCCAATATATCAATTAGCTGCCCTTTGAGCTATAGTGGGGTAATACGATTGAATGTCTACACTAATTTGGCATTACTGTGGTGAATTCTAGGGAGTAGAGGACAACCAGATTGCCTAAAGAGGGGTGAACTGGTTCAGGTTGGAAATTGAGCAGGTCTAATTTCTCCAGCTGAAACAAGTGGTATGGAGCCCATGAATAATCTCTGCACTTCAAGGCTGAGAAAGATAGGGATTCCCTAATATTTATTTACTACTATTCATTCCTACTACTACCAAAAGGAATCTGTTTTCTAACTACACCTTTTACAATGAAATATTGATTTTAAAAAAAAGGTAAAATAATGTTCTTTTATTAAGCTGACTACATGTGTGTAATTGAAGTTAATTTAAACCATAGAATACTTCAGTCACATAATCAATTCACATGAATAAAACCCTAAGGTTAATTCATTAGATTTGAAGTATAGAGATTCCTAATCCTCTACATGTGAGTCTACTAAAAGATCCCTAAGGGCATCTGGTAGTTTTCCTACTTCTTTAACACTACCCAGTCTCCTTTTCTGTACCACTTAAATCTCTTATTATGTCTACACTCCTATTTTTTCTCCTTTCCTCAAGGATATCCCCACTCTAATCCATTCTCCATATGGCCTCCAAAGTGATTTTCCTAAAGAGTAGATCTTACCATCTCCATGTCACATCCTCAACAATAACATCTACTGGCTCCCTATTACTTCTTCAGTCAAACATGAACCCTTCTGATTGGCATTCAAAGTTCTTCAGGACCTGACCCTTTTATACAGAAGGCCCAATCTGTGGTCTCTGGGTCTTTGAACTGTCAGTTTCTTGTGTCTGAAAAGTACTCATTCACCTTTACCTCTTTGGAATCCCAGATTTCTTTTAAGACTCCACTCAAGTGCTACCTTTTAAATGAATCTTTTCTTGATGATCCCTCCCTCATCATCTCCCATCATGCCAACTAATGCTGACTCTCCAAAAATAAATGTATTTTTGTTAATATTCATATTTTCTCTCTCTCTCACACACACATTTATATAATATATATTATATGTGAATACATGTGTGAACAGATAAACATATGTAGATGTTTATATATATATATATATACATATATATATATATATATACATAGAGGTTTTATATATGTGCGTGTGTGTGTATGTCTCCCCTATTAAAGACAGAAGATATTTCAGTCATTTAACAGTCAACAAGCATTCATTAAGTGTACCAGGAATTATATTTGCACTCCTGCTCCTTAGCACAGTGCCTGGTACATAGAAGGCACTTAATAAACGAGTTTTCATTAGTTGACAGATTTATAGCTTGAAGAATAGTTTGGGATGATATGCATTAGTAAAGGGAGTTTGCTCACCTGGAAGTAGGCGAGGAAATGAAGTTGCTGGTCTGGACACCCCAAAAATAATAATGAAATTATTCATATCATTTTAAGAGAATTTAAATAAAATCTTGCTAACTTTTTTTTTCTCCTCTGGAATAGTTCTTAAGAAAAGTGACTTTGACTATAAAATCCAAACATATCTATACAGTCAACCAACATGTCCAAAAAGCCAGATGTAAGTAGTGACTTTCTATTGTGATTAATTTTCATGGCAGTGGCTCTCAGGCCCTGCATATGCTTTTGGAAACAAAGATTAAATTGTGTTCAATATAAATTACTGTTAAATATCTTATTGTAGTTACTTCTTTGAAAACACATCATCTTTAGGATTTCATATGTGGTATACTTGGCATCCATTAATTCACCAGAACCATGAAATTAACTAGTATATAAAATTTTCCAAGCAATCTGTATAAAGAGATTCACTGTATGGTTTCAACATACATTCAGTGCACTACCCCTCCAAAACAAAATGAAAAAAATAACTGTTCTAAATGTTTGCTTTGAACTCTAACAAGACAAGATGTAGCTATTCCCAGAGAAATTTAGTTTCAGGGTTAAAGCATATTGTCCTGATAAAATCATGTTTGCAAAGAATATACCATTGAAATGTCCAGAAGAAATAGGCGGAATTGTGCACTGAAAAAGACAGGTGGAAAAAGACATCTATTCCTGTGGTATTAGCATGAAATGTTCACCTTTCCCTGTAGATCCAAATTAAATGAGGATGTCAAAGACAACAGAGTGTAACATAGAGCACTTTTTAATCTAACATCTTTGTAAGTAGTCTGCAAACTGGACTGGAGGTTGAATGGTACAAAAAAATACTGGAAAATACAAGGTTCTAGGATTTTGAATGTTTGGTGAAAAGAGGTGTTAGCAACTCTGCAGGTTTTAAGAATTCTGGCTATTAAAAATAATATTACAGTATTTTGAAAGGACAGAAATAATTTTTTAAAACAAAATTCAATAATGACTTGGTTGATAAGATGAAGAGCTGACAATGAAATTATTCATTTAGCTCCTAAGCAAAAAAAAAAAAAAAGTTAATACTACAAATCTTGTTTAAGATCAAATTCATTGAAGGAAAAAAAATGATCCTATTAAACCACAGCTTACCACACACATATAAAACAGATCACAATTAAATAAATAGTAAACTTTGAGAATAAATGTAATAAAAGAGTTATCCATTAATGATTTATTTAGCATGTAGTTTGAGCTTAGTGTTATAAGGCATATGGCAGAAGTACAAATGATAGACAGTAAGGTGCTTTTAAAGTGGTTAGAGAACAGGAGGAAGGAAGGAAGGAAGGAAGGAAGGAAGGAAGGAAGGAAGGAAGGAAGGAAGGAAGGAAGGAAGGAAGGAAGGAAGGAAGGAAGGGAGAGAAGGGGGAAAGAGAGGAGGGAGGGAGGAGGAAAGGAAGGAAGAAGAAAAGAAGAAAAGAAAGGAAGGGAATAAGCATTTATTAAGCACCTACTATGTTTTAGACACTATGGTTAGTGCTTTACAAATATTATCTCATTCAATACTCACAACCACCTTGAAAGCTGGGTGCCATTATTATCCCCATTTTTTACTGGGAAACTGAGGCAAACAGAGTTTAAGTGCATTGTCGAGGGTCACATAGCTAATAATTTTGTGAGACTAGATTGAACACAAGACTTCCTAACTCTAGCCCCAGTACTCTGTCTACTGAAAATGTGAATGTGAAAGGTGAATTTGCAAGTTATTCTTTTGGGATGGTTCAACGAATCCTGCGTCTTCCAACTTTTTCCTCTTGTTTTCTTCTTCAAGGATATATTTTAATTTAAATCAATTCATTAAATATTCATTGATACAGGTTTAGTATCTATGTCATGGTAGAGAGATTGCTGGACTTCAAGCCCCAAAGAACTGTGTTCAAATTCTGCCTCTGAAGCTTAATAACTATTCGACCATGGGCAAGACACTTAACTTCTGTCAGTTTTCAATTTCCTCATCTCTAACATGGCAATAATAGTAATAAATGTAGTATCTACCTCATATGGATGCTTGAGAATAAAATTGATAGATAACATTTATGAAGCCCTTTTGCCAACCTTAAATTATTCTATGTCAGTTACTGTTCATATAGTTATGGTTTTTTGTTGTTGTTGTTAGCCTCATCTTCTCTTGAGGGAAATTGAGATGGAAGGAGCCCTCATTGAAGTTTTTATCCTTCTATTACTTTTATACATAATGTTTTTAGATAGATAAAATGATTAAATTTAAATTTTTTTTTAAACTAATGGGAAGTAAGCTCATCTGTTGTAGACTCACTTTCAGTTTCTTTGGGACAATTCCAGTAGTAGACAGGACAACAGATGTGGACCTCACCCTATGCCCACAAGCTTTTAATACTAGACAGACCAAGTTCATCAGCTGACAAGAAAATTTATTTGATAGTATTTTTTCTTCCTTTTATCTATGCAAATGTACTTTAAATATAAATGATTTTAAGCAGATCTAATAAGTTTTCTTTAGAATAAAATGTTTATCCTACAATCAATTGATGTAGCTTGGTCCTTTAAAGTATTCTTAAATTCCCACATTTCTAGTGTGATAGTTTTTTCCACAATGTCTCTATATTTATAAATTTTTCTCTTTCAATTTTGGTGTAGTGACTATGAGCATTAACTGACAGTATCTGTTATTAATCATTTTCTTAATTTTTTACAAAATGATGTCATGTCAGGGCAACTGGAAGTCAGAGTTTTGGCTGGACTGGTGCTAAAGTTACAGTATAGATCATTGGTTGAAATTTTGAATGTATGTTCATGTGGTGATTTATCCCATATATTGGTGTATAAAGGATAGTGAGCTTCTGTTTTATGATTCTAGTCAACTGATTGTCTCTCTAGATAGTGAGTAGGTGATAGTTGCATAGTTCTCACCATTCCATTATTTGGTCTACAGTGATCGACAAGCTTGGGCTCCTTAAAGACAATGTTTCTGTTAACTTCTGAAGGCACTGGCATAATTCTTCATTGCCATCAAAAAATTACACTGTTTTTTTTTTTAGTAAACCAATGTGCATGACTCAGCCAGCTGTCTGATGTTTCTTTGTGGCCTTATTGTTGATTTAATTTATGTGGTTGTTACTTACGGAGTGCCTTTTGATTCCACTCTTGGATCTCAGCCATTTCATAGGTTTCATTCAGAAATAATTTGCTTTCAAGTACATTCAGTGAATCCAGTGGCATATATTTGTTGTCAGCCTTTACCATTGCTCTGTGAAGTATAATGTTTGTGACAAAATGATATTTGTATATCTTTAACTTGTTTATCAAGTTCTCTGGGAATATCTATCAAATCTCATCCTTTTTTGGTAAGGAATTATTAATCTTTTCATAAATTAATCAGAGTGGTGAACATTGTATTTCATTAATATTGCACAGGGATTTTGGGGGGACAGCTTCTAAATTTTTTGTCTATTTGAATGTGTTAAAATATATATATCCTCAGACAATTTGTTTGAATGTTATTTACTCCAAATATGCTATTGCTATTGTTGGTTTTTTTCTTATAATAAGATTCAATAGTTTTAAATCCCAGCACTCAGAGATGGTAACTCAAAAGAAAACTCATTTCCCAAGAGACAAGTAATAAAACTTGCAATGAAGAAAAAAATTCAGATTTTTATTTTATTTTTTCACAGATAAAATACTTTTGGGAAAAAAGGACCTATGAAGTCAGAACCCTCTGATGTGGGACTGGGATCTCTGGTGGGTGTATAGGCCACTAACATAGGCTGAAGAAATGGATTCCAGTGGAGACTTGATACCTTTTCCATCCTAAAAGTATATTAGTGGATCTCAAAGCCTCTGCTTTCTTCGTTTATGTCTCTTTCCACACTTTCTCCTTACTATTTCTTTTGTTTTAACTGCCAAAATGCTGGGCTTTTAAATTTTTGTTTATTCTCTTAAAGTTTTCTAAGGAATTTCTTGAAACCCCCAAGTGAAATAACACTCTGTACATTCATACAAAGAAAGTAAAGAAAATCATGAAGTATTAAAAATCTTTTGCTACCTCTCAGTATTGTTAATTCTTTCTATGGTATACCAATGTATATGAGTCTTTATTAATTTCCATTCACATTCTTCGATGGAAGGTTTGGTGACAAATTTGTATTTTAATGTGGGGTTTTCTAAGTTAATTAACATAAAATCATTGTTGTTTTAAGATCAGGAACTTGTGAGAATCCAGAAAACATTATTAAAATCAGCAAATTAACATTTATTAAACACTCACTAAGTGCTACAGAAGAGCAATCACGATGTTTGTGTGTAGGTGGAAAGTATAATACTGAAAATGAAAGACTGGTCAGGTTACCTTCAGTTTCTAGGAAGACACCAGAAAAAAATCATACATCAATTTGTAAACACATAAAGGTCACACAAAGTAGTGATTAGCATGGCTAATAAAGGGAAAAAAGCATCATATACATCACATCATCAAAGGGAAAAGAATGTATAAATATTGAAAATAGAAGCAAGTTGAAGCTTTTGCTTCTGGAAATTTATTTCCATCTGCTTCTGATGTCTATTTCCTTCCTCTCAGATGTTAACAAGGTAGACTGTCTGGAAGAATTTTGAGTTCTAATCACATTATACTCCATCTGCCCCACATAGTGAGAAAATGAGGGGCAGTACTGGCAGGCAATGGGTAGCTTCCCTGGGCAAAATACTGAGCTATTCGAATTTCCTTTTACTATAGACTGACAAACCTTTAGACGATTATGAAGAGAGGTATATAATTTATCTGTAAATCCATAACATTTCAGGTTTTGCCACAATAGTCAAACAGCTCAAAATACATAGCCTTCGATGCCCATAATATTATCTCCATTTCATTGATAAGGACATTCCCTCGAACGATATAGATCATAGACCATTCAACCCAATCTATCCCTGAGAGACACTTGTCAATGTCCTCCCATGAGACCACTGCAAGGGATCCATCCAACATGTTGGGCTCTTCCTCAATTTGCTAGGATAACAATGGAAAGCAAGGCTCTCCTCTAGTTACTCCTTATACTTGCCATCTGAGGTTTTTTTTCCTCATACATATCTTTTATGACATCCTTTATTCTGCTTCTACATCATTATTTTTATTATAATTTTATTCAGGCTGTTCATATTCCATGTGTTTCTTCATTGTCTTAATAGGATGCTTAATTAGAATTCTTTGGAGGTTGAAGCACTTAATAAAGATAAATTTTTTAGAAGACCCTTTGTTGATATAGGTAAGGCATAATACAAGTATTCACTATTTTTATCAGGAAGGAAAGAATGGAGAAAGAAGGGAAGAAGGGCTGGAGGGGAAAAGGGAAGAAGGAAAAGAGAAAAGAAGGAAGGAAGAAAGGAATGGAGGGAGGGAGTTTATTAAGTGTTTACTATTTTCCTAACACTGCTAAGTGCTGAGGATACAAATACAAGGAAAAAAAGAAAGCTAGTACCTGGTGGAAGAATATACATAAGGGAAAACTGAAAAGCAAGAGAGTGAGAGGGTGTTCAGCTTGGGAGCATGATTTTGAAATGCAAAGGAAGCCAGGAAGAAGAGAGGAATGAAGCTAGGCCATCCTAGACCCCTTCACCAAATGGAAGGTCCAGGAGAAACTAGCTAATAGGAAATGAGGTGTGGGCCTTATGGAGGGATAATCCATTGTGGATTTATAGAAATAGTAGTAGGTTATTCCAGGGCAAGGAACTTGAAGGTACTAAAAGAAGTGCCAGGATGAGCCAGCAGTAAGTGGAATGTAATTTTGATGTCCAGAGGAAGTCTGGAACATGGCTGGGAGGAGAATCCAATATAGATTTCTAGTCAAATGTGCATGGTAAATTGATCCAGATGTCCTGTTTGGGGATCTGATCCTCATTTCATGTGAGAATATGAGATTGTGATTTATCCATAATTTTGGTAAATACTGGGATTTCAACTCAGTCAAGAATTCCTTCTGTGAGATTTCACTAAATCTTTTTACTACACTTGGGTGAGAGAAGGAAAAATCTCCCAGGATTTCAGTTCCAATACCATTTTAAATTGGTGAGCAAAGGTGCGTTGTTGGACAGGGATATCTGAGCCAGCATGTTGGAAAGAGGGATCCATTAAAGCTGTGATTTTATGACTAATTATATTTGTTCAGAGGATTGCATTTTAGTGGATAAGGACAAAAATGCTCAATTAAATTACTGAAATTATTCTGTAGTGTTCCCGTGGAGTAGTAAAAAGCCATTGTGAGACAGGCACAAATAAGGGTGGAGTGGAGGGAATTTATGACTAAGGCAAAAAATGGTGGGGCAGTGTAAAGAGTTCTAGACTGGGAGTCAGTAGACTTGTGTGTTAATCTCATCTCAAGCTATATGACCTTAACCTCTCTAAATATCAAGTGTAAAATGAAGAATTAGGACCAGATATTGTTTAGTCCACATACTTTTCAGATGACAATACTGAGGCTGAGTGAAGTCAAATACTTCACTCAAGCTCATGCATCCAGCTAATGTCACATCTGGGACTACAGCCCAGGTCTCTAGTCTTCTAGCCCTATGCTTAGGCCCAACATGATTTCTTTTATCCCATGGGCATGTGGATATGTTGTAAAAGTGATTATTTTATTTTGCAAAAATAAGAAATTTCATTTTCAAATCAATACATAAGAAGCCAAAAGCTTTAAAGCAACAAAATAAAAATGTTAAAGGTAAATATACACTTGTTGGGTATGTTATAATAGGGATTTTTTTTGTGTGTGTATGAGTTGGACTGTTTACTTCTCTTTCAGCTCTCAGATTCTGTGAAATATACTTCATAAAATCTTACCTGACACTTTGTTTTTCAATATTCTGTGGGACCAAGAAGTGGGTCTATCAATAAAACAAACACAATTTCAGAGAATTTAAATGACATGTAGTTTAAATTGCATAAGACATTTTCTAATATTGATGGAAATAAAACTATTCACTCAGTAATATGATGAATCTACTAATTGGCATTAGCAGTGTGTTTTATGAGCTCACTTTCAGTAATATGGGTAAAAATAGACATTTGAAAAGGAAATGTCTGATGTTAGAACAATATGAATTCTGAAGTATTATTGGATATCAGATGTCCCTGAAGTGCAAGGACACTGGTGACATGAAATAAAAGTGAATCACCATGGAAAAATGTCAGGGTATGTGGTGTATTGATTATAAGAGACAGGCTCACAGTCAGAAAGCCTAGGGTTCAAGTCTGGCCTGTGACACATATTCATTGTGTGACCTTGGACTGTACACTGCCAAGTGCCTACAGGCAATTCTGTAAGTCTATAAATTACAGAGAAGTTGCAGATCTGTATTGTTAGAGGAATACTCTCACCAGAAATCCCTTACGCCAGTGAAGTATACCTCAATACCTCAATACCACAAAATATAGTCATGTGTTTCTGTGTGTGTATATTTGTATATATTGCTTATTTTGTGATACACAAAATGTATGCATATATATATATATATATATATATATATATATATATATATAGTGTGCATGTACATATATACACAAAAATGTCAGGAATAAACACATGCATATATAAAAATGTGTGTATATATTGTATACATGTCTGTATCATGTACTTGTGTATGTATAAATATACAAACATATCATTAATATACTCAGGTATATACATACACATATTTATATCTACATACACATGTGTGTATATGTGTATGTATATTTGTATAGTGTGGGCATGCATTATGGGTATCTCCAAATCACATTGGCAGCTTCAAACTCATGAGCACCTCAAAGATGGATAGGATGCAGATGAAGATTAGAAATGATGATAAAGATGCTTAGTATATTAATTATAAAAATGGACATATACATCACATTTTTACATTTATAAAATTCTTTGCATATCATTTGATCTTTATAGCAGTGCTGCCAAGTACGTAGCCCAAACATTATTTTCCTAATTTTAAAGATGATAAAAGTGAGGTGAAACATTTAATAACTTTTGCAGTGTCATATAGCTTATGTGTTTTAGTATCATTCTTTAAATTGCACAAATATGCCTTTTAGCTAAAATGGATATAAAAGACTAGAGTAGTATTTTCAATTATAAATAAATTCACATATATGCATGGTATATTTATGCAGATACACATGCGTTCATTTATAAAAGTCAATCAATTCAAACCTCACCTTTTAACCCCTGAGTCATTTAACTCCTCTGAGCTTCAATTCCATCATTTGCAAAATAAGGGTAATGATATCTATAACACCTAGCTCACAGAGTTGCTGTGAGAATAAAATAAGACAACATATGTAAAGCATAATGAGGAACAAGGTCTTTCACCAAAGCCTCACTCCCATCACTCACATTTTAGAGACGACCCTAGATTTTGGAGGACTATGCCCAAAGAACACATATTTTGTTATATCTTTTCAATTTGGAAACCTATGGACCTCAAACTATGTCTATCATTTGAGTATCAGATTAACCAAGTATGGATGAACTGATCAATCAGAAGATTATTACCAGCTAATGACATTTTGGCCACAGAAAATCATGAAGGAATTTCCGTCTTCATCAGTGGAGAGAGAACATTTATCAAGAAAATCTAATATCTTTAGTAATCTCAAAATGTGTGCTATTTCTCCAATGAGCTTTAAGCTCATAATTTTTACCCATGATTCATAGGAGAATCCAACATGGAAAAGTATGCTGTTGGGAGCATATTTTAATGTTACTAAAATTTCTTGATATGGGTAAAAGTTGACAATGGCATTACTAAAATAAGTGGGAGTAGTCATAGAGTGATATGAATGTGTTAGCATCATACCTAAAAGTGCACAGCTGTGCCTTTTTTATATGATATCTATAATAGAATAGTGTCATAATTTCATTGACAAATAAATTAAATAGGTATACGTTGTTTATTTGTGCAAACATAAATGTGTATGTGCAAACAAAGATGAGGTTAATTCAAAGTTTATGAGCCAAAGGTAACTGTATAGGGCCTGATGTTTTCAAAGTGTGTAAAACTCTGCTTAATGTCTAAAGACAATCTCTTGCTGTCATAATATCTGAAATAGAGACCTGGGAGAATCTTCAGAGAAAATCTAGTACAGCTACCTCATTGTACATAGGAAAAAATTAAGACAAACAGGTCAACTATCTTTCTTGATCTCATCTATGTATAGAGAACCAGGGTTTGAATCTAACTTCATTGATTCCAAAGCTCTCATGATTAAAATGAGTTTTTCTCTAGGTAAAGAGCAATGAAAGTTTGGTGCTTGTGGAAATGAATTCAGTGTCCAAACAGATTGGAGAGGGAGAGGACATGATACAAAGGAAAAACTGATGGACTTGTAGTAAAAGAAACTTGGTTCATTTTTGATTATGCTACTTCCCACTGTGTGACCTTGGCTAAGTCACTAACCTTTCTGACTTTATTTCCCCATGTACAAAATGAAAAGCCCGGTTTAGATAGCCACTAGTGCCCCTTCCATCTCCAAATCTAAGATCCTATGATATCAATGGTTAGTGCCAATGCAGTTGTCTAAAAATGATGGTGGCAAGAGTCTGACACACACCTACCACCAGATAATCTAATTTTGCTCTTGTCTATTGCCATATGCTGTATCCCAACCCCAGTCACCTCCCAAACTTATAATCTTATTATATGAAGATTGGTTAAGGAAGAATCGGTTTATATAATATGAAATATGTATTCCACAATTTTTAAATGGTCAAAAAATTTTGGGAAAAATATTCACAAAAGAAGAATTTCAAACACCTAACAGTGATATAAAAGAATGTTGCTTCTAATAATAAGTGAGACAAAAATCAAAACAATTCAGGTTTCACTTCACATCAAGCAAATAGGCAAAAATGAAAGAGTCAGTATTATGAGGCTTGTAGAAAAGTAACACACTAATACACTGTTGTTGAAGCATTTTTTTTGATGAAGAATTTTTTTAAAATTTGATCCTCATTATAGAGAATGCACTTTTATTATTCTCATTTTACTAATGAGGAAACTGAGGCTGAGAATTTAAGTAACTACTAATCCAGAATGTCAGTGTCTGAGGTAGAATTTGATATCAGGTCTTCCTGACCCCAAGTCCATCAGTATTACCCCATCTAGCTGCCTCAAGATATTTATGGCAGCATTTTTTTTTTTGTGATAGCAAATAACTGGAAACAAATTCAATGCCCACTGATCAGGGAAGGACCAAGTAAGTTAAGCTATTTCAATGAAATAGAATGTTATTCTACTGAAAGAAATGGTGGGTATGATGAACATGTAGAAGAATAGAAACATATACGAATTGATGCAAGATAAAGTAAGCTGAACCAGTAATACAATATAAAATGGAAAGAACAACAAATTGAAACTGAATTCTATGAAATTATAATGAACAAAGTTGTCTCCAAACAAGAGGTTTAAGAGGCCCCTCTTCCTGCCTCTTTGTGCAGGCTAGGCAGTACTGTGAGTGTGGAACACCAGATACGGTGTCACACATAATCGATATCTTGGATAGTTTAGCTAAAATTTCTTCTCCTCTTTTGTTTTATTCTTTGATGGGAGAGTGATACTTTGGGAAATATAGGTTAGGGGTACCAAATAAAAATATATAATTAAATGTGGATGGATCAGCCAAATTATAAGCAGAATGGAGTATCAGAATGAATTTTGAGTCAGAAGATCTAGGTTCACATTCCAGTTCTTCATATAACTAATTATGTCACTTGGAGCAAGTCTTCAAAAGACTTTTACTGTACAAATTGATCTCTGAGGTCATGTTCACTTCTAAAGTTCTACAATTTTTTGCCTAATGCCTCACTGGGAGTACATCGGTGATATTATACTCACGTATAGAGAGCAATGGCCTAACTCATTCCATATAACCAGTAAAGCAAAGTGTGCTTTCAGGAGACATGTGAATGCATCCAGCCATTTCGGTGATGTAATCACAGGGTAGTCCAAAAAAAAAAAAACTTTTGTTATGGGAGTACAGAGTCCTATGTTCTAGCCCACATTTTATCACTAACTAGTTCCAAATCATTTTAACATCTCAGTTCATCATTTCCTCATCTATTAATCAGAGATAATGATACTTACCCCTAAAGGATTTTTGTAAAGCTAGATTGAAATCATGCATGTGATGGTATTTTGAAATATTAAAAGCCTTCAAAAACCCTCTCTATCTTTCAAACTAGACAAAGCTAGAATCAAAGAATTGAAGTTGAAATCTTGGCTCTGTCGCTTAGTATGTGACCTTTAGCAAATGACCTAGCTTCTCTGGGTTTCAGTTTCCACATTTATGAAAAGAGGAATCTATATAATTAAATCTCTGAGATCATTCCTTTTCAAAATCTTTGATCCATGATCCACTAGGCTTTCTAGGTCCCATGTTTTTGCCAACATTATCTATTTCTGAGTATAATCAGTCTATCTTTCCTACCAAAATAACCTTTCAAGTTAATTTATTTCAATTTAATTCAAGTGTCCAACAAACATTTAATGAGCACCTATTTTGTGCAGACTACTGTTCTAGATACTGTAGGATAACACATGGATCCAGATCTCATTATAGACTACAACTAACTTGTAATCTATAAGAAGATG